>NC_044989.1:99510991-100194458 GCF_008728515.1 Papio anubis
TGGGAGGCGGAGCTTGCAGTGAGCAGAGATCGCGCCACTGCACTCCAGCCTGGGCGACAGAGCGAGACTCCGTCTCAAAAAAAGAAAAAAGAAAGGGGAAAAAAAAAAAGAAATTTAGGCCCACACAATTGTCCCTTTCCAAGGCTGGTGTGGCTTCCTGGCAGCACTAAGCAGAGTTGCCACAACAACACCCCTGAGTGACCTTGGAGTATCTGTACTAAGTTGACATTCAAGAGAATATTTTCCCTTAATCTTATAATATTGTACTGTACTAAATGTGAAGAACATGAATGATACTTAGGAACACAAGGGATGCCTTCCTTTAAATACGAACTAGCATACATCACTGAAATACATAGTGTGATTTTAAAAAATATTCCCCTCAATTTAAGAGAGGATATTAAATAAATTTTAGGGGCCCCTGTTAACATTCTCTTCATCTAGCTACATTTAAGGACTATTCATGATTGTATATCAAGGGATTGTGTTTAAGTCAGTAACAGAAACTAGGAGGTATTTATCTCTCTGAAGACTTTATTTTAAAGTACTAATAACAGTGAAAACTTGGAAACTAATTGTTTACATATTAGAGAATATTTAAATTCACATTATAAACTTCCTAAAAACTACTAATTTAACCCAAAATAAAAAACTTATTTAGGAATAGGCAATGAGAAGATGCAAAATATAAAATTGCATTTGATTAATAAATGCAAAATTGTGTATGAATAAAACAAGTTCTGAAAGATTATGGGCAAAAGAATTCATATTTGCTGAAGTTGCAGAATTTTAGTTAAATGTTTTATTTCTTATAGTTTAAGCTCTAGCCATATTTTATCATATTAGTTTTTGGAGTTAATAATTATTTTTTGAATTGTATTTTCATGGCCTACATAGTATTGCTTGAAACTACATTCACATACTAAGTATCACCTTAAAACAAAACAGTGGCTTCCAAAATATATTTCAGAGTTATTTTCATCTTTTAATGTATTGTGATAATTCAGTATAATGTCCTTTGAAATGTATGCTTTCTGTGTCTATTCCATGTGCCATTTAATCCCAACTGTGCCTCCTTGAACAGTCATAAATAAACAAGAAATCTGTAAACACTATCATTTTATGTTGTATATTTTAGCTTGAATAAAAAAGCCCTTACATTGGTTGTATCAGAAAATCTGTAACCAAGTGTTTGTGCTTACAGGGTAAAATAGCATTAGCTAATAATTATTTACTAAAGAATGTTGTCAGTCTTCAGTATAATAGAACCAATAATGCTAGAGCTACAAATGAATGCAGCAAAGCAATGATTTTGAAATCATAGCAACATTTACAAGTTAGAATATGTGTCATTATAATCTCTTTGAGACAAAATACACTACTGAACTGATAATTGTGCATGCAACACACAAAAGGTGTTACAGTAAGTTTAAGAATACTGGAGAACTAAAACTAGCAATATATTATACCAGATTTAGAGCAAAGAGGTACAGGTAGATGTACAAGCTTAGATCTGCCCCGAATTTTAGTGCAGTTCTAGGTTAATGTTTATTATGAAGTCCAGTTGATAGTCAATGCTAGAGACCCTTGTAAGAGTAGCTGTGCAGCCTTTCCTCTAGAAATATGCATCTTTCCAAAGCATCAGATGGTTCAAAGTTAAGTGTTAGAGAGAAAAGGACCCTACTACATGACTTTTACAAGGTAATTAATTTCCGATGTTACGGTCTTTATCCCAACTCATTTCTTTATTCTCCTCTCATGGAGTTTAAAGAATCTCAGTGTTTGCATGCTTTATCTGAGGTCTCCGATAATTTTTTCTAGAACTCTATTTCAGAGTAGAGTTTTGCTTCCTATTTTTTGAACATCACTGGTTGTCTCTTTTATTGACTGGTCTTTAGAAGCTACAGTTCATTGTATTCCATTCCCTGGAAAAGATCATTTAAAAATGTCAGCCGGGATCCATAGCATAGTGTACAATGACTCAAAAATTCCAGCAAGTGTAATGGAATAGTCCTGTCTTGATTGCAGTGGTGGTTACACGAATCTACAGATGTGATAAAATGTCATAGAACCGTATACACACATTGAAGCAATGTGAATTTCCTGGTTTTGATATCGTGCTGTATTATTTACTTTGTAAGCACTGGGGAAAAAACCCTGTGAAGGGTACAGAAGATCGCCTTGTCCTATCTCTGCTACTTCCTGTGGATCTACAAGTATTTGAAAATAAAAGGTTAAAAAAAATCACACTACATAAATTATGTTTTTTTTTTCTTTACGAATATCATGACTTTGGCTATTTTTCCTTCCTAGCAGGCTCCTGCACTCCAAGAGTAGTCTTCCATTATACTAATTGATCAGTTTTTACTACTCCCAACCACTTTTCCCTTCATCTGTTCAGCGGCAAGAAGGTGGGGACATCCAACAGGAAACATAGAAGTAGTCCATTTATGTTGAAATCAGAAAGTAAAATGCTGGAGAATCAAAAGTTAAAGAAAAGATAATAAACTAAATTCGACAAATAAAAATTTTGAAATAAAATATCAAAGGAAAAATAACTTGGGAAATTAAAAGATGCATATAACTGTGAAAATTCAGAGAAAAGAAAATTTCAGATTTGTAAGTGTCCTAGTTTATCTAGTCCATTGGCCCCACATGGACAAAACTGTGGAATTGTTTTACAGGAAACGTTAACGCCTATATAATAATTAAAATTACTGAAAGCTAATAGGTAGGCCAGAAGGTCAGAAAACTGGTAGACCAAAGACATATTTGAAGAATTTGAAATAAATTGCATCCTGATTTTACAATAATAGAAGGTCAGACAAATCTGGGTTCAAATCCTGGTGACTCACTGTATAACCTTAGGCGTGTTGTATAACACATGCCTAAGGTTTAGGTCTCGTCTATAAAAATGGAGTAATTGAATACTCGCTAAGCACTTAGTGCCTGAAAAAAGGTAATGCATTCAATAGATGTATCATAATATCATTAATTTGAGCAGTGTTTCTCAAATTGTATCATTCATTACAAGAAACTAATTATCTCACTAATATAGATTGATGTCCTACAAAAAACAAACAAAACAAAACAAACGCCCATACAACTGCTACCTTAATTTAAAAACATAAAGCATCCGATATACTGTGTTCCCCTCCTGAATTTTCACCACACAAACTAGAATATTAAAATTGCTGAAGTAAATAATCTGTGCAACTTTAACACAGCATTTTCCTCAGCTTATTTTTACACAGCGGTTGAAGAACCTCATATTCATCTTGTGGGGCACGACCCTTGTTCAAAGAGCTCTGAAAGATCATTAAGGACTAAGGTTTTTCAAACATTTTTAGCAGCAGAACTCATGTATTGTAACTCTTCTATATAAAACATATAGAGGCAGTGAATACTTTCCTCAGGCAGTTAAAATCTTCGTTATTTGATAGATTGTATTTTGTTTTCACAGTACCTAAAGCAACTTAACCTGTCAAGGAAACAGTTTGAAAATCCTGATGTAAATATCCCTGTGCTTCCAGAAAGAGACTTCACCAGAAACAGTTCTTTTCAAATTCAAGTCTACAGATACATTCTCCAAGATATTTTAACATATTTAAAAACATTTTACATTTAATTTTAGTTATTCTCTCAAAAATCAAATATTCTGAATCATCTGTGGTCATCTCAGGTATTCAGGAGAATAGTGTGGGTAAAAGACCAATGGGTTATTTTGGTATCAGCTCTTGCATGGAAAGAGCTTGGAAACCATCACTTCCATTCTTACTAATGAAAGCTAGAAAACTAAAAAACAATTACTTCTTTTAAATTTTTACATAACTTAGGTTACTACAACCCTAAAGTCTAGAGCCATAGGCATATCCTAAGAGATACAGGATCCATTATTTCCCTGTATGGAGCTGAAGTCTCTGGAATTCATGAACTGGTAGAAACACATGTAATTGTGAAGAAGTACTGGAGGTTGCATGTGAACTAGCACAGGAGTGAGAAGCTCTGGGGGCTGCAGGCGTGGAGAGGTGGTGGTGGCAGGGGCACTATGCTTTCATAGACTTTCTCCACAAGAGCCCTACCACATTCTCATAGTGAAGATCTGAGAAGAATTCCCTCATTGCCCTGACTGAGGAGGAGAAGAGTAACCATGGTGAGGCACTCTCAGACTTTTCTCACTAACAGAACCCCAATCTCCAAGGAGGAGGACTCCTTCAGAGGACGGTTCTGAAGCTTTATCCCAGAGGGAATAAATTCTGCCTCACTCCAGCAAAATTCAGAATTTCTGTCTCGCCAATGGGAAGAAAAAAACCCACAAGAACAAGAATATAGTCAGCCAGGACAGGTTTCACAGAAATAGAAACAACAACAACAACAATAAGAAAAAAAACCCACTACAACCATGGAAGGAAATGGGTAAATGGGAAAGAGGGTAGACCATGTATAAGCGATAGACACAGTTGTGAAGATCTCACTCATCCCTGAGACACAGGCCCACTTGAAGAATGAGACTTTAATTAGCATATTACATCACCAGCAAGCCTCCGGGATAATAATAGAGAGCTAAAAGAGCTGGAAAAGGCACAACCTTTCTCTGGAGAACAGTAAAAAGGATAGCCCTGACACCATGAAGGGAGATAAAAACAATAGAAGATTATAAAACCTCTGGTACTTATAGCTACAACAAACATTAAACACAGTCCAAATTTCCAAAGGTATTAACATAAATCCTCATACTAAATATCTCTGTAACTCAGTACCCATTACCCAATACAACTTATTCAGTTTTCAAAAAATTTTTACAAGGCATATCGAAAGACAAAACAAAAACAAACACAAAAAGACACACAATCTGAAGTGCCAAAACAAGTGTAGGGATCAAATTTACATAAAACACAGATGCTGGAACACAAAAAATTTAACATAAGTAGGATTATTGTGAGGGTGCTAATGGAAAATGGGTACAATATGCAAGGCTAGAAGGACAGTATCAGCAGAGATGGAAACTATCAGAAAGAACCAAAAGAAAGTGCTACAAATCAAAAACCAGGTAGCTGAAGATAAGAATGACTCCAATGCATTCATTAGTAGAGTTAACACAGTTGAGAAACAAAATCAGTGCGATAGAAAATAAGTCAATCAAAACTTCAGAAACCATAATACCAGGAGAAGAAGAAAAAAGAGGGAATAAAACTGAAGAAATATTTGAAGTAATGATAGTTTAAAAACTCTTCAATTTTAATGGCAGGCAGCAGACCACAGAGCTAAAAAGCTCAGAAAACAAAGATGTTAAATATGAAACAAACAAAAACATAAAAACAAAACCATCCTAAGCATATCATATTTAAACTTCAGAAAACTAAAGGCAAAGCTAAATCTTGAAGAGAGAGAAAAACAACTTACCTATACAGGAACAGGGATAAGACTTACATGAGGCTTTTCTTCAGAAATTATTCAAACAAGAAGAGAATGATGTGAAATATTTAAATAACAGAAGGAAAAAAAACTCTACCAACCTAGAATTCTAAATCCTGTAAAATGAATATTCAAAAGTGAAAAAGTAAAGATTTTCTCAGACAAATATAACTGAAGGAATTAGTTAGTTGCCAGTAGACTGGTTCTTTAAATAATGTTAAAAATAGTTATTTAAGCAGAAACAAAATAATATAGGCCAAAAGCATGGCTGAATGTCACAAAAGGAAGGGCAGTTGAGAAAGAGTAAGTTAAGATATAAAAGTACTTTATTTCATTATTCATAATTGATATAAAATATAACTTTTAAACAACAATAATAATTTGCTGGGTAATTATAGAATTTGGGTAAGAGAAATGAAAGCATCACGAGAAGGAATAGAAATGAGATATTAGGAATATTCTGTTATAAGGTAACTGTACTACATATTAAGCGCTATAGTGTCAGTTGACAGGTGGATTTGACATTTAATATTTAACATTTAAAAATATTTATTATAAATGGTAGGACAAATAATGAATAAATTTTTAAAAATAGGTAACACAGTAGATAATATAGAATTATATAATCAATTAAAAGCAGAAAAGGCAGAAGAAAAGAAAACAACAAATGAAATCAATAGGGAACACTTACATAGATGGTAGATTTAAATCCAGTTATATTTATAATCACTGTAAGTGATTATAAGCCACGAAGTGTAAGTGGTTTTAATATAACATTTGAAAGAGCTTATCATATGTATCTAAAACAAGAACAATAAAATCCAACCATATGCTGTCGCTAAGAAACCCCTTTAAATGTGAAGACTCAGATAGGTTAAAAGTAAAGAGATGGAGAAAAATATACCATGCTGACATCAATCAATAGCTGTATTCCAACAAGCAGACATCACACAAAGAAAAATTATCAGGGATCAAGAGGGGCATTACAGAATAACAAACGTGTCAATACTCCAAAAGATACAATCCTAAACATGTACAGTAAGTCCTCCCTTAATGTCATCCATAGGTTCTGGAAAACCACTACTTTAAATGAAATGATAGATAACAAAACCAATTTTTCCCCCATCAATGTTATAGCAAAATGGCATTGAAGGAAATCATATTATGTGGAGACCTGCTCTATGTTATGTTGCTAAAAGTTGCAGTTTCCAAGAACCTGTGGACTTCACTAAATAGGGACTTACCATACACACCTAACAACATATAATATCAATACATAAAAAGAAAATTGAAACAACTAAAAGGAGAAACAGTCAAATCCACTCATACACTTTGAGTCTTCAACATCTCTCAGGAATTACTAGAGCAAGCAGGAAGAAAATAAGAACAGATACCCCGAACAGCAATAGCAAACAATGTGATCAAATTGAACATTTTAGAATGATCCATTCGACAACAATAAAATACACACGGAACAGTCACTAAAATAGATCACATTCTGGACCACAAAATACATCATAATCAACTTAAAAGAATAAAAATCATATGAAGTATATTATGGGGCTGCAAGAGAATTAAGCTAGAAATTAATAAAAATATATCTAAATTTTTGAAAATATGTGGGAATTAAAGTATTCATTTTAAAATAATTATTATGGATTAAAGACATCTTAAGATAAATTACAAAATATTTTAACTACATAAAAATAAAAATACAACATGGTTTGAGGATGAAGTGAAAACAGTATTTAGAGGAAAATTCATAGTGCTAAAATGCACATTATAGAAAAAAAATCTGAAATTAATGACTTATGTTTCCCTGTAAGGAAATTAGATTAAGAATAAATTAAGCCTATGGAAAGCCAAATTAAATGAAGCAGAAAAATTAGGTAATTTTTATTAAGCCAACCAGAAAGAAGAAAATTATTAATATTAGAGCGAGAACTAATAAAACTGAAAACAAACAAAAAAACTGGTGAATATCAACAAAGCCAAAAGCTATTTCTGTGAAAAGATTAATAAATTCGATAAACTTCTTTCCAGGCTAACCAAGAAAAAAACATAGACGTCATAATCAGTATAGAGGTTACTGATCCCTTGGCTCAATAATCAGTGAAGCATTGCAGACAACTTTGTACCACAAACCTATTAACTTAGATGCAACGATCAGTTTTTTGAAAGATAGTTACTACTAAAATTAATTCAAAGAGAAATAGAAAACATGGGTAGTCTTACATCTATTAATGATTTTAAATTAGTAGTTAAAAACTAAAAACATGATTGGGCATGGTGGCTCACGCTTGTAATCCCAGCACTTTGGGAGGGCGAGGTGGGCGGATCACGAAGTCAGGAGTTCTAGACCAGCCTGGTCAATATTGTGAAACCCTGTCTCTACTGAAAATACAAAAATTAGCCAGACATGGTGGCGTGTGCATCCATAGTCCCAGTTACTCGGGAAGCTGAGACAAAAGAATTGCTTGAATCCAGGAGGCAGAGGTTGCACTCCAGCCTGAGTGACAAAGCGAGACTCTCTCAAAAACAAAACAAAACAAAACAAAAACTAAATACAAAACAAATAAAACCCACCAGATCCAGGGGTTTTCTCAGGTAAATTTTACCAAACACTTAAAGAAATAATATAAATTCTATACAATATCTTTGAAAAACAATAAAAGAGGAAGGAATATTTACCAGCACATTTTACAAGACCTACATTTAGTCAGGCGCAATGGTTCACGCCTTTAATCCCAGCACTTTGGGAGGCCAAGAAGGGCAGATAACTTAAGGTCAGGAGTTTGAAACCAGACTGGCCAACATGGTGAAACCACATCTCTATTAAAAATGCAAAAATTAGCCAGTAACGGTGGCCTGTGCCTGTAATTCCAGCTATTAAGGAGCTGAGGCACAAGAATCGCTTGAACTCAGGAGGCAGACATTGCAGTGAGCCGAGATCAACATTTGAAAATCAATGTATGTAGTTTACCACACCAAAAGGCCAAAGAAGAATCATATGATCCTATGAATAGGTGTAGTAAAAACATTTGACAAAATCCAACACCCATTCACAAGTAAAAACTCTCAGAATACTAAGAATAGAGGGGATCTTTTTCAACTTGATAAGGGACATCTACGAAAAGCTCCTACAGCTAACATAAAAAATAGTAAGAAATAGGATGCTTCTCCTCCAAGATCAGGAACAAGAAGAGGATGTCTTCTTTCACCACTTCCACTCAACACTTTACTAGAAGTCATAAGGAGGACAGTAAGACAAAATAAATAAATATATAAAGACACAAGAATTACACAGCTTGGGAAGAAGGAATAAAACCGTATTTGTTTGCCTAGGTCTAAAACCCCAGAGAATAAACAAAAAATGTACTACAAGCAAGGAGAGCAAGGTCACAAGATAAAAGGTGAATGTACAAGAATGAATTGGTTTTCTATATACCAGCAATGAACATTAGAATTTGGATATTGAAAATCAAACACAATAAACACTTCCTTAACACCAAAAAAATTAAAGAAATGCTTATGTATAAATCTAACATAATTCATTCAGAATATATACACATACATGAAAAATTACAAAATTTTGGTTAAAGAAATTAAAGACCCAAGTAATTTTAGAAATGAGTAGATACTGAGAGTATAAACAAAGGAAACTATACATAATCAATGTTCTTTAGTTGGTGAAGTTGTTTCCCACAACCATCTAAGCTAACAATTTTAAAACCACTGTACATGTATACTGGCATTGAACAAATAAAAAAGGGATGGATGACGGGGAGCCAGTTCCTCACTGTCAGACTAGGATAGAGCAGTTAAGCCAGGGGAGAAAGCTAGAATGAACCATGTGGTACTAGATTAGATTTGGGAACATCAGTATAAACTCATGTTTGCTCAATATAGATGCAAATAAATATATATTTTACAAGTAGTTATAGACATGTTTACGATGATTGGAATTCACATATATAAGGGCTAGTTCTGTCTGTTAAGAGAGACTAGGGCAAACCCAATCTTTGAATCTTCAATGTGTATGACCAAATCAAGAAAATGATTAAATATGGTGCCTGTATCTGAGGTTCAAATAAAGTAGACAAAGAAAAGAAAGAAGAAATAAAAAGGAGAAGATTTTAAAGACACTTGCCAAGCAATCTGAGGGCAGAATCCTAGAGTTTTTGCATTTTTTCTCCACGATTTTACAGTTTTCTCACCCACACCAAATTTACCAGGATAGTTTATGAATGACCTTTATTGAATCTTTCCAGAGAAGTCAACTTAATTTTTATAAAAACAGTCACCCACTTGATTTTTATATTCAAGTTTATTTGATGAATAATTATAATGGAATAAATTAATAATAAACACATAAATAATGAAATGACAATTAACAAGCACAACTAGCCAGGAAAGATTGGAAAGGAACACGGCCCCTCATTGATAAAAGTTCCCTCGCCTGGGGTTAGCATCACAGCAGGATGTACAGCAAGAGAGTCCAACGGCCAGCACGTAGCAGGCCCCAGCATCTGCCAGTTTTCATAGAACCAGTGTGGAATGTCTGCTGCTATTCTGAGAAGCTGGCAAGTGGTACTGTATTAGAAAAAAAAATAGTGTAAGGAGCAAATGAAACCCATAATGTCCTGGAGATTATTGCTGAAGATGAATCTGAACTTCCTTAAGTAAAAAGAGGAAGTTGATTGAAATAAAAAGATTAAATGGACGAAAGTTGACAAAACAAATATGATGGCTAATGCCATGGGACGCCCAATGGTGACATTAGTATTTGAAATCAGTTGACTCAGTAAAGGTGGTGTCCCTCCCCAATATGGGTGAGCATTATCCAATCTGTTGAGGGCCTGAGTAGAACAAAAGGCAGAGGAAGGAGAAAAACCTCCCCTTTTCTTAGGCCTAACCATTTGAACTGAACCATGGGGTGCTCCTGCCTTCTGACTGAGATCTACACCAGATTGTCTCTCTTGGTTCTCGGGTCTTCAGAATCTGATTGAATTATACCACTGGCTTTTCTCCGGTCTCCTGTTCAGACAGTGGATCATGAGAATTGTCAGTCTCATAATTGCATGAGCCAATTCCTTCTGATAAATCCCTTCAGACAGATGATAGATAGATAGATAGATAGATAGATAGATAGATAGATAGATAGATAGATATGTAGTTATCTCCCATTGGTTTTGTTTCTCCAGGGACTCTTGACTGATAGAGTAAACTAATATATCAAAATTCATCAAGGTGGTAGAATACATTTCATATATTCAATTCTGTATAAATTTCAACTTGACCTTCTTATATGTCAAAAAGAGCCAAATAGCAGCAGTTCCATATAGTTTCACCAGAGACTGTAGTATATGTTCATGCTGATAGAAATAATTTGGTAAAAATGGAATGTTGATATAGAAATATATGGAAGGATTCAAGATGTAAATTTTGTGAGAAAAGAAAAAGAACACATTTGTAAGAAAGATGGTTTATGGTACACTTTCTGAGCCATCAAAGTTTTGAAAATATTTTCAATTTTCTTTACTGATAAAATAAACTTTCTGTGTTTATGAAATATTAGTGTTTATATACCATGCAAATTGCATATCAAACATTGTATATCACAATTTTTCTATAAAAACTTAAAGGATTTATTTTAATTATCTTCTGACTTGAATGTTTCAGAGAAGTCTAACATGATCGTAACTGTTATGTCATTCCAAGTAATCTGTTTTTTGTTTGATTTGTTAATTAAAAAATTATTTAGTTCATTGAGAATTATTTTGTCTTTTTTTGTTTGCATGGTCTATATAATTTTACTTCCATTCTTGGGTAATATTTTTAATTTGGGAAAAACTTTCTTGCTTTGAGAATTGCTTGTGCTTCTGTTGTTACTTTTTTTTTTTCTTTAGGAACACATGTAAACTTTCATTCCCTCTTCCCCATATTTTTAACTTGCTTACATCTGCTTTGTGTAGAAAATTCTCACATGTCCTCTGCATTTCAGATTCAGCTGTCCACAGTGCCAGTTCTGCCCCTCATGATTCCAGTACACATTTTCATTTTCATCTTTTTAGTTTTCTAGTGATCTTTTACTCAGGTATCTTCTTTTCATCTCAGATTATTAACTTTTCCTCTTCAGTTAAATCGGTTCACAGATTTCTGCTCTTGCTTTACAGCGGTTCTGCTTTTTTTGCATGCTATTGAAGATATCAACATGATTTATTGCTGTCACATTACTATTGATATTATTATTTTTCTCTAGTTTCCATACTAAATTATTTCCACTGAACTTTTCTTTCTTTAACTTCTCAGTATGATGATTTGCTTATTTTACAATGTTTTTACAAGCTACAGATATGTTATTTTGTCTACCAGGCTTGAATAAAGTAAAATCTATCCAAACATAGCCAACAGACCTGTGTATAAATTATTCTTATCTCAATTCTCAATCTGCTCGTATTTTTCTGGATTCCACTCCTCAGATCAGTCTATGAGTAGCAGGTTAATTTTCCAGCCTCTGGACAAGTTCACTGCATCAATCAGGCTTCAATTTTTTGTAGCTGCCTTGTTCTTAAATAGCCCATCTTCTAACCCACTACCTTGATTTCTGACACATGAAGTCAGAATAAAGAATAGAAAACTGTTGTGTGTAATACCAAGAATGTATCACTTTCAAATATCTTCCTCTTCATTCTCTTTCACTTATCCTTAACCATTTAGTGTATGTGTGTGTGTGTGTGTGTGTGTGTGTGTGTGTGTGTGAAACATGCATTCCTAGATTCAATGTACCAGTGCTGCTCTCCCATGCCCACCCAAATATCCACTCTCCCAGACACTCAGTTGCTGCCATTTAAAAATGTTTTTTACTCTCTTTTACCACCAGGGAGTTACAGATGAAATTAGAAATTTCCATAGCACTCTGTCTAGAAAAGCAACACTCAAGTCACAGGAAAATATTTAATATGTTAGTTAGAGAGACTCAGACTTTTTAGAATTTTTAAAGTATTATGGATACATAACAGCTGTAGATATTTATGGGATATGTGTGATATTTTGGTACTAGCATGTGTAATATGTAATGATCAAATCTGGGTAATTGACATATCAATCACCGTAAGCATTTATTATTTCTTTGTATTAGGAACGTTCCAATTTAATTCTTCTAGTTATTATGAAGTATACAATAAATCGTTGTTAACTACAGTCACAATAGTTAATGCTGTTAACTATAGTTAACAACACCCTAGTGTTCCACTAAACACTAGATCTTATTCCTTCTAACTGTATTTTTGTAGCTATTAAGCACCCCCCATTTATCCTCCCTCCCCCTATTACCCTTCCCAGCCTCTGGCAACCATCTATAACCTATCTATAACCATCATTCTACTGTCTGTCTCCGTGAGTTCAATATTTTTAGCTCCCACATATGGGTGAGAACATTCAATATTTGTCTTTCTATACCTGGCTTATTTCACATAACATAATAATTTCCAGTTCCATCCATGTTGTTGCAAATGACAGGATTTCATTCTTTTTATGGCTAAATAATATTCCATAGAGTATATGTACCACATTTTCTTTATACATTCATTTATTGATGGACATTCAGGTTGATTCCATATTTTGGTTATTGTGAATAGTGCTGCAATAAACCTGAGAGTCCAGCTATCTCTGTAATATACTGATGTTCTTTCTTTTGGATATATACCCAGCAACAAGATTGCTGAGTCATGTTGTGGTTCTGTTTTTAGTTTGGGAAACCTCCACGCTGTTTTCCATAGTGGCTGCACTAATTTCCATTCCCACCAACAGTGCAAAAGGTTTGCCCTATCTCCACATCATTGCCAGCATTTGTCACTGCCTGTCTTTTGGATAAAGTCATTTTAATTTGGATGAGACAATATCTCATTGTAGTCTGGATTTGCATTTATCTGATGATTAGTTATGCCTAACACTTTTTATCTATCTGTTGGTCATCTGTAGCCTTCTTTTGAGAAATGCCTATTCAGATCATTCTCTCATTTTTAAACTGGATTATTTCGTCTTTTTCCTATTGAGTTGTTTGAGTTTCTCATGTATTCTGCTTGTCAATCCTTTGTTAGATGGGTAGTTTGCTAATATTTTCTCCCATTCTGTGAGTTTTCCTTTCACTTTGTTTATTGTTTCTTTTGCTGCACATAAGCTTCTTAGCTTTATGTGATCTCATTTGTCCTTTTTTGCTTTGTTTGCCTGTACTTTTGAGGTCTTAGGCATAAAATGTTCACCCAGACCAATGTCTTAGAATGTTTCCCCAATGTTTTCTCCTAACAGTTCTGTAAGTTTCAGGTTTTAGATTTAGTATTTAATCCATTTTTATTTGATTTTTGTATATGGCCAGAGATACGGGTCTAGTTTCATTTTTCTGCATATGGGTATTCAGTTCTTCCAGCATGATTTACTGAAGGGTTTGTCCTTTCCCCATTGTATGTTCTTGGTACCTTTGTCAAAAATGAATTCACTAAAAACGCATGCATTTGTTTCCGGGTTGTCTGTTCTGTTCCATTGGTCTGTGTGTCTGTTTTTATGCCAGTAGATGCTGTTTTGGTTACTATAGCTTTGTATTATAATTTCAAGTCAGGTAATAAAATGCCTCCAGCTTTATTCTTTTTGCTCAAGATTGTTTTGGCTATTCTGGGTCTTCCGTGATTCTGTATAAATTTTAGGATTATTTTTTATTTCTGTGAGAAATGTCATTTGTATTTTGATAGGGATTGTGTTGAATATTCAGTAGATTGCTTTGGCTAGTAAGACCAAGATTTTTTGAACAAGAGACTTGGAAGAAGACATAGAATCAATAAAATACCTCCCTTCTTACTTTGAGGTGGGCAAGCTAGCTGTGACTTAGGCAGCAGAGCATGGGTGGATTAGCAGTGTACATTTTCAGAACCAAGGGTCCCACCTGCTTGGCATTTAGTAGAAACGTCTCCTAGATTTTGGCAACTGATTTTTACATTGTCTTTTTATACCTAGGCCTAGGATTGAAAAAGCTGTATTAGAGTAGCATTCAAAGTTATTTAAAAGGAAAAACAGAAACAAAACACTTTGCTTTCTTTGATTTTATTCATAAGCTTGTATCGTAAGCTGTACACCATAAATTTCTACCTTGCTGCTTCCATTTTTTTCTTTATGGCTTTTAAAGCTCTTATTCTTCTTTCATTACTTCTGCCTTTATTTTGGCTTTTCTTTTAAATATCCTTTACTGTCTGCTAATTCCAGGACTAACCTTGCTTTCAATCCTATCTTCTTTCATATCAACTCCAATTTTTTCCTACCTCAGTTCCAATTTGTTTTTGCCTTTTCCTGCATAGCAACAATTTGGAATTTCCCCCTCTTCTGCTGGCCTTTATATTTCCAGTTTCACATCATAGCTAATTAATTACACAATATATACTGAAATATTGAAGAGTCCTTAATGATCCCACAGCAGGTAGTGGCAGATTTGAATACTGTGCTTCCAGCTCTGTCCGGTCAGTCATATCATCAGCCTTCCAAATAAATTACTTAGAAAATACCATTCCTCTTCTCAATGGGAGCACCAAGCAGGAAGAAAAATGAAATCGGCTTCTTGGACTACTCACTAGAGAGAAATCACATAAATCATGAAATTTATTTTGGGCAACTGACCATTTACAAGCTTGTGTTTCAGCTGGTTATTTCTCTGTGGTATAGTACAGAGGGCTAACTTTGAGAAAGCTACCATAATTTTTTTTCCCAAGAGATTGTGGTGATTATACCAAGGCATGAAGAGTCTTTTTTTTTACCTACACCGGTATTTGGCCTTTGCTCTATTCTATGTATAGAGAAGTAAAAAGCTTCTAAAGAACTAAAGTATGAGGGAGAAGGGAGAAAAAAGCAATGACTTGTGAATTTTCCAAACAACCACTGACCACCCGTCTTATGCTGGAGATTCATTTACGTTCATCTCTTAAAGCTACTCCTGCTGTTCTTTACCTCTTGACAAATTACAAGTTGTCATCGTATTGTAAATAACAGTTGGGGAATATGTAATGAAAAATCTCATGGGCCGAGCAAAGCATCACATTATTAATTTGTCAGAAATGCTATTACCTAGAGAACCAATTTTAACATTGCAGCTTCTGTAACATAGCATGAGAGTCACTCAGACTGGGCAGGATTTAGCAGTATCAGAAAATGCATTGCCAGAGCACCACCAAAGTGATTTCTTTCAATCTTGCCAGTAATATCTTACTTTTTGTTTTTAATGATAGAAAGTCATCAAAGATTAAAAAGGCAAAACTTCTTCTGAAAGGAGTTTCCACTTAGAAATCTAGATTTCATGATTCATTTTTCTAGTTTTAACTCATTTATCATATGGAATTGTTGGTATTTGACCCACAAAAAGTAGGGAAGAAATTACCCTAGAATCCTAAGCACCCTCACTTCAATAAAATAAATCTGACTACTTCTCATGAAATAGTTACTTTATCAGTCAAAAAGTGAGAAATCATACTTAGAGGTAATAAAAAGGTATGACTTGATAGGGGCAAAATTTATCAAAAAGAATTATCTGAAAATTTTAAATACATCACATGGTGCATCCTCATGTATGTATAACATCATGGCACCCTGCATTTGCATATTAAAAGGCTAAGAAGGGAGGGCCAGTTTTGTCGTGGGCTATGTGAATGACATACCTGGCCAAACCAATCCCCTAACTGCTATGCAAATCAGACACTGCATCCACCAGCCTCCTCATATACCTGGTTGGTTTCTTCAGTCCTCGGGGGTTTCCTCTCTCAGCTTTGGAGCCCCCTCCCTCTGTCTCTGTATGGAGGATCTTCTTCCTTCTTACTCACCTATTAAACTCTCCGCTCCTTAAAACCACCCCATGTGTGTCCATGTGGTTTTATCCAATTTGGTTCAAGACAAGATCCCTGGTGTTCCTCCACTCATCGGAGCCATATCAATATTCTTAGTTCTCATGAAATACTTTATTTATGCTCATTAAACATATATGGGTTTGTTCTTCTGGCAGTCTTTTACAATTATTATTATAGACTCAGAGGATACATGTGCAGGTTTGGTGCATGCTTCCGGCTGTTCTTACTCCTCGGTGCACAGGTCTGGGAAGTCATTAGGCTGACCCATTTTGCTGGATGTTCCATGAGAGAGCTCCCTGAGAAAGGGAAAAGTGAAAGGAGGAAGAAAGAACTTAGCTGTACCTGGGATATGGAACAATCTTGGCATATAGAGTTATGAGCCAGTGAGAGTTATCTAGTTGCTGTCTTATTCTTCTTCTTTTCTTCCTTAGGTTTTCAGTACCTCTACTTATCTTCTTATTTTTAATCCGGGATTTCTAGCATACCATATAGACATATAGACTACATAGATTCATAATGGATGAATTGCTTTTTGTGAGCTGGAATAAGTACATATTCTCCTTTTATAAAAGTCTGCTAGAATCAACATCAATATCTTGGATGTGACCCTACTATATGGTATATATACATTGGGAGAAGTTCTTTGCACTTTGGAACTGCTCCTGAATCTTAAACTATTTCAAATAAAAGTTACATTAAACGTCTACTCAAAAGCAGTTGTAATTTTTACAATAAGATTTTCAAACCGTAACCATTGGTAGCTTTTATAAAACAGGTTAAATATGCCAATGTGGATGAAGCAGAGACAAAGTAAGAACCTTTCAAGAATATCCTGGAAAAAGGTAGCCTAGTTTCACACCTGCATTAATTAAAGTTGCATGCTACAGTTTAGGAATACTTTTTGCTGATGTTGGTGAATATAGAAAACAGGACTTGCCTTTGGCTTCAATGCTTTACTAAAACAGTTGTAAAATAGTAATGATTTTTATGTATATTTCTGTAAAACAAAAAAGAGACATTAAAAACACTACGTAGATGTCATAAAATACTTTTCTCACGCTGTGTCTAATAGTTCTAATTTCTTTTTTTATGCAAGAAAGGGAACTTTAAAATTATATGACAACAACAACAATAAAAATGGATGTTTTCTTACCATTGTTTTTCCTTCTTATTCCATTCACTATCTTGTCAGGAGAAAAGACATATATATAAGTTAGACTGATATAACCTCTATAGCTGCTGTCTACTCATTATGAGATTATTCTGCATGTTATAACTTTACAAAGCATAAAACTTCCAGGGACAAAATCACTCCTGACACAATATCTAAAACTAAGAAATTTTATTTGAAGAAACAGAGTCTTGTGCAGGATCCAGCACATCAATCTTTAAAGAGGTGCTTCCTCTTATGTCCTAGAGAGGAAGAAAACTCGTGCCCCAATACACAAAATAACCAGAATATTTCAGGGCTTTTGTTTTTTAAGACTATGGTTACATTTGCTTATATAAGGAAAAATTAGGTTTATTCCTTTCTGTCAATAACCTTATGTCTTTGAAATGGTTTATCACATAATTCTTTCTGATGAAGAGTTGACTCAGAACTTACTAATAGTTTTTTCATAAAAATTTTGAATATGTCTGAACATAAGTCTGTAACATAGTATTAACAGAATGTTAAAAAACATGGCTATTTTAATAAAAATATAATTTAACAAAAAAATTCTTCCAAATCAATAATTCATCTAAATAAGTCAGACTGAATGATTGTGTATAGACCCTCCAAGAAGAGAAGAAAGGTTATGTTTTTAACTCTTTAATATAAAGTAGGTAAGAATGCAAAAAGATATATCAAGACAGTGGCAAGATTTTCTGTTTCAACCCTAAATGTAAAGATCTGGGTAATTGTCACTTCAATTCTTACAAGAAAAACACATAGAAACTCAACAGTTTTACTTGCATGCATTGGCGAAGTACTAGCAAACCATCACTTGAAATCTGGGTAGACAGATCTAGAGTCCCAGCTAAGATTTGTTTACTTGGAGGAGAAACTGCTTGAGACATAAACTGGTAGAAACTTAAAACGGTAATTTTGACAAATAGCTGAAGACTGAGTATGTACTAGCATGACAGTGAACAACTCCTGGAGCTTCAGTCTCAGGGGTTTTCAGATTTTCATGGGTTTTACTTTCAGGAACCCCACCAGATTGTCACATTGCCACAGTTAAAAAAAAAAAAAAATCCTAGATGAATACTCTAACTGAAACAAGAAAAGCATCCTCAACAATAGAAGCCCATTCCCCAGAGGGGTACAAATCCCTTATCAGAGCCTTGTCTTACCTGGGGAAAGGCATTTCTCCCACACAGCTCCCTCGAACTGTCCTGTCTCAGGTAAAAGGGAGAACAAAAGTTAAAAACCAGAATTGAAGGTCACAGGTCAAGAATAAGCAAAGTAAAAGACTGAAATTGAGGAAACTGTATAAAACTTTCATTCCACCATACTTTTCCACATAACAAATAGAGTTCCGCTATACTAATGGTGGGTTACTGCTAAAAGAGTTTCAAGACACTAACTCTCTATGAGAAAAATTATAGAAAGATTACAAATATATTAATTGCAGGGAAAACATATTTCAGAACCCAGAAAATCACACTGGAGAAAAGGTGATATTACACAATGATTAAGGAGTCAATTTTCGAAGAAGGCATAACAATCCTAACTCTGATCTGACTGATTATCTGCCTGCTTGGTCTATCAATTATTGACAGAGGCATGCTGACATCTCTAACTATAATAGTGGATCTGTCTATTTTAGGTGTACACACCTAACAACAGGGCATCAAAAAATATAAGGTAAGCAGACAGAACTGATAGGAGAAATAGACAATCCACTGTAATAGAGACTGCAGCATGCCTCTGTCAATAATTGATAGACCGAGCAGGCAGATAATCAGTCAGACTAGAGTTGACATAAACATTATCATCGACCATCTTAATCTAATTGACATTTGTATAGTGCTCCACTCAATACCAGGAGAATTCATATTCTTCTGTATCTCATGTGGAACATTTACCAAAATAGACTGCCTCTGGGCCTTAAAACACACCTTACGTAATTCAAACTAGTGGAACTCCAACAATCTATGCTGTCAGACCACAGTAGAATTAAACTAAAAAGAAATAACAGGAATATACTTTGAACATATCCAAATATTTGGAGATTAATCACACCAGTAAGTATCATATTAATCAAAAAGAAATTTCAAGAGGAAATTTTAAATTTTTTTGTGTGTGTGACAGTCTCCCTTTGTTGCCCAAGCTGGAGTGCAGTGGTATGATCTTGGCTCACTGTAACTTCTGCCTCCTGGATTCAAGCAATTCTCCTGCCTCAGCCTCCTGAGTAACTGGGATTACAGGCCACCATGCCAGGGTTATTATTTATTTATTTATTTATTTATTTATTTATTTATTTTGTTTTTTTTTTAGTTGAATCAGGGTTTCACCATGTTGGCCAGGCTGGTCTCAAACTCCTAATCTCAAGTGATCCTCCTGCCTTGGACTCCCAAAGTGCTGCGATTACAGGCGTGAGCCACTGTGCCCAGCCAGAAATCTAAAAATAATTTTAACAAAATTAAAATGAAAATACTTTTATCAAAATCTGTGGGATGAAAAAAAAGGAGTGCTTACAGGGAAGTTTAAAGGATTAAATGCATATTTTAGAAAAGAAAGAAGATTTAATGTCCATCTTAAACTCCCACCTTAGGAAACTAGAAAAGGAAGAGTCATGCTTTATTTTATTATAAAATAAAAATAAATAAGAAAAATTAGAGATGAAATTGAACGTAGGAAAACAACAGAGAAAAAGTCAACACCGAAAAACTGATTCTTTGAACACATCAATGAGATAAATAAAATAAAATAATGTTGACAAACCTCTTGCCAGGTTAGCCATGAAAAAAGAGTTGAAAAAAATGAGCAATATCAGAAATGAAAGAAAGTTGGGCATTATGAGTCCCATGAACATAAAAATATAATAAAAAAATATGGGAGCCCCTTAAGATTTTTTCCTTCATTTCAACTTTGGTGAATCTGGCAATTATGTAGATGTACCATATGACCCAGCCATCCCATTACTGGGTATATACCCAAAGGATTATAAATTATGCTGCTATAAAGACACATGCACAGGTATGTTTATTGCAGCACTATTCACAATAGCAAAGACTTGGAATCAACCCAAATGTCCATCAGTGACAGACTGGATTAAGAAAATGTGGCACATATACACCATGGAATACTATGCAGCCATAAAAAAGGATGAGTTTATGTCCTTTGTAGGGACATGGATGCAGCTGGAAACCATCATTCTTAGCAAACTATCACAAGAACACAAAACCAAACACCACATGTTCTCACTCATAGGTGGGAACTGAACAATGAGATCACTTGGACTCGGGAAGGGGAACATCACACACCGGGGCCTATCATGGGGAGGGGGGAGGGGGGAGGGATTGCATTGGGAGTTATACCTGATGTAAATGACGAGTTGATGGGTGCAGCACAGCAACATGGCACAAGTATACATATGTAACAAACCTGCACGTTATGCACATGTACCCTACAACTTAAAGTATAATAATAATAAATAAATTAAAAAAAATTCTATTATTTCTTTTCCAAAAAAAAGAAATATGGGAAGGAGAGCATCAGGATACATAGCAAATGCATGTGGGGTTTAATACCTCAGTGATGGGTTAATAGGTGCAGTAAACCACCATGGTACATGTTTACCTATGTAACAAAACCGCATATCCTGCACATGTATCCCAGAACTTAAAATTAAATTAAATTAAAAAGTAAAAAAGAAAAATAAATTTTAAAAATTTATAATAAAGAAATATTATAACAAGCTTATGTCCACAAATATCATATAGATTAAGTTGACCAATTTTTTGAAACACACAAACCACCAAAATTCACACAGGGAGCAACAACTAGGCTGAATTGGCTGACACCTACTAGTCAAATCAATAATGAATAACCTTCAAAACAAAAAATGGCAAGGTGAATTATTTCACTGACAAATTCTATATAATATTTAAGAAATAAAAATGACACCAATTCTTCATCATATCTCCCAGAAAGTAGAAGCTTGGGAAATACTTTCTAATTCATTGTATAAAGCCAACAATACCCTAATATGAAAAACAGATAAAGACATACAGTAAGGAAAATTACCAGCCAATATTTCTCAAAAGCATAGATGTAAAAATCCTTAGCAATATGAAATCTAGTAATGTATTAAAAAATACGTAGCACAACCCAGTGGGATTTATTTCAGATATGCAAGGCTAGTTCAGTATTCAAAAATCCATTCATGTATTTCATCACATCAATGACCTAATAAAGAAAAATCAAGTGATCATATCAATAGATACAGAAAAGGCTTTATAAGACAAATCCAGCACCATTCATCAAAAAAATTATTAGCAACCAGGCATATAAGGGAACTTTCTCAACTTGGTGAAAAGCATCTTAATAAAACCTACAGCTAAGAACATACTTAATAGTGAGAGACTAGGTGCTTTCTACCTAAAAGCAAAAACAAAGCAAGGATGTCTTCTAATCCCACTCCTATGTAGATTCATACTAGAATTTCTAGCTAGTGCAAAAGACAGGAAAAAAATATACAGGATAGGAAGGGAAAAATTAAATTCTCTTTTTTTCACAGATAAAATTATATCTGTATAATCCCAAGAAATTGGCATACAACAATTTCAGCAAGTAAATCAATAAATAGTATTGGATTGTAGTCCAAAGTATAAAATAGATACCTATGAGTCCAAACTAATAGATGTAAATGTTTGAATAAATAGATTGCTTGTGAAGAAGAGTTTTGATTAATTTATTTACATATATAGATACTGTGTCTTCAAAGAGGTGGAGCGTAAGTTCCCACTTCTTAAGTGAGCCACACGTAGTGATTTCCTTCAAAGAGTAGGATATGGAAAAGGAGGAAAACGGTAACTTTACAGTGGAGAAAGCTGATAAACTCTATCTCAGCAAGTGATGGTTAACATCAACAGCGATATGTCATACCGACAATATATACTCTTGAAAAAATGTGATGAGAAGTGTGCTTTACCTCTGTGGACTTCCTCCTAACAACCCATAATGAAATTCTAATTAAGAGGCTTTCTAGAAAAATGTCAGACCAGGATTCCTCAAAACTCTCAAGGTCATTAAAAACAGAGTCTGAGAAATGACCCCAGCCAAGAGGAGCCCAAGGAAATGCACAATGAAACGTAATGATGTCCTGGATGGAGACCTGGAACAGAAAATGGACATCAGCGAAAACTAAGGAAGCTAAATTACATGTAAATTTTAGTTAGCAATGATTTATCAACATTGGTTCCTTAACTGTAACAAAATGTACCAAACTAATATAAACAGTTAACAAAAAGAGAAGTTGAGTATGGGGTGTATGAGGATCTCTCCCCTACCATTTAAATCTAAAGTCTTCTAGGCCGGGCACAGTGGCTCATGCCTGTAGTCCCAGCACTTTGGGAGGTTGTGGCGGGCAGATCACGAGGTCAGCAGATCAAGACCATCCTGACCAACATAGTGAAACCTCGTCTCTACTCTAGTACAAAAATTAGCCAGGCGTGGTGGTGTGTGCTTGTAATCCTAGCTACTTGGGAGGCTGAGGCAGGGGAATCACTTGAACTGGGGAGTCAGACTTCGCAGTGAGCCGAGATCGCGCCACTGCACTCCAGCCCAGCAACAGAGCGAGACTCTGTCTTAAAACAAACAAATGATAAATCTAAACTCTTCTAAAATTAAAAAAAAAATGTATATTTGAAATGTATTTACTTAGTTATTAAAAAAATTTAAAAGGTGACAAATATTGTTCTGGAAAGTATATGCTTGGTTCTTCAATCTGATGTGGAAAAGTATCAGACACACATTATTAAATGATAAGTCCTTTATGATGGTAGGTATCTGAATGGTAATCCGAAATCCATACGTCTTGCAATTTTATTTCTAAAGACCTTTCAGAGTCTCTGTACTCTATTCACAGTCAATGAAAGTAATGGCTTTCACTAGCGTGATTCAAAGTACATTTGTTGGAAACTTAGTATGTGAACAATATTTTGGCAGACCCTATGGAAACTCAAGGATAATTCAGAGAGGTATTTTGTCCTCAACATATTTCTTTTTAAAAACTTAAAAAAAATAGTACCTAACAAATTCTTTTTTTTCCAAAAGTTGTAAATCAGATATGGTCTATACCAGTGAAACTTGTGATCATGGAACTACTGCCTCTTCATTGTAATAAACATCTTGACATTCCTGAGAAGATGTATAATGAAAATCACTGTTGGATTTTTTGCCGTTTCTTATTTGTTTGTCTTAATAAGCTAGCAAACCAAGGTGATTTACTCAAGGTCAAAGAAAAATAAGAGAAAGAACTGAATTCCCGTGCCAATGAATTTTTTTCACGTATCCACTCATGTCTGGGTTACAGTTATTTCATGTTAAAATGGTTATAATGTAGTTGGGGGAAAAAGCCCAGCAGGATGGAACATTGTTCTGGAAAAAAAAAATCATCACTTTTGAAGTCAATCCCAATATGTTACATTTCTTTTTTAAAAAGAAAGTATTCAATGTACAAGAAAAATGTTAGTGACATTTTTCATTTAAAATGTGGCACTATGACAAAGCAAGAGAGCTACATCTGCTGATATTTTGGAGTGAAAGAAAATCAGCAACTTCTCTGAGTCTTTGTAGACTTAACGTCGTTCAGATGTTTTAAGTAGTTGAATCACTGTGTACATTCCAGTCACACATTTCCCATTTTATTTAAGGAGAAACTACAGAAAACTACAGAAAATTTGTCAAATTTATTGAAACAAAACATTTATTCTGCTTTTCCAGGTTTCTCCCCTGCACATACAACCTTTCAAGAGAATATTGCCTCCCCATACCTCTCAGCATTCCTTTTCTTTTAAAGACTCTAGACGCATCAAAGTCCTATTAATCATTTAGTTAATCTGTGATACGGTGGAGTTTGAAAATAATTCGTCTGGACGTCACAACCTAGAATTCTAAGCCAAGATCAGGAAAAGCTCTGAAGTCAGAATAAAGATTTTTGATTTAGCCATAATCACTGTAACAGAAAAACTTGGGTGAACACATCTTAAGGGAAGACAGCATGGATCATTCTGGAATATTTCTCAAGGTCAAGAGGACGGCATATGAACTGTGAAGGTTGTTATTGTCCCTCTATTTTCAACCTTGGTGGGTCTCTGCTGCTCTTACAATCTTACAACAATGTCTATGTTACATGGTTAGCAGAAATACAATATGGAACCATTCTACTCATTTAACTTGATGTGAAGCCTTTATTAAGGTGCTTCGTATACACAGTTTAAGGAGACTGAGAGATGTAAGTACCTTGTAGGAAACGAGAAGCATATGACATCTTAGTAGTTAAATATTCTGTTGGACAATTGTGCTGATCAATAGCTCACTGTGTTTATCACTGTGATTTCTGCCACCTTGAACTTTGGCGTCCAGAAAAATATCTTCCTTTATTTCTACCCACCCTTAAATGATCCTTTCTGAGCCTCAATTTTCTTTTTATCTGCAAAATAGGTTTAACACCAGGGGCCTATAATATAGGGTTGCTGTGATATTAAGTGAACTAAACATTCCGCACTCTTATAACAGTGCCTGACACAGAAAAGCACTCAGTAAGTGTAAACTATTATGATTATCATTAGGTACAATAAATTTTCATTGACAACAAGATGAATTGATGTATTATACAATTCTATTTCATAAAAACTATGTGGCAATTAGAGGAAACTTGTTTTTTAAAGTTTAGAAAAAACATTTAAAACTGCCAGAAACCTAATTTCACATGAAATTCAACAAGCATATTGCTGTGCTGCCAAGATTCAGACCTGGCTTCATACTTTCAGCATGACGAGGAAAAAAATAACACTGTGCTTTAAAGTGTTCTTTGAAGTTCTAAGAACGAAACTTGTCATAAATAAATTTCAGCAT
The DNA here is from genome assembly GCF_008728515.1 of Papio anubis. Classification (NCBI taxonomy): domain Eukaryota; kingdom Metazoa; phylum Chordata; class Mammalia; order Primates; family Cercopithecidae; genus Papio; species Papio anubis. Next base: position 99,536,357 of record NC_044989.1, read on the forward strand.
TTCAGGTTAGAAAAAATTTCATGTAATCACAACTTTACATCTTTTCGTTATTAATAAGATCACTGGACTTTTTCGAACCACATTGTATGCAGCTTGATCTTTCTGTCTTCTGTGGCACATGCCTCTCTGTATTTTGATGGAGTGGCCTTTCAGAAATGATTTGTAATTTTCCTAAATTAATACATTTTATGAAATCAAGTGACACAATGATTCTTTGAAAAGTCTGGGGACACAAATAGTTTTTCCTTTAATCTTTTGTTTTCAATCACTGGGTGATCAAAGATGTTCTATTTAAAATGGGTCGTTTAATACATTAGACGACCAGGTACAATTTATATTGTCTGCTGCACTGACTTACGTTCATATGTAAAAGGGTTGAATAAATGTATCAATGAGTATAATATGAAACTTTTACAGTATAGTTTTTCACAGTTACTTCTACAGCCTCATGAAATTTTCTTTTACTCCTTTAAAAAAAACGCAAATATGTCCATTAAAAATACTAACAAAATAAAACATACAAATGGAAAGGAAGTGAATATTGAAAGAAAGATCTTTTAGCTTTTTAAAGTATCCACTCTATTTCTGAACAAAATTATGCTGTTGCCTCAACATTTTCCATTCCCAGTTTTTCTCCATCTGTTTTCCGCTGTTTACTTACATTTTCCTTTTCTTAGTCTTCTTACACCCTATTCCAAACCTCAGAGCTGCTGGTGGAAGAAGACAAGGGATAGAGTGAGAATCTAGTCAAGACCAATGAGAATGACTTCAGTCAGACCTGGAGGAAGGCAGGAACTTTGAACTGGCTCATAAATAACAGGAATGAAGCTTTAGTTGTTATTTCTTAACCAGGACAAATAAATAAATATACGTGTTTTATAGATATGTTATATATATACACACACACATATATATACATATATAATATATATTTGTCCTATACATACATGTTATACACACACACACACACACACACACACACAGAATGTGTGTCTTTACTTTCATCTTGCATTGGCTTTTATATCAAATGAACCACTCAGTGATGGCTTGCAGCTTTTATCTCAGACTATTTTCCTTTAATATCTTCTATTTGAAATGTGAATAATAATAACAAGTAAGATCTGTCAATCCTGGTCCTGGGAGAAGGACCAAAATTTGAGCAGCCATAGTGTTCTAAGAGCTCCTGAGCAATGCTCTTCCAAGGGTAAATAACTTTGAGCCAAGAGCAAGTATCAGTGGTAAACAAGAAAGCGATTTCTTATATGTAAGCCTTATTAACATTGTTCATCTGGAAGGTTATGCAACAGATATTTATATTCTTGTTTTCAGGCTGCTTCCAACACAGGAAAATCTCCTAAGACTTTGCAAGCCAAGCTTTTTTTGTTTTTGTTTTTGTTTTTTGGGTAGTCCAATGCCAAATGGCCTCAGCTCTTAAAAAAGGAACACAGGTTGGAATGTTCCGGTATGTCTTCATTCTTTAATTCTGGTCATACTCATATTAGATTTATTTCCCAGTAGGTTTCATTTATCTTGGTATGTATTCTAATGCTTACGTGTGTTTTCTCATAGATCACATATGTAGCTAAGGATATGCTAAATGGATATTGAACACTATCTGTAAAATATATTAAGATATTATTGCTAGTTTGAGAAAATAGAGCCTACATACAAAAAGTAGAACCCCTCAGTTATGAACATAAACTCCTCCACTGAAGCAATGTATTTCTGGAGAGAAAAAAGAAAATTTTTAAAAATCCATCTTTATTTTATATTAAGACAATAATTATTATGAGTTTCCTGTGAGCTGCTGCATACTTCATTAAATCTTCAATATCTCTTGGGCACATTGGTAGAAAATATTTCTAGTAAAAATGTATACTCTCTCAGAAAACCGGCTGTTAACTTACAATGAATACATTAGCGAGATCTTATTTTGTGTCCAGCAGCAGGTCCTTATGATCATATTGCAACTCACACATACCAGAAAAGAAAAATATTGACTAACACTAGATAGAAAACACAGCCTGGTGAAATTGCTTTTGAGTCATGTAATTTTTGTTAGGTCATACTCAACTTAAAAGGACTTGGTCTATTGTAGGTGCATAGGAAATATTTTTTAGATAAAGCGATCTACAGACATACTTTGGAGATATTGCATGTTCAGTTCCAAGTCACCAGAAAAAAAGTGAATATGGTGACAAAGTTAGTCAAGTGCATTGTTTTTGTGTTCCAGTACATATAAAAGTTACGTTTTTACTATATTGTAGTTTATTAAATGTGCTATAGCATTGTGTCTAAAAATATACATGTGTATATCATAATTAACATGCATTATTGCTAAAAAAAAAAATGCTAAAGATATCTGAGTCTTCAGGGAGTCATAATCTTTTTGTTGGTGGAGGGTCTTCCCTCCATGCTGATGGCTGCTGACTGATCAGGGTGGTGGTTGCTAAAGCCTGGGTTGGCTGTGGCAATTTCTCAAATAAGATAACAAAGAAGTTTGCCTCACTGATTGACTCTTCCTTTCATGAAATATCTGCAGCATGTGAAGCCACTTGATAGCATTTTCCCACATTAGAACTTCTTTCAAAGTTGGATTCAATCCTCTCAAACCTTGCCATGGTTGTAGCAGCTAAGTTAATGAAATTCTAAATCTTATGTTGTCATTTCAACAGTTCTCACAGTACCTTCATAAGAAACAGATTCCACCTCAAGAAACCACTTTTGCTGTTCATCCATAAGAAGCAACTCCTCATTCACCAAGTTTGATCATGAGATTGCAGCAGTTCAGTCCCTTCTTCATGCTCCACTTCTCATTCCAGTTCACTTGCTATTTCTACTACAATTGCAGTTTCTTTTCTCACTGAACTCTTGAAATCCTCAAAGTCATCCATGAGGATTGGAATAAACTTCTTTCAAACTCCCATTATATAGAAAGAGCACAGACAGAGTAGATTGAGCATAATTCTTAAAGGCCCTAAAATTTTTAGAATGGTTAATGAGATTGCCTTCAACCTAGTCACCAGCTGCATTAGCTCCTAATAAGAGAGTCAGCCTGTTCTTTAAAGACTTGAAGCCAAGCTCTCTAGTTATGAAAGTCCTAGATAGCATCTTCTTCCAATAGAAGGTTGCTTCATCTACATTGAAAGTATGTTATTTAGCATAGCCACCTTCATCAGTTATCTCAGCTAGATCTGGCTAACTTGCTGCCGCTTCTATATCAGCACTTGCTGTTTTGCTTTGCACTGTTATGTTATGGAGATATCATCTTTCCTTAAACATCATGAACTGACTTCTATTACCTTAAAACTTTTCTTCTGCAGCTTCCTTGCCTCTTTCAGACTTCACAGAATTAAAGAGAGCTAGAGTCTTTCTCTGGGTTAGGCTTTGTCTTAAGGGAATTTTGTAGCTGGTTTGATCTTCTATTAAGACCATTAAAACATTCTCCATATAAGCAATAAGGTTGTTTCACTTTCTTCCCATTCATGTGTTCACTGGAGTAGCACTTTTAATTTCTTTCAAAAACATTTATTTGACATTAACAACTTGGTTGACTGGTGCAAGAGGCCTAGCTTTTGGCCTATCTTGGTTTTTGACATGCCTTCCTCACTAAACTTAATCATTCCTAGCTTTTGATTTAAAGTAAGAAATGTGGGACTCTTCCTTTTACTTGAAAACTTAGAGGCCATCACAGGATTATTAATTTGCCTAATTTCAATATCCTTACGTCTCAGGAAAAAGGGAGGCTTGAGAAGAGGGAGAGAGATAACAGAGAGACCTGTCGGTGTAGCAAGCAGAACACACACAACATTGATCAATTAAGTTTGTTGTCTTATATGGATGCTGCACCTGGTGTCCTGAAGCAATTACAATAGTAACACCAGAGATCACTGATCACAGATCACCATCACAGATATAACAATAATGAAAATGTTTGAAATAGTGTGAGAATTGCAAACACGACACAAAAACTCAAAGTGGACACATGTTGTTGGGGAAATGGCACGTATAGACTTTTTGGAGGCAGGGTTGCACAAATCTTTAGTGGGTAAAAAACACAATATCTGCAAAGTATGATAAAATCAAGCACAATAAAATGAAGTATGCCATTATTTGTATCAGAAAGGCAAGCGGTATGACACGTTTCCCATTACCACATAGAATCCACTTACGGGGAGAGAGAGTCAGAATCAGGTCATATAGAAGAAAGATGACTGTTAGGTGAATAATAAAGGCAAATATTTGCAAAATGCATATAAGAATAAAATGAACTCCTTGAGTTTTGAGGAAGTTTAAATAGGGAATAATAGAGTTCCATGCATAGAATATATAGAAATTACAACTCAAGACTGAATATGGACCAACAGTAGAAAGTGAACCTGAAGATACTAATATTCTACTAGTCCCCTGCTCTGTGACAGGTGCAGGATCCTACATAATTGTCACAAAAGGCCCAATATCAGAGATTGACCATTTTAATAGTAACTATAATAAATAGTTTATGGAAATGGGAGTCCTGCTACATGTCATAGTCCTAGCAACGTCATAGGTTCAGATAATCTTTCAACAGTCAAAACTTAAAGTTTTGTTTAACTACTTCACTTTAAAGACAAGGAAACATTAATTTATACAGAAAAATAAAAATGGCTGGTGCAAAGTCACCAGTCATTAACCCAGTGAATTAATGCAGAAATAAGAATAGAAAGAATCCAGATCACTCTGAGGTTATTTACATCACCCCACACTACTGTATAGTTATTCTCTCATATCATCCCAGACTCTTGCTATTAAAAATGCTTCAATAGCAAATGCAATAAATATAGATTATTATTAAACCTTTTATTGTTTTTTATTCATTTTGTTACAAGAGCAAAGTTTTGAGACTATGGCCATTCTAATTCCGGTTGAGAACAGAATGTGAATTTTAGATTTGAGTATATGCCCTCATTTTAATGATATGGTTTTCATTAAACTCACATTGATTATTAGCATTTACAAATAGGATTCATTCAATCATCTACTAAATATAATAGATGTTCTGCTTTCTAATGGATTTAAACCAATACATAAATGCCAGCAGGAAGTTCCAATCACACTGAATTAGGATTGTGCATTAATCTTAGTTAGCTTGGCTTTACATAGTGTACTGGACACGATCATTTGGCAAAATAAAAACAAATGCTTACATTTGACCTGTGACTTGTGTTTTATAAAAACATAACAATTAGAGACGTAATTATGCATTTTTTTCAGCTGCACTCACCTAGCCAGCTGTCTAGATATTATGTTAAACTCATTTTTCTCCATATTGGAGTTTATTTTTATCCAGATTATTTTATTAATTATACAAAAAAGTAGACCTTGGTTTCAGTTTCATACATTTTATGTGTTAGACGCTTATTGTTTTTAGCAACATATGTACTCAATTGTAGATACACTCTGTCATTCTTATTTACTGTTATCAGTTCTACTATTTCCTCAAACAAGAGAACAAAGTGAGAGAAAGTACCATAATTATTTGGCACCTACTAAACAGCGTTAGAGTGGACCACATAAATATTTGTCTTACAGATGATGTGAGTGATTATATATTCTCCAGTTTTAAAGTTCACTTCATTAGTGGTTTCAAAAGTTTATCAAAACTGTTGTTTCATGTTAGACTGGACTCATGTCTCCCTTTACATTTGGGTGGTTACACCAATACCCTTACTTGCCACGTGCAATTCCGCTTCCTTTTCTCCCAGATTCTCTGAAGCAGCAGAACTGGCTGTTGAGAAAAATTTTTCACATACCTCTGGGGTAGCTGAGCAATATCTTCCCTTTTGATGCTCATTAGATGGAAGAAAGAAAAAAATAATTGTGGCAAAGTTGTCAGTGTCCTGAACTCCTGGCTTTTCTTCAATTTCTTCTCTGCTTCAGGCAATACTCAAAGTGACTTGGAGGAGATATATTTGTATTTTGACACTCTCCTCCTGTAAGCAAACTCAATAAACTCAGAATCAAGGCTAGTGTTTTCTCAGCTCCTTTATGTGTACTTTGTAGTGACTGTCCAAACTTACCCATTTAGTTTCTGCAATATTTTCATATAAATCAATGTATCATAGGAAGACATATAAAGTAATATATTTTCAGGAATGTGTTCTGGAATTTCCAATAGGGTGTTCCATCCATATACAAATATTAAAAATTAGATGTAGAGGGACTTCTAGTTTGCAGTCCTATATGTAAAAAGCTTGAAAGTTATCACTCCTAGCATGACAACTAGAAAAACAGAACACATTGACCTAAGATCTTAGATCGATCAAAAAATAGAATTTGCAGGGTGAACTACACCCCTGAAGACGGGGGGGGGGGGGAGAGAGAGAGAGAGAGAGAGACAGAATAGAGAGAAGAAGGACGTTTTACCAGGGTCAGAAGCAATGCTGGAGCCGGGAACTTGTAGGAACATTTAAAGGGAATTGACTAATTTCCCTGACTGAGCTTGAGTGTAGACTAGATTGAGAGATAAAAATGCCTGGGGAGCCAGTCTTATGAGGGGTTCCCACTTTCTCGCTTCTGAGTTTTACCTCTTAGGAACTCCAAGCATTTTAAAATGTGAAAATCAGAGAAAAAAATCCCCTCCTGCTTCAGGCAGGGAAAGAGAAAGGTAACTATTTTCTAACATGCTTGGAGTTTTTTTGTTCTCCTTAATAAAGGCTTGCCCTCAGAGGAAACTGTTTTATTTGAACCTAACAAACATGGGTTTTATCAGAGCCTAACTAACCTGGGGAAAAGGAAATAAAATATTCCATTCCAATCCTCTCTAGCCTTCCTGACTGACCCAAGGAAGATGTGTTAGGCAGTTTGCGCTCTCATAAAATACCATAGCCTGGGTGACTTAAGCAACAGAAATTTGTTTCCTCTCAGGAAACTGGAAATCCAATGTCACAGTGCAGGCAAGGTGAGGGCACACTTCCCAACTTGCAGACTGCTACCTCTTCACTATGTTCTCCCATAGCCATAGCCAACTCTGCAGTGTCTTTTCTTTTAAGGGCACAAATCCCATTATGAGGGCCTCACCCTCATGACCTCATATCAGCCTAATTACCTCTCATAGCTCCCATCTCCAAATACCATCACATTGGTATTAGGGCTTCACCATATGAATTTTTATAGAAAACAGTTGAGTCCATAGCAGAAAAGAAAAACTGAGAATTACTGGTAAACATCACAGCTCATTAACAGAAGTTCACTATACTATACCACAAGGCAGCAGTAAACAAAACAGCAGTAAACAAAACAGCATGGTAATGGTACAAAAATAGACACATAGACCAATGGAACAGAATAGAGAACCCAGAGATAAGAACACCTGCAACCATCTGGTCTTCGAAAACAATCCACAAGAAAAAAAAAGAAAAAGAAAAGAAAAAAACAATGGGGAAAGATTCCCTATTCAATAAATGGTGCTGGGATAACTGTCTAGCCATATGCAGAAGGTTTAAACTGGACCCACTCCTTACACTATAAACAAAAATCAACTCAAGATGGATTAAAAACTTAAATCTAAAATCAAAAGCTACAAAAAACACAGAAGACAACCTAGGTAATATCATTCTTGTTACAGGACCTGTCAGGATTTTATGAAAAAGACACCACAAGCAATTGCAACAAAAAGAAAAATGGACAAAAGGGACCTAATTAAACTAAAGAACTTCTGCACAGCCAAAGAGTCTCTCAATGGAGTAAACAGACAACCTAGACAGTGGGATAAAATATTTGCAAACTGCATCTGACAAAGTTCTAATATCCAGCATATAAAGAACTTAAATAATTTAACCAGCAAAAAACAAACAACCCCATTAAAAAGTGGGCAAAGGACACTTAACAGGCACATTTCAACAGAAAACATACACACTGCCAACAAGCATATGAAAAAAAATGCTCAACATCACTAATCATTAGAAAAATGCAAATCAAAATCACAATAACATACCATCTCACACTAGTTAGAATGACTACTATTAAAACTTAAATAACAGATGCTGGCCAGGCACGGTGGCTCACGCCTGTAATCCCAGCACTTTGGGAGGCCGAGGCGGTTGGATCACGAGATCAGGAGTTAGAGACCAGAGACCAGCCTGGCCAACATGGTGAAATCCCGTCTCTATTAAAAGTACAAAAATTAGCTGGGCGTGGTCGTGTGTGCCTGTAGTCTCAGCTACTCGGGAAGCTGAGGCAGGAGAATTGCTTGAACCCAGGAGGTGGAGGGTGCAGTGAGCCAATGAGCCAGTAAGTGCAATGAGCACCTTTGCACTCCAGCCTGGGCAACAGAGCAAGACTACACCTCAAAAATAAATAAATAAATAACAGATGCTGTCCAGGTTATGGAGAAAATGGAATGGTTATGCACTGCTGGTAGGAGTGTGACCTAGTTCAGCCATTGCGGAAAGCAGTCTGGCAATTTCTTAAAGAACTTAAACAATTACCATTTGACGCAGCAATCCTATTATTGGGCGTATACCCAATATAAATTCTTCCACTGTAGACACACACATGCATATGTTCATCACAGCACTATTCACGACAGCAAAGATATGGAACCAAACTAAATGCCCATCAGTGGTAGACTGGATAAAGAAAAGGTGGTACATATATACTATAGAATACTTTGCAGCCATAAAAAAGAATGAGAACGAGATCATGTCCTTTGTTGAGCTCAAGTCTGAGGCTGCAGTGAGCTCTGATCATGCCACTGCCCTCCAGCCTGGGTCACAGAGCAAGACCTTACCTGTAAAAAAAGTTGAAGGGGATATAACGATTTCTCAGCAGCAACATGGATGAAGCTGGAAGCCTTATCTTAAGCAGGACCAGAAAATTAGTCAATTGCCTTTAAATGTTCTTACAAGTTCCTGGCTCCGGCATTGCTTCTGACCCTGGTAAAATGTCCTTCTTCTCTATATTCTCTCTCTCTCTCTCTCTCTCCACTCTTCAGGGGTGTAGTTCACTCTGCAAATTCTATGTTTTGATAGATCTAAGATCTTAGGTCAGTTTGTTCTGTTTTTCTAGTTGTGATGCTAGGAGTGATAACTTTCAAGCTTTTTACATATAGGACTGCAAACAGAACATACCACATGTTCTCGCTTATAAGTGGAAGCTAAGCTTTGAGTGTATGTGGCCACAAAGAAGGGAACTACAGACACCAGGGCTTACCTGAGCTTGGAGAGTGGGAAGAGGCTAAGGATTGAAAAACTACTATCAGATACTGTGTTTATTACTTGAGTGATGAAATAGTTTGTACACTAAACCCCCGGGACACACAGTTTACCTATATAGCAAACCTGCACATGTATCCCTAAATCTTTTTTTTTTTAAAGGAAAAAGTCACCAACTCAGGATTCTCTATTCAGAAAACCTATTCTTCAAATGTGAAGTGGAGCAGGTGTGATGGTGCATGCCTGTAATTCCATGTCCTCAGGAGGCTGAGTTGAGAGGATTGCTTGAGCTCAGAAGTTCAAACTGAGCTATGATCATGCCACTGCTCTCCAGCCTGGGCCACAGAGCAAGACCTCATCCCTAAAAAAAAAAGATGAGGGGGATATAAAGATTTCTCAGATAAACAAACATAGTTGGCATTTGCCAGCAGCAGACCTAACTTGCAATAAATATTACAAGAGTCCTCAAAAAATAAAAAGCGAAAATGATATAGGTCCGAAACTCAGACCTACAAAAAGAAAGGAAAGGTGTTAGAGATAAAATAAATGAAAGTAAAATAAAATATTTTAATTTTTAATTTTCCTACTCTTAATTATCTAAAGGGTAACAGTATATTCCAAAAATAAAAACTATGCATTGGATTATTATAGTTTTTGAAAAATAAAATGCATGACATGAATGTTATAAGAAATGGGTGAGAGGCATTGGTAATACTTGATTATAAAGTACCTTCACTACTCATGACGCATCATAGTGTTATTTAAAAATGTATGTACATTAGTAGTAAGTGCATTGTACAGACTCTTTGGATGCCATTAAAATTATTTTCAATAAGCATAATTTATATGCTAAGGGAGAAGAGAAAATAAAATCATATAAAATACTCAATTAAAACCAGAAAGGCAAAAAAAAAAGTGGATAACAAATAAATAAAGAAAAAAAGAAAGAAAAATTAATGAATGTAAAGCACTTACAGATATGGTAGACATTAATTCAACTACATCAATAATCAGTTTAAATGGGAATGGTCTAAATATACCAATTAAAATACAGAGGTTGTCACAATGAATCAAAATGAAAACAAATGGTGAAAGTAAGATCCAATGATATGTTGCCTATAGAAAACCCACTTTATAAATAAAAAGACAGATTAAAGATAAGGAATGGAGAAAGATGTATCACGCTAGCAAGAGCAAATGAAAATGGAATGGCTATGTTAATTGCAGACAAAGCAAACCTTAGAGCAAATAAGATTACCTGGGATAGGGAGGGGCATTACGTAATGAAATAGTGTTCCAAACTCCAAGAAGACATAACTATTTTTAAGGTGTATGCACCTAACAACAAAGCATCAAAATACAGTAGGCAAAAACTGATAGAATCGCAAGGAGAAATAGACAAATCCACTATTATAAGCTGGAGACTTCAACACTCCTTTATCAATAATTGACAGATCAAGAAAATCAGTAAGAATGTAGTTGAACTGAACAGCATCGTCAATCAACACTATCTAACATGTGTAGTATAGTTCATCCAGCAACAGTAGAAGAAACATTCTTCTCAGCTCACATGGAACATTCGCCATAATAGACCACAGTGTGGCTATAAAACAAACTTAAAATCACTGAAATAATAGAAATTATCCAACATATGTTCTCAGATCACAATAGAATTAAACTCAAAACAATAAGATAATGATAGTTGCAAAATTCCAAACTAATTCGAAGGTATACAACATACCTCTAAATAACACATAGGTAAAAGAAGAATTTTCAAGATAAATTTAAAAACAATTTGGATTAAATTAGACTGAAAATAAAACTTACCAAAATGTGTGAGATACATCACAAGCAGTATTTACAGGAAGTTTATAGCATCAAATACATGTATTAGAAAAGAAGAATGTTCTAACATCAATAATCCCAGATTCCACCTTAGAAAGTTTAAAAAGAAGAGCAAATTAGATCTAACATAAGCAGCAGAAAATAAATAATAAAAGTTAGACTAGTAATCAAGAAAATTAAAAATAGAAAATCAGCATAGAAAAATCAATGAAACCAAGAACTGGTTCTTCCTCAACTTGATAAGGAGTAGAAAGAGAAAATCTATAACTAACATCTATATTTGATTGTAAGAATTAAATGCTTTCCTCTTAAGATTGGATGCAAGCCAAGTGTGTTCTCACTACTCTTCTTCAACATTGTACTGAAAGTCTTAGCTAATGCAGTAAGACAAGGAAAGAAAATAACAGAAGTGCAGATTGGGAAGGAAGAAATAAAACTCTATGTGCACAGATAATATTCATGTAAATAACTAAGGTCAGGAGTTTGAGACCAGCCTGACCAACATAGTGAAATCCCGTCTATAAAAATTAGCCGGGCGTGGTGTGTGCACCTGCAATCTCAGCTCCTCCAGAGGCTGAGGCAGGAGAATCACTTGAACCTGGGAAACGAAGGTTGCTGTGAGTTAAGATTGTGCCACTGCACTCCAGCCTGGGAGACAGAGCGAGACTCTAAATATAAAAACATATATATATGGAAAACACAACGTGTCAGGATACAAGCCTAATATGTAAAAGTCAATTGCTTTCCTGTTCATTTCATAACAACAATGAACCATTGGAATATACAATTTAAGACACAGCATTTGCAATAGCACCAAAAAGATGGAAATACTTAGGTATAAATCTAATAAAATACGTATAAGTTCTATATGAGGAAAGCTACAAAACTGATGAAAGAAATTAAATATCTAAATACCTGGAGAGATATTCCATATTCTTGGATAACAGGACAAATATTGTTGTCAGTTCTTAATTTGATGTATTGATTCAACACAATCCAACTGATTGTAAACTGTATATGAAAAGGCAAAAGACTCAGAATAGTTGATAATACAATGAAAAAAAATCAAAGCATTGATACTCTGTCTTCAAGAAAAATGCCAAAAATTCAGCCTAGAGAGAAACTTTATACCTTTCACACAAATTAATTCAGAATGCATCATAGACTTAAATATAAAATGCAAAATTATACAATTTCTAGAAGATATCATAGAAGATCGTTTTGGTTACCGTGGGTTTGCTGATGACTTTTTAGTTGCTCTTCAAAAGCGACTCAAAAGGAAATAAAAAGATGAGTCACAGACTGGGAGAAAATATTTGCAAAAGACGTATCTGACAAAGAACTTTTTGAAAAATATACGATCAACTCAAAAAGCTCAACAATAAGAAAACAACAACAACAAAAAACCCAGTTTAGAAGTAGGGAAAAGATCTGGACAGACATCTCATCAAGGACGTGTAGATGGCAAACAAATGTATGAAAGGGCGCTCAATCCTCATTAGGGAATTGCAAATTAAAACAACGATGAGATAGCGCTACACATGCATTATAAAGCTGAAATCTAAAGCAGGCGCAATACCAAATGCTGGCAAGAAGCTAGAGCAACAGGAGCTCTCATTCGTTGCTGATGGGAATGCGCAGTGGTGCAGTCATTGTGGAAGAGAGTTGAGCAGTTTTTTATAAAGCTACATACAGTCTTACCATACCACCCGGCAATCACAACTCTTGATATTTATCCAAATGAGTTGACAATTTACGTCCACACACAGTCCTGCACGTGAATGTTTATAGCAGCATTATTCAGAAACGCCAAAAATAGAAGCAATCAATGTCCTTCAATAGGTGAATGGGTAAATGCACTGCAGTACACCCAGACAATGAGAAATTACTGAGTAATAAAAATACATGAAATATTAAGCCACAAAAAGACGCAGAGAAACCTCAAAGGCACGTTGCTAAAGAAGCCAGTCTACATGATTCCAACTAGACTTTCGGAAAAAGGCAAAAAGTAGCGACAATAAAAAGATTAGTGGTTGCAAGGAACGTGAGGGAGGGATAGAGGGGAGGGGGAAAGAATGAATAGGTGGAATATAGGGGAAGTTTAGGACAGTGAAACTATTCTGCATGGTATTAACGATAGGTGCGTAACATGATGCATTTGTGAAAACCCAGAGTAGGACATAACACATACAGTGAACCCTAATGTAAACGATGTACTGTAGTTAATAATAATGTATCAATATTGGCTCAGGAGCTGTGACACATGTACCACACTAAGGCAAGATGTGAATAAGGGGGGAGCTGTGTGCATGGTAGAGGGAAGTCTATGGGAATTCTCTGTGCTTTCTACTCAATGCTTTTAACCCTAAACTCTATTAACATAAACAAAATTAGATGTGAAGATTCCATAACATATAATTCTGAAATTCTTCCTCTATAGAACTTGTGGTTTGTTTTAATATCAAAGTTTTATTGATTTGGGATGGGCGTCATCCTTTGTTAACATTCTTAATCAAACAATGACAGACAGTCACCAGTTCTGTAGATTTGCAGCTGGGTTGACATATGCAAATATAGAATATCTCCCAGACTCTGTGCTGCTGTTGTGCATGAATTCATTTTTAAGGCTTAAACAATTTGATTCACCTTCCGTAATGTTCATATATATGTCGCTAGTTCTTTACACTACATAAATTGATCTTGGAACATCTGTGAGAAGCCTTAAATACCTCTCATGCCCCCATGGGAGTAAATATGACTCATATATAAACAGACACTTTTTTTAATATCTAAAATCCCTATCAATTTCATGGCAACTATAAATAACCATTAATTTACAACCCTAAAACTAGTTTCTTCGATTATGCTTCATATAATTATATATATTTTAAATGCAAATATTTGTTTATAAATATTATCCAAAGAACTAATAAGCTCTTTTAAATACCAAAATATCTCACTTTCTCTAATTATGATAATTTTATAGCTGGATAAATAGCATGTCAGACTGTTTGCTCCTCCTTTATCCATTGTGGTGCACTCAAATGGGAAATCTAAAAAATAAAGTCTGTGGCAGATTTTCCAACTGCTTCTGGGTTTGAACATCAAATCTAAGGAAATGTGTGCTCTTCTGTGGAGTTGCCATACATAAAATCACGGCAAATGTAAGATGCGTTATGCTACGTTTCTACACAGCAAGGGATATTTAAGATGGTTTGTCTAACATGTATTATTTTTCCTAATTTAGTCTTCTATCATGTTTCATCAAGCCTGTTTGACATAAAACAGATTCTAAGTGCAGAACGCAGTAACTTCAGATCTTCAAAAAGCAATAGTTTTTATTTTAAAATTTCTTACATTTTAAATTATAGAGCTCAAATCTAGTATGGTAAATAGATAAGTCCAAACAAAGAAGAATATGCAGTGTATTATTTTATTCATTTGAAATTCTGAAAAGAAGTCAAATCTATAAGGTCACAAATAAGATCAGTTAGGGAAATGGCTATAGAGGAGAAGGAACTGGTTTCAAAAGGGCATGAAGTAACTTTTTGATGTGATAGAATTCAGTTGTCCTGTTTTTCTACTACGGTCATTGTTACATGATCATATGCATTTATGAAAGTATGTGCAATTTACCCCCCAAATATTAATTTTATTGTGTGTCAATTGTGCTTTAATGACCTTGACTTAAGAAGAGGAAAAACAATTATTGAAAAGTCAGGAAACAACCGATGTTGGAGAGGATGTGGAGAAATAGGAATGGTTTTACACGGTTGGTGGCAATGTGAATTACTTCAACCATTATGGAAGACAGTGTGGTGATTCCTCAAGGATGCAGAACCAGAAACACCATTTGACCCAGCAATCTCACTACTGGGTGTATACACAAAGGGTTATAAATCATTCTACTGTAAAGACACGCACACATGTGTTTATTGCAGCACTGTTCACAATAGCAAAGACTTGGAGCCAACCCAAATGACCTTCAATGATAGACTGAATAAATAAAATGTGGCACATATACACCATGGAATACTATGCAGCCACAGAAAATAATGAGTTCATGTCCTTTGTGGGCACATGGACGAAGCTGGAAGCCATCATTCTCAGCAAACTAACACAGAACAGAAACCAAACACCACATGTTCTCACTCATAAGTGGGAGTTGAACAATGAGAATGCATGGACACAGGGAGGGGAACGTCATACACCGGGACCTCTTGTGGGGTGGGGGACACGGGGAGGGAGAAGATCAAGACAAATACCTAATGCATGCAGGGCTTAAAACCTAGATGACAGGTTGATAGGTGCAGCAAACCACCATGGTGCATGTATACCTATGTAACAAACCTGCACGTTCAGCACATGTATCTCAGAACTTAAAATAAAATAAAATAAAATATTTTAAAAAAAGAAGACGAAAAAAGGAAACTAGGGACAGATGAATATCATTCTTATGAAACGATTTAATTCTACAAAGGTGAAGAATCATTTGCTCAACAGGTATTCCACATGGTCCTTTCTATGTATTGGTAAAATTTGTATTCATTAAGTTGTCTTCTCAAACATAAAACTTCCTGTTAACTGCTATAGAGGTTTCTACTCATTGAAAGCACATGCAGAAGGCAGAATTTGTGTAGGCTTATCTATGAATGATAATTTTCAGATGTGTTACATTTATACTACAACAGATACAATTTTTAAATTAAAATTTAAAAACCCTGTATCAACATTTAATAGAAAATGTTCCTAAATGGTAACTTTGAGTGAGGAGCATAGACATTGCAAATGGTAGAGTGCTAACACTATATTGCCCCTTCCTCTGCAGGAACTCAATTCTAGTAGCAGAAACAGAGAGTCAAATAACTTTCTCAATAGTGACAACTTTAATGGTCACATAGAGGAACAAAGTTATTTGGAAGTCTGCAGAGGGAGCGATGGAATATGTGCAATACTCTCATTGGATTTCAAACATCCAATGAAATACTTTCACCTATCATAGAAGGCCATGTTCCTGCACTGTCCTACCACATTCCATTGGTCATGATGGATTCCCACATATCCACTTCTAATATGTTACCTCTTCCTTCTTATTTATTTATTTATTTATTTATTTTTTATTTTTATTTTTTGAGACAGAATCTCGCTCTGTTGCCCACGCTGGAGTGCAGTGGCACGATCTCAGCTCACTGCAAGCTCCACCTCCTGGGTTCACGCCATTCTCCTGCCTCAGCCTCCCAAGTAGCTGGGACTACAGGTGCCTGCCACCTCGCCCGGCTCATTTTTTTGTATTTTTAGTAGAGACGGGGTTTCACCGTGTTACCCAGGATGGTCTCCCTGGTATCCCCTGACCTCGTGATCCGCCCATCTCGGGCTCCCAAAGTGCTGGGATTACAGGCGTGAGCCACCGTGCCCGACCGTGTTACCTCTTCCTTCTAATAACGTAAGTGGTTAACAAAATCTGTTTCTGAAATTTAGCTCAAATGTCTCTTCTTGCCAGAAGGGCAAAGGAGCTTCATTACCCCAGCCCAAGCAACCACAGACAGTCTTGTAACATTTTATTCTAATGTAGTTTCTTCACCAATAGCATTTATCCTATATTAAATAGTTGATTTTATTGATTATGTTTTCCATGTATTTTCTGCTCTTCCCTTGATTAAACTGAAGTTTCTCAAAGGAGCAGCCTCTTCCTGTCTGGTTGAGGTTGGGATCTGGAAGAGTGGACAGGGGTCATTGCAGGTTGTCTGTGCTGGAGCTTTAATCTCAAGTCTTTATTTATCTGTGAGTTCGTTAGCAATTCAACTCAACAAGTACAAACTACCTCAAAATACATTTCTGCCCCAAATGTAAGACAGAAAATGACACAACTGAGAATATAATGGAAATAATATAGTTGCATTATTTATGAAGAGTACTATGAATTCTACAAACAATATAGTGAAATAAAAGCTGCAGTCCACAACAATTTGACAGTGCATCAGTCAAAGCTGTGTATTACAGAATACTACTCACGCATTCATAGGACAATTGGGCATGTTCTAGTTATAGGATGATTATATCTGTACATCAATACCTTCTTTATTTCAGTTTATTAGAGCCACAAAATGCTATTTGATTTGATGTTGAAATATCTTACAGGTATTTTTGCCTGGATTTGACAGATTGAATAAATTTAAACATCGTGCATATATGATTCTGTGAAGACCAAAATTTTATATCAAAAAAGTATCTCATGGGTATCTTTAAAGAAACCACAATAGTAAAAACTTAAAGATTGATTGTATTGACAATTTTTTAAAGTGGTGACTCAGATATGATCAAATAGTACCAATGTTTTCCATGATTATATGATTACTGAGAGTTTTCTCATAAAAATTATAATGCAAATGTGATCTCATTTTAGTTACCAATTAGAGGAGGGTATTATGTTTGCACATTAAAATGTGATTTTGCTATACTAGATAATTTTGCTGAATTTAAATGTTGATATTCTCCTTTCAGCTACCAGCATTCTTCTCTTTGGAAATTCTGCTCATGTTTAGGGCCATTGTATTGTTTTCTGTCTACATCCTTTGGCACTGTTGCATACTTGCCCTGACTCCATGGCAGTGTCTTGTAAAGATTTGGACAATCCATACAGCAAGAAATAACCTTTTTTTTAATCAATAGGGACTTTATTACTCAGCACAAGTAAGGGGCTTTTTCTCCAAAGCACATGCAGCCTGTGTACTGGCAGAAATGAACTCTTGATGGAGCCCAAACACAATCGCACACATGGGCATACAAACTTGTGATACAAATATGTCTCAAAACAATACTTAAATTTAGCATGTACATATGCCATAGTACGTCAATTTTTTTTTTTTTTTTTTTTTTTTTTTTTGAGACGGAGTCTCACTCTGTCGCCCAGGCTGGAGTGCAGTGGCCGGATCTCAGCTCACTGCAAGCTCCGTCTCCCAGGTTCGTGCCATTCTCCTGCCTCAGTCTCCCGAGTAGCTGGGACTACAGGTGCCACCATCTCGCCTAGCTAGTTTTTTTGTATTTTTTAGTAGAGATGGGGTTTCACCGTGTTAGCCAGGATGGTCTTGATCTCCTGAACTCGTGATCCGCCCATCTCAGCCTCCTAAAGTGCTGGGATTACAGGCTTGAGCCACCGAGCCGGCCAGTACGTCAATTTTTTAAAATAAGGCTAACTCTGATAAGGTACGGTGCCTGACATAGTTCTCAGTAAACATTTGTTGATTAAAATTGTTGACTGTTGAATTTTTGGCACCTAATTTACAGTACATAAGTGGTTAGATATAACTTTTAATATGCAGGGATTATGGAGATTATAATACATGTATATGGGACTTTAACATGCTGGAGGATGCCTAAGACAGCATGGGCCACAGGACATTAGTTACACAAATGCATATTGAGTATTTCAAGTTGTCCCGGATATAGCTATAAACAAAAGACAAAAATCTTCACCCTCATGGAGTGAACATTCTGGTAGGTGAAGATCCATCTTGAAGAGGAAACAGGAGTAAAGTATGAGATGATGATGAGTGTTATGATAAAAAAAATACTGCAGGGAACAGGACAGAGACAAGGCTGCTACCACGTTAGGGGGACTGGCAGGGAGCACCTCACAGAGAGCTGGCATTTGGGTAAAGGCTTTAATGAGGCGGGTTCATGAGCATCATGACCTGACCTAGTGCTGTACAGAGGAGTGGAAAGAAGAATAACGGTCCCCAGAGAGCTCAACATTCTAAAACCAAGACCTGTGAGTATGTCAGTTTGCACATAATGGGAAACTAAAGTTGCAGATGGAATTAAGGCTGTTATTAAACTGACCCTGAGGAGGTTATCCTGGATAATCCGAGTGGGCCCATTGTAATGAAAAGCATCCTTATACATGGAGGAGGGAGGCAGAGAATCAATCAGAGAGAGATATAAAGATGTACACTGCAGGCTTTGAAGTGGAGGAAGGCACCGTGAGCCAAGGAATGTGAGAAAGCTGAAAAGCAAAAGGAAATGCATCCTGCCTTCAGATCTTCCAGGAGTAACACAGCTCTACCTACACCTTGATTTTAGCCCAGTGAGATCCATTTCTGTCTTCTGACCTCTAGAACTGGAAGAGGATAAATTTGTGTTGTGTCAGCCACTCAGTTTGAGGGCAATTTTATAGCAGCAATAGAAAAATTAATACATGAGACATATAAACAAACTTGGCTTAGGAAAACTTCAGGAAGAGGTGGCAAAAGGCCTGAAAAAGTCATGAATGGGCTTCCTGCTCCCCTTCCATGACAGTGTCATTGTGAGGTGTGCAGGGTTTCTCGGGTCCCACGTCTCTGCCATGGTTTCCTGCTGCTTCTCTCCAATCATTAGTTGCATTTGGCAGTTTTACTTTAGGAAGTCTCTTTCAATATTGAACAATGAAATTTTACAAACGAGTTCTTTTCATGATCCTGTTTTTGTGAAATGTATGTATGTGTGTGTGTCCGCCTGTGTAAACTCAAGGGGAAGAAAACCTGGAAAATATATGCTTCAAAAAAAAGGACTTGGAGCCAGAGGTGGTGGCTGATGCCTGTAATCCCAGGACTTTGGGAGACTGAAGCAGGCGGATCACCTGAGATCAGGAGTTCAAGACCAGACTGACTAACATGGCAAAACGCCGTTTCCATTAAAAATACAAAAATTAGCTGGGCGTCGTGGTGAGTGCCTGTAATCTTACAGCCTGAGGCAGGAGAATCGCTTGAACCCAGGAAGCAGAGGCTATAGTGAGCCAAGATCGCACCACCGAACTCCAACCTGGGCAACAGAGTGAAACTCTGTCTGAAAAAAAAAAAAAAAAAAAAAAAAAAGACCTGGAGTTGGATGAGCAAGAGGGAACTTCCATTTTCTACTTTAGATGTTTTTCCTAGAAAATTGGCCTATTCATAAATATTTTGCACACACATGCTTTTAAAGAAGGAAAAAATAGGGAGGCGCCCAAGGTAGCCAAATAGGAACAGCTCCAGCCTCCAGCTCCCAGCATGAGTGACACAGAAGATGGGTGGTTTCTGCATTTTCAACTGAGGTACCAGGTTCATCTCACTGAGTCGTGTCAGACAGTCGGTGCTGGTCAGCAGGTGCAGCCCAACCAGTGAGAGCTGAAGCAGGGCGAGGCATCCCCTCACCTGGGCAGAACAAGGGGGAAGGGAATTCCTTTTCCTAGCCAAGGGAAACTGAGACACACAACACTTGGAAAATAGGGTAACTCCCACCCTAATGCTGTGCTTTACCAAGGGTCTTAGAAAACAGCACACCAGGAGATTATATCCCACACCTGGCCGGGAGGGTCCCACGCCCATGCTAGCATAGCAGTCTGAGATCTAACTGCAAGGTGGCAGCAAGACTAGGGGAGGGGAGCCCGCCATTGCTGAAGCTTAAGTAGGTAAACAAAGCTGCTTGGAAGCTGGAACTGGGTGGAGCCCACCGCAGCTCAAGGAGGCCTGTCTGCCTCTGTAGACTCAATCTCTGGGGACAGGGCATAGCTAAACAAAAAGCAGCAGAAACCTCTGCAGATGTAAATGTCTGACAGCTTTGAAGAGAGTAGTGGTTCTCCCAGCATGGAGGTTGAGATCTGAGAAAGGACAGACTGCCTGCTCAAGTGGGTCCCTGACCCCTGAGTAGTCTAACTGGGAGACATCCCCTACTAGGTGCAGACTGACACCTCACACCTCACATGGCTGGGTACACCTCTGAGACGAAGCTTCCAGAGCAAGAATCAGACAGCAACATTCGCTGTTCAGCAATATTCTATCTTCTGCAGCCTCCGCTGCTGGTACCCAGGCAAACAGGGTCTGGAGTGGACTTCAAGCAAACTCCAACAGACCTGCAGCTGAGGGTCCTGACTGTTAGAAGGAAAACTAACAAACAGAAAGGACACCCACACCAAAACCCCATCAGTATGTCACCATCACCAAGACCAAAGGCAGATAAAACCACAAAGATGGGGAAAAAGCAGTGCAGAAAAGCTGGAAATTCAAAAAATTAGAGCACATCTCCCTCTCCAAAGGAACAGAGCTCATCACCAGCAATGGAACAAAGCTGGATGAAGAATGACTTTGACGAGCTGAGAGAAGAAGCCTTCAGTTGATCAAACTTCTCAGAGTTAAAGGAGGAACTACGTACCCAGCAAAAAGACACTAAAAACCTTGAAAAAAGAATGGAAGAATGGTTAATAAATGGTGCTGGGAAAATTGGCTAGCCATAAGTAGAAAGCTGAAACTGGATCCTTTCCTTACTCCTTATATGAAAATTAATTCAAGATGGATTAGAGACTTAAATGTTAGACCTAAAACTACACAAACCCTAGAAGAACATCTAGGTAATATCATTCAGGACATCGGCATGGGCAAGGACTTCATGTCTAAAACAACAAAAGCAATGGCAACAAAAGCCAAAATTGACAAATGGGATCTAATTAAACTAAAGAGCTTCTGCACAGCAAAAGAAACTACCATCAGAGTGAACAGGCAACCTACAAAATGGGAGAAAAGTTTTGCAATCTACTCATCTGACAAAGGGCTAATATCCAGAACCTACAAAGAACTCAATCAAATTTACAAGAAAAAAACAAACAATCCCATCAAACAGTGGGCAAACGATATGAACAGATATTTCTCAAAAGAAGACATTCATACAGCCAACAGACACATGAAAAAATGCTCATCATCACTGGCCATCAGAGAAATGCAAATCAAAACCACAATGAGATACCATCTCACACCAGTTAGAATGGCAATCATTAAAAAGTCAGGAAACAACATGTGCTGGAGAGGATGTGGAGAAATAGGAACACTTTTACACTGTTGGTGGAACTGTAACTAGTTCAACCATTGTGGAAAACAGTGTGGCGATTCCTCAAGGATCTAGAACTAGAAATACCATTTGACCCAGCCATCCCATTACTGGGTATATACCCAAAGGATTATAAATCATGCTGCTATAAAGACACATGCACACATATGTTTATTGCGGCACTATTCACAATAGCAAAGACTTGGAATCAACCCAAATGTCCACCAGTGACAGACTGGATTAAGAAAATATCGCACATATACACCATGAAATACTATGCAGCCATAAAAAAGGATGAGTCCATGTCCTTTGTAGGGACATGGATGCAGCTGGAAACCATCATTCTCAGCAAACTATCGCAAGAAAAGAAAACCAAATACCACACACATGTTCTCACTCATAGGTGGGAACTGAACAATGAGATCACTTGGACACAGGAAGGAGAGCATCACACACCGGGTCTTATTGTGGGGAGGGGATGGGGGGAGGGATAGCATTAGAAGATATACCTAATGTAAATGACGAGTTAATGGGTGCAGCACACCAACATGGCACATGTATACATATATAACAAACCTGCACGTTGTGTACATGTACCCTAGAACTTAAAGTATAATAAAAAAAAGAAGGAAAAAATAAATAAACTTATCGAGAACTACATACAGATGCCAATTTTATAACTGTATTTTGCAGCCCTTAATGCAGCCTGAAATGTTGGTATTTTTCTACATGGTCCATGCTTGGCAAGACATACATGATCAGGTGAAGTGTTTTGACTATCAGAAGTCAGAGTACTTTTTTTTTTTTCTTGCTCAATCATAAACAAACATGAGGAGAAACAAGAAATTATACTGATCCCCAAATCATATATTCATCATAAGTCAAAACAGTCAAATATAGGCAATTTCATACGATTTAACCTAAATGTTATTGCAAAAGAGAAATCTTGCGAGTCCATAATATTTATGAAAACAGGTACATGGGCACATGCACACTAACATAGTCCTATTACATGTAGAAAGGCATTGTCCTTTGGATTCTTTGGTAATAGATCAATGAAAGGTCTGTAAAATTGAGTGCAATGTAGGCAGTCAGGATCAGCATAAGCAAAATGAAAAGAAAGAAAAAAAAAACACTGAAATGGAGCTTATCTATTTACTCAGCAGTTGATAAAGCCTGACAACTTAATTAAGTCACTTTTATTAAGGTTGCAATAACATGTGATACTTCAGTGATAATACACTTAACCGGTGTGGACAATATTTTTTTAAAAAACACACTAATAAAAAAATAGCAATTAAAAGTTTATACTTTAAAAATCGTTTAAACTAAATGACCCAAATTAAGTAATCTGAAGTAATGCAATTTAGTCTATAAGATGATTTTTAAAACACCAACCTGCCCTAGAATGATGGCAGAAAATCAGGAATTGTTCAACACATTCAAAATGGGAATGGGAATAAATATTTTATAATATAATACAAAGGTATCAATATTTAAAAGCCTCCGTTCATACTTTACAAAATTCTTAATGCAACTGCTGTTTCTGAGATGATGATATCAGATGGACACAATTCTTTTCAGGTATTTTATCAGATTAAGGGTATATGTTTATTATCTCAAGCCCAGCTTAACTAATTTCATTCTCAGGGTCAAAAACTTTCTGAAAATAACTGCTCGGGGATGTTCATTATTAATAGTGTTCCTCTCTCGTTAGTAGTTTATGGTGAGCTTCTCAGAATATTATGAGACTGTAAAAATTCTATCCCAATAAATGTGTCTATAGTAATAAATTGGATATAAGTTATAGTCTATGAGTTTCACATTGATTTATGCTTGTCGTAACAAGTAGCTGCACATGGTCTGCACAGCCTAGCAGAGTGCAGCATATGGTTTGCTGTTTGTGGGTGCAGAAGACTCAGAAATAATCCCCATGTACAGAAAATAATTATAAAACGAGATCAGAAAATCACTTTACTCACATTTATTATTTCTTTTCTAAACTAATTTGAGCAGGAAACCTCCTCTAGATCAACAATTTATTTCTTCAGGATACTCTTTTACTTGACGTGGAAAACCCGAGCCAATTGAATGTGCTTCTGGAAGTGATTACAGGTTAAAGACGAGAGCATGCAACAGAGATTTGGCCTACACACACACTTGGTGCATTTGTCCATCTGATAAAATCCTGCATCTTATTTTCTTGTTACAATTCTGTCACACATATAATTGACGTAGGTTTTTAAAATAAAATGGAAACAAATCGCCTTAAATTTTAATTATGAAAACTGCAATATTCCATTGTGCAATCCAAAAATTCTTATGCAACCTAAAAATTGTAGATGTAATAACTCAACTCTAAATATCAGGACAAAAACAGAAACAGTTTATTATCATAAAACTCAGAAATGTTCTCATGGTTAGTATTTTTGTGTTGATGGCACAGTACCAACATGATGGATTATTTTGTATCCAGGCTTTGTGTTGTATTCACCCAGACTTGGTTAGTTACTTTTACAGCCTATATATATTCCCCTCTCTTAAACAGAAATGTGAATAAAAAAAACTGAAACATTTGGAACTCTGACATTTTACCTTTGACTATTACCAAATAAAGACTTAGAATTTCTAGTTCTAAAAAAAAAAGGAAATATTTGTCTTCTTTGGGATTTTTGGAATGATTTTATACTAGACTTAAAATATTCATTTAGTAAGTTTAAAATGACAGAAACATTTAAGTAAGAATGCATATTGCGAGATGAATAATACAAAATATTTTAAATAGCTTCATGTGGTTTATCTTCTTCAGTACAAGTATGTAATACTAAACCTGATAGCAAGTAGAACACTTCACCAACAGGTGAGAAATGAGAAATTTTAAGGCCTATTGAACACAACATAATTTCACAGTGGGTCAGCACAAATTTATATAGCACAGGTGTTTCTATAATTGGAGTTCATTGGAAAAATGCACAGTATTCTGTCCTCACCAATGTTCAAATACAGCTCCATCTGGGTGCTTTGCTGATCTCCTAACAATAGGTATCTTATTAAAATGTAAAAATAATACAAGTAAATTTCAAAATTAATTATCTTGAAAAATTCTTTGCTTCTTGCATAAGGGATTTTTTTTTGATCCCTAATAGAGTTAAGGCAATACAATTTTTTAGAATCTATGTATATATGCTTTAATACAATTTTGATGACAAATAATTTCAAATTTCAAAAATAAAACATTGTTTAAATAGTGCAATATATTTAAAAAAAACAGAAAAAAGTGTGAAATAATTTTAAGTCTTATAGTCAAAATCTAATTTTTTTTAATTAGAGGTAAGAGTCACCCCACTTCCTATTTAAGTTCTACTTATACATTTCTAAGATTTTCTCAGCTGCTTTCTGTGTATTATAATGCTATTCAGTTATTTTATTTGATCAAAACTGTACTTGCTCTTTGGAGAAAGATGAATTTGTTATTCTGCTTTATTGGGACATTCATTTATTAGGTTTATTTATTTATTTATTTATTTTTTGAGACGGTGTCTCGCTCTGTCGCCCAGGCTGGAGTGCAGTGGCACGATCTCGGCTCGCTGCAAGCTCCGCTTCTCGGGTTCACGCCATTCTCCTGGCTCAGCCTCCTGAGTAGCTGGGACTACAGGCGCCCGCCACCATGCCCGGCTAATTTTTTTGTATTTTTAATAGAGACGGGGTTTCACTGTGGTCTCGATCTCCTGACCTTGTGATCCGCCCGCCTCGGCCTCCCAAAGTGCTGGGATTACAGGCGTGAGCCACCGCGCCCGGCCATTTATTAGGTTTTAAAGAGTGTCTTAGGCCGGGCGCGGTGGCTCAAGCCTGTAATCCCAGCACTTTGGGAGGCCGAGACGGGCGGATCACGAGGTCAGGAGATCGAGACCATCCTGGCTAACACAATGAAACCCCGTCTCTACTAAAAATACAAAAAAAATTAGCTGGGCGTGGTGGCGGCGCCTGTAGTCCCAGCTACTCGGGAGGCTGAGGCAGGAGAATGGCGGGAACCCGGGAGGCGGAGCTTGCAGTGAGCCGAGATCAGGCCACTACACTCCAGCCTGGGCGACAGAGCGAGACTCCGACTCAAAAAAAATAAATAAATAAATAAAAAATAAAGAGTGTCTTAGTGCTTCTTTTAGAAAGGCAAGGGTTTTTTATAAGTTAAAGATGAGATGATTTTTTTTTAATCTTGATATTTGATAAAGAAAAGATACTTCATGAAATTATTAGAATGTACAACAGAGTTCGATGTTTAGAAAACAAAATATTCTGGGTGAAATGGTGCAACTGGGCATTAGTTGCATAAGGAGACAGAGGAGGGTTGGTCTGATCAACCAAGAGACTGATTTGATATGCACGACTTTAAGCAAAAAAAAAAAAAAAAAAAGAAAAGAAAAAAAGAAAAAAAGGTTTACTATCCTTCATTTGGTTTTAACAACACAAGAATGGGCTAGTTTGAATTCATCTCTTTGTATGTCCAGTCCAGCCCTGTCCCTGTCCTTAGCCCTAGGTCTTTGTCAAGTTCTGCTCCTGGAACATTCTTGACCCAGTGACACCCCACATTTTTGCTCATCTTCAAGCTCATCTTCCCTTATTCATCAGAATGCTATCGCTCACAAAGTAAATTTAAAACTTTGGGCAATCTTCAAATTATAAAAATTATAAATACTGTAATATAAGTATTCTAATTTAATAAATAACATATGTTTTGTACATTGTTTCAGAATAGAAACAGAAAATTGGGTCCCTTAGATTATAACAGTAAGAAACACAAATCCTGACTTGGGGATAGAGAGGAATCTAGGAAGTTGGGTGGCACATCTGCCCTGTGTGGCCAGGCACAGTGGCTCACGCCTGCAATCCCAGCACTTTGGGAGTCCGAGGCAGGAGGATCATCTGAGGTTAGGAGTTCGAGACCAGCCTGCCCAACATGTAAGACCTCATCTCTACTGAAAATACAAAAATCAGCTGTGCGTGGTGGCGCACACCTGTAATCCCAGCTACTCAGGAGGCTGAGGCGGGAGAATCACTTGAACCTGGGAGGCGGAGGTTGCAGCAAACTGAGATTATGCCATTGCACTCCAGCCTGAGCAACAAGAGAAAAACTCCACCAAAAAAAAAAAAAAAGAAAAAAGAAAAAGAAAAGAAAAACAAAGAAGCAGCAGAAGGCTGGATGTCTGGAGGTCAGAACAGCCTCCACTGTAAATTGTCTTATTGGTCTACAGGCCTGAGGAGTAAGTACAAATAAGTCAATCCTTCAGAGAAAATGTGACTTACCCTTTTTCTCAGCCTCAAACTATTCTTGTTTCCAATAAAATCAATTATGCCCATTTATTTTCTCTTTACTCTTTTCCTTTTTCTCTGCTCTCCATTTTCCTTTTTCCTTCCTCTAATTCTCCTGTCTCAAGCTATTATATCTGATAAATATCCACATTGTGACTTAGTGAATGCTTTAACACATTTAAGTCTGCGAACAGAGAAAAATTGACTTCCTGTCTTCCTATATAAATACCCATTATTTCTTTCTCTTGCCTGATTGCTCTGGCCAGAACTTCCAATACTATGTTGAATAGGAGTGGTGATCCTTGTCTTGTGCCGGTTTTCAAAGAGAATGCTTCCAGCTTCTGCCCATTCAGTATGATATTGGTTGTGGGCAGATGACAGTCCAAAATCTCCTTAAGCCGATAAGCAACTTGAGCAAATTCTCAGGATACAAAAATCAATGACAAAAATCACAAGCGTTCCTATACACCAATAGTAGACAAACAGAGGGCCAAATCATGAGTGAACTCCCACTCACATTTGCTACAAAGAGAATAAAATACCTCGGAATACAACTTACAAGGGATGTAAAGGACTTCTTCAAAGGGAACTACAAACCACTGCTCGAGGAAATAAGAGAGGACACAAACAAAGAGAAAAACATTCCATGCTTATGGATAGGAAGAATCAATATTGTGAAAATGGCCATACTGCCCAAAGTAATTTATAGATTCAATGCTATCCCCATCCACGTACCACTGACTTTCTTCATAGAATTAGAAAAAAACTACTTTAAATTTCATATGAACCAAAAAAGAGCCTGTATAGCCAAGACAATCCTAAGCAAAAAGAACAAAGCTGGAGGTATCCCATTACCTGACTTCAAAGTATACTACAAGGCTACAGTAACCAAAACAGCATGGTACTGGTACCAAAACAGATTTATAGACCAATGGAACAGAACAGAGACCTCAGAAGTAACTCCACACATCTAGAACCATCTGATCTTTGACAAACCTGATAAAAACAGGCAATGGGGAAAGGATTTCCTATTTAATAAATTGTGTTGGGAAAATTGGCTAGCCATATGCAGAAAACTGAAACTAGACCCCTTCCTTACACTTTATACAAAAATTAACTCAAGATGAATTAAAGACTTAAATGTCAGACCTAAAGCCATAAAAACTCTAGAAGAAAACCTAGGCAATACCATTCAGGACATAGGCATGGGCAAGGACTTCATGACTAAAACACCAAAAGCAATGACAACAAAAGCCAAAATAGACAAATAAGATGTAATTAAACTAAAGAGCTTCTGCACAGCAAAGGAAACTATCATCAGAGTGAACAGGCAGCCTACAGAATGGGAGAAAATGTTTGCCATCTATCCATCTGACAAAGCACTAATATCCAGAATCTACAAGCAACTTAAACAAATTTACAAGAAAAAAACAACCCCATGAAAAAGTGGGCAAAGGGTATGAACAGACATTCTCAAAAGAAGACATTTACGTGGCCAAAAAACATGAAAAATGCTCATCATCACTGGTCCTTAGAGAAATGCAAATCAAAACCACAGTGAGACACCATCTCATGCCAGTTAGAATGGTGATCGTTAAAAAGTCAGGAAACAACAGATGCTGGAGAGGATGTGGAAAAATAGGAATGTTTTTACACTGTTGGTGGGAGTGTAAATTAGTTCAACCATTGTGGAAGACAGTGTGGCAATTCCTCAATGATCTAGAATCAGAAATACCATTTGACCCAGCAATCTCATTACTGGCTATATGCCCAAAGGATTATAAATCATTTTACTATTAAGACACAGGCACACATATGTTTATTGTGGCACTGTTCATAATAGCAAAGACTTGGAACCAACTCAAATGCCCATCAATGATAGACTGGGTAAAGAAAATGTGGCACATATACACCATGGAATACTATGCAGCCATAAAAAAGGATGAGTTCACATTCTTTGCAGGGATATGGATGAAGCTGGAAACCATCATTCTCAGCAAACTAACACAGGAACAGAAAACCGAACACAGCATGTTCTCACTCATATGTGGGAGTTGGGCAATGAGAACACGGGGACACAGGGAGAGGAACATCACACATCAGGTCTGTTCAGGGGGTGGAGGGCTAGGGGAGGGATAGAATTAGGAGAAATACCTAATATAGGTGATGAGTTGATGGGTGCAGCAAACCATCATGGCACGTGTGTACCTATGTAACAAACCTGCACTTTCTGCACGTATATCTCAGTACTTAAAGTATAATTTTAAAAAAGTTTAAGTCAGTAAATATGTTCTCCATAAACAAATAATTTAAATCACCAGAAAATAAATGCTATGGTTGACCAAGCTAAGGGACTATACAAGTTCATGCTGAAATTGTACTCTGTAAATCACAATACCATGAAATTGCAGTCATTTTTTCCAAAACACATATCTGTAACAAAAACATGTTCTTTCAAGTAATAAATAATAGCATCAAAGTCATTGAACCAGCTAAAAAACAATGCCTCCTTGGTAACCTTTAACCACCAAATATAATAATAGAGCCACTACTGAATTGGGCCTAAAGTGCTGAAACCTACTCTAGAACTGGCATAGCTTTGTGATCCATAAACGGCTTTTCGATGTCATCAAAAGAGGAGCTGAGGACTTCACACATTGATCGGCAGTATTGCAAAAGAGACAAGAAATGATGGGTTAATCAAGTCAAAGCTAAAGGCCCTGGGACTACCAGACCCCACACCTGAAACTTACAGCCTACAGCTGAGTGCCCAGAAGGGAACCATGCAGGACACAGTTCTCTCTGCTGGCTGCTGAAAGGTTTCCATAGTGATACTTTTTACTAATTTATTGAATAACTTAACATTTACTTTTTTCCCAGTTTTCTTTTGCAAGCACTTTGAAACATATCCCCTTTTAAACTTTCAAATTAACTTTTACCAGAACCATTTATATCCAAGTGGAAACTGAGCATTGTTCCATGCAGATCTACATTTTATAAATGATCTTTGGAAATACATGAAAAATTTGACTTCAAAATCTCCATTTCATAATTTTCTTATATTGCTTCTAAGACAGGAAATGGTACTATAAGATTTCTATGCCTCGCAAGTATATGTCGTGAAATGTTAATTAAAATGTATTCTATAGTTAACAATTTAAAAAATATATCAAATTTGTTTAATAATGGAAAAACAAAAACACTCAAACAAACCAAATTTGAGATATCAAATAAATGGGTTTTTTGGTGTTGTTAGAATGACCTTAATCATTCTGATTACTCTACATCTTCTTGTACTTAAATGCAAAAGACAGTGTCTATAAAAGCCGTGTCTATAATGAATAACAACCTCAATACAAAGGTAAAGTTTCTATGAAGCAGCATTCTTGTCTGCTTCTTAAAAATTTACAACTAACTTTTAAAGTGTTTTATATTTTGCATTATTCAATTTTTATTTTTCTAAGTAACTCAGCTAAATTTCATGATAAATAAGACCTGTGTAAAAATGGTAAAGAAAATTTTATTTATATTCCCTTTTTTGTACCTACAAAATCACAAATCTGCTGCAAATGAAAAAGGCCAAAATACTTGTAGAGATATCTGTGTATTCAATTTTATCCTTGTATATGATAAAGATATGTAGAAACATCTCATGTAGATTTCTGAACTCAAATACTTCCCTACCATATTGGAAAATTATATTTCTGAAACATATAGTTTGAGTATACAAGGGACCCACCCGTGCCAAATCTCAGGGGTAGGACTGACATTTTTTTGTTTGCCCTTATTTAAAACTGCCATTGCTTTAAGAAGTTGGTGTCAAGTGGCCACCACCCTATGTATGGTATAAAAAATTCCTCTGTGCGTTTCCACAGTTCCATGAGTATAAGAAACCCAGTGTGCTTCCATTTACCTTACTTCAAACATTCGTTATTTTTGTGACTTACTTGTAAGGTAGAAAGCATTATGGTTTGAAATGAAGCTCCAGATTCTCCCAGTTTAAAACCAAAGTGTGCACATTTTCAGGATAATATGTCTTCGGCAAGAAGAACATGCTAGCCATCACTGGTTTCCATAGCCAATTATTTCCCCCATGTCGGGGGATAAGGTATTATTGAGTTGTTCCTAAGTTGGTATCTCCTTGAAGAAATGACGTAAGCCATGCTGTCTAGTGAATCTACTGGGAAAGGGGATGAAAATGTAACATGTTAGCCTCGCTTTACTAATGTCACATTCTGAATCAGAGAAATCTACATGCATGGGTACAAACACCCCTTAGATTTTATGCATCAAGTAGTTATTGAGCATTTGCTAAGTCCAGCCATTCTTCTACGCTCTGGAAAATCTGTTGTGAAGAGAATGAAGCCCCTGCCTACAGGATGATTCCATTCTGGAAGTGGCAGTGGGAGGTCCTTCCAATACTTTTGGTCATAAGTGTTTGCTCAGATTTAAGTTGAATTTCCTGGTGGTCTTTACATTGTTACTGTGTTTCAATGAAAAATTTGTTCTTTCAGCTTTATCCTGGGGTTAATAGTAGAAAGGGCCAGTGCCCTTTCATATTAGGGGCTACACTGGCATGTGTTTTAGAGACCTTGCAGCAATGTTTCCCAATACAAATTAAATTCACTCCAAGCTTATAAGGACACAATCAAGCTGAATCAAGATTCATCAATAAATTAAGGATAAGAATTTCAAGACACTTGCCAGAGAATCTATTGCATTCTTTTAACAATTGTAAAATACTTAGTTTCCCTTTTAATCCATTTGTAAGTGAAGTTAGAAATCCATTTGTAAGTAAATTAGAAATCCTTCAGAGTGATTTTTTTAAACAAACTTGAATATTATAATTTTGTCTTTTAAAAACTAAGCCTTTACTAAAAAAGTGCAAGATTGTATCTCTGTAATGTAAAGATCTAATGGTATCCATTAGGATGCTTTAGTACTCTTCTTTACTTCCCATTCAAAAGCATAAAGATTGCCTTAATACCTACACAGAAGAGTTTTGTGCAATTAATGGTTTAGATAGCTGCTTACTGAAGAAAGGAATAAGATTTAATTATTTTTTGTTTCTAGGAAAAAAAAATACTACTGCAGTCTCCCTTTTAATGTTTATCCTCTCTATAATATATCCATGCTAATCTAACAATAATTGAGAATGCCTACTCAATTTTGTATTTATTGATTTCAACGTATATTCTTACTTTGGAAAAATAGGTATTTCACATTCTAAAGATTTGATGGGCAGAGTCTAGAATCAATTTAGCTCTTAAAATAGACTTCTCATAAACAATGAAGTTACATATGTCTTTTTAAAATGAACTCAAGATATCACTTATTTATTCAGCAAGATGATAGCCCCCTCTCAAATCTAAATCCTTCCATATTTGTAGGGATATGCCCCGCAGGTTTCAACATTACCTATCACTGCTCTTTTGATTCTTTCAATAATATGTGGACAGATTTGGATACATTTAAGTCTAAACAGGAGGAATAGTCAAAAACTCTAATTGACAGAATACCTGTACTGCAGTTTCTCAGATGATTGTGCGTGTGTGTGTGTGTGTGTGAGAGAGAGAGAGAGAGAGAAAGTGTAAGGGATATAGAGACAGCAAAAGAGATAGAAAGTGAGAGTTTTGCACAAAATTAAGCAAGAAAAAGAAATACGTGGTTATGCTTCTTAGCAAGGGGGTAACTTCTTGTTAGAATTCAACTTCCAGAGTTGCTGAGTCTAGGAGAACTATTATTCATCTTCTCCAAGCCTAGACTTTTTCTCTAAATGTATAAGCTAAAAGATGGGCCTTTGATAAGTAATATTTAAAATTGATTTTATTTTATTGTTGCACAAAAGATTCTGCGAATTCCTTAATTCACTGTACAATCTAATTACAGCTTCATTTCTCAGTGGGAAAATATATTACCCTAACTTCTCAAGTTACTTTTTGATTATTATCTTCTATGGCTACTGCAGCCCTGGATTACAGCCCAGTCATTTCTTTCAGTTTAGTCCTCTCTGTAGCACTGAGTATTGCAGTCGATTTGATCATACAGCATTTAATATTGATTATGCAACTGGTGAACAGACTGTAGTATTCAGGCCTGGCTGTTGTGGATACATTTCGCAGCATGTATTCATAATAATGCACCTTTGTGGGTAGGTTGTTGATAGTGATTAGAGTTGCCAGGAAGGTTTTGTATTTAAAACTCATTGAGTTTACAACCATATGACAATTACAGGAACAAAAACCTGCTCTGCATCTATTTTTCCAAAATATTTTTCATATATAATAATATCATCAAAAAGTATAAGTTTAAACTCTGTGAGTATTGTGCTCTGTTGAGGGCCGCTTTATCTTTTTTATTGTTTATTTTTTGACAAATCTTCTATGCTTCTTAAGAACACCAGTTAATGTTGATGTGGGTGCTGACAAAGAGAATGATATGGGGTTCTTGTTTCAGAGAGGAGACCAAATCTAAGCAAATGAATGAAAATGCAGAAAGTAGAAGCTTACCTTTATTCTGTTTCTGCTCTCTCTTTTTTTGATCTCAGTGTCTTTCCTTTCTACCTCTCTGTCTCTGTTTCCTGATCTGTCTCAGCTCTTTCTACACCTCCCCTACCCAAACACAGACACACACTTCCAGGGCTTTGGAGACCGGCCTCTGTAGAGTGTGTGACTACAGAAACTGGCCTTAATAACATGAGGTGCTAATTGTTTCTGCCTGCTGCTCCTGCCTCCAGCATCCTTTGCATCTGTCTTCAGAACCTCTCCTGCTCTGCTCACTTGGGAAGGCCAAGGCTTTGGCCAAGGGAAACACTCACACAATCGCAGTAGTGAATTCATGGTCTAAACTCAGAGTTAAGAAACCCTAAGATCAGTGTGCAGGACCTGTGTGCCCCCTGCCACCTGCAGACTACCACCTGTTCCCGCTCCGGTGACTCTTCAATACTGTGCCGGACTCAGCTGGGGTCATAGGTCACAGAGACTTCCTGGTTTCCAAGGTCTCCAATTACACAAGGGTATCTTTATCATAAAGCTACTGTTTTCCTTTTTAAAATTAAATTTGCTATCTTTATTTTTTAAGTTAACAGTTGGTCATGTGGCTCTACTTTTGAGGATGACATTTCTTTTGCTAGTTAAAGACATAAAAGTAAATGTAGCTTACGTATATAGACTCTGGGTCACATAGACTTTAGAAAAATTTTTTAAAAATTAATTGCAATGGTGTAAAATGTAAAATTTAAATGCGTTCTACATTTCACAGGCTTGCACCATGAATTCAGTTCTATAATATTGACTTTAGTTACACAAGATCTGTTGTGTTTGACTGGAGTCAGAAACCCTCCCCTAATGTAATTGAAAACATAACATTTGATAGATGATTTGAGATAAGTTTAATTACCTTTTAAAAGAGCCTTTGATTTAAAAATGAAAATTTCCATATTAATTTTTGAACTGCATATGAGATCCGTGTTCGAGCTTATTTTTAATACTTTTTTGGACCAAACTTTAAGACAGACTAAAGTATACACTGTTCAAAATTATTTAAGATGCTTTTGGAACATTCTCTCCAAGAATTTTCCATGAGCTGTAAGTTTTATTGCATTTCTGATTGGAGTTATGAAGAACAGTCAATAAAGGCACAAAGATGCCACCAAGAAAAGAAACAGAAAGAAACCCTTAAAAAGTCCCAAGATGATTCAATATCATGATACAGATAAGATCACGGTGGGGTTGAATATCAAATAAGGCAACTGCTCATGCTAACAAAAGAAAGAGATGTCTTAGAGGATGCATCCATATTGCAAAACGAATGGCAATGCCCTGTTAAATGTGACTGAGGTTTGAAGAATTTTGAAGACCATAACTGTTTAGTTTCCTCTGTAAACAACATTTAAGACTCCTTCTTATCTTGTTCCACACACAAGAAGAAGCTTTTTTGCTTTCGTTTGACAAAAGCATTTTCAACCTTACAGATGTAGGCAGGTAAAAAAAGCCCTTTTCTCTAATAAAGACTTGGTTTCATTGTATGCATTATATCTGTATTAAGACACAGCCACTCAATGTTAACTAAAACTGCATTGAGAGACCACTGATTCACAAGCATATTTTCATTTAATCAAAGACACCTGGTTTTTTGAATCTCTGACTCTAAATAATTCTGAGTATTTTTTTTCCTTTTTCTTTGATAAAGGACTTTCCCTTTCTATAGCTAGTGTCGTCAAAATGCACTGGTCCCCTCCACCCCCAAACCAAAGAAGTAAACAATATTCACGTAGGGGAATATAACTTAAGCAATTCACAGAGTATACAAACATTTATTGGTACAAAACCTGCAACATGAGTTTTTTGTTAAATTTTAACAGTGTTTTCTCAAATCTTCAAAGCTTGCCTTGATGGTTTGCTGAAGTAATTGAACCACTCTTGAGTTGTTTTATATAGGACATCTTATCTTTCTTTCATTACCCAGGCTGTGGCTTCTTTTCTATTCCCATGAAATCCATGTACACACTTTAGAAGCCCTCCTGAACAAGCTCGCTTCTAACTTTCACAGAGCCCTTAGCACAATTTGAATACGAAAGAGATACTGAATAAAAAGCTTTAATCTCTTGTCTGTTATGCTGCTTTCTTGCCTCTCTTCATCTCCTCCTCTTCCAAGGGCTTTTCTGTGTGAGTAAAGTGAACACTTTCTGTTTTAAAGTGAAGTGTGATATTCAAGAAGATGCATTCGGTAGGCTGAGATCGGGAAGCGGCTCCTGCAAACCTCCTCTGTCAAAAATTTAGCTACATTTCTGCTGCATTGCCTTCTGTTTAAGTCTTTGCAGGTAAAAGATTAGTAAAGAGCTCTCCGTGAACAAAAATCATTCAATCAGCAGAATGTACAGGGAGTATCAAATGTGCCCTCCGCCTCAAATACTGTGGGGTTCTCTTCTCTGATACCTCTTCCCCTCGGTGAGCTGAAACTGCTTGAAAGGGTTTTCTGTTCTCTGGTCTCTTGTCAATTTGAATGCCAGGAAATCAGCCCCCTTTGTGAGATTAATTAATAGCAGGAGCGGATCGGCCGAGCCCAATCGCCACGCAACGGAGCTGTAATTGCTACTTTGTGGAAAGGAAAGAAAAAAAGTTTGGGTTGCCGTTTAAGAAGAGGGTTTAAGGAAAGTTCTTTGAACTAGAGGTCTCAGTGCACTGGATTAAGGCAAGAAGCAAGGAGGCCTTTGAAGTTTGCTAAGAGGTTTTGGAGGGGAAGAAAGTTGGGTGGCAAAGGGAGCTGACAACATCAAAAGCGCTCTCACCGCTCGTCACCTGCTTGACTTCCGAATGCGGCCCACAGGCTGGAACGCAGCCTTGCAGGTCAAGTGACCAGCCAGGATGGCGTGGGCGGGTGTTTGTTTATTTGCGCCGCTGACATGCACTGTTGCTGCAATGTATGTGCCGTATCTCAAATTAGAGGTGCTGCTTTCAGAATCTGCTCTTGGATGCACATATAGAATGAACCTGCATCTGCCACACCATCCCCCAGATTGATTTCTCTCATTCCTTCATGCCACTGTCCCTTCTGAGATCTGCAAAAACAGTTTGCGAAGTTCCCCTGCTTATCATGTAGCAATGATATATTGATAAGAGAAAAAAAGGATGAGATTATTACAGAAAACATATCCATCCCGTCTGGAAATTAGAATTAGTGAAGGCTATGTATTCTCAACAGAGACAATATCGCCCCCAAGGGGGTGAAATTGATTCTTGGGGATGGGGGGGCTGCAAAAATTCTTAGCTATTAAAACCTTTTATGGCTCTCTAAAGGACTACAGTACATCAACGGATACACAATATATCTGAACTAATACAATTTCATGGGGAGGGAAATAATTAGAAATAAAATATCTGCAAAGGCTCTTTAGGGGTCATAATAAAACAAATAATAAACCCTGCGGATCACTGGTATAAGCAAATTTCTAAAAAGTTGCATGAATTTCATTTCATAAGAATTGTGTATTGACCAGAAGTTTCCTCAAGCATATGTATTTCCCATTTGTATTTTATATGTAACAGGTCCTATCTCAATACTTCCAAATCTAATATTAAGAGTTTTATTATTATTTTATTAGGTTTGTCAGACTGATGGCTTGAGAAGATCCACATATTTGAATTGAAAACTTGAATAGATTTTACTTCTTACTATTACAATTTGTCTGCAAGCTCAGATTGCATACTTGATTTTTTAGAAAAAATAACACAATTAATTCGTCGGATTGTTTGACTACCTTGTGAAACATTACAAGTTCCAAACTTAGAATTTTAAAAATAATCTGTAGATCTGCGTGTTTTGTTAATATAACTCATTGAATCCATTCAAACTTTGCATGGCATGCTTTTTCCTTAGGCTAATGAAGTTAGGTATTAATTTCAAATGATAAACAGTATTTAAGGAGAGGAGTTATAGAAAAAAAAAACATTGACATTTATCGGCTAATGGGATTGTTTTATAACTCTCACTAATTTAAATTCAAGGGTTTTGCTTTCATTTTGAACTCAACTT
Organism: Papio anubis; assembly: GCF_008728515.1. Classification (NCBI taxonomy): domain Eukaryota; kingdom Metazoa; phylum Chordata; class Mammalia; order Primates; family Cercopithecidae; genus Papio; species Papio anubis. Next base: position 99,574,066 of record NC_044989.1, read on the forward strand.
TCAAGATAAATACATAAAATTTTAATTTAACCAAATGTGTAAATATTTAGGGATACACTTTAATAATGAGAAGATCTTGTGTTCCTATGTTTTTAATCTATAATCATGCTGTAGTTTTCTCCCATTATAATGACAAGGAATATTTGAAAATCAAGAAGTCCAGTTTGGGCTGAGCAAACCAGAAACTTTTCTAGGCCTGCCTTGCAGCTAGACACCATTTTTCTCAGCATCATCACCATTAAGAGTATTATTCTTCACTGACCTTGAGAAAGAAGTTTTGGAGATTTTGCTTTAAGAAAAATTTATATACATGGCAATATGCATAGGGAGCCATGTCCTCTCTTTTCCCATGTATTTGATCCAATATGTTCAGGGAGATATTCAGTATAGTGACAGTCTCAGCAAAAAGGACTGGTGACATTTCAGGGCTTCCATTTCATTGACATCCAATACCACTTCGTGCTGCACAAGCAGGTTGGCCTAGCCTAGCATTCAGCCCACAGTGAGCAATCAATAAACGTTGTTGACTGACCTCCGTTGGTGCACCCAACACATCAGCTCATGGCCTCTGCAGCCTCATTACGGAACCATCTTGGGGGACATGCCATTTTGAAAGTTTTACAAATATTTTTAATACAATGAGTGAGCGAATGAAGTAGCTGGTAATTATGACTCCATTGCTAGAATTCCCAATCCCCAATCCTTCCAAACTTGCAGGAACACACGTCTCTGTTTCCAATGAATGCCATGATTCACCTCACTTAGCAGACATCTCTCCACTTCATGCAGAATAGAAATTATGGACATATAGAAATGTGTACAATATAAATGACTTGAAATATATGTTCTATAATATTGGCTGTATTGTAGTCTACTAGCTGTCAAAAAGCTGTATATAATTATGCTCATTAAGAAAAAACAGGCACATTCAATTACTTTTCTGCTGCCAGAATAGTTTTCTCTTCTATTATATCAAATATCTTAGTTTATGCCATGCATGTTAAAGTTTACCACTCCTTGAGGCTTGTAACTGCAACATTTTTGAGCTATCTGGAGGATTATAATTGCGTGCACACACCAATTATGGATTGGATTCAGCATTTTCAGATAACTTTCCAAATCGCAAAGACAGCACAGTGGTCTCTAGGCATTTTCAGGCCAGTTTGATTGCAGGTTTGTTAGTTCTGTGATGAGGGCTTCCTTTCCCTGCTGGGTCTCTGGAAGAGAAACTGACCATTGCTTTTCACTAACAATTTCTTCTCATTCCCCAGAGATGCCTTAATGAGCCCCTCGGACATGGCCAAAGGCAATCTTGTTCTCTGGGCCAGTGAGGTGAAAAGCCAAAGCTTAACCTACCAGGCAAGCAATAATTAATAAGGTGTCTTTGATTCATCTCAATTCATTAACAAAGTTACAAGTTTGAGGGCCTTAAGGAACACAGTGTTTTTCTGTCATTTCATTTACAAGTATTGAATGAAACACCCATGCCAAGGTATGTTAAAAAAAATTAACTTACAAAGAAAATAAATGAATGTAGAATACTAATTGGGTGAAAGCAACTGACAGATACTGCAAAAGATTGATTTTAGGGAAAATGGAGAAATCTGTTTTCTGTTTATTTTAAGGACAGGAAATGAATACTGATTAGAGATGTATAGGCAGTTGCGTCGTGCAGCATTTGGTAATGTTTTCACTGGATATTTGATTTGTCTAAGTTTTTCCCAGATTTTAGATTGGATGCCAGTTATAAGAGTGAGTTTTTTGTCTAATAGTTGGTTGGACTTCCTTGGATACATGGCTCTTAAATTATGAGCATTTGCCATGCCTTCCTGTGGAAAAATAATTCAAGCACAAATGTCACATTGCCACAGAAAGAAATACCTCTTTTAAGTAGGCAAAATAAGTCTGAGATGACGTGGGTCAATTTCTGTTGGCTTATTTTTTTTCTAAGAAACTGTTGTGAATTTGTTCAAAAAAAATGACCTGACCCTTTTGGATTTGTAGGAATCTGGAAGTGCTATGCTATTATTCCTTAAATGTGCTGTCTATGTCTGTCTATCTATCTATCTACCTACCTACCTATCAATCATCTATCTATCTGATAGATAAAATATCCTCAGATAGATATCCTCTAGGATAAAAGCAAAAACAAAACAAAGCCATATTTCTACATAAGAAATGTTAGTTTTAGAAGAGTGTATTAGAATTCAACCCCTCGGAGAAAGAGAGGAAGTATCAATCACTGTGGGTGCACATGAAGCTGTTCCTTAGTATTGCCATCCCGTTTAAGTCGGGGAGGGCACATCTCATCTGCATTTGTTGTGTTCCAGCCTTGCTAGGGGGCCTGCCTCTGCAGTGAATAAGGTGACTGTGGAAACAGCTTGGAGGTGGCAGAAAGGCTGTAGCAGAGTCAAGCTGCATCCCTAATCAGCTTTGCTGGGCCACCACATGATAGCCTCTGTGAAGAAATTTAAAGACCCTTATGCAGTGTCTCCTGGAACTGTGGACAGTGTACATGGGCTGGAGTCGAACTATTCTGATTCTTCACAGGAATTTTGGAAATGCAGTAGTGAGGTTGTAGTGACATCTAAAGGCAGACTCTTCAACTTGTACTGCACTTACAGACAGCTTGCTCCTTTTTACCAATGCTTCTAATGATAGCTTCTGACAAATTTCTCCTAAAATCTGCACAAAGCAGCTTTACCTCAGGTCTTCTCTTTTCTCAGTCTATATCGTTGAGAGTGGGAATTTTCTTGCCATCTGTGAATTCCTCTCTTGTGTACAATATTCCATCACTTCTGTCGCTACTGCAAGGTTGTCTTCTCCTCTGAAACTAAGACCCTTAACAATTATGTGGCCTCGTCTTGAGGCCAAACCAGGTTCAAGTATGTAAACCACACCTTGGGTGAGAACCTCCACTGCCCTGTGCCAAGATTCTGCCTTGGTGGCAATTACACAGCTGGCTGGCTATGTAATGCTCCCTTTCCTGCGTTGCTGGAGCTAACAATGTGCTCCAGAGGCTGTATAAATTTCCTCTGAGGGGTAGGCTTTGTCCAAGCCACCTGCTGCTATCATGAATTGGATGCAACTGCCTTGCCACTTGGCACAAGGAAATACGCACTTTTAGTGTTGGGTGCCCACACTTGAACTGTGTTTTTTTTTTTCTTCTTCTTTCGATAAAATGAACTTTAACTTTAGCTTTTCTTTTTTTTTTTTTTTGCATCCTCAGTTCTGTAGGCTTCTTCCTCCCACTTCCTCACTCTTGGTAGGGACTTTTAACCTTGTCCTTGACTATCCTGCAAAGGGGGGCCGGCTTTTCAACACCACCTCCTCCCCAAGCATCCTGGCTGTGGCCATTTCAGTGACCTGCTGTCTTGTTTTGGATGAGCCCCTCAGTCTCTTGGTGTGCAGAGCGGTGAGCCTAAAAATTCTCATACCTTGATTTGCTTTTACCATCCTTAAACAATCAGATGCATCCCATTGGTAAATTTGGACAAGGGCAAGAAAATGAGACCACGTACACAAGGCAACAGGGTACTTTGCATGCAGGTGACTCCCAACAATAAGAAAACCTGAATTATTGCTCTCCATTGAGGGGATGGCAGTTTTTCTTTTCTTTTTCTTCTTTTTTAATGGCCTCAGTGAAAGACCTATAAAGTTGCATTGAATAGTTGGAAGATAATAACACTAGTGGTAAATGTCGCTGCATAGGTCCACCACCCTGCCCCTGGCAGTAATCCTGGCCTTGGGGATCTGAAATTTCCTAAAGATGTATTAGTGTCGTATACACATGTGCTCTTGTACGCTCATAATCCTTTTCACTGGCTTCTTAGCTGCATGCTTTGTATTTAAATTTTCCTTCTGACCAAGTAAATCCCTTTGGATGAAGTGACAGGATCTTTTCAGCACCCATAGCTGGTGACAGCTGGTGGAGAAACTCTGAAAGGCTGCAAAGTGTTCCTTACTAGCTTTCTTCAAGACCAGTGCCAGCCACCAGCTGAGCGATTTCTTAGTTCTCCCTTCAGGCATCAGTCAGTTGAAGAGGCTCATAGTAAATGCTAAAATATAATAGATATTAATATAAAAGACAATATCTGGACTTCTGGCTTAACCAAGCCTTTAATTAGGTACTTTTTATTATATGTGAACATGGAAACTTTTCATTAATTCTAGTGCAACCCTTTATTAATACTGTACGAAGTATATTCTGTCATCTGAAATGCAGTGAAAACGGCTTTGAAAGCAGTGATTGCCGATAACCTTTGGAAAAAAAAAAAAAAACAGCTCACTGGGCCAGATGCATGCTGTTTCCCCTTCTACACTGAAGTTGCCTTGTGAATTTTAACTTGTAATATATTCTGTTGTTTTAAACGAAAATGGAAAGATGTCTCTTTTTGTGGGGAGGGGGTCCCTGTGACTTACTGCCATTGTTAGATCAAGTAATGAGGTAATGAGAAAGATTCATCCTAAATGAGAAACTAGACTTTGAATGAATGTGAGCATTAGCAGGAAGCTAGACCCCATGTGGAACTGTTTAGTTTCAAATAGTTACCTAACCAGATGCCAGGTCTATATTTTCTGAAAAAGCAAAATAAAATACTATTTTCGGGGGGAACACAAGATAATCATTTTATAGCAACATTTTGTTGTCATTAGGATTTCTTTATAAAGCTGGATATCTAACATACCTAATATCCTTCTAGGAATTAAACATCTGCTAAAATATAAAACACATCTAAAATGTAAAGTAATATACCGTTTCTAAAGACGTCTAGCTATAGATTATTTTTCACATACTTTCTCCTTTTACCACTTTTGCTTACTCTTTTCTTAATTTTTTGAAGCATGAAAAGAGTTGAGAGAGTATTTTATTATTTTTATCTGGATACATATAAATTATCCCGTGAAACTAGGCTTTCATGGAGGAAATATTTGTTGCTATATATTATGTCCATGTGGAGATCTGACAAATTATAGACTAAGTCAAGCAGATGGCCAGATAGGTTGGTTATTCCAGAACTTTGAGAAGTCTTGCTTGAGACAAATTATTTGACAGTGCAAAATTAATAGCAGAGTCTACCATTCTGATTTGGTAACAAAAAATTACATAGATGAGAAAACTTTTCTTCACATATGCGGAAATGTGTGTGTATGAGTGTGTGTGTATACATAATCTTCCTCTTGCATTTCCAATGCTTTTTAAATTGATATAATTTTACTATTAAATAAGTCTGACATCCTGAGAATGTTTCAATAAACTTGAATACTGTATTTCATGCTATGATTCAGTTTTATAGAAACTGTTACACTTGAATCTACTAAGTTAGAGATGAGAAAATGAAATCAAAAATAAAAGAAAATAGTTGAACTTTACCTTATATTTCAAAGTTCAAAATGATGGATTGGCAGCAAAACAGGTTCTGTGACTTTTGTGGAAGAGAATGGTTCAATTTGGAGTTTTAATTCTTGAATTTTTATTTTTGTTGTTCTGCATTTAGCATTCCAAATTTTCTTACATCTGTACCCCTGATTGGGAGGAGGAAATGTTGTACAGGATGGGAAAAGAGAATCAGAGGGTTTTACAGGTATAAATATGTAACTGAGCCCTCAAAATAGGCACTTTGCAAAACATCAAATGATACCTTTTTCTGAAATATGAGAAAATTGCTAAACCTCAATAATCGTGGTATGCTATAAGAATATTAAACTGTCAAAAGAATAACATTTCTCCTAAAATCAATTAAAATGAGCAATCTGCTAATATTAAATTAGAATCTGAGTTTGTTGTCATTGGTGGTGGTGGTGTTTGAACCAAAAATGCACATGGGCTTTCAAATATTCAAGTACTTCACCATCATGTTTTTTGCACCTGATGAATTATTAATACAGGGCTTGTGCTGGGCTCGCCAGCTATTTCTGAATGCCTATTAGTAAGTCACAATTTGATGTGTCACCATGAAGGGTGAAGGGGCTGACTAATAAGAATATAATCTATTCATCAGTGGGTATACATTGATATCAGTTACTTGATCTACTTCGTTTTGCTTTGAGTAAATTATTTGAATAAGCTTTGTGATTTTGTGTGAGAAATTGGTTGTTTTTGTTTGTTCTGTTTGTTGTTTTCTGATTCTTGTTCTTAGAGGCAGGCATGCATTCATGTGTGCATGTCTGGGTTTTAATGGACAGTTTTGTGTGCTGTAATTTTTTGGACTTCTTTATACCAAATATTTCAAATGCAAACATATGCATACATATATGTACTGAATACCTGTATTTGTGGTATCTGTTTACATTTTCTGTCATGTAGTCATTAAGCACACAACGTAGACTTAAAGGATGTCAAAACTGACAGCCTCAGCATGATTGATGACGCTGTGGTAGACTGATTCTTACCAGGTGTGGTGTGATGGGAATTCAAATGTTGTTCAGAGATCTTATTTGTGTTAGTAAAGTTTTGCTTTTCTGTAAGTTTTTGGGTGGAAGGAAGGCAGGGGAAGCTTCTGAACCAGTAATTGTAAACCCTTGTTTAAGATATTTTGAATAGGTTAAGAAAAAATTATACATGGGATTTTTTCCCAACATGGATATCTGATGCATGTTATCCATTTTTATATAATTTACTTTTCAACTCACACCTCTGCAGTCTCTAATATTATCAGGATAAATATTTTCAAAGATTTAAAATTACAGTTGCTGTTATTGATTTGGGTAAACACACATCCCATTTATTCTCTTAACTGGACAGAAGCGATTACTCCCTGCCTGAATCCATGAAAACACCAAACCAACATTTTAATTGAAATTTCATTTAAAAATCTTGAGCCAGCTGCAAGTTTGAGCGAGTGAATGTGTCATTATCTGGCCTCTACGCATGCAGTGCCTCCTCTCTAAACTAAATCCAAGAGCTCAGATTGGCCCTTACTGGACAATAGCCACCAATGCAAAAGAGAAGAGATCTCTTTGACTGCCCTGGATTTCGTTGCCCTCATGCTCAACACCGTGGCTGACTGACACCAGGTACCACAGGCGAACCTGAACAGGAACCACATATGCATTATCAGAATGAAGCTCACTCCCTTTTCTGTAATTGAATTCAGTGTTTTCTAATAAAAAGAAACTTTTCTTTCCTTTTGGCCATTTAAAGTAAGAATGACAGTGCTAAGTGGGTAAATTTATGCCCTGAGTAATTTCAGAAAATGGAATTCTGTGCCTCAGGATGTTGTCAAGTGTGATCTGTCATTAACGGAGGGGAACTGGCAACTTAAGTCATCAATGGTCGTAAGGATAGCGTCCTAACTTCACTCCCATCCTTACTCACCTTTCCAAAGAGCAGTCACTCAACTCGATCTTTGGATGTAAGTGGTCTCAAAAGGTCGTCCCATGATCTGCAATATACGATGTTCCTCAACCAAACTGTCAAGGAAAATTATAAAACACAGCAATTGAATGTCTTCTTTTTTTGCCCCTTTGACTTGTTCTCAAGGTTTCAGGTAAACCATAGAGAGAAGAGAAGAGGCACTTTCCTCAGACTAAAATGAGAGGGAGCTGACTGTGGAGATTCAACCGTCTTTATTCAACAGGTAGTGTAACTACTTCATGGACACTCTCCTACCCTCATGGTCAGGAAGCTGAGAGAGCTTCTCAGCAGCTATAGCTGGACAGTGCTCATTAACACAAACAAAATAGCATTTCTTCCTAGATTCCTAGATTCCTTGTACTACATACTATTTGCAGGACTTTTTACGACAAAAAGTAATTGCCTGGCCACCAACTAAATTACCCAATACTTGTTTTCTCTGTTATTTATCTTGACTTTTACCTGATTATCCCTTGTTTCAACCCTGCTACCTGGTAAATAACCACAGTATGTCCCCCATTTTGCCCCATCCTTCCCCATCCTTAACCCAATGATTCTATGCTCCCATTTCTTCTGCCCTTTCTCACTAACTCTGTTTTCGTTTTTGCTTTTTTCCCCCCCTTTTGGAGTTGGAGTCTTGCTCTGTCGCCCAGGCTGGAGTGCAGTGGCACGATCTCAGCTCACTGCAACCTCCGCCTCCCAGGTTTAAGCAATTCTCCTGCCTCAGCCTCCAGAGTAGCTGGGATTACAGGCAACCGTCACCATGCCCAACTAATTTTTGTATTTTTAGTACAGATGGGTTTTCACCATGATGGCCAGGCTGGTTTCAAACTCTTGAGCTCAAGTGATCTGCCTGCCTTAGCCTCCCAAAGTGCTGGGATTATAGGCATGAGCCACCACGCCTGGCTGTCAATTCTGTTTTCTTTGCCTTAGAGTTAGTATCTCAGTGTCATCTTTCTGGTCTACTCTGTTAACCACTATGGCCTGTTTTTCTTGGTTTTGGAGTTATTCAGTTAGACAAAGGACACTAAACCAGTCTTAAGCTCTTTCCAGGAATATGGGAAGTTGCCAACGTGCCCTTTAGTTGAGTATTAGAAGTCAGGAAGAACAGCAAGGCAACAACCCTTGAGTTCATGCCCAGTGCAGAGCACTGCGGACATAAGGCAACAAAGAACTGAGAGCTGGTTGGAGAGAGACCAGGCATGACTTTGCTGATGTTGGGCACAGGGCACTTCCTGTCACTGCAATAGTTTCATGATATAGGGCAAGGTGGCTTAACTTGTGTGCTTTAGAGAAATATTGGGAACCAAAGACAAAGTCATTCATATGTTTGGTGGGGTAAACTCTTAGTCAGAAGCAACAACAACAACAACAAAGCGAACCCAGCATATAGATTATATGGGAACATAATAAAGGTTTGCAGATAAAGACGAATACTATGTACTCTTACCAAATAGTATAATTAGAGGAAGTGTATAATTAGTTTCCCAAATAGGATATACTTGGAAGTGAAGAGCTGCTCCTAATAATTACATAGGGACAGCAGGTATACACTAGGACCACCCAATACATCAAAACATATTTTCACCTTAAATATATATCTTTTTTTTCCCCCTTTGGAGACAGAGTCTCGCTCTGTTGCCCAGGCTAGAGTATGGCATGACCTCGGCTCACTGCAACCTCCACCTCCCGAGTTCAAGTGATTCTCCTGCCTCAGCCACCTGAGTAGCTGGGACTACAGGTGCCCACCACCATGCCCAGCTAATTTTTGTATTTTTATTAGAGACAGGGTTTTACCATGTTGGCCAGGCTGGTCTCGAACTCCTGACCTCAAGTGATCTGCCCCTTTCAGTCTCCCAAAGAGCTGGGATTACAGGTGTGAGTCACTGGCCCCCCACCTTAAATATATAACTTATTTCACAAATTTCCAATGAGAACTTCCAATGTCCTGAATTTGTGGTATAGGGATTGCTGATTGGGTGTTAACAGGTGTCTATCTGGAACTTGCTAGAAATCCCCACCCACTAAGGTGTTAAGGAAAACTGTTCCTTGGGAAGAGTCTCACTGGAGGAAATCCTCTACAAACACACCGGAGGGAGGTGTCAGGAAGGCTGTTAGCCATAGAGCGCTGCTGGCCACTATGCACTGTAGGGACACTGTGCTGGACAGGCTGGTATGCTGCAGGAGCCAAGCACTGGGAAGCTCTGGGCACTGCAGGAGCTGGCTAGAGAGTACAGTGGAAGCAGAAATCATGGCCCTTTTCTCCTGTAGTATCTCTCCAGAGGCCTCTACCAACAAAACTTAATGTTGTGCTAGCTGGCAAAAACAAACATTCAAAGGGCTCAGATGCATTTTCACAGACCAGGCAATAAAGGAGGAAATTAGAGCTGAGAGGCAATAAACTGATAACTGGCCCACACAATAAAAGCATATCACCCACAGACTCGCTCCTCAGAGCCATCTCTTTGGACTGCTTTGGTTTTAGGTTCTTCTAGTGCTTACTTACAGTATTAAGCTAATACTTGTAATTCTTGGTATATCAACTGTAAGTGTCATCTACTAATAGCTTACTATGAAAAATGAGAAATGTGGCCTATTTTACCACCCCTTTCTCATCTCAATGTTTCTTAATCATGATGGTAGTCACCTATGAAATGTTAAATAATACGCTTAAGCCTTATTTCCACCCATTATACTTGGACACCATTTTCTTTTTCTTTTCTTTTTTTTTTCTTTTTTTTTTTTTTTTGAAACAAGGTCTCATTCTGTCACCCAGGCTGCATGCAGTGCCTTGATCTCACCTCACTGTAACTTCTGCCTCCCAAGTTCAAGCAATTCTCCTGCCTCAGCCTCCTGAGTAGCTGGGATTATAGGTGTCCACCACCACACCCAGCTAATTTTTGTAGTTTTAGTAGAGACTGGGTTTCACCATGGTGGCCAGGCTGGTCTTGAACTCCTGACCTCAAGTGATCTGCCTGCCTCAGCTTCCTGAAGTGCTGGGATTACAGGTATGAGCCATTGTGCCCAGCTAATTGGACCGCATTTTCTGACTCCTCACTATATAACATGAGAAATACCAAAGCCTGAGTATCTTCTTTCATGTGTCCTCTCCTCACTAGCATACTCAGTTCTTCTCAGGCTTAATATCACTTTTCCATTCCTACATTATATTCTCTTTAGTTATTATAATTAAACCCTGTGTCCTTTTCCTGGTAGTTGCACCTAAGAACTGAAACCCGAATGTACTGCATTCTTAGTGTCATGATTATGTGTTACTTATTGGCATGTTATTTATGGAAGCACTTGGTGACATAATTGTATCTATAAAAGCAAATATGTAAACGTTAAATGAGAAATGTGCTATTCTTGTGACCATACTGTCATTAAAATGTGGCATTTTTTTTAGAAAATTTGTCCAAGTAAGAGTGAGTAATGGAGTCAGATGGGTCAAATCTAATTCTAATGCAGAGATTTTGAACAAAATGCTATAATTGAGCTATGATTTTTACCGTTACATCCTAGTAGACTCAAGATTAAAAATACAGATTATTAGCTCATAGAAAATTCATTTGTGTGCATTGCATCAAGTCAAGCAATATAGAGCGTAGAGATGTTCCTGTGCTTCCCTGCTTTCTCACACCATTGTCTGTGCTTATAGAAATATGCTCATGATTTTAGTTTTTTTAATGGAATTCTGCTATACATATTATTTGTTAACTTTTTATTTTGAAAGTACTTTTTGATTGACAGGTGTGTTGCAAAGATTTCACAGGGAATTCTCGGATGCCATATATCCAGATCCCCTGATGTGGTATCTTTTATATGACAGCACATTTAGCAAAACTAAGAATTAGCACCAATTTAATAATATTAACTAAATCACAGACTTTATTTAATTTCCAGCATTTTTTTTTTTCACTAACGTCCTTGTTTTCTGTTCTAGGATCCAATCTGGGATATCACATTGCATATCTCTCTAAAGCGATTATCTAAGATGTAGAGTCCCATGGATCTGTTCCAGGATCCAATCAGTTATGTATCTACCATCCCAGTACCACCTAGCGCAGTTCCATCATCCATGAAGCTCTGTAGTAGTCAGCTCCTCCCCAATCCCTAAACCCTAACAACCACTGAAAGGGTAACAGTCTCTATAGTTTGCCTTTCCCAGTATGCCTTATAAATGGAACCATGCAATATGTAGCCTCTGGGTCTGGCTTCCTTCACTTGATAAAATGCATTGAACATTTATCCACGCAGTTGCATAAGTCAATAGCTTGTCCCTTTATGTTGCTTAGAAAAAATAGATGGACCACAGTGTGTTTATCCATATGCCTCTTAACATCTGGGTGATTTTCCATTTTGAGATATCATGAACAAAGTTACTATAAACATCCATGTACACATTTTGGTGTGCATATAAGTTTTTAATTCGTTTGAATAAATAGGAGTAAAAGTGCTTGGTCCTAGAGTATGTCTAACTTTATGAGAAAAAATGCTAAACTACTTTTCAAAGAGGTTGTATTTCCTTTTGTATTGCCTTTAAAAATGAATAAGAGTTCCTGTTGCCTGCATCACTAGCATTGTCAGGTTTCTATTGCTGCTATCATCGTTTAGTTTAGTTTTGCCATTCCAATAGGTTTCAAATGGTGTCAAATTATAGTTTTAATTCCTTTTTCCTAATGACTCATGATGTTGAACATCTTTTCGTATGCTTACATGCCATCCATATACCTTCTTTAGTAAAATTCCTGTTCAGAATGTTTTCCTCACTTTTTATTGCTTTTTTTTTTTTTTTTTTTGAGACGGAGTCTCGCTCTGTCACCCAGGCTGGAGTGCAGTGGCGGGATCTCACCTCACTGCAAGCTCCGCCTCCCGGGATTACGCCATTCTCCTGCCTCAGCCTCCCGAGTAGCTGGGACTACAGGTGCCCGCCACCTCGCCCGGCTAGTTTTTTGTATTTTTTAGTGGAGACGGGGCTTCACCGTGTTAGCCAGGATGGTCTCGATTTCCTGACCTCGTGATCCGCCCGTCTCGGCCTCCCAAAGTGCTGGGATTACAGGCTTGAGCCACCGCGCCCGGCCTTTATTGCTTTCATAGTGTTGAGCTTTAAGGACTGTTACTATATTATGAAGACAATTCTTTATCAGTAATGATTTGTAAATATTTTCTAATAGTCTGTGAATCATCATTTTATTATCTTAACAGTGTCTTTCACAGAATAAAAGTTTAATCTGGGGCAAGTGTAATTTATCAAATTTTGTTTTTTCTTTTCTGGTTTGTGCTTTTAGTGTGATATTCCTCAAATCATTGCCAAATGCCAAATTAGAGAGATTTTCTCCTATGCTACTATATATTTACGTTTAAGCCTATGATCCATTTTGAGTTAATTTTTATAAAAAGTGTAATGTATCTTTTACACTTTACTTTTCCACATATGTATACAAATTTGTTCCAATACCTTTTGTCGAAAGTATTATTTCTTCATTGAATTGTCTTTGCACTTTCATCAAAAGTCAATAAATTATATCAGTATGGGTCTACTTTGGGGTCCTCTATTTCATCCATCAGTTTATGTATTTATCATTTCATCAATATTTTAGTGTAATGATTACAATATTTTTATAGTACACCTTAAAATTAGATGGTTTGAGTTCTTCAACTTTATTCTTGTTCAGAGTTGTTTTTTCATATTGTAAGTCACCTGACTTTGCTGCATTTATTTTATTTTTACCTATTTTATTATATTTATTTTTTTACCTATTTTTTATTTTATTTTTTTACCTATTTATTTTATTTTATTTTACTTTTTTACCTATTTTTTATTTTATTTTTACCTATTTTATTATATTTATTATATTTTACCTATTTTATTATTTTTCTGCAATTGTAAGTGGTATTTGTTTTTTATTTCAAATTTTAATTGTTCATTGCTCTTATATAGGAATATGGTTAAATTCCAAATATGGAATCCTTGCATCTTGTCAACTTGCTAATCTTATTAGTTTAGGAGCTTTTTTTGGTAGATTTTGGGGGCCTCTTTTTACATAGACAAATATATTATCTGTGAATAGAGCCGGTTTGGTTTTTTTTTCCAGATCCGTATGTTTTGTTTTTTCTTTCTTTTTCTGTGTTCTTGTCTGATTGCACTAACGAGGTTCCAGTACAATGTTGAACAGGAGTGGTAAGAACATACATTCTTCCATGGCAGATGAGAACATCTAGTCTCTTATCATAGAACATAATGTTAGATGTAGGTTGTTGAAGCTATCCTTTGTGAAGTGAAAAAAATTCTTTTTTATTCTTAGTTTGCTGAGAGGTTTACTTAATTATTATGAATGGGTGTTTAATTTTATGAAAAGCTTTTTTTTGCATCTATTAACATGATTATCTGTTTTCTCTTAAACAGTCCATTAATATGGTGAATTGTATTGAGTGTTTTTTCAGTGCTAAATGTGACTTCATAGGGCTGGTGTGAATCCAACTAAGCTGTGATGTATTAACCCTTTTACATATTACAAATGTAATCTGGTAACATTTTAGTGGATTTTTGCATCTATAGTTATGAGAGATGATGTAATTTTTGTGTGTGTGATGTCTTTGTCTGGTTTGGGGATGATTTGGAAGTGTTCCCTCTCATTCTACTTTCTGAATGAAGTATGGAGAATTGGTATTATTTTCTTCCTTAAGCGTTTAGTGTAATCCAGCCGTAAAACCATCTTTTTTTTTTTTTTTTTAATTTTTGGCATGTTTTTAACTGTAAACTTAATTTTCTTAAAAAATAGGACTATTCAGGTTATCTATGTTTTGTTGAATGAGTTTTGGTAGTTTGTGTCTGTCAAGGGATTGGTATATTTTAAGTTGTTCAATCTATGGGCAGAGAATTGTTCATGATACTCACTTTTCAATTCCTTTTAGCATCCTCCATCTTTGCTGAGGTGGGTCTGTGTGTTGGGGCACGCCTTTAGTGCTTCCGCAGGTGGTTTACAACTCTGTGTTAGTCTTTGCAACTTGCTTGTACAGAGCATCAAAGCCAGAAAGTGAGAGATTAGGGCCTTCTCAGGTTTTCCCTATGCACATGAATGGCAATGTGCATGCACAGGGCCTTCTGGATTCCCAGAATCATGTTGTAGCTTTTCAAAGCCCCCCTGTTTGTTTTTCTTTTACCTTTTGTCAACCTTAAATAATGAGATTTAGAACATATGATTAAGCACAGAGTTTATTCAAGCACAGAGCTTGAGGATAGCCATACGAGAAACACAGGCTCTGAATGAATGGGCTCAGCATTCCCCAAGTGGAGGAGTTAAGGTTTCACTTATGTAGGTAGAAATAAAGAAGTTTCAGCAGAATCACAACATTTTCCATACAAAACCAGGTGCATGTGTCACAGTGGGTTGGTTGGTTACAGATTGCTACATTCCAGGGAAGATTATTACTTTTTGACCCCAGGTAGTTCTGCCTCTGGTGTGTTTGGTCTTAATTACTTATGGAAAAAAAAAAAGGCAGAAGTTGGCAGCTGCATGTCACATGTCTCAGGCTGCATAGCCACATTCCTTCATGGCTCAAGATAATGTAAAGTTCCAAGAGCTTTAAGCTTAAATTAAGTTTAAGTTATTTAATTTTACAGTTCTCTGCTACCCCAAATTATTTTCCTTGCCATTTTCAACTTCTAGAGGTTTCCTTCATACCTTGACTTGTGACCCCTAACTTCCTCAAAGTCAGCAACGTAACATCTTTATATGTTTTTTTCTCTCGCTCCTGTAGTTTGAAGTTTGTGTATGTTAAATTTTTTACACTTATATTTATTATGGTATTCGTAATTCACTCACAAGTTTTCTGTAGCACAACAGATTAGTGCTATTTACTTATAGTAAAAAATACTCACAAAATTCCCTTGCACCCAAATTTTTTCTCTTGAGGTGACGTGATAAAAGACAGATGTCATCCTACATGTAAGGGATTCTTGCTGTAGGTGAGTAACCCCCTAAAACGTGAATCTGAATGTTTAAATATAAGATAAATATGACTGCTCACCCTTCCTCTTCTGAGAGCCTTTTTGGAAACATAACGGAAAGGATCTTAGGTTCTTACTCTAACCCTTTAAAATGTAAAATATTTCCATCAGGAGAAAGACAAGATTCATGTCCCCTGCTCTATAATTCAGGAATATCGCTATGTTCCTGGCGTTTTCTCCTCCCCGCACCATTAAAATGTAAATATTCCAGGAAGCTAAAATTATCTGTTCAGTCATAAATTAACTTCTAGAGCTTGTCTGTCTTTCAGCCCAGATTCGAAGTTTCAATAAATTTGTTTAGTACGCTCTAATGGTCCAAAAATATTTCACAATTGTCACATGAGACATTTCCGTTATTCTTGGACCACGAACCACTGGTGTTCCCGATTACATTAGGTGCTGGAGATACACAGTGGAATCTTCTAAATCCTGCCATCTGTGGCATGCCATAGTTGGTTTGTCTCTCTATGACTGAGTCATGCCCCAGTCCATTTGCATATGGAGCCTGAAACAGATAAAAAGGAAGTTGGTTTCCATTACCCTGATGTGTGTGCTTCATATATAAAATAAAGGTGCTAACAAGTAGTAAGAGTAATAATGGTTAAAAACAAACAATTTAGTAAAACTGAATGCCTATATGTAGGAGACTGATTAAACAAACTATAGCAATATGCATACTCAGAATATTATGCAGCTATTTAAATAAATGGAGTTAAATATTAATATATTTTACTAGAAATAAATCTACGATATTTCAAATGAGAAAAAGTTAAAAATAATATGTAGCATATAGGGCTTCCAGCTCATCTTGAAGATATAGGAAAGCTAAAAATGTCCCACACTTAGGAGAAAAAAGCGGGATGAAATCTAAATTAAGAATTTTCCTTGAACTTTTTCAGAGAAATGAAGGACACATAATTGATGTGAAATCTGAGGAAAAACAGATACTTGCAGAGAGAAACAAGTGTCACCCAAACCATTAAGTTAATGATAGTATACAGCCAGTCCTTGCATCTGCTTCCACACTGCCTCTGAAATGGCCCTTTAAAAAATTATGTTAAGGCGCGGTGGCTCAAGCCTGTAATCCCAGCACTTTGGGAGTCCGAGGCAGGCGGATCAGGAGGTCAGGAGATCGGGACCATCCTGGCTAACATGGTGAAACCCCATCTCTACTAAAAATACAAAAAAAAAAAAAGAAAATTAGCCGGGCGTGGTGGCAGCTGCCTGTAGTCCCAGCTACTTGGGAGGCTAAAGCAGGAGAATGGCATGAACCTGGGAGGCAGAGCTTGCAGTGAGCCGAGATCATGCCACTGCACTCTAGCCTGGGCGACAGAGCCAAACTCCGTCAAAAAAAAAAAAAAAAAAAAAAGCTATTCATTTAAATAGCTTTGATTAAACAGACATCAGAACTTACCCTTTACAATTCTTAAAGATGACAAGAAATAGAAGGAAATCGCTATTTAAAGAAACTCCTTGCTGGAGTGTAAAAACTGAAACCCCGTCTCTACTAAAAATACAAAAACAAAACTAGCCGGGCGAGGTGGCGGGCGCCTGTGGTCCCAGCGATTCGGGAGGCTGAGGCAGGAGAACGGCGTGAACCTGGGAGGCGGAGCTTGCAGTGAGCCGAGATCGCACCACTGCACTCCAGCCTGGGCGACAAAGCGAGACTCCGTCTCAAACAAACAAACAGACAAACAAAAAACTGTTCTTCTCTTGACTTTATATGATTTTTCTTAGGACCTCTCAGAGTCAGATACCCTGACAGTATAAGCAACCCCATCAGTGAAGTAGAAAATAAAAGATGAATAAACATAATATATGTTATAAATATATATGAGCGACTCACCAAGAAATTGAGATAATTTTTAGCTATTTCCCTAAAAAGAAGCATTACTGCTTATTTTGGTCACTTATTATTTTCTTTTATAAATTGTCTAAAAAGCTCAGTGTAGAGGCTCTATATTAAGCTTCAGTAAATGGGCACTTATGACTGGATCCAGTCCACAAAACTGCTCCAGTAATTTTCTCTCTCCTATATAATTGTCATTTTTGTCTTCATTGTCTTGGTGGAAGTGTTTATTTGTGCAACAAAAGAGACTATCCTATGAATGAAAGAAATTGGCAGAGCTTTTGATATTAACTACCTGTATCAGTTCATAGTTTCCCCTGCCAACATTTCTAAAAGTCTCTTATATGTGTTTTTGATAATATCTTAATATACTACATTGGTAATTTTTTTTACATGTTAGTTATATCAAAATTTAATATCAAATTTTATATTCTATAGATATATGTATGTCTGTATATATGTTTATTAGATTTTAAACTCTATAGACTAAATAGATTCAGACCTCATATTCTCAGAACAGGCTTGAAAAATTCTTTGGTTCCATTCAAACTTTGTGGATCACATTTTATTTATGGCAACCCACATGTGGGACCATGATGAACGGCTTCTTAGTTTGCACCTTACACAAAAAAACATCACTGACAGAATGAGTACAGGCTGAAATTCAGTTTACTCTGTATTTACCATGCTTCATCTTTTTAAGTTGTGTCAGGTGAGAGAGGAAAAGTTACTTTATTCTTCACAGAAAGCCATCAATTCACTAATTTAAGACCCCTCATGTCTAAGCCCTCAAGTCTGAGTCCTTCCAGGAAGTTAACCCTTTCTAATTTGTACAATGGCTTGATATAATTGGTGACCTCTTCTGTATTCTTAAACAGAGATTTCCCATAATGGTTTACAAGTGTGGTGGAATATCAAACCCCATCAGCTCTTGGAATGGAAAATAAGCTCTCAGACAAATCTAAGACCTACCAATAATAAAGACAAAAACAAAAAAACAACAACAACAGCAACAAAAAAAACACATCCCTATTATAGTGAACAGACTTGGACTTTAAAGCAACTGAATTATATACTAAACAAATAGAGAATTTGTACCAATATTTTCAAAATCAAAATAAAATATAATGAAAATTCTAGAAGTAAAGAGAATTAGTACTAAATAAAATTTATCTAGAAAAAATAAGATATTACATGTGCTTAGAAGGAGATTGCATGTAGCTGAAGAGAGGATCAATGAACTGGAAGATGATTCTGTAGGAAATACTTAGAGTAAAGCACAGACAAAAAAGAATAAAGAATAATGAAAAGGGAATAAGAAATGTAGTGTGTGTGTGTGTGTGTGTGTGTGTGTGTGTGTTTGTTATACTGAAATATCTAATTCATTTTTTATTGTAGTCACAAAAGTCTAAGAAACAATGAGATAGAAGCAATATCTGAAGATACTGACTGAAAATGTTTAAAACTAGTGAGAGATATCAAATTGCATACTTCAAAAGCACTATAAACTCTAAGCATAAATACCAGAAACAAACTAATACAGCTTTCAAAAAGAATATAAAAGAAAAAATATATAGGCATATAAGAATAGAAATACAGAAAACCAATGACAAATACTTAGAGAGTAGACAAAGCCAAGGATGGATAAAAACCAAAAGGCACATTATTATCAAAGAAGCAATAGTAAGACTGGCAATTAACTTCTTTTAAAACGTGGGAAGCCAGGAAACAATGAGCTGAAAGAAAATAAAAATAACTGGTGAACTGATATTCTATACCCAGCTAAACGGTCCTTAAAAAAATAAAAGTAAAATGAGGACATTTTCATGTAAGAGAAAACAGAATGTATTGTTAGCAAACCCACAGAAAAAGTGATACTAAAGTAATTGTTTAGGCAGAAGGAAAATGAACCTAGGTGGAAACAGAAATGCAAGAAAGAATAAAGAGAAAAACAAAGGATAAATACTTTCATAAATCTATATGAATATTTACTGTACACAATAATAGCAATAACCAAATATGTGGAGTTTAGATATACATAAATTTAAAATTCATGAAAATAGCACAAGGAGCAGTATAATTGAATTTAAGGAATTTAAGCCTCTTGCTTTGTCTGGGAAGTGATAGGAATATCAATTTATGTTGAATTGTAATAAATTCAAATAGCATATTTAACCCCTACAGCTGGATATATGCAAAAATAACAGAAACATAACCTATTAAAAAGAAAATAGTTGTATAATACACACCATCTCACATATGCAAAAATAGAAAATTATTAACTATAATAACAAAGTATTTTGAACAGAAAAAGTAAAAATAAGTGAAAAACAAAAGAAATAAAATGCATTGTTGAATTCTTCATAGCTTACCTTCAATAATATCTGTAAAACGATAATAATTTAATTATCTAATATTGATGCAATCAAAAATAATATTTGGCATAAAATCTAAATATTTCACATTAGAAAGTCATTGGATCATACTAAAATGGAATCATTAAAAATACAGTATAGAAAAAGAAATAACAATTATAATACAAGTAAAAATTATGGAAGTCTAAATCATAAGGCACGACTAAAACTGTTGAAAATTATGGCCTCTGGAAACTGGAGACTGAAACAGAGAGGGCAAGGTCCTGGTGAATTTTCATTGTAAGGCTTGTGGAAATATTTGACTTCGGTGAAATGAAAAAATCAAATTCAAAAGAAAAAGAAATATAATGAATTTCTTCAAGAATGCGTACGAAAAAGAACACAGACATTTAAGAAGCTCAGACCATTAAAAACACCAAAGATTAGTAATATTTCCTTTCAGTTAAGTATAACAAATGAAATAGCTCCCTAGTTAGAAACTGTTGTGACAATTTCAACAGATAACAAAGAGAAAGAGCAACTCTTTGATTTGAACTTTAGTTCTCTCTTTTAAGATTAACAGACTTTTCTTCAAAGTAGAAATGTTAGAATAATTTTCATTTGTATCCTATGAGAAGAAAGGATACATATTAACTCCTTTCCAGAATCACTAACAAAGCCTTTGAAAGAGAAGTCCTTGAACCTGTAGGAAAATAAATTACCAGATTCCAAAAGAGAGGAAAATGTAATGTAGAAATTTTAGAATGTTTGATAAATTTCCTTAAAATTTAAAAATAAACTTTGTGAAGATTTTGAAAGTATATTACTGGTGAGTTAGCACACATTCATATTCCAGATAGGACAAAGGACAATCCACTTTCTTCTGATGAGGGTATGCCTTTTTACTCGAGAGGCCAAAACTTCTGCAAGGACTTTTGCCTACATTTTGTTTGTCATGTTGGATTATGTAGTCATTTATTCAACAATAAATTATTTACTTTCCATCAAATGAGGCATAGGTGCAAGATACTAATGGTAAAGAGTAAAACATAAACCCTCCCAGTAATAATATTACAATCTAGAGATGGAGGCCAAAGGCTAAATAATTACAATAAAATATATTACATCTTATGATATTGATGTATGAAATTTAATGGAAGAAACTAGCTGGGTCCTAAACAATGTGAGAAATGGTCCCCAGGGGAATAGAAATCTAAACGACTTGAAGGATAAATAGGAACAATCATGTGTTAGGCACAAAAAAAGGATATACTGAGTCACCGAAGTGAGGTGAGTGCAGCACATTTCATTGAAAACAGCACTTGATGACCAAAGGCTCTGGGATGAGGCACTGGCTTGTATCCTGGGCAACTAGCTATTTGCTTAGATACAAAAACAGGGAAGACATACTGAGAGGGGACTATCATGAGTCTAGTCTGAGCATGTGAAGTTTGAGGGCTGTGATTTATATAGATCTATGTATTCAAGTTGGGAAATTAGTAGATAGCTGGATATCAGCTCTGGAAGCCATGAGTAGTTACGGCATGAAAGCAGAGTTTGGGAAGCCATCAAGGTCTAGATAGGCATTAAAGCTACAGGAGTAAATGAAAATTTCAGTAGGGGTGGTTGTGGAATCAGGACAGATCATGGCTTAAGATGGATTCTTGATGAACACTAACTTTAAGGCAGAGATTCTCAAGGGAATCCCCTGACTTAGAAGCAATTCGATGCTTGTTAAATCTATGAAACCATTGTCTCTTACAGTGAGGCTCATGCATTTATATTCATATTAAAGCTTTGGAACTAGTGATCTGAGGGCTTACTAAAGGAAAAAAACTCAGGAGAAGGTTTTAAAGGGAAGAATTAGGGAAATTTAAGGAAAAACAAGAGGATAACATTGTTTCAAAAAGAGGCAGTGATTAATAATGACAAATGTGATTGAAAGTTTGAGTAAGAAAGGTAGGAATTGCTATTGTGTCAGACCCAGATATTTTGTTGGTATCTCTCTGGTAAATGCAGTTTCAGTGGTGTCAGGGAATCAGGAGACAGACTGCCCTGAGTGAAGGGTGGGGATGGAGCAGGAGGGAAGGAAGTAGTTGGAGGAGAATGAGTAAGTAGCCTTGTAGACACTTTAAAGAAGCCTGGCCATGCAAAGGTAGACCAGAGATATAAAAGTGGTAGCAAAGCGGGGAGCCTTTTTACGAGAGTGGAGAGACTTGGATGATCATGGGAAGAGATTGAGAGAAAGGAGTTAGTGATAGGGGCCTAGGCTTCATGAGGGATGGGATCTAGGGCTGATGTGGAGAAAATGGTATCTGAGAATACCCAACAGCCCACCTGTGGTGACAACAGAAAAGGAGGAAGGTGAGTTGGATTTGGAAATCTCTCTGGCATTTGGAAATTTGATGGCAAGATTTTTCATATCTCTCTTCCATCAGATTGTTTTACAATTATTTTGGAGTTTCTCTTTTTTCTCCCTTGGTTGAGTGTCCTCTTTTGTATGTGCGGTATTTATGTTAGGTTTCATTACCCAAGATTTCAGTCAGACAACTTTTTAAGATGAATTGAGTGGTTAAAAAAAAAAAGAAAGTACTTTGAAATAAATTATGTAGCATAAAATTATCTAGTTCTGTTTTTTGTTTGTTTCTTGCTTTTGTGGAAGTCAACTGTAGATCAGAATATTCTTAGCATTAGCAATATGTGTTTTTTACTAATTCTCAAAATATTCCTGATACTGCAGTCTACTTTGTTTTAAAAGAAACTCTCTATCCATTCTCAATCTCCAGCAGAGAACAGAAACTCAATGTAATTTTTTGTTTGTTTGTTTTTCGTTTTTTGAGATGGAGTCTTGCTCTGTCGCCTAGGCTGGAGTGCAGTGGCACAATCTTGGCTCACTGCAAGGTCCGCCTCCCGGGTTCACGCCATTCTCCTGTCTCAGCCTCCCAAGTAGCTGGGACTACAGGCGCCCGCCACCATGCCCGGCATATTTTTATATATATATATATATTTTTTTAGTAGAGATGGAGTTTCACTGTGTTAGCCAGGATGACCTTGTGATCTGCTCGCCTCGGCCTCCCAAAGCGCTGGTATTACAGGCATGAGCCATCACACTCGGCCACTCAATGTACATTTTGAATGAGTGAAGGAACAAATCAACCTCACCCCTTCCAATTCTTCCTCTAAATGGATCCTGCCTCTTATGTTTACACCTAGGTTTCTAACTGGGGTGACTGGGAGTCACTTGAATAATTAACCTTTGTAGAGCCCCTGCTATTTGCCAGGCGTTATGCTAAGTCCTGAAAGTTTAGGTTAATTTAAAATTATCTTCATCTCACTCCTGCCTCTCACCACCTGCATCCTCGGATTCTAACTCAAGCTAATTGTACTCATAAATGCCCCTGGGTTCTTGCCTTTCCGCCTCTAACCGCTCTGATACTGCTTGAGTCTGTTGCCTCATGCTCTCTCACCGGACACCTGGCCAGCCTCCTGTCCGAGCCCAGGCTGCTTTCTTTTGTCACTCCTCCTACCTGTTACATTCCTCTTAAAGTTATCCTCCAAAAATATCCAATACATTCATGTCACTGATCTGATTCTAAAATGTTCATTATTCTTAATTAGTTTTTGGATAAAAATCCTAAATTCGAATTCTGAATCCTAATTCCAGATTCGTTTTTAGGATAAACACTTTCTAGCTGAACCACCCTTATTCTGGCCTTCGGTGGTCTGTCATTTCTCAGCTCCCTCCCGGGACACATCCCCTCCTGCCACCCTCACATTCTTGTAGCTCTCTAAGTCATTTCAAGTCCCATGTCTTTGCCTCTTTTTGGAATACGCTTCCTCCTCATAAATTTCTGCCCATCCTTTTATTTTTATTTATTTGTTTTTTTTTTTTTTTTGAGACGGAGTTTTGATCTTGTTTCCGAGGCTGGAGTGCAGTGGTGTGGTCTCTGCTCATTGCAACCTCTGCCTCCTGGGTTCATGCAATTCTCCTACCTCAGCCTCCTGAGTAGCTGGGATTACAGGTGTGCACCACCATGCCTGACTAATTTTTGTATTTTTAGTAGAGAGGGGGTTTCACTATGTTGGCCAGGCTGGTCTCAAACTCCTGACCTCAGGTGATCTGCTCACATTGGCCTCCCAAAGTGCTGGGATTACAGGAGTGAGCCACTAACCCTGGCCTCTGCCCATCCTTAAATTCCAGATCAAATATCACCTCTTCAGTGGAACTTGCCTCTTTTCCAGGTGCAATTACTTCCTATTTCTGCGGTGACAGTCACCATGGTGTGCACTTTTATTTGCCTGAACAATGAATTAAGTGGTTCCTCCAAGCTGGGGACATCCCCACCCATTACGTTTCCTGTGTCTAGAAAAGTATTTCTCACCTTCGATGTTACATTAATTTTCTAGGGCTTCCTTAACAAAATACCACAGTTGGGGTGGGTCAAATACCATTTATTTTCCCGCAGTTCTGTAGGGTAGAATTCTGAGATTAAGGTGTTGGCAGAGTTGGCTCATTCCAAGTGAAGGGTGTGAGGGAAGGATCTGTTTCAAGCCTCTCACCTTGGCTTGTAGATGACCATCTTCTCCTTGTGTCTTCTCACATCATCTTCTGTCTATGCACATCTGTCTGTGCCCAAGTTTCCCTGTTTTATAAGAACACCAGCCATATAAGATTAGCGGTCCATCTCACTCAATATTTAAGGAAAAACAAGAGGATTTTTTAATCTGATCTTAATTAATTACATCTGCAAGCACCCTATTTTCAAGTAAGTTCACATTCTGAGGTACTAGGGGTTAAGACTTCAACACAGGTGTGAGGGCATATCATTCCATCCCTAACAAATATGCTCAATCTGTGTTGACTTACTGAATGACTGCCTGATGAAGGATTAATGAATAAAGAGCTATCACTCCTTCCTTTGAAATATACCTCATACATAGTTTCCTTTCTTTCTCAATCCCACATGCTATTTTCTTCACTGTTTTACTAAAATGGCTTTTATTGATCTCTGCCATGTTGCCGTATTTGCCAATCTATTCTTCATAGAACTGTTAGACTATTCTGTCGTAAATACTTTCTACATCAACTCATTTATCTGCTTAAGGTTCTACCATGGCTTACTTTCTCTTGTTTTGGTCTGTAATTACCCTCCTGAGTTTCAAGAAAAATTGTAATCTGAATCTATCATGTTCATTATACTGCAGGCAGTTGATACGTTTGACTTATATGAATAACTATCAATAACCTGTATAAATAAACTGAGATGATCAGGTCTTGAGAGAAACAAGGATGTAAAAATTGACCAATTATTTAGGTAAACATAATCTTGAAGTAGACCTGGGGAGTTTCTGGGGACCAGGAGGCAGAATAACCTATCAATCAGAAAAAATTGATAATGAAGAAATAGACAAATGCCAACAGAGTGACAGGAGGTCTAGAACAAGTAGCAATAGGTCTCAAAAGGCGAGTGAAACTCAGAAACAGGCAGTCCAAAGACAGGTGAAATTCTGAACTCCAAGTAGGTAGCCACCACAGGAAAGTGCATCCGTGGATTTAGAAGCAGGAGCCATCAACTGCACCTGAGAAAACAAACAAACCAGAGATCAGTGCCAGAGGATTAAGCACAAGGGAGCCAGGTGAGAGTGATGAGTACAGTCAACCCAGTCCATTTAAGCTGGGCATAATATGAACAAAGTAGTAACATAGGAATGTTACTGAGAAGCTGTGTTTATATAATCAATTTTCCCTCTCAACTAGAAAAGAAAAAAAATAAATAACAATATTGTGTTTGTGACGAATTTTAAAGAAATCCACAGAGGTTTTCTAGTCTGAAAAATGTACCGCACAGGGTGACACATTTCTGATACGAGAGTGAATATTTCCTAAAATATCTGTAAATTTTTGTGAAAAGCAATCACGGTCCTGCGGGAAATGTAGCATAGCAGACGGGAAGAGTGGACACAGATTTTGAGGGTAACTTCCCAGCTCCTTGTATGAGCTATTAGCCCTTTTTAGGCCTTAGGGTCTCTTCTACAAAAAAAAGGGGAAAACAGTTCCTGAGCTGAACTGTTAGCTTATGGGGTTGTCTTAAGAACCAAATGAAATAACATATGTGAGAATTGCTATATTGACTAGAAGGTGCATTTCAAAAGCATGCCGCCATGTCACCTTCACAGATAACAGCTTAGAAGTGGATAATAGTGAAATACTAGTAGTATGAGAACTATTATTTGAAATCTTTGCTGCTTAAAGGAAAATTCGACCACAAAGAGGTGTATGCTTTTCTACTATTCTTCCTTGGCTTTATAAAGGTTTGGCCCTCGTCCAAGGGGTGCAGCAGCTTTAGAGGAATGACCGAGATGAACAAAGGGCGAGAGGTATTACAGGAAGAGGAGGCATGCTGTGAATGCTGTGAGGACTCTTCTCCTCCCTCTGGTCTACCCCGTCCCCCAGCTCCCTCGGGTGCATCTCTTCCAGTGCGAGCTCCGCTCCTCTGCCAGTTCAACAGTGACAATATGAGATATTGCATCTGAAGAAGCACAGCCAAATATTTGATTTGGACGATTACACTGAAGATGCCTCATCACAACTGTGGGTGCCCAGATTACCAACTCCTTGCTCTTGGCTTCGGTACATTTTGCAGTGAGTACAAACTGCATAGAAGAGCTCGTTACAACACTGATGGAAGCGATCCCAAATGGCTGATGTGGAGTGTCTTGTTTGGGGAAGAGTTCACTGATGAGGAATAAGCTGAGGAGGCAAGATGCTGTTGTTTTTCCTGTCAAGGCAAATGGTACTAAGAACATGGCAAGCATTTTTTTTTTCCTTTCTAACTTGGATTCAGAAATTCTTGGCGATGATAAAGCAATCGCTTTTCAGGGGAGATCACAGAGGAATAGTCACAATGACTCTTACCCTTCTCTCCTTGACATGTGATTGTCTCCATTTCAGAGAGCATCAGGGATGAAAATTACAGACCTGGGAGGGGTCTAGGTTTGGCTGTCTCTAGCACCCTGCTGTTTTCGTGTTTCTCTGTGATTGAAACATAAATAAAACCATTGTGCATAATTAGCACCAAATAATACCTTCTTTATGTTTTCATTCCACAAGGCATAATATCACTTAAACTTTATGTGGAAGCCCTTAGAGTTCCCAAAAGAAGAAAGCAGCTCAGAACTTCAGATTTTCCTACATCTGCTTGAAATGAAAGGTACACTGTGTTTTCATTTTAAAAGCATAAAAATAAATTTCTCTTTCAAAAGTGTCCAATCTTTCTGTCATTAGAGCTTCAGTGACAATAGTAATGCCTGTAAAGTACAGAAATTTTGTTGAAATGCAAGATTGGTGATGCTTTGGTCACTATACACATACATGTAGAGACCACATACACACTACATTAATTATAAGAACAAAAATAGAGGTGCCTGCATCAATGCACAATTATGACGAGGTCCACATTTTATATGTACTGTTGTTTATGTTTGCAGGTATTCACATACATATGCATTTGCATATATACAGAAGCATATGCACATGCAAACTTGTCTGTATATGTAAATTGAAGTCTTTAACATTGTCTAGAAATGAGAATTGAAGTGGTCAAGTGTGTGTGTGCGTGAATAAAATTAATAGATTTCCCTCTCAACTTTCATAGCATGCCCTGAAAACAATCAAGTCGTATGAGAGGATTCTGGATAATATGCTTCTGCTTTTCAGTTAGTTCGTTAGCCCCATGCTAATCATGCTGAGGTCATAGGTTCAGTCCCCAGGTGGGCCATTTACATTTGCTCTGCTCCAAAGCACCAGACTGCACTTCCTACCCCACATCAGATATGATGAATGCACTGCACAGGGTTTGGAGGTTAGCATGCAAGCTCTGGGATTAGACTTGATGGATTCAAAGCCCAGCTGTCCATCTCTCAGGTGTGTGACTTCACACAAGTTACTCAACCACCATAAGCCTCCATCTCCCTATCTGTAAAATTGGAATAAAAATTATATTTATCTATTTAAATGTTGTAGAAACGAAACAAGATACCATGGGGCAGAGCTTAGCGCAGTGTCTCAGGGCGCAATAAACAAGGATGACTGGAGGACAGGCTCTGGGGACGAGGGTGGAGCCTGGGGAGAGGTGGTGGAGGTAGTGATGACCACAGTTGGTCACAGCAGTACTAAGATTTTATGTTGAGTGGATCCTGTAAATTCCATCTAGTAATCATGATTCCATAGCAAATTTGAAACCCAGGATTATGAGCTTAAAGAAGTGGGTCCCTATAAATCCCAAATAAATGAAACAATGTCTAGCTTATTTCCCACCTTTTGTGAAAAAGTGAAAACACCAACATATTTAGTATCAATTTCAAAAAATATATAGTGAGCTTGTTACAGAAAAATGCATGCACAATACGAAGGTCATTAACTGTATCTTTCATGCATTTCTATTTGAACTGTACTTCTCTACTGAGTCTTTTCCACCAAAATTTCTTCCCTAATTTCACCAACTCCCACAGACGGCGAGCTCTAGAACTTCTGGTAGGAGATGAAGTCAGATTTAATTATTTTATCCAAAGTCCTAATTCATTGTAACTATGTTAAGACAATAAATAAGAAATCATGGTGAGCCCAAATATTTTCCAGACCTAAGTATGTAATTTGCCTATGTGACCAGTTACCTGATATCATTAAAACAGGGTCCAGATTCTTGTTTAGTTGGAGATGTGCTGTGAGCCCAAACTCTCTTATTTATTTTTTCTGCGTTTATTTGTGTTGATGAGCACTGCAATTTCTTCTCACAGTTTTAGTTTGTGTTGCTTCTTTAGATTAATTTTGCCATATGGTTCTGATTTCTTCCCCAGAGAAATCAAGGTCACATATAAACAAAACCTCAGCTTGTTAAAAAGTAGGGAAAAATTAAACCAATCATTTCCCATCATTTTCCACCTTTATATTTGTTTCTCCTACTCAGATAATCATTTAAACAAAATCAACCTCTGATATTATAATTGTACATTTTATTAGCTGTAACATCATCTAAGTCTTAAAAAATTATCTTACAGAAGCAACAGTGTCTCAGAGACATACTTTCTAGCACTTACTAGAATCTCTTCACAGGATACTTTCTAGAACATTGTTGTCTGGAAAAGGCCCAGTGCAATTAAAAATATGTTCAGATTACCGATTCTTCATACATTTTACAACTATGTCTATTGGTGCCTGCACAAATGCATCCTTCTTTCTTTCCTTCACCATAATTTTCTCTAAACTTCTGTTTATTCATTTTGTTTTCCATTGTAATACTAAAATAAAACAAAAATGAAATGAAAAACAGAATCTCTGATTATTGTATCTTTAATAAAACCAAATAATAAAATTTTTCATTACCTTCTCACCTAATTAACATCTAACAGGGGTCATAGAAATAATGGTAGAAATAAGAAAAGTTCCTGAATGTGGATTCATCTGCATTTTTTAATAGTAAAGAAATAAATACAACTACTATGAGATGGTGTTTACTGAGACACTGGTTATTCCCTCGAAAGTTTTCCTGACAGTTTAATGAGGTCCCATGAAAATAGCATCTGGTGTATTAGATTTACAATGACCACACAGGAGAGTAAGAGCAATACATCTTGGGGTAGACAGGGCCAGATTTCTCCCCTCCATTTTCCCCCTGTCCCCAACTCTGCTAAAGCTTAGCTAGGAAGACCTGTAGGTATCTGCCATCACCAGTAACTGTTTTCTGAATGCACTGTGGACACAATCAAAGCAGAGCCCTGAGCCTATGGAGAGTCGATAAAGGACGCGAGAGAAGGTGAGTGCATCCCAAAGTCCAGTGCAGTGCCTCCCCACTGCCTGCTTTGGTTGGGAACCATGATGACAGTGCCCATCTTCCCAGGCAGGCTCTATATGATCCTCCAGATATGGTATGTTTGGAGCAGGAGGATGTACCAAAAGACTATTTTAATAGAGAACAACATGACACTAATTTGGGGACTGAAACAAGAAGGAATCCAGTACGAATCAATACTTTTTCTACTGGTACATTTCAGTCATGAGCCAAGGTTGTAAAACAGTGTTATTATTTATAGCAACTATGAAGTGGATTCTTTTATGGCTTCAAACTTCAATGTTTAACTCACAAATGTTGTTCACAGCAAAAAAGGAACGAATACATGAATAGTATTTAATGGTAAATAATAGTTCAAGGGAGAGCAAAAAGCTACAGGAAAAGTGGTAAAGCTTCTCTTAAGACTAAATGACTATTGGAAAGTGGATTCTAAGTACTCACAGAGACATGGTATTGCCGAAGTCAAGAGCAGCTGAGAAGACATTTTCTGCATCGTCAGTGGCTGAAGTGGCTTTGGATGGCCTTCCCTGCTATACAGCACCTACCATATTGTGATGATCAACAAATATTAATGGAAGATGAAAAATGCATGAAGAAATAGACAGAAGCCTAGTGCCAGAGGAGAGGAATTGAGACCTCAACAATGCTTTCACTTCCATTTTAAGCTGGATAAATATAAAGAGTTGGAGTAGTGTAAGGAAATCCTCAAAACTGAAATGATGGGATGGAAGAGAACAGGAAACTGAGAACAGCTTTTAATTATTCTAAACCTACTTACCACCACTTTATATTTTGAAAAATGCTTCATAATGATGTATTCCTTCCAATAATGCTGTGAACAGGAGGAAAAGTGAATGTAAATCAAAGGGCAACAGACGATCAAAATTATGGAGGACTGAGTTCAACCATGGGAAAAAAATACAAGAAAGGAGAAAAAGAGAATAAAAAATAAAATACATACTCTACTTAAGCACAATAAATAAAATTTAACATGCAAACACCAGAAAAGAAAAGAAAATACGGACTAAGAACAGAAATTTGCTCTAAGTTCTCGTTTTGTTTTCTAAATTGGCACCGAAGGGCATACTTAAAAAGACTTTTGGTAGAGGGAAGAAAAAGTGTTTACTGTCACTTTAAGCAAGATACAGACTTCCCAAGGGATGATTCTTCCTGCAACCAGGTCCTCTCGTCATTTGTTGGAGTTCTGAAATTCTGGGTGTTCTGGAGCCAATGTACTGATGTGAAAGTGCACAGGGGAAAAGAAGGCTACCAACCAGCAAGACAGCAGTTGCTTGATTTACAGATAATCTTTATGTTAACAAACCATGGCTGAAAGTTACACAAGTTAGAACTATGGCTAATTCCTTTCTTGAGAAACTCATTTGTTTTGTGTGTATTCATTTCCTTGTTTTTATAATGTTTTTAATATATAGTCATGAGATCTTTGCTATAGAGGGAAATAAAGGAAAGGGTAAGAGAAAGCAATCAGAAAGTGTTTAAAGAATGTAAAATTACATCAACGGATGTCTTTACTTTGGTAGAGCATTTATTGGGATAATAATCATAATATAATAAAAAGCTATTATTTACTGTTTTAACTCCTAATGTTTCATCAGAACTAGTATGCCCAACCACAACTGCCACTCAACTCTTTACACATAAAGAACAATTTGATCCTTTAATTAATCAATTAAATAAATGATGATGTGATAATGACAATGATAATGCTTATTTTTTTAATAAATGATGCATGTGATGATCATTTTAATGCCTAAAAATAGAATGGCTAGGTCAAAGACCACAGAGTTGTTACCAAAGTGAGAAAGCAAAAAGATGTCAGCAATAAAATTTCTTTCATGCCACTTAGAATGGTGATCATTATAAAGTCAAGAAACAGGTCAGGCGCAGTGGGTCACACCTGTAATCCCAGCACTTTGGGAGGTGAAGGTGGGTGGATCATGAGGTCAGGAGATCGAGACCATCCTGGCCAACATGGTGAAACCTTGTCTCTACTAAAATACAAAAAATAAAATAAAATAAAATAAAATTAAGCTGGGCATGGTGGCACACACCTGTGTATTTCCTTCATTAAAAACTGCCTTGGTTTCTTCATACTAAAGAAACTTACGTAAAGAAAAAGGAACCCTTGTATGTTGTTGGTGGGAAGGTAATTTAATATAGTCATTAGAAAAAACTCTCTGAAGGTTTCTCATCTTAAACATAATTATTTTATAATTTGCATTTGATCATTTCATTATCTCAACTTCTTGGGTGGGGGGTACATTCTGTATTTCTTGTTTCCGTGACTTCTTGGATGAGTTTTTATGTTAATTTCTTAACTTACGGTTTTCTGTTACCTTGCAGGAAGTTTAAGTCCAAATCTGAAACCCATGTGGGGCAGTATCATGGTTATAAATTCTCAGCGGATGACATTTTTTTCCAGGCAAATCTCAGACCAAGACAAGTTTCATTAATTTTCTTACCTTATTGAATGATGAATTTCCTTTTTCTAGTCTACATTTTTGCTAAAGGCAGGTCCATACCCAGCTTTAGGTAAGTGCCTCAGCTCCAATGCCTACCTTGTCTTCTTCTCTCCTTTGCCATTGAAATACACTTAGCTTGGTTACACAGACAAGCAAATGCCATCAGGAATGTTAGCACATCAATATTACTTATCATTTAGATTTTGTTTCTGAATTTTTTCAGGCCTTATGGATTTTCCGTTATTTGTTGTAATGTCAGCCTTATACTGTTAGTTATATTTTATTAACATACTTAGATTTATTTAGGTTTGTTGCATAGGTACACACATGCCATAGTAGTTTGCTGCACCCATCAACCCGTCATGTACATTAAGTATTTCTCTTAATGCTATCCCTCTCCTAGCCCCCTAACCCTCAACAGGCCCTGGTGTGTGAGGTACCCCTCCCTGTATCTATGCATTCTCTCATTGTTCAACTCCCATTTATGAGTGAGAACACGCGGTGATTAGTTTTCTGTTTGTTAGTTTGCTAAGGATTATGGTTTCCAGCTTCATCCATGTCCCTGCAAATAACATGACTCATTCTTTTTTATGGTCAAATAGTATTCCAGGATGTGTAGGTGCCACATTTTCTTTATCCAGTCTATCATTGACTTATTTAGTTATAGCTCTTCCTTGAACAAGGGGAGAGCTCATATGAGATGTACTGGACACCAGCAGCAGCATAGGCAAGTTCTGTCTGCCCCAGATTTCTGACCACTGGGTGAGAGCTGAATCCTTCTTTGGGATATAGAAAGGGCTGTTGTACACAGTGTCCAACCAAAAAGACCCTCTCTAGAGGTCAGACCGTGAAAAAGGACAACACTGTATTCCAGAGGTATCAGACTCCCCAAACTCTGTCTGATGCTCTGACACTCTGTGGAAAATGGCCTGATTATATGACAATCTCAACCAGTAGAACAATTCTAAGCAACCCTTCTTCTCCTCCAATCCCAAGTCCAGTGCCAGACTGTCTCAGGATATCATTTTTGTTTTTCATCATTAGCCCTTCACAGGAGGGGAAGACTTGTCATAGTTTACACTTTGAAGACAGGGAGTAAAGAAAGCACCTTGCTTTGGATTGAATTGTACCCCTCTAAAAGAAAGTTGTTGGAGTTCTAACCTCCAGAATCTGAAAATGTGACCTTATTTGAAGAGAGGGTACTTATAGAGGAAATCTGGTTAAAATGAGGTTCTCAGGACCCTAACCCAAACAACCGCTGTCACTTATTAATAGAGAGAAGACAATGCGAGAAGACTCATAGAGAAGACAAACATGTACGAGTCAAGGAACCAGGCCTGGAACAGATCCCTTCCTCAGAGCCCACAGAGGAACCCACCCTGCTAACACCTTGATCTCAAACTTCCTGCCTCCAGAGTGGCAAGACAATAAATGTGCAATTGAATCCTCCCAGTTTGTTGTACTTTGTTGTAACACCCCTAGCAGACGAATACACACATATTTACAATTCTCATGTTATTAAACTGATAATTAAATAGATTATATCACCCCAGACTTCAACCATATGATACTCCCGAGGAGCTAGAACTGATGCCTTCTTGGGTTGGGTCATAGGTGTTCTTCTAGCACCTATGCACCTTCATATACATTCTCATATTTGTGCCAGGACCCCTGCAACATTCTGACTCAGAGTGACCAATATTCCCAGCCTAGTTCATTGACTTCTCTTATTTTAGATGGCAATTACATCTAAATGCAACATTTTAGTTGTGAAATATATTTTAAAAATCAGCTCTCAGTAACTCATTCAAGGTACCTACAGAGTCGACTGAGGAATTTGAGAGAGAAAAGAGGAAGAATCAATATGCAACCCTCAGTCTAAGGACACAGCAATGTTTGATTTGGACAATGGAAGGTTGGAGAGATACTAGACAAAGTTCCCCAGGGCACTGAGGTAATTGCTTTCATATATAATGAAAACAAAATGAATAACGCCTAAATGGAGAAGCCACCTGGAAACAGGTTTTCCTCAAAACGTTGTCACCAAGTGCATTGTTTCCAGCTCTGACATGATATGCTTGGTCAAATCATAGAATCTCACCATGCCTCTGTTTCCTTACATACGAAATAATGGCACCATTTAAAGTAAGATCCTACCATAAAATTCTACAACTGAAAATATGCAAATCATCATTTCTAAAAATATAAAGTGTTCTTAAAGTATCAGTGAAATGTGATATCAATGAATAAAGTTTTACTGTCCGGTTGCTTTGAAATATCCAAACGTGAACGTTCAAGGATAAGTAAAAGCTCCCTAACTTATTCTAAATTCAGAAAATGTACAGTCTATATCAAATAGCATTTAGCTTCTATAAACCATCTTTTTTTTTTTTTTTTTTTTTTTTTTTTTTTTTTTTTTTTTTTGAGACGGAGTCTGGCTCTGTCACCCGGGCTGGAGTGCAGTGGCCAGATCTCAGCTCACTGCAAGCTCCGCCTCCCGGGTTCCCGCCATTCTCCTGCCTCAGCCTCCCGAGTAGCTGGGACTACAGGCGCCCGCCGCCTCGCCCGGCTAGTTTTTTGTATTTTTTTAGTAGAGACGGGGTTTCACCGTGTTCGCCAGGATGGTCTCGATCTCCTGACCTCGTGATCCGCCCGTCTCGGCCTCCCAAAGTGCTGGGATTACAGGCTTGAGCCACCGCGCCCGGCCTATAAACCATCTTATAATACAACAAAAATAATAATATAATGCATGGCATACTTATATAAGGCTTAGCTATCACTCTAATCTTTTCGCTTCCCACAAAACAATCTCTCTCTCTCTCACACACACACACACGCACACTCTTAAACACATAGGTGCATTCCCATACCTGCACTCATATATTGTATACATTTCCTGACAAATTTTCCGAAAGTGAGAGTAGAACAAATACTGATACCCTCATTTGGTTGCTGTAGAAGCTCAGGCACAGAAAGGCGGGATGATTTGCTTAAATGTATTAAGCACAGGATTGTGGAGAAAAAAAAAAAGATGGATTAGAGTTCCCTGGCTCCCGTTCCAATGCTCAGCAGTAGACTTTGATGTGCCCCAGCTATCATTCTTGGATGAAGCATACCAAACAAAGAAAAAGATAGGGTCATCTTTGATTGTACAAAATAGTTTTACTCCATTTCTTAAAAAAAAAAAAAAAATAGGGAGGGAGAAAGGGTCCTGAGACGATGTCATTGGCTAATGCTGCCACGCTGTGTCCCTAGCACATTTTTTCTGAAAGCCTCCTTGATAAAGTGTCACTGCTTGACAGCCGAAATGCCTCTTGCTGTGTGGACTGAAAGCAGAAGATAACCAGCCGACATACGCTATGTCAATGGCGAGAAAAACTGTGTCTCTTTCACCTCCAAAGCCTGAAAGCCCTTTGAATACTTGGGCTGGGATCTCCTACGAGGAATCTATTTTCCATGTAACGGTGTGAATTTCCCACATTGAAACTAAATATTCATGACTTCCTGAAAGCGCTTAAGCTTCTGTATTAAAAAAAAAAAAAAAAGATTCTAAGTCCGTTTTATACATTTTGGACAAGCTAGTATTTGACATACTCTATATGTTCTGAATAGTATTATAATTTCAAATAAATCTCTACTGACATCATTTCAGTAATGTCATATCCTTAAAAACCATCTGATAGGTGAAGTGCCCTTTTCGTGGATTAACCAAATAGACACATGAGGGGGGATGTAGAAGAGAGAAGAGGGAGCAGGCCAAGAAGGCACCCCTTCTCATGTTCTTTGCTGGGATCCTTCCTCATCTTAGAGCCTCTTTTCTTTCTAAGCCTCTCACAAAGCTCCCGTGGAACTTCTTTATGGCTCAATGCCTGCGGCATTTCTCAACAGTAGTAGCATAGTACAGAGAGTTATTCCTGCTCTCTTCCTCTATCTGGGGGAAATACTAAGCAAAGTGTATTATACAAGCAAAACCCATTATGGGGCTGTCTCCTGGCCAAATTGAGTCAGGTAGGAAAATGAGGCATGTTTTAGGCAAGTAGCCACAAAGATGATTTTATGAAAGCAAATGGCCTTATTACCATGTAAATCTGTTGAAATGTCCTTTAGGATGTACTTCGTATTGGGAGAACCAAGCTTGTTTCTCTTTGTAGCATCCCCTCCCTCTCTTTTCCCCGGGAAATAGATTGATACTCCAAACATATTCACAGATTTTATTGAACATGGTATAGAAATCACTCCGATTCAAACAGCCCAGCAAAGAACATGAGAAGGAGTGCCTTCTTGGCCTGCTCTCTCTTCTCTTCATGCCTGGTGTGTAGTTGATGGATATATAATTCTTTGATTCTATGTTTGCAAAGTATCATTAAAACATCTAAGAATAAATATAGCTCTATTTTTATGAAGTATAATCTCAAAAGGTCAGGAATGGGAGAAGACAAAGAATCTGAAAGAGCCATTGTTTTTACTTAATGCTGCTGTCCGAGCCTTCAGAGATCTCTCTGTTCATGCTTCTAATATTACTGTTTAATGTTCATAGGCATTTCTTTAAAAGAAGTATATTCAAAACTTCTTGGTTTTCAATAAAATATTAATTGTACTAGAAGGTAGAAAATAATGGTTAGAAACAAAAGCCAGTCTTCACTTTTGAGTTAGAATATGGTAAAGGAGAGAATTAAGGAAATGTGCAATTGCATTGCAGAAGAAAGAGTGCTATGGGAGATGAAGTTTTCTCTAATCCCTGCACATGGGAAGTGAGGAGAGGCTATTTCCCTCCAGGCTCCAGGCTTGAATCTTGAAGTTTCCACAAAGTAAAAAGGAGGATGGGAAATTGAACATCCAGCCCAAGCCCTGGTACTGTGAGTTCATGTTCAACGTAAGGCGAAGGACCTCCCATTTCAGACAATGGAAGATCCTCCCCGTGGTTGCAGGTTGGTTTACATAGGCCCTCTCATGCTCCCTCAGGGAAACACTTTCCTGCCTTTCCTAAATCTACTTCTCTCATTCTTTCTAGTCCACCCTTCCTTATTAATTCTCTCTTCCATACTCTTCCAGAATAGTCAGTATTCCCTTCAAAATACGTAACTCTCCAATCTAGACTTGCATCTTGTTAACGAGTCAAATTGAGAAGACACGTGTTTGAACCAAAAGTATCCAAGGGAAGTGAGTGGGTCGAGTCTCTGGAGAAGGCAAGATGAGAGTTGTGTGAGCAGGGGTGGATGGTGGGTGGTGGGGTGAGAAAACAGCTCTTCATTCCAGGCTGTAGTTTCCTTTATTCTATGAGAATTAGAATATCAGCTTTATATGGAATCCTCAAGGATAATTTCCCATAAAAAACATTTACATGTTCATGAGATATCATTGCAACCTGCCCTATCTCAAATTAGAAAGCGGTTTTCCAGTACTGTAGTAAAGAATAGGTGCTATTCTTAATGTCTCTCTCATAATTTCTAAATATCTTCCCTGAACAGGAATAGAAGCCTGTTTTATAGAAGACATCGTGGGTATGGTTAGTTATATGCCTGGATATACAAAAATACAGATTTGGGAGTTATTAATATCTAGATTCTAATTGAAGTCAGAGGAGCAGATAAGGTGACTTTCTCGCTCTAACTGGATGTATAATGAAAAAAAGTGCTCCTCTGACAGAATACTGAAAAGAACACTATATCTATTGGGCTTGGAGAAATCGATGTATGGACCAGGGAGATAAGAACTTTCCCAGATGTTCTGGCCTCAGAGAAGTTGAGATGAAGGCAGACACAAGCATGTTCATGGGACTTGGTAACGAAAAATGTTTGAGTGGTTTCACTGAAGGCAGTGTGTAAAGTTGGGGAGTCAGAGCCAGGTCATAATGAATGGAAGAATGAATGGAGGACTTTTCATTTCTAGAACTATGGCAAATCAGATATTCTGAATAGTCCTCCCTACGGAAACAAGTAATCTACAGGCTGAAAACAAAACTGAAATGGAAAACAAAAACCAAAATACAAAAAATTAAAAAAGAAAAAGAAAACAAATATCCCTAACTCTTTAAATGTATTGCTGAGCAGACCTGGTATTAAATACACACACACACACACACACACACACACACACACACACTAAATGAAGTGAAACCATGCACCCTAGGAGATAGGAAGTCCAGCCTCCATCCTGAGGGATCCCATCAGACCCTGAAATCTTGAGTTTCCACACTGAGAGTTACACAGGTCACGGGGGCAGATGGTAAGCCTAGGTCCAGGTCATGTAGGAAGAAATCTAACAGGAGATTTCCCACATAAACCTGGAAACTCAAAGATTTTACTCTCGAGTAAGGACAAAGGTAAAAGAGCAAGGTGAGGGAAGGTAAAGAACAAGGCAACATGCTGTTTCAAAGTTCATGCTGATTGGAAGGGGATAAATCTTTCTCCTGGGAATTTGGAACTACAAACGAGCCCTGACATAGATTTTCATTCTGAATTCCCAATATGTATGAAGTCTAAAACTAAAGGAAAACAGGTTTGTAATGTATACAGGCAAATAGCAGAAGTAAAAGCAAATTCCTCCTAAGACCTCACAGAATTCTGAAACATTTTTAGAAGAGGAATGGCTTATATTTAAAAATACTGAACAGACACACAATAACCTGCACATGAATGTTTATAGCAGCTTTATTCATAATTGCCAAAAGTTGGAAGAAACCAAGGTGTCCTTCAGTAAATGAATGGATAAATAAACATTAGTACACCCAAACAATAGAATATTATTTAGCCCTAAAAAAAATGAGCACACACACACAAATTGAAAAGACACGGTGGAACTTAAAATGTATATTACTAAGTGAAAGAAGCCAATCTGAAAAGTCTGTGTTTCATACGATTTCAACTATATGACATTCTGGAAAAAAAAAACTGTAGAAAGAGTAAAAAGATTGCTGAATTTAAAGGGATGGGGTCATGGATAGGTGGAGCACAAAA
This sequence comes from Papio anubis, assembly GCF_008728515.1. NCBI lineage: Eukaryota > Metazoa > Chordata > Mammalia > Primates > Cercopithecidae > Papio > Papio anubis. Next base: position 99,612,924 of record NC_044989.1, read on the forward strand.
GATTTTTAGGGCAGTGGAACTATTCCATATGATACCATGATGGTGGATACATGTCATTATGCATACACCAAATCCACAGAATGTACACCACCAAAAGTAAACTCAGATGTAAACTATCATCTCTTGGTGATGATGGTGTGCAAATGTAGGTTGATCTATTGTAACAAATGTACCACTCTGGGGAGGGGAGTGTTGATATTAGGGGAGGCTGTGTATGTGTGGGGCAGAAGGTGTATGGGAAATCTCTGCAGTTTCCTCTCAATTTTGCTGTGAACCTACACCTCTTCCAAAAAAATAAAGTCTTTAAAAAAATTCACATAAAAAATAAAATAAAATAAACAGACAAAGAACAATGAACAAGAACCTTCAGAAAAATGGATGCAGTAAAATAGCCAAAGTATACCCTAAGGTGTAACACAGGGCTACAGAGAAGTCACAGGACGACTTAAATTTTCAAAGGAAGGACAACAATACTTGCTGCCTATCAGACTCAGAGTAAATTCCTAGTCTGGTTATGGTTTTAATATTAGATCATGTTACAACCCTTTCAATGGCTTTATATCCTTGTGAAGATAGAAATTCAAGTGAACATGAACATCAATGTGGAACAAGAAGAGATGCATCAGTGCCTGACCTTTTCCAATGGTTTAAGGAGTTGTAGACCACCAAATGGTCTTACTTGTAATTAGCTGTGGTTACTAATTATGAAATAAAATGGATACATTTTCTTTTAATTTGTGTGTATTATTTTTTCAAATAGTCTGTAGATTGTTAAAGTGTAATTACTTATTGAATTGTTTGAATCTACCTACTGGTAGATATTTCTCTTCATCTAGAGACCTGGAATTAATCAAGAATGTTAGTTTGGGTCCTCTCAGCCACAGATATTATTATAAAGTTGGAAGCATAAGAGGTTTTGGTGGATAATGCCTGTGACAAATAAAGGGGTAAAGAGTGAGAGTAAGCAAGGAAAGCCTTGAGACTGCAAGGAATGTCTGGTGACTCTGGCAAAAGGAGAGGGAAAAGGAAGGAGGATGGGTAGGAGAAGACATAGACAACTGCATATCAGAGAAACTCTGTTAGCCCCATGGAGAGCTTGAGTAAAAGGATTGCCCAGGGAGGATACTGTGTTGGGCAGAGATGTTCAAGCCCCAATTCCCCACCACACTCAGCCAATGGCTGAAATTTAACTGCCTAGGGAGACTATGACTTGGTTCAAAGGCAGATATCAAGCAGTGCAGCTGGAGGCCACCACACTCTGCACGCCCCACAGCAGCTCTTCTTTGCGGGGATATCTTAGCATGGCTGTCTGCCCCACAAGCTACAGGGTATATAGAAAATACCCACTTCACCTTGCATATTCAGAGAGAAGCTCCTCCATGGTTCTCATGGGCTTCCTCAGCGGAAATGAGAAAAGGGAGGTTGTTAGGAGGAACTATATGCCTCCACCATTGTATTACTCTTGAAGCCACAACTGGTACTCGTTCTCTTCCCATACACTTCCTCTTCTGAATGACCCTCACGTTCAGCTTTCACCTCTACAGTTTTGAGTGGCTTGGCTGGTAACGTGACCCTAACTCCTAGTGTTGAGAAGGTAAGCCCTTGGTCACCACACTGTTTTCTGGCCCAAGTGGCAATACTTTTTCATTCACAGTTGCCACTGGTCACGGGAATAACAAAAGGGGCCCAGGCGGATCACCTGGGTGCCTCTATACATTCCTCCTCCTTTCACTGTGTAAAAACAGTCCTACCTCATCATACTAATCACTGAAGGAATATAAAGAGAAGGTTTACCTCCAAATAAGTACAGGAGGAGAAAATTAAAACAAAACAAAACAAATTCCACAAATCCAAAATATGGTAAGAAGGAAGGGAAAGAATAAAAGAAACACTGAAAATGTAGAAAAAATTAAAACGTAAGACAAATAATAATAAGAAGTTAAAAATAATTATAAAATTAACAGTGATCACAGTAAATATTAGTAGGCTACATTTTCAAATAAAAGATAAAAGTTTAAATATGTATGAAAAACAGAATATAACAAAACAAAAATAAGCAAAGTAAACATCTTTTCTAAGAGATATACCTTGAGCCTAAGGGTAAAGTAAAATCAGATGTCAAGACAAAAATAAAGATATACTAGGTATATATTAACCAAAGAAATCTGATGTAGCTACATTAATTTCAGATCAAATATGAATACAAAAAGCTTCATTAATAAAAAGTTTATTTCACTGGGAACATATAACAATTCTAAGCTAACACATGTAGTAATATGGCCTCAAAAATATGTAAGGGATAACTTGAAAGGCTTCAAACCAAATGCATTCATATGCGTTCCTAGTGGGTACTTTGACATACATCTTTCAACTGATGACAGATCATACTTATAAAATAGGACAAATGAACCAAACATAAGGCTATACAATATTTGAATATTAAAAGTATAAAAATTCATATAATGGGTATATATAAAAATCTCTCCCATCAATTGAAGACACCTTATTTTTAAGGGGAATATACAAAACAATTATGAAAACTGATGAAAGGCTACATTGTAAAGCTAGCCTCAAAAAAATATCTCAGGGGTTGTGTCACACAGAGCTTTCTCTGATATAACCTCAATACGATGAAGTTAGAAAGCACTAACAAGAAAAGATAATTAGAGATATTCTACATACTTGCATTGAAAACCATATTTTATACCTCATTGGTCAAGTAGTAAATCATAATAAAAATTAGAATATGAAAAGGAATAAGAGAAAAATAGTAACAATCTATGAGATATAACTAAAGCTAAGTTCTCAAGAGAAAATGGTAACCTTGAATAATTTTTTAAAAATGCTCAGATTTCATGAATAAATGATTCAACTTAGAAATTAGCTAAGAAGAAATAGGATAAGCCTAAGGAAAGAAGAAATACATAGAATATTATTTTCTATTATAAAGAGATAACATGTTACCAAATTATAACTTTAAGGAATTTTCTTAGATAATAAAAAACATAACTAGAAGACACTTTGCAGTAAGTCTCTCACGTTTCTACACATCTTGTGGGCAGAAGCATTGGCTACTTTTCTCTGTGCTACAAGGATGCTTGTATTGCAAAAAGCCTGGAGGACAGAAATAGTGTCTTCTTCCAAAGGGCAGATTTATTTACTGTTCAGAATAATAATGTCTCCCTTTGAGGCACAGTTTAGATAGGCTCAATGCTCATTATAAAATATTGGGCTCCTTCATTGTAGTGTTATTCTCCTATAACACAACCCGCTGCATGCACAGGCATCACCTAGCCCTTTTCATGTTATCCTGTGAGAATTGCAGTTTGGAAAATTTGCACAAAAATCATGACATCCTAGCTACTTCTATTGCTGTGACAAATAAGATGTCCTTTGTCCCTGACTCATAGTTTAATGTCTTCTGTCAATACCTGTGTAACAATTGCAGACTAATTTGTTAGCTTGGGAGTAGGTTGTTCTTATGAGAGAAAATAAAATTGGATTCCCACCTTTAAACACACCTCAAAATCTGTAGTAGGTTAATTAAAGGGTTAAATGTAGGAGATAAATACATAAAACTTTAAGAAGACAATATAGGGCAATCTTTGTGATTTCAAGACAACGAAGAATTTATGTCCAAAAAAAAGTGCTAAGTATAAGTGCAAATAAAGTTTGATAAACTTAAATCATTTAATATTAAAAACCTCTGCCTATAAAATCACCATTATAAGATTAAAAAGACAAACCGGATACTTAGAGAAGAAATTCTAACACATATCATTGATGAGGAATTCATATTTAAAATAAATAAAGAACTTCTAAAATATTAATAAGATTTTAAAAGTCAATTCAAAAAATGAACAAATGCAATGAAAAGCCATTCCACAGAAAACATATGAAAAGTTCATAAACAAATGAAAAAGTGTTTCATCTTATTTGTAGTCATAAAATGCAAATTATAAACATAATAAAATATCTTTTTCAAATTATTGAATTGTCAAATATTTCTTAAAAATCAGATAATATTGAACATTGCCTAGAATGTGAAACATCAGAAATTCTTCTCTGCTGTTGGTAGGAAAGTAATTTGGTATGACTTTTTATGGAAAATGTTTGCCATTACTTTTCAAAGTTGAATGTATAAAGACCTTTTTATCCAGCAAGTCTAATCCTAGATATATAGCCTAGAGAAATGGTTACACAAACAAACCAAGAGATGTTATAGCAAAATTGTTCATAATAGTAAACACTGGAACTAATTCAAATAGTCTTAAGTAGTAACAATGGTCAAATAAATGGTGCCACATTACACAATAGAATATAGCACTAAAAAACCAATAAACTATTGCCTATGCTTTAACATGAATGAATCTCAAGAGAGAATGCAACACAGAGTAGTTACATTGATAAAAAGTCCAAACATAGGTTGAAATGAATATGGTAGTGTTTGGGGATACAGATACATGAATATAGCTAGAAAGAAGCAAATTAGATGAAAACAAAATTAGGGTAATATTGCAGTTACCTCTATGAGGAAAAGGGAGCTACTCTTGTTGAGGGGCATAGAGGAAGCTTTTAAGAAGATCGTTTTTTAGTTCCTAATTTTGGTTACTAGTACAAGGGCATTAATTTAATCATTATTCTCTAAAAAGGTGTACAATAAAAAAATTTATGTAGAATCTATTTTTGCAGTAAAATTTTAAGGACATTTCCAATCTAAATATAACAGTGTGATAACTCCTTCAACATATGCAGTATGATATATAGAAAGTCTAATTACACCCTCTGTTGTCAACAGAGATAAATTATTCTTTTTTAAATGATGCATTTGCATTACAGCTCAAATATCTCTTCTTTAAGTAGCTTTGCACTGCTTTGTAGACTTTATCTCACTTGCTTGTTTCTCCTTGCTTCTAAAATTGGGGTCAATGAAATCACCTTTGCCGGTTTTCTTTTGTCTTGTGTTTTGTTTTGTTTTGTTTGTTTGTTATTTCAGAAAGAGTGAAGCTGTGAAATACGTGTTCTTTCGATGGCAAAAATGTAAGAGAGAACTACAATTTCAGTCCTTTTATATTTTAACGGTGTTCATTTTTCTGTATACGTATCTCGCTGTGAGTTAACGTTGTAAGTTTTGTGATGAGTGAACAGTCATTCTGGTGGATGACGGGGCAAATGGCAGGGTGGCTCCACACTCAAACAGCATCAAACTAGGATCCCTCTGGAACATGTGCATGCATTTTTCCAGCAAAAATAGTCAACTGTCTCCATATAAAAGCACGTCTTCTCATCGTCTCTGCCTTGTCATTTCTCTTTGTCATGAGATAGCTATTCACTCTTTCATTCATGCATTCATAGAAAATCTAAAATCAAAGGGTTAAAGCAACATTAAGGAATATTTACAGAGAGAGAAGTAAGGAAAAATATACTGGATCATTCAAACAAATTAGAAATTTTGATTACTACTGCTCGAGGCCAGCAATATTTGTGGTGTTTTAGGCCCAAGGGTGCCGGGCTGCCTGTGGAAAAGACTAAATTAATTAATGTTTTCTGAGATTAATTAGAAAATTAAATGGAAGTATAATGAAACCAGCATGGCTTAGCTCACTGGATGTACAACTATGCACCACTAAATTTCAGTGTTATTCAAAATTTCTATTTATTACTTGAATACAAATATAGTAAGATTGGCTGTGATTGATTTTTTTAACTATTCTATGACCTAATTCCAAACAAAACTACTAGGAATGTCACAGTAACATAAAGCACAAAGCTGTCTGACAGTCCTGGCTAGAGTTAATGTCCTTTGAAGTGCCTTCATGAGAAATAAACTAAAATATCCCCCAACTTTTCGGTGGTATTTTGGAAGGTTGCCACAGATCATGATATTGGCCTCTTTACTGGATAATTCTCCTAGATTCTGTGAGCGTATTTCCAGCTGAAACACTTTTGGTCAGTGCATGGCATCTCCCATCGGCAAAAGGAGGTATGAGAAAGGAGGCAATAAACTCCAATAGGGAGGAGGAAGAAACGAAGGGGTGAAACTTCACATTTGTTGCATGGAAGTGATGGACAAATGTTTTCACCTTCTTCTCTCTGTGTGTTGTTTTCTGTAAAATGAGAATATTTTAAATGTTTTCCCCATGTCCTATTGAGCTGTCAGGTAACTGAAACAGGTACAAGCCCATTATCAAATGATGCAATCCCATCAATGAGGCTTTTATCCAAGTTTAATATGGCTGGCAAATAAGGGTATCCAATAATTGAAAACTTATGGAAATAAATTTTTAAGTAAATACAACTCCAAGAAAATGCAATTTTCTTTTATTAGACTGCAGATGTGTCTTATGACTCGCTTGACAAGTCTTATTCAAACCTTTCCTCTGCCAATTTTTCAAATCCAGCTTCTCTGGGCTAGTCATCTTGCTGTTTTCAAGATATCGTTTGTATCTTAGAAACAGTATGATAGATTGCATATTGGGAAAGACAAAAGAACAACCAAACTCATCTACTTGTTATCAGTTGGACAATCACCGGACCCAGCAAGATGCAACAGATAATTGATTATGAAATGCATTATGTTTAGGAACCCCATGATTAGTTATAAAAAAGAAAAATTGTACCCACTTTCACTCCTAACCTTCCTTTTTCCACTTTTTAAAGAGAACAGTCTAGTTTTTGTTTGTTTTTAAAGCACATCTGGTACAGTGTCAACAATGTCAGCATAGAAAATGTTCTTAAGGTTTGATATAACAAGCATTTTAAAGAGAAAAATCATTCTATCACACTCTTAATATCATTTGTAAGCATTGTCTTTTCATCTTCAGTTACTAAGACTCTCTTATTTAAAACTGAACTTATAAATAAACACTAAAACTTGTCTCCTTTTAAATAGAATAGATTTTTTTCTCATGATATGATATTAATATTTTAATTTAGATTGGTGATTCCCAAAGATGCTTCAGTGGAGTCTCATTTGATGAGATGTTTCTGGAATAGTTTTCTACAATGAAATAAATTTGGAAAATACTTCTATCTCTTGAATTTACTCAGCATACAAGAAACGTTAAGTCCCTGAAAATTCTTACAGAAAGGACATTGGCTTAATTTTGTGCAAATATATTTATCTATATGTAGATTCTAAATTTAACATCTAATTAGGTCTATTAGATACTGATTCAAACTTTATGTTACCCACAGCAGAAACTGGAGTAATCTTGTAAGATCCCTATGAGAACCCTGTAGACCCATGATAAATAGCATTTGGTGATTTTAGAATTCAATAATTTGACTAAACTCTAGACTAGAAAAAAGGGAATTTTAATTCCAAGTCACATGTGGGAGTATAATGGTATCAATCATATCAAATTGAGCTATAATCCTAATTAATTAGAATTTTATTTAGTAATTTGTGTATTTTTGTCCCCCAAACAAATGTGATATACTTATTGGGCTAATTCATTGTAATTTCTGTCACACTCAGAACTATGAGATGAGTTTTGCTGTGGTTCTCATACTTTGCAGGTGTCAGCATCGCCTGCGGGTTCTCCATGGTCTTAACCTACTTCCACTGTCCTGGCCTCCACATTTCTCATTAGGTTTAATGATGATTCTGATAGCCACTGCATTTGAGAATCACCCCACAATGAAATTGGAGCTGTCCTCATTTTGTTCTTTTATTCTTTAGCTTCCCACCACGTCCCACTCTGGCACCTAAACATAAGACACAAAAATAGAACAGTTGGTGAGATACTAGCCTATTGTACAGGGGAAACCTCCACCATACATTCTGGAGGGCATGGTTTTTGCTCAAAGAAGTTTCAGTTGTCGATACAGTTATAAGAATGTTGTTTCCTTTGCAAAACTGTCCCACTACCTCTTCGATGAATGACACAATTTAATGTATGAACAATGTGTTTTGTTTTCTTCCAATGGCTCCCAGAATGATCCTCATCTGTGTTCAATCAAGTCCAGTTCAGAGAATTAATAATAGCAGTGGGGGTAAGAATAGCAGAAAGCAGGGTTCAAGGTGCAGGGTTCAGGATAAGATGAGACAGGCTGAAGAGCAGAAGTGGAAGAAATCAAACCAACAGGGACAACTATCCCAGCATGACGGCATTCTATAACCCCAATTAACTAGAATTGTATTTAGTGCTTTGTATATTTTGGTCCCCAGACTAATGTAATATACTTATTGGGCTAGTTCATTGTAATTTCCATCACACCCAGAAGTGTGAGGTGAGTTTTGCTGTGGTTCTCACACCTTGCAGGTGTCAGCCTCACCTGGGGGTTCTCCGTGGTCCTAACCTACTTCCACTCTCCTGGCCTCCACATTTGGTGGATCAGTTGGTGAGATACTAGCCTATGGTAGAGGTGCCTTAGGGGTGGGGGTTAACAACCAGTTGCAGTCACGGCGGCATGAGGTAAAAGTAGATAAACTGAAATTTTGCAAGAAGTCAGGAAAGCGTCAGAGTCATTTGGTGTCACTCTCAGGCAAAGCTGGGTTAGTCTTAGTCTGAAACCCATCTCCTGATGTGACTGGCTTACGTTTCCACTGCCCAAGAAGGAAGAGTTTTTCTTACATTCATTTCTCTTTCTAAGAGGCAAACCTGGAGTGACTGCATCCTTTACAAGCACTTCATCCTGATTTAGAGTCAAATAGAGTATCCTAGCTAGCATTCAAACAAGAAACAGAAACACCTTTCTAAACAGGAAGCCCTTCAACAGCTTTGCTGAGAAATCACTGCTTTGATAAAACCAGGTCCTAAAAGAGCATACACACAAAAATTCAAAAATTCTTGAAACCAATTCTTCTTCTAACATAAAACATAAAATCACAACAAAAAGGACTCTTTTTCTACTGCTTTCAAATTATAATGTGCTCTCAAAATTATAGGTCAGTTGCACCAATCTGAGAGGTTCTTCTTTTTATTTTGTTTTTCTTTCCATCCCCCTCTCTGCTGTCTGGCTCTCCGTAACACGGCTTTTATTTTATTATTGTTCGGGTAGCACTATGGATAAAGACTTCAGAAAAAAAAAAAATGCCAGTGCCCAAGACACTTTGCTGGCCTTTTCGCTGGGTAATTATTCTCACTCTTGATAACACTAAAGGCATGCCTTATTCGTGGTGGTTCAGACACCTCCTTTTTCACAGAAAGATGGATTGTTTCTACGGGCCTTGATGGTCTTCAAATTATCTAAGTGCAGAAAAGAGAACAGAGTGAATTTTATTTTAACGCATTTTATTTCTGAATTTATTTCCCACTAGCTAGGAGGTGGTGACTGCCCCAGCAGTCAAGTCAATTGTTATCTGTGGGACTTGATTATGTTTGGACCCAGTCGCTCATTTTGAGCAAGACACAGTTAATGAGGAGAGAAATGAAAAGTGCATTGAGTCACAGTGTGTTTGTGGTAATTTGTGACACATTTACTCCACTCAGTCCTTTGTTTATTCCTCCCCGCTCCATGCAGGTTCTGTAGAAAAAGAAGCAGATAAGCGAATTCACTAGTAGACAGTTAAGGGTGTTGAAGGTAATGAATCTCTCTCTCTCTCTCTCTCTCTCTCTCTCTCTCTCTCTCTCCCTGTCTCCATTGTTGGCAGTAATTGGGGCTCCGTTCATCTCTACGGTAAAATGCTGGGGAAGCTCATGTTAATGAAACATCTTATTTTCTATTATTTCACAACATATTTTTCATTGACACAGCTAGTTTTTATTTTCACCGTATTTTTTTTTTTTTTTTGGTATGCTCTTGCCACTTTTCTAAATAATAGTCCATTAAACAGTTCACAGTGTGTGTTCTGTAGAAATGTAAAAAAGTGATTGGATGATACTAATTAAGGAGAGATTTTGTTTCCACTTACTGCAGATCAATGGTGGGTTACATTAAAGCTGCATTTTGCGATGAGTTTAACACAAAAGAACAGCTGTGCTAAATACATATTTCAAGACATACAGGTAGGTCAAATAAACATTCCTTTCTTTGAAAAGTCTGTATGTTATAACCATAAATTCTACTTGCAGAACTGTGGGGAGACACAAAGGCTAATTATTCACTACAGTCATTATTAGTTTCAGTAGAAACTGTGAAGGATAAAATTGGGAGGTGTTCTGTTACCTCTAGTTCTTACTTTAATCTAGGTCCTTCAATAAACTGGTATCACTGTGATATTTTTACAGTCTTATTTTCAAATGAATCATGTCTTCTTTTTCTGATAATGATTTTGAATTGAGGAGGAGACATGTCCATGTGTTTTTATGACTTAACTGTAACTGTGTTGTGATTATCTTTAACCTGCTACATGATAAGATTTATTTGTTTCCAAAAAACATTATCTTTCTCTAAACAAGTTTGAGGTAATATGGTCCAATTCTGTAAATGACAATTAGCAACCATTAAAAGAGCATTATAAACTCAGAGGGACACAAACCAACACTTAGATCAATAGAATTCAAGAGCAGAGAAATAGCAGAGAAAATATCTACATCTGCCACATGATTTTAGCCAGCAGTAGCTGCATTTCAGACTGTATGCCTGCAGCCTATACTTATATACATCTCTTTGAGTAAGTGTTATTTTTCACAGCAGTAGTATTACTTGTGCTGCTTTTGTTGACATTTAGATAATATACAATAGATATCTTATAACAGTGATCTGTTTCACTTACAGTTTCACTTGCCTACAACAGTGTCCACTGCAGTTACAGGTTTGCAGACTCACAGATACTCTCTTCCAGATGCAATTTTGCTGTAACTTAAATTTTTGTCAAGCATATGTTCTGCTTAAAGGTTGGATTTTTTAATAGAATGAAATTGATTAAAAGGCCTGCAAGTGAGGACTCCAAGATGACTTCCTGATTCCACATCTGACTTGCTGGATGAGTCAGGGCCAGTGGCCCCGTCCCTTGGTCTCGACATCTGTAAACCCTTCTCAATGGTAATGAGAGTTACATAGGACGACCGGGACACAAGAGACTTCAAAGGGATTTCTTCACCTGAGGGAGATGCAAGCCAGAGTAAAAATCAGGCTGTGAAAGCAAATTTCTTTCAACACGGGACCAAAAGCTCAGGAGGCTATGGTTGATTAAAGGGCACAGCTTTTCAGGACAGCCAGTAGAATTCATATTAGTTCTGAAAAAGGAAAAAAAAGTGCTTTTTTTTTTTTTTTTTTTTTTTTTTTTTTGCATTCTAGGGTAGTAAGATGAGACAGAAATGAAATTCGCTGGTGTAATGTAAATGACATGTATTCATGTAAGTATATCTATAGGAACATTTACACTATGGTCTTTATGATGCTGGCATCTACTTTTATGTTTTCCTTTACTTCCCAGACATGAAAACTCTGCATCTCAGTTACATCATCTGTAAAATTGGAATAATCCTCACTCTCCTTACATCAGACTTTGTATGAGGGTTAAGACAGTAACAACAACCAAACCACACATTGTTGTTGTGGAATTAACTGTGCCTGTTTGTCGTGGGATGGCCATGGTGGAAAGAAGCATTGATTATACACAGGGTGGTTGAATTGGCTTTGATTGCTTTTTAACAAATATACATTGAACACTTGCTGTATGGTAGGCAATGTTTTTCGCTCTTGGAATATAGTCAATAAACATATAGAGCAAAAAAAGTTTTAGCTTTATTGAATTTATAAATATATATTAATTTTATTTTACTTATGTTATGGGATAAATGTGCAGAATGTGCAGGTTTGTTACATAAGTAAACATGTGCCATGGTGGTTTGCTTCACCTCTCAACCCGTCACGTAGGTATTAAACCCTGCATGCATTAGCTATTTGTCTGGATGCTCTCCCTCCCCTCATCCCCCACCACCCCATAAAGCCCTGGTGTGTGATTTTCCCTTCCCTGTGTCCACATGTTCTCATTGTTCAACTCCCACTTATTAGTGAGAACATGCCATGTTTGGTTTTCTGTTCCTGTGTCAGTTTACTGAGGATCATGGCTTCCAGCTTCATCCATATCCCTGCAAAGGACATGATCTCATTCCTTTTTACGGCTGCATAGTATTCCATGGCATATATGTACCATATTTTCTTTATCCAGTCTATCATTGATGGGCATTTGGGTTGGTTCTATGTCTTTGCTATTGTAAATACTGCTGTAACAAACACACGTGTACATGTATCTTTATAATAGACATTTATATTCCTTTGAGTATATACCCAGCAATGGGATTGCTGGGTCAAATGATATTTCTGGTTCTAGATCCTTGAGGAATTGCTACACTGTCTTTCACAAAAGTTGAAGTAATTTGTATTCCCACCAACAGTGTAAAAGCATTCCTGTTTCTCTACAGCCTCACCAGCATCTACTGCTTTTTGACTTTTTAATAATCGCCATTCTGACTAATATGAGATGGTATCTCATTATGGTTTTGGTTTGCATTTCTCTAATGATCAGTGATGTTGAGTGTTTTTTCATATGTTTGTTGGTCACATAAATGTCTTCTTTTGAGAAATGTCTGTTCATGTCTTTTGCCCACTTTTTGATGGGGTTGTTTCTTTCTTTCTTGTAAATTTGTTTAAGTTCCATATAAATTCTGGATATTAGATCCTTGTCAAATGAGTGGATTGCAAAACTTTTCTTCTATTCTCTAGGTTGCCTGTTTACTCTGATGATAGTTTCTTTTACTGTGCAGAAGCTGTTTAGTTTTATTAGGTTCCATTTTTCAGTTTTAGCTTTCATTACAATTACTTTTGGCAATTTCATCATAACATCTTTGTCCATACCTGAGTCCTGAATGGTATTGCCAAGATTTTCTTCTAAGGTTTTTATGGTTTTGGTTTTTACATTTAAGTCATTAATCCATCTTGAGTTAATTTGTGTACAATATGTAAGGAAGGGGTCCAGTTTTAATTTTCTGCATATGGCTAGCCAGTTTTCCAAACACTACTTATTAAATAGGGAATCATTTTCTCGTTGCTTGTTTTGTCAGGTTTGTTGAAGATCAGATGGTTGTTGAAGTGTGATCTTATTTATGAGATTGCTATTCTGTTCCATTGATCTATGTGTCTGTTTTTGTACCAGTACCATGCTGTTTTGGTTACTGTAGCCTTGTAGTATATTTTGAAGTCAAGTAGCATGAAGCCTCCACCTTTGTTCTTTTTGCTTAGAATGTTCTTGATTATATGGGCTCTTTTTTGGTTCCATATGAAATTTAAAGTAGTTTTTTTTTTCTAATTCTGTGAAGAATGCCATTGGTAGTTTGAAGGGAAGAACATTGAACCTATAAATTACTTTGGACAGTATGGCCATTTTATGAAATTGATTCTTCCTATGCATGAAGATCAAATGCTTTTTCCATTTGTTTGTGTTCTTTTTTCCCCAAGCAGTGATTTGTAGTTCTTCTTGAAGGGGTCCTTCACATCCCTTGTTAGCTGTATTCCTAAGTATTTTATTGTTTTTGTAACAATGGTGAATGGGAGTTGATTCATGATTTGGCTTTCTGCTCTTCTGTTGTTTGTGTATAGCAATGTCTGTGACTTTTTCACATTGATTTTATATTCTGAGACTTTCTGAAGTTGCTTATCAGCTTAAGGAGGCTTTAGGTTGAGAACATGGAATTTCCTAGGTATAGGATTATGAAAATGTCATTGGCAAAAAGAAACAATTTGACTTCCCCTCTTCCTATTTGAATACCCTTTATTTCTTTCTCTTGCTTGACTGCCCTGGCTAGAACTTCCAATAATATGTTGAATAGCAGTGGTGAGAGAGGGCATCCTTGTCTTGTACCAGTTTTCAAAGGGAATGCTTCCAGTTTTTACTCATTCCATATGATATTGGTTATGGGTTTGTCATAAATAGCCCTTATTATTTTGAGATATGTTGGAATTTGTATTTTGTCAGAATGTGTTTGCTCTTGTAACCCTTCTCATTCAAGAGGTAAAATGCATTTTGGGGCCATGTGTGTGTGTCTGTGTCTGTGTTGCTACTGGAAAATGGAACAAGCACAGGAAAAAAAAAACTTTCATTATTAAGTCCAACTGGATTTGAGTGAGCGTTAATAAGTGAAATGTATAAGAAGTCATGTCAGAAACTCTAAGTCTAGAATCAGCTTTGCTTTACTCTGTGTTCTTTTGAGCCAGCCTGGTCTGATCATCTCCCCTGACATGTACATGGATGGCTCTACTTTATTATGAAGTGAGATGGAAGACTGGAGAATCATCCCAAGAAGAATATCAGATTGTCTACCAGGAAGTTCCTAAGGTGGAGGTTAAGAGCTCAGATGAGAGTGTCGGAATATGCAGGTCCTACTTACCATCAAGGATTGTTTCAAAGGCTTACTCCTATTGGATTAAAAGGTAATTTTTACAAAAGTGACACCAATTAATTATTAAATTATCTCAATGAACTGGTTTATTATTTAAAATGATGACAAAAACATGAAACATCCATGTTCAGGGTCAGTAAATATTTGAAAATATTTATTGGCAATTATATATGAAGATGATTATTATACCATGATTTATACAAGAATGAGAAAGTTTTACTCTAATCCCTCCTGTGAAGTACATGAGAGGCACAGAAATGAGAAAGTGAAACTCCCTTTATAGGCAAATTCTAGGTCTTTGAAGGCCTTGATGCTTTGTAAAGAAAGTTGCAGTCCTTCATTTAGGACTCTGGAGCCATTGAGGTTTTTAAGTATCAGTGTTTCATGATCTTCTTTACAAATGAAAGGGACCCTTTTATTGCAGAAGATAGAGGCTGAAAGACTAAGTAGACAGGTGATGAGGGTCTTACTTAGGACAACAGCAGAAAGACCAAGAGAAGAGTTTTTAGGACAATTTATGATCTAAAATTAGCATAACTTGGTAATGTTTAAAATAAGAAGCTTGAAGAAGTAAGAACAAATATGCCATTTCAAGCTTCTAGGTATTATACATGGTGTCACCAACTAAGAGACAGACTATGAAATTAGAAACAGGTTGAAGACGTTACACAGAGTGTCCTTTGGCATCTGGGAAAATTGTGGTGCTGAAGGGATTCCAGGGTGGACAGGCCATCAGGCTGGAAGTGTAGAGACTGATAGCTTATGAGAGAAGAGTGGGTTTGAAGTGCGGATAGATGTGCAGGTCACCAACAGGTTGATGGTAGTTTACAATCACATAAGGATGAGATCATCTAGGGACTACACATAGCAAGAGCACTGGGGACAAGGCTGGAGCACATCTCCACCACATCTCCCCTGGAATGCTAGTCCGCATTGACACTGATGGGTTGGTGAGAAACGGTAGGCCAGGAATATGCCTAAGATAGCACATGGCTATGGCAGGCAGAGTTCTGAAATGCCTGCCACCTAGTGTGCACACTCTGTACTACTTCCTCTACTTAAGTGTGGGTGCCTGTGAACATGATGGGATAGCCCCTCTTGTGACTGAGTTACATTATACAACTCCATCTTGGCAGACAGAAGAAAAACTGTCCTGCTGGCTCTAAAGTAAGATGCTATTCTATAAAGGAGTCAGAGAGCCACGTGGCTATGACCTAAGGGCAGCCTCTGGTAGCTGAGAGATCACAGGCTGACAGTCAGCAGGAAAACAGGGACCTCAGTTCTCCAACACAAAAAAATTGAATTCTGCCAGTGACCTGAATGGGCTTAGAAAAGGGCCTTGAGCCCCAGATGAGAATGCAGTTCTGCCAACATCCTGATTTCAGGCTTGTGCAACACTGAACAGATAACCCAGCTATGCTGTGTGGACCTCTGACCTCCAAAAACTGACAGATAATAAGTGGGCAGTGTTTTAAGCTACTAAGTTTGTGGTAATTTATTGTGGACCAATAGAAAACTACTATAATGGTCTGAGAGGTGGGAAGGATTTTTTGATGGCAACAGTGGTGTTACATTGAAAAGATTCCTTCTACAGAGACAGTCGACATGCACACAGTCCAGATGCTCAGGGCCTAATACACGCTAGTAGCAGTATATGCCTTTTGCTTTTTTCTTAATTTGGAAGCTTAAACTCAGGGTCCTAAGTCTTCACACAATCCAAAAAGCTACAACACTGTTTCTATCAAAAGAAGGAAACATATATATTTACTTTAAAAGTCATCTCACTTAGCCAGATTAGATATCCACCCTGGACAAGATCTATGGATGTATTTTGGTATCTTTAGCCATAGAGGAGAATTTAACGTAGCTTCTAAAAAACCACCATCATCAAATACATTATGTACTTATGAACTATGTACCAAAAAAAATTAATGTCTTGGCAAGACAAATGTCCATGAAGATAAATGACAATCCTTCTCCCTTTCTCCTTTCTCCTAAGAAGAAAAAAGACCTGGCCCTTTATTGCCTGGAAATACTCTCTGCAGTTCCTTGTCAAAACAGTCTGCTACAATTTGAATAAAGGAAGGTTTTGAAATGCTTCTCAACTTAACATTTCCAGGGTAATATTTTCTTTTGAGTTGACAGACAAAGCCTTCATCTGTCAAATGAATGTACTCAAGAGATTATATCAATGGCTAATCCAATTAAAAATCTTTGGTATATTCAGTTATCTCTGCTGTGAATTTGATGAGATGTAGATTGTGGAGAATAGAAAGTTGTATTTACTTTTCCCTTAAATCTTTATTAATCATTTTTGTATTTAACTTTAGGAAAATTATAACTTCTAATTATTTTTTCCTATATCTAGAATGAAACAAACTAATAAAAAAGAATAATCCTACCCCAAAATGTGTTTTTATTTTAGTTTTGTTTTTTCTTAGTTAACATCATATGCTTAAGCAAATTTATTTTACTAAATTCAGTGGGTAGAAACAAAAAAGAAACACATAAGTAGGGCCAACCTAGTGTTATGTTCTGGGGTGTGTGTGTGTGTGTGTGTGCGTGTGTGTGTTTCTGTGTGTGGTTTGATTAGGGATATGCCTCACAATAAAGTCGATTCATTATGATCCAACTTTCCAAGTAGTTAATTTGGCAGTCTTTAGATAGAGCTACCAAGTGTGAAGACTGTATAATATAATTTTATTTCTGCAGAAACATTGTAAGAAAAGCGATTAATAATTATTCTGGAATAAAAACAATTTTTTTAAAAAAGAAAACTATTTATTTATTTATTTATTTATTTATTTATTTTAAGACTGAGTACTTTTTGTAGCCTTGGTAGCGACGGGGTTTTACCATGTTGCCAAGGCTGGTCTCGAACTCCTGGGATCAAGTGATCCACCCGTCTTAGCCTCCCAAAGTGCTAGGATTATAGGCATGAGCCACCATGCCTGGCCAAAAGTAAAAACACTTTTTGGAAACCTTTTAGAAATTAAGTCATGAATAGGTGGTAAAAGCATTGTGAAGACAAAGACTGTTTTTGCTTCCTCCTTCAGACTTCAAGGTTTTGGTTGCTTGTTGGTAAGAGCTTGTGTTCATGTGAAAGGAAAAGAGACACAAGCCAATGTTTTGTTTTATTATATATGATAATCTTCTATTTCATTTTGTATTTGGTGTGGGAAATTCGAATCCTCAGATTTGTGGCCTCACTGGCTTTCCTAAGAGAATTATTTTTCCAAGTTACAAGATGCTTCAGGCTGTCTCCCAAATCATTACGATAAACACCACAGTGAGGGTATGAATGCATCATAAGAACACTGGGGAGGGGGGCTTGAGAATATCTGGATATCTCCTAATGGCATCTGAGCAAGCTTCGTATCTTACCTGAGAATGTCCAAGCTAGGTTACCGTAACCAGTTCTCTAGCAGATTCAGTCTGAGTTAAGGGAATTTTCCTCTAGAAGATTTTTTTAATGACACTCTCCACTTTACCTGAAACCTTGTCTCATGTTTTTAATTCTACCTTATAAAATGTTACAACCAGAAAACCCACATTCCTTTATTAAGTGCTTCCCCCATGAAGAGAAGGTGGCTACAATGGGAATTCTGCTCCCCCAGTCGTTTGGCTATCATCGGCTTGGCCCTCCTCTCCTTTACATCCCTGAAGCTTTGCATGTGTGATTACCATAACTCCCTTTTGTGTGGGATTATGTGTAATTAAGTTTTCAATCAATTTGACTAATTAAATGGAAGTACTGTCTGTGGGCTAGATCAGGAGACTAAAATCTGGGTTTCTGAGTATTACCACTAATTCACTAGGTGGATACAGCAGTTTATTTAACCTCCAATTTCCCTAATGGAGGAAGCAGAGTAGGACGTCTTTAAGGTCAGATTCTACAAGAAGCCCAATTTTTGTAAGAACCGCAAATTTCTATCTCCAGACCCTTGTTCTCTCTGTGCCTCAAATCCAAATTCCCAGCTGCCTCCTCTTGCTGGGGAGTGCAATACCTCACCAGGTCCATCTGAAAAGCCAGCCATATCCATGAGAAATTACTGCAAACCCCTGGCTAAGGATGATGGCACTGATACTGGCCTGGATTTTATAGGTTTCCCTGCTCAAATGGTGGTAGACATAGGGAAGAGACTACATCAAATTCATTGGCTAAAGATTTGTACTTTATTTTACTTCTTCATGAATTAAGTATCGTGCTGGGAAGATATCCTTTGCCTTATTAATGTTTCTCACTTTGGAACAAATTTAAAATAATAGAAAATAATTTCTGAAAGTTACCTTAGTGATACTGCAGCCCAACCTCCTTAGGTTCTATGAGGAAAATGAGGTCTCTGCAAGATAAGGATTGACTCACTGTAGAAGGAGCTAGAACTCCATGGCTCCTTCCCAGTGCTCTCGCCACTGCTTGTCACAACCGCAGGTCATGTATGATTTTCTTGCACAGCCACAACCATGTATGCCACTCGGCATGATGTCATCTAAATAAGGGAGTGTTCAGAGCAGAGCTGACTCATCTCAATGGCAGGGCAGTCGGATGCCATCCAGTATGCCTTAGGTGTCCAGGGGAACAGAAAGTACGAGCATGGCAGAGTCGCTGGATGGCCCTACAATCTGTATTGCTTTCCACCAGGCACACTCTTGTCACACTATGGAGTAAATGAGAGCCGCAGAAAGAATCCCCAAGAACACATAATTTCCAGAAAAACAAGCAGCAACCCAAGTGAGAGGGAAGAGGCACATAAACCCCGTCAGCCTATCCAGCGTCAAAGAGGTTCCAGGTGAAGATGAAGAGAGCTCACTCCTGGGCCTGCCTTCCTTCTTCTGCTGGGCCTTTCTGCAAGAACTCACACTAGACCTCTAACTGTTGATCACCATCCTCACTTCACTTCGCCAAGCCTAAATGTATATTTCCTTCAGAGATTACATTAATAGTTTCCTTTCTTCTCTGACCACAGGACAAGGCAAAATTTCCCTTACTTTATATTACTTCAAAATTTATTTATATCATCCGCTCTGTAATATCATACACTATTAATATGCTGACTTGCGTGTGTTCTGTAGTTATTTCATGTGTGTATTTCACATCTCCCTGCAACATGACAAATACTCGAGGGGAGAGGCCGTGACTTCTGCTTCTTTGGAATCTCTAACAACCCTTACCACATAATAAGCTCATTGAGTGGACATAAATCTCTATGGAGACCTGAAAAGGGGTGAGTTTGTTTGTTGGTTGGTTGGTTGGTTTTGAGCCACTCTTTTGATGTTCTTTTCATGGTTAAACAAGAAAATAAATGACACAGGCCTCTAGTGAGTTAAAACTGGCTCAGTACCCAAGCACCAATTCATTAAAAGCATCTGTGGATTCAAAAAAGGGAAAAGCAAATTTTAAAAATGTTTAATAATTTTTGTTGAAATCTTAGCGTCTGTATCTGCATTCTTAAATTAATATGTATATTTACATGTTAACGTAGAGTAACAACGAATAGAATTATTATAGATTAGTTTAAAGCAACCCCTGAATCAATAGTTGTGATGTAGAAATACGATCACAGCAAGTGCAGAAATATATCTCTGCACTGGAAATGAAATCATTTTGCTTTTTCCTGCTAAACTAATTCTTATTCTGT
Organism: Papio anubis; assembly: GCF_008728515.1. Lineage (NCBI taxonomy): Eukaryota > Metazoa > Chordata > Mammalia > Primates > Cercopithecidae > Papio > Papio anubis. Next base: position 99,632,854 of record NC_044989.1, read on the forward strand.
CATGCTTACTGCTCACGAATGTTTCAGTGAGTAATATGTGTTACAGCTATTAGAGACAGGTCTGCAATGTTAAATAGCAGCAAGTCAAAGATGGCGAGTCTTGTCATTTAATGAGTTAAAGATCAGATACTAATATTGTATTAAAACTAGGTGATGCACACTCATAGCCTGCTATTCTGTTTGCTGGCGAAATGTCAGCAGAGAAGCAACAGGAAATAGCAGAATGTGGAAGACAAAAGTTGCCCATACTTAAAGGATGGCAATGAAACAAAACGAAGTTTGTTTAATTGAAACAATGAATTGTTTAATTAAAAGAAATTCCTATCTCCTATTCATTAAGATAAGCATCATCGAGATTCATTTTAGAACAAAAATCTAATATCTGCTTTGCAACTTCAGTGCTATTTTTACATAATTTTGTTTTCCAGAATAATACTAGCTGGAAAGAGGAAAGAAAAAAAAAGTCTGCATTTATGCTTCCCTATGTACTGAGCATATATGACTGTTTCAAATAAAATTAACAACTTCAAAAGAACTGCGCCATGAATTTTGATTAATCCAGAGATATAACTGGGAGGTGAGGAGGAATTTGACTCCGAGCCCTCTTGAAAACTTTAAGTCTCTGAAAATTTACATTCATGTCCACTGAATGGTGACAGATCAAGGAATTTCTAGGAAACTCTGAAGGCACCTAGCACATTGGATATTTCCTTTTTATGAGAACATTTAGACAAGTAGAATAAAAATTTCTCTATCAAAAATAAAATTGACATATGGTGGAAAGAAACTAATTCCAGAATATAAAATACATACAACCACATTTTTCCCCCAACTACACTGGTTAAGGAAAGCTTACCTTTTAGATCCTTAGAACTATAAAATTATGTGCTGCGGCATCTGTCTCCAGTAAGTAGAATAATTTCCCAGAGAAGAGCAAGACTGTCAACACAACAATAGGAGACTTGCCAGTTGACAGGAAAGAATGTTCCTTGACCTGACCGTGGCTGATGGGACTCTGATGTGATCTCCCAGGACTAGATGGTCTAAAGCCCTGATTCATTAGTCTGTTTAATCTTCATGCTTGCTAAAAAAGAGATCCTCCTTGATTTAAAGGCTGTCAGGCTGTCATCTCAAGAGGTCCATCCCTTGTCATTCTCTGCATCCACATTGAATAAAATGATTCCTAGTCTTGTTAGAAAGAATTATCATAAAGACAAAAGCAATCTAGAAATAGAACCTGAAATTTTTAGCTAGGGACATTTACATGTCTAGCTCTACCTACTTTTACTCCCACTGTGATTTTCAGTCACTGAGGTAGGTATTTTCTATTCTCACTATAGTTATATCATTTCTGAAAAGTCTGTGTTATAAAACTACATTGTATGGTTAGTGTTGCACTGACAATTAAGCTTCAAACTAAACCTAAGTTTCACAATTATAATGTGATCACTTAGAGTTAAGGTTTTGATACAGGAACCCAGATACATTGCAAAGAAAGTTGAGAAAAATAGATTGTGATAGTGGGAGGAACAGGGAACTGGGAAAGTCCAAAAAGAATTATCGTTTGAGTCCCCTAAATGCACACATTTGAAATATACCATGTTGGATTGGATAGTATTTCACATTGCTCTGAGTTCTGTTCTGAAGTTCCCAGATATCTTTTACAAGCTCTTACCATGTAATGTGTTGAGTCCATGGTAAAATCTACATGCACAGTAGCTGAATTAATGTTATGGGGATATTTAGTGTTTTTAATACCAGGTGACAATGTTTACCTGACATTGTATGTGGCAGATACGCATGTTTACAGACCACCATATTTACTCTTGCCCGATTACCTTTAGTTAACACTCAGATTATACTGATAGATTTGTGTTAAGATTCGTTGTGTTTCTCTGTTTCCAGGACCCAATAGATGGAATTTGCTCATGTTGCTCACGTGATCACCTCTCTGATTATTGACACTATATTGAGTGAGAATACCAAGGCATGGTATGATTTTTTTGCAGCTATGAATGGAAAGGATACTAAGTACTAAGGGTTCATGCACTATTGTAACTGGTGCATACTTTTGTACTATGTCATCTGGAAGGTGAACATCCCTTAACTCATTTCTCTCCATCTACTGATTCATATAAATGAATCAAGGTTCCATCTTCAGTTGTCTACACTCCATTCTCTCACTTATTAGTCCTAGTCTTATTTGTAACTCTACCTTCAACTGGTTTCCACACACATATAAAATCATTGTCTGCTTATCATTTCCTCTGTCTTGGAAATATTCCTAATATTAGCATTCAACATTCCAGATATTCAATGGGCTGTTCAAAGGCCCTTCTAACTGGACTGCCAATATTAGACTCTTCCCCTTTCTAATTTACCATACATCTTTGTAGAATTAAATTTCCTAATGCACAATTGTAATGATTCTGTCCTGTTTAATATATCCAGGACCTGTCCCCATTGCCTACACCACCAAGGGCACACTAATGGACTGGGCAATTATTACTGTCCTTCCAAATGTTAGGTCAACACATCTCATTCATAATGAATGAGCTTTCATTCTCATGAAAAATGGACAACACGTCTCATCTATCTTCACTCACCCTTGTCCACTGCCACGTTTCTGTTCCACCTGAAGTTCTCTTCCTCCATGTCTGGACATTTTAAATATGTGAACTTTGAAGCCCAACAAAGCCTTCTACTCACTGCTTCTGTAAATCTCTTAGCCAGAAAAAATATATTTGCTTTCTTTTCTAAACTCCCACATCACTATTTATTGGAACCTCATTTATGAAATATCATTTCTATCATTTACTTCAGTCATTCACACAGTAACTGTAAATTTCTTGCAAGTAAAGCCTGAGTCTTTTAGCTTCTCTGACTTCGAGGATTCAATCTGTATGTATTTTTCTTAGATGTATACCACAGCATAACACAGGGTGAATTATAAATGTTTTCCAGAGTATTTCGTGCTATTATTCTCACAGACGTCTGAGTCTACCCAAACCAAGAGTTTTCTGTTATTACATGTTTATTTCTAATCTTTGACTCACCTTTGGAGAAATAGAAGAATACTGCCTTTGAAATAAAAAGGCAAGGTTCCTTATATGAAATATTAGTATAGAAATGGTGAATTTATTTGGGGGTGGCTGGGTATACATTTTTGAAAGAAAAGCTTGTGGCCTGAAAAAGAGAACACAGTTTTACCAAAGTAAAAATCAACATGTTCAAGAGTGTTCATAGATCAAAAGTATAATCACTCAATTCCTAACCATTTCACAATACAACAAGCCATTGTGTTGGGGTTTTATCAAAGATGAGCGATATCAGTTCTCGCTTAGAAACTGATTTTAGCCATTTCATTCAATTCAGTAAAAATGGCAGTATTACAAATTCTAGCATTAGAGCCAGGAGCAGGATCTTCCCCTAAAACATTGTGAATCTTTAGGAATAGAACTCCCAGGGTTGCAATTTTTAAAAAGGAATAGGTGGTACGGTATTAGTAGCTGTTACTTGAAAGTTACCCTAGGCAAGATGAAGAAGGCTGAGGAGATAAATATCTCCTTGGGTCACTTCCTGTCCTTGTTGAATACAAGGACTAATTAAGGTAAGGCCAAACACCATTTTAAAATAAAAAAATAATGAGAACTGCCTTAGTTTTTGCAAGGACTTTCAACCTCATCTAATCAGATAGTTGTGCCAAGAAATGGGAAAAAACAAATCTAGATTGTGTGTTCCAGGACTCAGCCCCAGGACAGAACTCACGCCAACCCGACCACAGGCCTGATATAGGAAGCCTGTGTCCTTAGAAGGGCTTTTCCCTCTTGAGTATCCAAAGGCTTTGTTATCTCTGATTTCATTGCCTCACTCAAAACCTGATTTTAGCCATTGCCTTCAATGAAATAAAAATGACAGGAGCAGCTTAAAATGTCATCCTTCCCATGGATATCTGTATTTTAACAAGGGATTAATCTTTAAGCTTAAGTGCCATCAATGATATTTCAGGCAATCCCTCAAAAATGGAGTAACGTTTTGGAGACAATCTAGGAAATCTCTAAAATCTCTCTTAAGTGGCCACACAGAGTACTGAGGGGGCATGCTAAGTGTACCATCCTACCCCAGCTACACCTGTTTGAAAGAGGTGCTATCTTTTATAAGCCAAACAGCAGCTACTTTTCTGAGCATAATTAGCTTAAGAGTTCTCTAAAATAACTTGATTTAAATATCTTAACTTCATCTGCTCTCACTTAACAATTCACCTCTTTTGTGATACACGTTATGTATACCTACTTCAAAAAGACACTAAAAGTTAACTTTGTTCAATTACCATTAATGGACTGTTGAATCCAGACAATTCGCTTCTAGACTGGAATATATTGAGTATCTTTAATTCGCCCTTGTAAGAATGGGAGGGGTTAGTGTTTTTAAAAAGGGGTTAAACAGGAATAAATGCCTTTTCCAACTTCTTTCAAGTGCTGTCATTGACTGAGGCTACTTTACTAATTATTCTCAGAAAAATACAATACTTACAGGTTCAGAGTTGTGGCAAATTGAGAGACTGAGTTGATTCTTCATGAAAAAACACATTATCAGTGGTCTCCTATGCAGCAGGCACTGTTGCAGGTACATGTGGGGAAACAGCAAGAGAAAAAGTAGATAAATATCACTGTCTCTATGAAGCTGATATTCTGAGGAGAGGTTGAGGCTGACTTAAATCTAGGAGCTCTGGTAAGTAGAAGAGTTTAACCTGATTCTGAAATATCTGAAACATCTTGCTCAATACTCCGTATTTAAAAAATAAATTCAGGGGAAAATTGCACAACAAAGATTAACATAAAAACCAGAATAAGTATCTAATATGCTTGCTGAATGAATGGATTCTGAATTTTCACCTATGTCAATATAAAGGAATAAAATAATAGTCATAATATGTGAAAGATGAGAATGGCAATTGGAACTAAAATACGTTATTTCTTCCTAGTAAGTTAGTTAGCTCTTAAAACACAAATCGAGTACTTCCCCAATAGTCAAGTGTTGTTTCTCTTGTGATAACTAGAATAGAAATAGAAATAATATAAATAAATCATGTCCCAAATCCATCAACCTATTATGCTTCTTATGGTTTTACTAAAGAATAAGTAAACTTACCAAGTCGGTATATATGGTAAATTAGTAAATTTGCCAAGAAATTTGTCTTTCTTGTGACCTAGGACTGTATAGAAAAGGCCTATCTATTCTCCTTCTGGAATGTGCCATGATTAGTCTAGGTTTTGATTAAGCAAAAACTGACATAAGCATGTTGCATGCTATGTGAACACTAAATGATTGTCCTGCTACTTTAAAAATATATCTGGGGAAACAATAAAACAATGAAATGCAATATAATATAGTTGAAGATGAAAGGAAATGAGACTTCGGCAGCATCTGTGATAAGTGAACACTTGTCTCCTTCCGTGAGCTCTTGCTGCTGCTCCTGCCCACCCTCTGTCACTGGACTCCCAGCTGCAAGGTGGCCCATATTAACAGTCACTCTGGGTTCAACATCATTAATGTTCACTCTCAAGTCACCACAAATCCCACGTTCCCCTCATCTCTCAGGCTTAAAAAACTCATTTAACACCAAGGGCTAATTAATTAACTGGATTTTCTTATATTTAATGGGGAACATACTAAGCCATCAGAATCCAGCCTTGTTCAAATTTAGGTCACCAAAGAGGTCTACAAGTATGCCAGTCAACAGAAAACCTAACCATTTATTGTCTAGATTTTACTTTAATAGTAATCAAATTTTTTTACAAAATGTTACGTTAAAGCAGAGCAGGAGGGATGCTGCACTAGAACAATTTTATAATTTCTATCATCATGCAAGTCCTTATTTCCAATATGCCTTCATTTTACTCATGAAATGATCCCTTCACCTGAAAATACACAGTAGCATTAATTCTGGAAATAGTGTAAAGACCCGATGTTAAATGTTTGTGTATATTTGATTACAGGAGGGTGCCTTGTTCTCTGTGGCTAAAGGCAGAAAATGAACTTTTTGAAACCATGGTTGTCAATTTTTCCTATGTTAGAGTTAGATCAGACAATCTAACACTGTAGCTAGTCTTTTATTTGAAGTTGGCAATCTCCTGAACGCAAACAAAAGCATGAAAGAAAATAGGAATTTATTTCAGAGTATACAAATAAAGTGACTTTATTCTGCAAAGCTTCAAATTTGCAAATATTCACATGTCAATTTCCATAAACACCTTACCTCTGAAACTAGATCATTTCTCCAGTGCAAATCTAAGGCCTGTATTTCTTGAGGATGAGAAACTCTGCATTCCCTATTGCTGTCAGAAATGTACTTTCCATCATTTTGTATTACCTGTTCAGATTTATTTAAAGATTGTTTTCCAAAATAAAACTCAAATGCATCCTGAGATAAATTCACAGAAGAAAGATTCAATCAGAAGCTAAATTATTTTTGAAGATTTATTCTCGTGGATACAAATGGATTATTCTAGCCAACAGCTCTCTAAAATCCTTTGGGTTAAACTTTGATGATAGTACTCAAAGCTAGATTTCCAGAAATATTAATTTCCAGTGAAACTGCACTTAAACATGTTCAAAATAATATAAAAAGTGTTTTGGGATTTGTTTTTATATACTCCCCATAGAAATGCCAGTGAAAATATTTGCTGAGGTGAGAACTGTCTCAAACGTGTCTCCTGTTCAAAGGGACCCTTTCTAGAATGAAGAGAAGTGGAGCCCACTGTGCCACAAAATTTCCTTCATATTCCCTCTGAATAAACAGGTTGACTACAGGTTATATTAACTTGAAAGACTCTCCTATGAGTGGCTATTTAAGACAGAAAATCCAGACCTGAAAGCCCAGAGCACTGAGCCTTCAGGTGGGCAGCTAAGAAAAAGAAAGAAGCCTAGAACTCTTCAAGGGAAAGTGACTAGGGAGGCTGGATCCATTACTAGACAGCCATTGGCTTTGGTTGGCTCCATAGTTAGCCATGTAGACCCTGAATCCTAGAAGTCGCTTCAGGATAGCTACACAACCTATTAAACTTCCAGAACATCACCAGAAGGACAATGACCTGAAGTGCACTGGCCAGTTTTTGAGGCAGCAGATGATCTGTGAAGGAGTCAGTTTTCCTCACTCTGTAGCTAAGACAGAGACTCCAGATCTGAAAACAGCTGGGCCCATAGGGTTCACCTTGAAATATTTGGAAGCCCCCAGGCCTCCTCCTAACAGACAAGTCCTCATAAAGCCCAAGTGCCTCATGTTGTTGAGAATGCCACAATTTTGTTATATTTCTTTTCTTTTTTAGAGGAGTGGGGGGACGGAGTCTGGCTCTGTCACCCAGGCTGGAGTGCAACGGCACGATACTGGCTCACTGCAACCTCTGCCTCCTGGGTTCAAGCAATTCTCCTGCCTCAGCCTCCCAAGTAACTGGGATTACAGGCACATGGTACCACTCCCGGCTAATTTTTGTGTTTTTAGTAGAGAGGGGATTTCACCATGTTGGCTAGACTGGTTTTGAACTCCTGACCTCAGGTGATCTGCCCGCCTCGCCCTCCCAAAATGCTGGAATTACAGGGCATGAGCCACCATGCCCAGCCTCATATTTCTTAATAAGTTTATTGAATGGTAACCTTGGATGACTTTAACGAAAGAAGATGTGAGCTTGAGGAGAATAATAGCAACTAATGGGCTAATCAGCGCAGGCCCTTGCTAAGTGACTGGCTTCTTGCTCTGCTCTGCCATCAGAAGACTCAAATTTATCCTCGAAGAGAGTAAAAATTCCCAAATGCCTCAGACCTTCACGAACTAAGCCATTAATGCTTACAATGAGCACGCCAAAGGTCTGCTTCCTGAGTGTCACATCATTTAGTCTTTGAGAACAGGACATACACATTCGTTTGATCTGCTGACAACACCTAGCAAAGTACCTTGCAGTGGGAACGTATACCCACATACTTGCCAGGGAAATGAAGTACTGAATGGATAAATGAATTCATTACTCACAATCATTATCAGTATTGTGGTTCTTTGTATCTGCTTGCTGGAGTGTCTGAAAGCACCATAAAAATAGCACATTTGGATATCACAAAAAGCCTGGATTCAAGTAACTCTTCCATTTACTCTAAATCCCTGTTGTATATAATATGATTTGACGAGTAAGCATTATTTACTTGCTTCTAATTTATTACATCACCAATTATATTTGAGAATAAATTGCAAGTGTGGATGGCAAGTAAAAGTATTATTAACAAGACTTGTATACATCCTGGACAATAGTAACATCATTTAAATGGTGATGGTATTGGGATATTTTTATAATCTAACCCTAGGCATGCTAAAATACAGTGAGATAAACATTGAATGGGCCTTGCATTAATCCATTCTCACACTGCTATAAAGAACTGCCAGAGACTGGGTAATTTATAAAGAAAAGAGGTTTAATTGATTCACAGTTCCTGTATGACTGGGAGGCCTCAGAGAACTTACAATCATGGCGGAAGGGGAAGCAAACATGTTCTTCTTCACATGACAGCAGGGAGAAGTGCCCAGCAAAGGAGGAAAGCCCCTTTCCTCCATCACATTTCATGGGAACACACTCACTATCACAAGAACAGCATGAGGGTAGCCGCCCCCATAATTAAACTACCTCCCACTGGGTAATTTAGTCCCACTCCCCCTTCCCACAGCACATGAGCATTATGGGAACTACAATTCAAGATGAGATTTGGGTGGTGGCACAGTTAAGTCATATTAGGCCTCTTGCTATGTTGCTTCACATTTTTAAATCAAACAGTTAAATAGTTTCCAATTTAAAAGAAATCACATATTTGTATACAACTACTGTATTTTAATCTGTCACATGTTTTATTATCAGGGACATTAATAGTTAAAAAAAATCCTTTTATATCACTTTCTGATAGTGATTTTCCATATATCCTTTATTATATCCAAAAGTGTACATCCGTGTTTTAAAACTTGAATCATAAAAATATTCAGGTACTGTGAGATTATCTCAATTTTGAAAATGTTATAAATTTAAGGACATCTTGGAATAGTACTGTGAAATGACTTATATGTCTACATTTAGGTGGCATATCTATCTCAATGGGATTTGCACATCTTTTAGAAATGTGATGTAATTACTCCATATTTGAGACCAGCAAGCAATCTCATTCCTTTTCTAATTCAACTGGCTTTATTCCAACCTGCTTGGATGAATGTGGAAGGGGAAGAATCCAGGCTTAGATAGCGAGCAGCAGTCCTTCTCCAGATAGGTTTCCAAGGATGAGCCAAGGGACAGCTACCTCAGCTTCACAGATGAGACAAGCTGTGAGCCAGAAGACAGTGGGCAGGAAGAAAAGACATGGGTTGACAGAGATACTCTAAGTCTAAGCCTGCAGAGGATCAAGCAAAGTGAAGAGGGGAGAGGAAGGCAACATGGAGTGAAGTCAAAGAAGAAGCCCCAGTGAACCCAGCCACTGCTCTGCCTCCAGTTCACTTTTTGGGGCTCACCCTACCTTGGCAGGCAGGAGTTGGGGCAGAGGTTACATTTTAAAAGAAGGCAGTAATGCCTGGACTGGAATTATTCATGGGATTTTTGTGACACTTTAATTTATGTCATACTTCTTGCATATTTTCTTATATCACCATCAGCCAAATCTAAGTACTATTATTATGTCCATTTACTTTGTTCTTAGCTATCTATATATTTAAATATTGATAATCATAGTGTAAGTATATTTTCCCTAAGCTCTCTGAACAGTAATTCTACATTGATTCATTATCCTGAAGATATCTGTGTCCTTACCATTCTGATCACTGTATCAGAGACATCACCAGTATTTATGTGTGGACATTTCCTTGTTTATCCTAAAATGTGCTTTCTCTTCCATCCTTGCCCCTCTAAACTAAGATATGTGCCTGGGGTCCCAAGCACCCTCTGTGTATTTCTCATTGGGGTTATTATTTTAATAGGGAGGGAAGTGACAAGTTGATTTCATGTCTTGATTTAATCTCACCCCTTAAGTCTAACAGGCATTTTCAACGTACCGTGCATTTGGATTATACCTCTCCCCTAATTTTCAGTGCTGATTTTTCTCTATTTTTGAATTTTCTTCATTTTTTTAACATCTGAGAAGTCAGATGTTAGAAGATTTTGTGTAAGTCATCATTGCACCCCTGTTTCAAACCTTCCGTTTTGGTAGCCCACCTGGCTGGCCTCGGAATTTCAACTTGTGAGTAGAACCCTTTCTAACTGGTTCAAGTTCTCCCAGGGGAACAATGATTCTGTCTCTGAATGGTTACTAGGACACAGAAATTTGCTAATACAATTGCTTTCTGATATGAACTTGAGAAGAATCTGTTTGTCTAGATCCCTTAGAACTTTGTTCCTTTTGCCAGTAGGAATAGCTTCCATCTCTGACTCATTCCTTAGTTGAGTTCAACAAAAAGTTTTTGAGTACCTTATATGTGCCTTAGGAATAGTCAAATGCAAATCCATTGGACTTAGCCCCTGCCTTGTGGGAGCTTCTATCTAATCTATTGGAAACATAGACACATAAATGGATAACGTTCAACAAGCTTTAAGTAACTGGACAGTGTTTGATACAGTTCTACATGTTAAGATGAAGGTTGGAGGGAGGAGTCAGAAAACCTGGATTCACACTGACACTTTGCTACTTTTAAATGTAAACTACTAAGTCCCTTAACCGTTTTCATCTTAATCTGTATGTTAAACTATTATATCAATACTTACCTCATTGAGGAATTATAAAAACAGATTGAAGAAATTTGGAGGAAGAAAGATTTTCAAATATATACATTTAATTTTAAAGTGGTTCTTATATGATTGCCTCTGTTTCTAAGCAATGTGATTATATTATCACTTATATATTATTAATGCACGGCAGTCCAAGACCACCAAGAGAACACCTACCTATATTTGACAATTTGGATATGTTGCTCATTGCAGAGAGAGAGAACTCACACCACACGGAACCATGGAATGTCTCAGTAGTTGGGTATTAGAAGAGAGTTATATGTCAATGGAAGTTTAATGGAAATAGCATTCAATCTATGAATCTATAAATTGAATCTATAAATTGGCCATTTTATCAATATTGATTCTTCCTATCCATGAGTATGGAATATTTTTCCACTTGTTTGTGTCATCTCTGATTTCTTGGAGCAGCGGTTTGGGGAGCCAAATGATGAGAATATATGGACACATAGAAAGGAACAACACACATTGGGGCCTTTTAGAGGGTGGAGGGTGGGAGGAGGGAGAAGATCAGGAAAAACAACGAATGGGTACCAGGCTTAACACCTGGGTGATGAAATAATCTGTACGACAAGCCCCCATGACACAAGTTTACCATATAACAAACATGCACATGTACCCCTGAACTTAAAGGTTTTTAAAAAAGAGAATTCAAGTTCGGATTAGGTGACATGGGGGTGAGTTCCAGGACGTGGGGCTGGGGGTGGATTGGGTGCTGTCAGGAAGCCAGAGCAATTCTGTGATTGAGTATCTTAACAAACCTTTTGTAGAAAGAGGCAAAACTAAATAAAGGCAAAGGTGGCCGGGCGCGGTGGCTCACGCCTGTAATCCCAGCACTTTGGGAGGCCGAGATGGGCGGATCACGAGGTCAGGAGATCGAGACCATCCTGGCTAACATGGTGAAACCCCGTCTCTACTAAAAAATACAAAAAACTAGCCGGGCGAGGTGGCAGGCGCCTGTAGTCCCAGCTACTCGGGAGGCTGAGGCAGGAGAATGGCGTGAACCCGGGAAGCGGAGCTTGCAGTGAGCTGAGATCTGGCCACTGCACTCCAGCCTGGGCGACAGAGCAAGACTCCGTCTCAAAAAAATAAAATAAAATAAAATAAAATAAAGGCAAAGGTGTACTTAATTACTCAAGAAGCAGTAGTCACTCATACAAGCCAGGACAAGGGGGTGGTTGGTCATTATTGTGGTTTAGACAATGTTCATGATGCCTGTGTTCAACCATGATGTTGTCTTGTGTTTGTACTGATCCATCATGGAATAGCCTTGTCTGATGTTGATGTTTTCTGAAATCTTGTTCCACACAACACTGAAGCCTGGCTTTGAGTGCTGGGCCAACTTCTGGAGGTCAGGGGTTACTTTTCTGTTTCCTAATATGAGTGTGTGTATGTGTGCATAAGCATATACATAACCCTAGAAGCGTGTTGTCAAATTCAAATTCTTTAAATCTAAATAAATGAAATTCTCAACATATTTTCACTACTAGAGGTTAAATCCTTTCCATTAAAACAAAATCAAACTACTTATTCGTAATTTTTTTCATACTTATTTTTCTGTCATTTATTTTGCTTTAAAATTAAAGGATTATAACATTGAAGCATAAAAACGTGTGTCAGATAACCACATATGGTATGAAAATCATAACCAAGCATTAAAACATTAAGCAAAAATAATAGCTTGGTTCTAAAAGGGAGAAAAATTCAAAAGTTTATGAAAGTAAAAAAAAATAAACAAATGAGATTTATATAGCTGTTTTTCTGAGTTCAACTTTTAATTATATCTTGAACTACCTTGCCTGCTCACTGCCAAAAAAAAGAAAAATTATATTTGTGGGCAAAGAAGAAATAATTATTATTTCCAAAACATATTTACCCCAATACGTAGCCCTGAACGATGCTGCTTAGACATAACAAATCATCCTCATTCTTAACCATGCTTGCATTTTGCATGGAACTATCTATGCCAAATGGTCATTTTTCTCACATTTATTACGTTAACAGGATAAATGCCAACATTTGTCAACATCTTGTAAATGATGAGTCTTAATGAGGCAAGCTACTGTTTCACTCCTCTGAGGAATTTCATAGCAGAATAAGCAAAATATCAGGTTAACGCAACTGGGAGGGAATCCCAGAGAGCAAACCTTTTCTATGAACGTATATTCCTTGAGGTTTTGCTTAGAGTGGGTTCTAGGATGCAGGCCAATTTGGCCGAAACCTTTCTACAACATTTTAATTATATTTTTAACAAATCCTACAAAATGAGGTTCACATGTTGATTCAGCCAAAAAAAGAAAAAAAAAAAAAAAAAAAAAAAGCAAAGCAGTATCTACAAGCTGAACAGAATGCAAGAGAGAGGGAGTGATTTAGTGGTGTTGCCAAAAGCCAATGAATACAAGTGTTTTATAATAAGAGGCCATGTTCCACTCATATTGGGGTAGGTACAAAGAGTGGTGGAGGAGATACTCCTGCTCTAGAACAAATGAATCAATAAGTTTTTATTTACTAGGCATGTGCTAGACCCAGAAGTGAAAAATGTAACATTTAGAAAAACATTGTTTACAACATGGAAACTGAAGGCAAGACAAATGCAAAATAAGATAATACCTAGGCTTGCCAATGTGTTCTGTGACAAGCTTGGAAGCCAATGAAAGAACACAGTTAATGCCACAGGTTTCAGGGGCAGAAGTTTTAGTCTGTGTTTAAATCCTGATTCTGGTAGTTACAAATTAAACACACGTGGACATACGATCTTATTTCTTTAAATCTCAGTCTCTTTATCTGTTAAATGGAGATAATGATACCTACTATATAAGATTACTGAAATAATTCAATATGATGCATATAAAATGATTCGTAAAAAGCAATTATTGCCGTTATCATATCTACTAATGACATTAAATATTGCTCATCTCTGGTATAAAAAACAAATAGTGGGTAAGAGAGTACCAACAGTTCTTTTTTTAAAATTTTACTTTAAGTTCCAGTATACATATGCAGAAATTGCAGGTTTGTTAATAGGTATACATGTGCCATGGTGGATTACTACAACTATCAGCCTGTCATTGTCATCTAGATTTTAAGCCCTGCATGCATTAGCTACTTGTCCTGATGCTGTCACTCCCCTTGCCCCCCACCCCCTGACAGCCTCCGGTGTGTATTGTTTCCCTCTCTGTGTCCATGTGTTCTCAATATTCAACTCTCACTTATGAGTGAGAACATGCAGTGTTTGGTTATTTTGTTGCTGTGTTACTTTGCTGAGGGTGATGGCTTCCAGCTTCATCCATGTCCCTGCAAAGGACATGATCTCATTCATTTTTATGGCTGCATAGTATTCCATGGTATATATGTGCCACATTTTCTTTATCCAGTCTATCATTGATAGGCATTTGTGTTGGTTCCATGTCTTTGCTATTGTAAACACTGTTGCAATAAACATATGTGTGCATGTATCTTTATAGTAGAATTATTTATATTCCTTTGGGTATATATCCAGTAAAGGAGTTGCCAGGTCAAATGGTCTTTCTGGTTTTAAATTCTTGAGGAATTGCCACACTGTTTTCCACAATGGTCGAACTAATTTACATTCTCAGCAACTGTGTATAAGTGTTACGATTTCTCCAAAGACTTGGCAGCATTTATTGTTTCTTGACTATTTAATAATGGCCATTCTGACTGGGGCAAAATGGTATCACATTGTGGTTTTGATTTGCATTTCTGTAATGATCAGTGATGTGAAGCTTTTTTCATATGTTTGTTGGCCACATAAATGTGACACTTCTTTGAGAAGTGTCTGTTTGTGTCCTTTGCCCACTTTTTGATGTTATTGTTTGTTTTTTCTTGTAAATTTGTTTAAGATCTTTGTAGATTCTGGATATTAGACCTTTGTCAGCTGGGTAGATTGCAAAAACGTTGTCGCATTCTCTAGGCTGCCTGTTAACTCTGATGATAGTTTATTTTGCTCGTTTAATTAGATTCCATTTGTCAATTTTGACTTTTATTGTCATTGCTTTTGGTGTTTTAGTCATGAAGTCTTTGCCCATGCCTATGTCCTGAAGGTCTTGCCTAGGTTTTCTTCTAGGGCTTTTATGGTTTTAGGTCTTATGTTTAAGTTTTTAATCCATCTTGATGAGTCCAAGATGTAAGGAATGAGTCCAGTTTCAATTTTCTGCATATGACTAGCCAGTTTTCCCAACACCATTTATTAAATAGGAAATCCTTTCCCCATTGCTTGTTTTTGTCAGGTTTTTCAAAGATCAAATTGTAGATGTGTGATGTTATTTTTGAAGCCTCTGTTCTGTCCCATTGGTCTATATGTCTGATTTGGTACCAGTACCATGCTGTTTTGGTTACTGTAGACTTGTAGTATAGTTTAAAGTCAGGTCGCGTCTTTGTTCTTTTTGCTTAAGATTGTCTTGGCTATACAGGCTCTTTTTGGTTTCATATAAAATTAAAAGTAATTTTTTCTAATTCTGTGAAGAATTTCAATGGTAGTTTGATGGGAGTAGCATTAAATCTACATATTACTTTGGGCAGTATGGACATTTTCATGATATCAATGCTTCCTATCCATGAGGATGGAATATTTTTCCATTTGTTTGTGTCCTCTCTGATTTCCTTGAGCAGTGGTTTGTGGTTCTCCTAGAAGAGGTCCTTCACATCCCTTGTTAGCTGTATTCCTAGGTATTTTATTGTCTTTGTAGCAATTGTGAATGGGAGTTGATTCATCATTTGGCTCTCTGCTTGTCTATTGTTGGTGTATAGAAATGCTTGTGATTTTTGCACATTGATTTTGTGTCCTGAGACTATGCTGAATTTGCCAATCAGCTTAAGGAGCTTTTTGGCTGAGACAATGTGGTTTAATAAACATACCACATGTCTTCTGCTAACAAACAATTTGACTTTCTCTCTTCCTATTTGAATATCCTTTCTTTCTTTCTTTTGCCTGATTGCCCTGGCCAGAACTTCCAATACTATACTGAATAGGAGCAGTGAGAAAGGGAATCCAGCAGCACATCAAAAAGCTTATCCATTACAATCAAGTCAGCTTCATCCCTGGGATGCAAGGCTGGTTCAACATACACAAATCAATAAACGTAATCCATCAAATAAACAGAACCAATGACAAAAGCCACATGATTATCTCAACAGATGCAGATAAGGCCTTTGATAAAAGTCAACATCCCTTCATGTTAGATACTCTCAATAAACTAGGTATTGATGGAACATACCTCAAAATAGTAAGAGCTATTGATGACAAACCAAAGCCAATATCATTCCAAATGGGCAAAAGCTGGAGGCATTCCCTTTGAAAACCAGCACAAGGGTGCTTAACAATCCTTTAAAAGAACATGCTTTTTATTGCAAGTAGTTGTTATTGTTGTTGCTGTGTGTGTGTCCGAAGGAAAATGTTCTCATGTGAAACCCAGAATCCTTTAGAAAGTAATGAGCAAATATTTCAATACCCTTATTGAACACTCCCTACTATTAGATTGGAGCAAAAGTAATCACTTTTTTGCTATTACTTTCATTGAAAAAAAAAACAGGCTGGGCGTGGTGGCTCACACCTACAATCCTAGCACTTTGGGAGGCCAAGGCGGGTGGATCACAAGGTCAGGAGATCAAGACCATTCTAGCTAACATGGTAAAACCCCATCTCTGCTAAAAATACAAAAAATTAGCCTGGCGTGGTGATGGAAGCTACTCGGGAGGCTGAGGCAGGAGAGTGGCCTGAACCCGGGAGGCGGAGCTTGCAGTGAGCAGAGATTGTGCCACTGCACTCCAGCCTGGGCGACAGAGTCAGACTCCATATCAAAAAAAAAAAAAAAAAAAAAAAGCTACAGCAATTTTTATTTTTATCTTAAGAGTTACGGGGAATCACAGGAATACTACAGGTATTCACGCTTGAGAAATAACACTTTTCATGCAATGTCATAAAACAGCTGGAGGTACACAATGGAGTATGCAGCAGCCATTCACTAGGGTGAGTGGAGGAACAAGTTAAGAAAGAATATTATGGGTTAAGTTTTGGACATATAAAATGTGAAAGCGTTTTCAGTTAATCCAAGTGGAGAAGTCCAATTTGGATAAACAGGTCTAAAGGCCAAGAGAAAGTTTTGTACTGGAGACAGAGATCTGGCAATATTCAGCATAGGGACACTCAAAGTAATGAACATAGTTGATATTGGGCAGGAAGAGAATGAACAAATTCCATAAGGACAGTGAAACCAAGCCGATAGGAAGAGTGATTGAGGAGCCAAGAAACACTAAGATCTCTCAAAGAAAAGAAGAAAATAAGTCCCTTAGGAAACTAAAAAGATCAGGTAAAGGAGGAAATGAAAATGCCAAAAAATCAGGGTATCATGGCAGATGAAAGAAGTGGCCAAGTGTGGTAAGTATTATTCAAGCTCGAGTTCTAATACTGTCTAGCATTCTTTAGTGCTTATCGTATGCCAGGCTTTGTTCTAAGCCAGGGTCCAGCAGACTTTTCCATAAAAAGCCAGCTAGCAAATATATTGGGATTTGTGGGCAGTGCCATCTCTGTCACAGCTGCCCGCCTCTGCCCTTAGAGTGCAGAAGAAGCCACTGGAAATACATACAGGAGCGAGTTCTGCTGTGTCCCAATAAAACTTTATTTACAAAAACAGGCTGGCCAAAGTTTGCTGACCCATTAGCAGTACTTTATACTTATTCACTCAGTCATCTTCAGAACAAATGTAGGAGGTAATTTTACTCCCCTTTTATGGACCAGGACACTAAGGTATAGAGAGTTTGTCACCCTTCCAAGGTGACAGAGCTAGTAAGTGTTTGAGGCAGAGTTCAGATCCAAGTAGCTGGCTCCACAGCTGGTACTCTTACTTCGTGGCAGTTTCCTATAGCCAGGAAGGTCTTTAGTGGTGTGGGTAACAGCAGCTTCAAGGCAGTGATAAGGCAGGAGGTAATGGGCTGTGGTGCAGGTGGAAAGAGGAGAATCAAGCTCAGGCAACTCCACCTAAATGTTCAGCTGTGAAGTAAGAGATAGATCAAGGGGAAAGAAGGATCAAAACAAGAACTTCTAAGTCAGAAAAGACATTGCATGTGTTGAAATGATAATAGGAAGAAGAGAGAAAGGACAATATAAAGAAGTTTCTGGGAAGAGAGCAAGGAAGGAATTCAGAGGTCAAGTACTTACCAAATAGTAGATACACCTCCCTGAGAACAGGAGGGACAGACGAATACTTAGTGTGAGTAGAAATAACTGTTAAGGAAATGTGAATGGAAATTGAGAAAATTTTTTTTATAAAACCTTCTACTTTTCTTGATCAATAAGGTTGTTTTCTCAGGGAGAGGAATTTGAAAATAATGGAGAATATCTGAATTGCTTGCTTTACAAAAAGTTATAATTAAAATGAAGTAATACGTTGAGCTATTGAGTATATAAGGTGCCAGATACCCAAAAAAGCCTTTTATAGGCATTACTTTATTTCAAATCTAGACCATCCATGAGAGGTAGATATTCTTACATCAAGTTTAGAAAGAGACACTGCAGTTTAATTAGACAAAAACAAAAAAACAAAAAAAAACAAAAAAAAAACACAAAAACAAAAACAAAAAAAAACTTGCCGATTAGTGAGAGGTAGATCTAAGAACTACAACTTTATTTTTATCTAATTTCAAAGTTAGTACTTTTACCTGTTATTCTATAATGCTCTCTAGAATAGAATATAGGGAAAGGTTTGACCAGGAAATGATAGGTCGGAGATCATGAAGTTAGGACAGCATTTTCTGCCTACTTGCATAGTCGCACTAAGGCAGTACATGATAAATTACACAAAGAATGATGAAGACATCAACTGCTCTACAAGATATAAGATGTGCAAAGTCATTCCATGTATCCAGTCAGTCACGAAATTCTATTTGTTTTTCTACAGAATGATTGTAATATATAAAAGAGGGAAAGTTCATTGAGATATTTCTGCTGTGTTCTCTAGAGAGAGTTGACTCAAGAGCACGGAAGTCAAACAGTTCAGCACAGGAAAACATGGGACATGAAACGTACCTATAAGGTAGGTACACACATATAGGGTAGAAAATACAAAAATCAACACTTGAGGTCATCAAACTTAATGAATGAGAATTATGCTCAGGAGCATGGAGATATAGTCAGGAAAACAAGAGCCCATCACACATTCATTTAATCGGTCATTCAGATAAATACTCACCCAGTGGCCCTGGTGCCTGAGGCATTGGAGTAAGCTATAGAGAGGGTGCAGTGATGACAAATTAGAGGAGCATCCTCTGTAGGAACCTACACTACTGGAGAGGAGAAAGCCCTATAGCGTGTCACTAAAACATGAGAGGAGGGGACTGATCAAGATGTCCTCTAGAAAACATATTGAATGACCACAGTGAGCCATCTACATACTTCCACCCATTCGCTTTATACACATTCATGCACACAGACACCACCCAAATGGTTGGTTCATGTCCCATGAAAATGAAAATAACTCTATCTTCTTTCATGCTCATTTTATACCCCTCCAAGTCTGAAAACAGTTTTGTTTCTTGGAATTAGTTCCTCATTTTTGATTCCTCACAGATTTACACACCTTGATCACTGTGCGTGATTCTAAATAGATTTAGCTGTTTCCAAAAACTCCTTCTGCCTTTGAAGGATGCTGATTTTCTGTGTGAGAATAATCACAAGAATGTGCTTTAGGTTTACACAGTATCTGGCTTCACATTTTGAAAGCATCTGAGATCTTCCAAAAGAAAGTTTTTTGGAAAAGATAAAATGTATTCAATGTTGAAGTTTTTGTATGTTTACTTCCTAAATGGTCACATAACTTTGTATCATCTGGATAGTGAGGACCACGGCTTTGGTAAGAATGCTTTGTCACATGTCCTTCTCGATAGACTCATACACCCTATGCATCATCACAGCAGGAAAGGATGGTTGCTGGTAGATGATACCTGCATAAAAAAAAAAAAAAAAGAAAAGAAATGAGGAGGAAGGAGGCATGGAGAATGGTGTGGGTCATGGACATGGGCTGGTAGCAAGAGTCCGTCCAGCAACAGAACAGGAGGAAAAGCAGCCTATCTGGAGAATAATCCCATTAGTGTCAGGACCCATTGACTCTGACCTTCCATTTGAGCTTGCTGCTTTGGGCCCCAGAGTTGAAGCAGTCTTTTCAGACCATCAGTGAGTGCATGCACTTCCTCCTGGCACACGTCCAAGTCACTCCAAGGACGCACACACACCAGGTGGAGAATCAGACAGTATTTTAATCACAACACATATTGAGTGCAGGTGTAGTTTTTGAACTACTTTCTTCATGTGTTTTCTGTGGAGGAGACTAATGGCAGAGGTTTAAACTCCAGAATGAATCAGAAGCAACCTCAAATCCAATTGTGGAATGAAGCTGGAAATTGGAAAATGCAAAATTAGAAAGAGTAAAATACACAGCATCTAATAAGGAAGGCAAGCATTCCCCATGAAAATGTATACACATTCTCTCCTGTTTCTTAGGGACTGTCTGGATCTTAAATCCCAACCTTAAGACGAAGTCAAAATGAAAAAGTTGCAATGATAATACAAAAGTCCTCTGGCCAGAAGGCAACTGCTTATCCCCGAGGTCTATAAAAATGAAGAGAAAGAAGAAAAGGTGGAAAAGCCACTCAAGTATAATTTTATTCCTACTGTTTCCAAGGCACTGAAAAGTTTCATTAAATATCCTGGGACACGGTTGGAGAATATAATAAAGTTTCTCCAGAAATTATTATTTTCTTGAACTTTACATTCTCAGTTTGTAATCTAATGCGAACACATAACACAGATAATAATAAAACCCTGATTATTCCTATGGGAAAGAAAATGAATTTGGAGCTTAGCTTGTTTTTCTATCTTTCAAGAACTATTAGCTCTATTTACATGTGCTGTTATAAATTCTGTAGAAGAGAAAGAGTAGGCGGAAACTTGAGGATAAAAGCATTAACCATGTAGCAAAAGAAGGACACACACTGGTTAAAAGCTACAGAAGAAATTTCATGGGAAAGAAAGAGATATAGAGATATAGAGATATCAAGCAATATCTCTTTTTTTCCCATGACTCTCAAACACAGCTAATATAATTAGAATTTAGTATAGCCACTTTGGAGGGCATTTCACCAGAATTGAATATAACTGGAAAGGTGCACAACCAGAAATTCCACAATTCTGAGAGGAACATCTAACAAAATTGAAAACTATGTCAATAACCAATAGCTTCTCAGGTATGCATGTCTTTCTATTTGGTGTTCATGGAAATTGTGGAGGAGAAACACACTGTGCCCAAAGGAATGCCATCATACACATTCAATGTTGTATGGCCTTATAGTCTTGATTTTAAAGTTATATCTAAATTCTTTTCCTGGCTTGGACATTTAATTAATAGCTGTTTGTTTCGGCAGAATTGTGTTATTTTTCTGTCTTAGTTTCCTCATCTATAAAACATCAACAACAGTAATATCCACCTCCTCAAAGTCTTGTGAAAAAGATTAATTAAGAGAATATTTGTAAAGAACTTATCAAAATGCCTAGAAGAGGGTGAGTATAATTATAGCTATATAGTTATAGCAATTTTGACTGTTGTGGTACAGGCTTCCTCAGACAAGCTGCTTAAACACTTTGCCCAGTCATTTTTTTCAGTTGCATAAATTATTGTCACTAGAGGGCAAAACCATTCCCTAACATGAAGGTTACCCTCGAGAGCAAAGCATGGCTGCTGAGGGAAGCAGCAGTACCAGCTTAGCAACATAGAGCGACTGTGCTCTTAGCTGAACACTGGAAAGCTTCCACCAGGTCTATCAAACTGGAAATTGCTGCTGTGTTTGGACTTTCGTACACTGGCTACTCACAGGGAGGTACAGTTCCTCCTCCACCACTGTACACAACTCCTGAAGGAAGACGTCTCCAGTTAGACAATAGGAAAGTGAGAAAATAATAATGAGATCATTATTGACCATAATGATTGACCTCACCACGTGCCAGGCACCGTTTGCAGCGCTTGGATATGTAGTCCCTCATTTAATCCTCGTTACAATCACAGGAAGTAAACACTATGATTATCTCCATTTTAGAGATAGGGAAAGGAGCCTAAAGAAAAATAACTTGCTGATAGGGACAAAGTTAGTAAATGGCAGAACCAGCTTAGACACTTAGATGGACTGGCTCCAGGTTCCCATGGTGTTTACTCCCAAGCTATGGACCTAAAATGCAAGAACTCTGAGTGGAGCCTAGAGTCATGAATTATGTGCTGGAACCCACCAATCTTATCTGCCAGAGACATGTCGTAGGAAAGAATGGTTAAACCTGGAATCTAAATGACAGAAACTAGCTATATGGAGCCTAACAAGTCTTTTGAGGTTACTCTTTTAGTATTACATATTCAGTTTCTCAGTGCAAGCATGCAAATGAATGTTATGTAGTTTAAGCTTGAGTCTTAAAACAAGAAACTTATTCTGATAATGTTCTCTGAAAGAAAATAGTCTTTCTTCATGTCTTTATAATATTAAAAATAATAATCATTTTAGAAAGCATAGCGTATACAAGCTATATCTGCAGGGTTTTTTTTGTTTTTGTTTTTTTTTAAGTAATCACTTTAAGTAGGCTCTTGCAAACCACTTAGCCAAGGAAAGGTATTAACGCTCTGATGTTATTGATAATGTGCTTATATATTCTTTGCTGATTTCTTGTGGTGTTCTGTGCCCCCCAACTGCTGCCAGGGGCATGCAATTTTCATTGACTTTGTAGAGAGAATTGCAAGCAAGTCGGCTTCGTGGAAGTAGAGAGAGAAAAGGCTAGAAACAGATTCATGGCTGACAAAAGAAGAATCATGCCGAAAATGGAATAAATAATAACAGTCCTATTTGGATGAGTCTGCCACAAAATAGGAAGCCAAACCATCTTAAGATGGGCCAAGGCTGCTCCATCACGGACAGTGGCGTGTAACATTATCTGATGAAGGGAATGGATTTCTTTCTTTTCATCCATGCCTGATATGTCTCGTAGGATTAAAGGGTCTGGTAGCATAGTGAAGTTACTAAGATGGAAGCTGAATAGCACCAGTAAGAGGAGACGACACAATTCCAGAGGTTAGGATGTGGATTAGTTGGCCAAAGGCAACCGGCTTCCCAGCTGTATACGCTTACAAGGGAAATAATGGGTTTCCATCAGTCACTACATGTAACTCTGACAATATATGTTTAAAGGTCTTTTTTTAAAAAAAGGAAACAAGATTATTTGTGAAGATGAAAAGCGTACAAGATCACTTTTAATAATGTGACATGAAACAAAGCATCAAATAAATAGATGTGCAGGTTCCTAAGCCACCTTTCTGATTGGTTTTGTTTGTTTCTTTGTTTTTTTTCAGGTCTGTGTAAAGAAAGGCCTGTTGCTTTGCTACTCAATAGTAAGGGGGATGGAGCTCTGGTAGCTGCAGCTCAGATTGGAATAGGGGCCGGGGACTATTTAAAGCCAGTAAGAAACTGAGCATGCACGAGGCCAAATAATACTATTTCAATCAAATACAGAGTGAGGAGCATTAGTGGTCCACATCCTTTCCTCTCAAGGTACTAGTGATTTTTTAATTGATTTACCGGAATGTTAGCCTTTCTTTATATTTGCCACGATGATGGCCCGATTTTCAGTTTGCCGCCTACATTTGCTTATGAAAGTTTTTGGTACATAGAAATGGTTAATTTTTAACGAAATGGAATAATAATTCTCTTTATGTTTTCTGTTACCACTTTTCTGCTTAGAAACTCCTTGCTCATTCTAAAATTACTTAAATAATCATAAATTTTCTTTGCCAGTTTCAGTGCTTGTGAAATTGGTTGTGGTGCTTTTACTTTTTACATATGATCCTTTAATTTATCTGAAATTCTACCTTCTGTTATGCTTGTTTCAACCTAAGATATTTAGATCCCATTTAAAACATATATTTGTTGAATTCAGTTCTGAAGGGTGTTGATCCAGCTTTAACTGTCTTCAATTCAGGCAGTGTGCTGCTTTTAGTTTTTTGTTTAACACGATCTGCATCTTTCAGTATTTTTCCTGAGAGAGCCTTTAACCTTTCAGACAGTCGCTAAGAAAACCAATCTATTTTAAACCCCAGAGAAATATCACAAAGCATTTAAAGATGACGCTTATAATGTGATATGTTATCACCGATATTTTTTGCCAGGTAGCTGTAGTTTGAAAAACGTAGCTGTTAAATGTTGATTAGTGCTTTTCCTGTTTGAGCTGCTATTTTCTTTCTTTTTTTTTTTTTTGAGACAGAGTCTCGCTCTGTCGCCCAGGCTGGAGTGCAGTGGCCGGATCTCAGCTCACTGCAAGCTCCGCCTCCCGGGTTCACGGCATTCTCCTGCCTCAGCCTCCCAAGTAGCTGGGAATACAGGCGCCCGCCACCTCGCCCGGCTAGTTTTTTGTATTTTTAGTAGAGACGGGGTTTCACCGTGTTAGCCACGATGGTCTCGATCTCCTGACCTCGTGATCCGCCCGTCTCGGTCTCCCAAAGTGCTGGGATTACAGGCTTGAGCCACCGCACCCGGCCAATTTAATTCTTAACTCTTGTCTGCCAAGTCACTTAATACAGTGCTTGCATAAGCACTAATGGCTAAAACTATAGCTCCTGAAATTCACACAGTCTGGTATGTAGATCACAAATTCCTATACTCCCATATCTAATATTACACACAAAGTGAGCACAGCCTTTTCTTAGACAACAACTAAATAAGCACAAAAAGAAAAGATGGTAGAGGGTTTAAACAACTGTGGATTATCTGTGCTTTAAAGTAAGTTCTCAAAAGCTGTTCCTCACATTTAACTATCTTTTTCTGCATAGAAGGGGTAATTGATGTTTCACTAAGTATACAAGTTTGAATTACAGAAAATCATCATGATTGTCTCAGTAGGCCAAAAAGAAAATTTTTATTCTGAGAGCATGGTTCACTCCACTTTCACATGAGGCCTTTAATAAATATTAGGTGTAACTATTCTATCAATGGAAGAAAAGTAGGCCCACATTGTCCATAATTATACCCTAGAATATTATGCTATATTCAGGAAAATGACTTAAACAATACCAATAAAAGTCAGTTAAATCGGAATGACCTGGTACTATCATTCATTTAATCCACAGAGAGGAATGAAAAGTTTACACACAGAAATCTCATATATAGCATTCATAGGTTATTGTGACTGTTGTTGCTTAAATGAATTATAGATTAAATTATGCCTAGTTCTCTCTCACCAATGTTAGTGCTCAGAAGAAAACATCCAAAAGGTCCCAGAAACAAAGTTCTTCTCTGATCTTCTGCCCTCCTGTCTCTTAGTCTCACTCTCCCCAGAGTCCAGCCACAGAGACTAGAATCCCATTCTTTCTCAAGGCTGGGTCATAGAAACCAGGACCCCTTTTCCCCAAAGCCAGCCATCAAGCCTAAAATTATCATTCTAACTTTCCCTCCACCCTCCTGTGTAAAAACTGGCTATAAAGAAATTATCCAAACTACCTTGTTTAACTGTAGGTCTTAAGACCCCCATTCCAGAGGGAGTCCTGCCCCACACCTAGAAAGAAGGGAGGCTGCTCAGAAAGGCCAAGGAGAATCTAGGCTGACAGGCCTTGCTGGGTTTTCCCACTCAGTCTATTAGTATTAGCTCCTACCCTTTTTGCCCAGTCATATTTCTACATGGCTGTTGATATGGTTGGACTCTGTATCCCCACCCAAATCTCATCTCGAATTACAATCCCCACATGTCAAGCGAGAGACCTGTAATCCCCATATGTCAGGCAGTTCTTTACAGCAGTGTGAAAATAGACTAATACAACTGTCCGTATTTTGTTGAAACAAAGCACAAAAATGGACATTCTCCACTTGTCTTTGGGTCTTTGTTCTGAAGGATCCTGTGTATACACATTAAATACATTTGTATGCCTTATCTTCCATTAACCTGCATTTAGTGAGTTGATTTTTTAGGAAAACTTCATTGGCCCTTACACTAGTATAGATTTATCTATTCTCAATGAATGATTTAGCTGCCATAATCCGCTATTGTTGTTTTAAGCAAAGGAAACTTTGGTGAGAATTACTATAGTACTAGGAGTAATGTTTATGTATCAGTCTCTGGACTAGAAGATTCTTTCCTACCTCTTGTTGTTTGTGGGAAAATAGATCTGCAGTCTTTTTTACATACTATTTCCATTACAATGTTTATTGCTCCTGAGTGTGAAAACTCACTGTATTTGTCTTTTCATTTTATTTTAAACAGGTGACTAATATGTGGATGAGTTAGTAAATCTGTGGTATCAGTTACCTGTGCTTCAGTTCTGTAAGGGTGCCAATCCTGGAATTAAGTTATTTTAAAAGGCTCTTTGAAGACAGCCACTTTGTGGAAAAGATTAGATTATGTGACACAGGCTATGGCAGAAGATGTGACAATAGCCTGGATTATTGGCAAGGAGTTCCAAGACGGAATTGTCCTCACATAAAACAGCTGTTGAAGATACTCAATTGTCTTCCTCATCATTGATGCTCAAAGGCACACTTGCTGAGAAAATTATCACTAAATGTTAGGAGAAAGAAAAAGGACTTTACTTCACATCTCTCTAGTAGACTGTGCCCCCTCCCCACCCCACCCCCCAACCCCAGAAAGAGACTCAATGGTACCCAGAAGGATTTCACAGATATAGGGAAATACACAAAGGCATTGGAATATTTAGGCAAAAAAGAATGGTCTTCCCATGTGAATGGACTGTGGTTATGATTTGGAGGGCCCCCAGATGAAGATGCAGATGTGGATTTAAAAAGGACTCTACAGATATGTTGGCTAGAATGCAGTGGTCTGAGAGAAACCCATATTGCTTCAATATGTAACGCTCTTCAATTAAGTGCTGCTTATTTTTTTCTTCAAGAATTTTTTTTAAAAGAAGACTGCATTTTTTTAGAATTTTTAAAATTACTGTATACTCAGCACCCCATGATATAGGACTTTCAAAAAAGATATATGGGCAAAGGTACCCATCATCTGGGAGGCCTCTGCAACTTCTACAAAGGTATTGGAAGAGGTCATTTAATGGAGCTCATATGTATACGTGTGTGTGTGTGTGTGTGTGTGTGTGTGTGAATATTTATTGAGCTGTTGTCCAGAATATGAGCTCAATTAAATGTATATTCATATATATTTATATACATACATATATACACATATATATTTACATACATACATATATACACATATATATTTACCTATAGCACACACTATATATACGTGTGTGTGTATATATGTCTATATTCTGAGCCCACTAAACTTAACTGGCTAAAGAGAGCAGTTTTCCTATTTATTTTGTTTGAATAGAGATCTGAAAGATACACATGTCAACATCATGCAAAGATGGAGTCACCCTTCACCTGTTAGCGAAGTTAGGAAAGTTAGCCATTGAGTACAGAAAATAAAATGATTTCCAATAAGCTGCAGTAGAGACAGGCCCAGATCTGACTGCCAAACGCCCCCAGAAAAGCAAAGCAGTTTGAAAGGTTGGGTTGTCATCAAATAGGGATAAGGGTCTTGCTTTATTCACTTGGAAAGTTCCAGAGAGTTTTCTGGATCAGTGAAAACAAGTAAAGGTTGGTTTACCAACTTGCTTTTTAAGATTCAAGGTGATTTTGAGGGCTTGTGTTGAAGTGAACTTTAATGTGCTCTGTAATAAAAAGTGCATAAAACATTTGTTTCCAATCAGCTTTCAAAAGTCATTACTCATCTGAGTAGAGATAAGTAAGGGTAGGGCATTTTCTGATGCTGGCTGCATGCCTGAGAATATGTATGGGGAGAAGCATATACTAGGCCATTCATGAGAAGTGCAAAATTGAAGGGATTGTTCCAGATTGGTAACACGACAGAAATGGGAAATCAAAAGACACACCTAAGAAGGAAATGCTCTCCTAAGGGGTGAGGCCGGGAGAGTGGTGGGACTGAGCCTGAAGCTGTAGGTTAACATAGGCTGACGTTCAGGCTTACAGGCTTTAGGTAATAAGTACTGGCTCTATGGCTTACCATTTAATGACTATGTCACCTTCGGAAAGTTATTTAGCCTCTCCAGGACTTAGTTTACCCATCTATAAAATCAAAATAGTATTTATGTCATAAATTTATTTCAAGAACTAATTGCGATAGTACCTATAAAGCACTTGGCATAATACCTGCAACATAGGGAATGACTTCAACTTAGCTAGTTGTTAAATATTTTCTAATTAGCAGAGGAGGCTAACATCTGATATGTCACTGTTATCAACCTTGATTTCCTAACTCTGAAACTTTCTTCATGTTGTTTCCTATATTTTGAGAATTTAATGAAATATTATGTGCAAAATATAGTCAGCCCCAGTAGCTGGAACATAGAAGGGATTTGACAATCATTAACAGATATTATCATCCTTCCTCATCTAAGTAAGGAACTGAGATGCAGTTCTTGTATTGGTGCCTCAGCAAAAATAAAATAAAATAAAACATTCTGTTGAAAAACCAAGCTATAGAAAAGATCCTCCTCAAAAAATGAAACAAAACAAAACAAAACAAAAAAGGCTTCAACTGAGTCAACTGAGACCTAAAGGGTGAGTAGAAATTAGCCAGGAGAAGACACGAGGAAGTGCTAATGTCCAATGTCAAGGTGCGCAAGTAAAGTGCACTAGAATTTAAGAGAGTTGTACAACATAACACAAACGAAGATGTGATGAAGTATGAGCTGGAGGCAAAATTATGGGAGTCTAGCACCCCGAATGCAATCCATGGGCCATTGCTGTCTGCCCTACCTACAAAAGAGGTCTAGAACCTAAACAATTCGCCCACATCTACAATATCGCTGGTCCAACCCAACCTCACTTCCGTCTTGGATTTTTTTGCATATCTTCTATCCCGGAATTCCTACTTCCACCATCGCCCTGCTGCAGAAGCCACAGGGATTGTTCTAAAATCCAAGTCAGGTCATTTCACTCCTCCTCTCAGTGGAGCAGCAATTGACTAACTTTCCATTGTATTAAGAATAAAAAAGACAGTGTCCTTTATCTCTTTTTTCACTTAAGCTTTTTATTTTGAAATCATTGTAGATCCATATGAATTGTAAGAAATAATATAAAGAGATCCCCTGTATGCTTTACCAGGTTTCTTCCCCTGGTAACACTGCAGCACTATGGTATAGTAATGCAATCAGGATATTGATATTGACACAGTGCCTTTCCAAAGCCACAAGAATCCCCTGTGTTCCTCCTTTATAGCCACATCCAGCTGTCTTCCCCAACTCCCCCTTCTCCAGCCCTGTCAATCACAAATCTCTCTTCTATTTTTATAATTTTGTCATTTCAAGAACGACATATAAATGGAATCATGCAGTATGTAACCATGTGGGATTTTTTTTTTCCCCTCATTTAGTATAATTCCCTGGAGATGCATCCAAAATGTTATGTGTATCAGTAGTTCATTCATATTTTTATTGGTATTGATGTACTACAGTTTATTTATAATTCACCCACTGAAGGACATCTGGGTTGTCTCCAGTTTGGGCCTATTATAAATAAAGCTGCTATGAATATCTATGTACAGATTTTCTGTGAATATAAGCTTTCATGTCTCTAGAATACACAAGAGTGCAATTTCTGGATGGTATGGTAGTTACATGTTTGCTTTTAGACGAAATTTTCCAAATTGTATTCCAGAGTGGCTGGGCCCTTTTATATTGCCACTAGCAGGGTGTGTGTGACCCAATTTCTTTTCATCCTCACAAACATGTGTTGTTGTCAATAGTTATTTTTAAATTTTAGCCAGTTTGAAATGTTTGTAGTGTTATCTCATCATAGTTTTAATTTGCATTTCCCTAATGGCTAAAACATCTTGTTATGTGTTTCTTGGTCATCTATATTTCCTCTTCTATAAAATGTCTTTTCATATTATATTTTGTCTATTTTCTATTTGGATTCTTCATTTTTTTAGTTGTTGAATTTTGAAAGTACTTTACATATTCTAGATACCAGTTCTTTTTTTAATTTAACATGTGCAGGTTTGTGATACAGTTAAACTAGTGTCATGGGGATTGTTGTACAGATTATTTCGTCACCTAGATATTAAGCCCAGTACCCAATAGTTATTTTTTCTGATTCTCTCCTTCCTCTTATACTCCACCCTCCAGTAGGCCCCAATGTCTTTGTTTCCCCCATGTATCCATGCATTCTCATCACTTAACTCCAACTTATTAGCGAGAACATGAAATATTTGACTTTCTGTTCCTGTATTAGCTTGCTCAGGGTAATGGCCTCTAGCTCCATCCATGTTCTTCCAAAGGACATGATTTCATTCTATTTTATGGCTGCATAGTAATTCATGGTTTATATGTACCACATGTTATTTAACCAGTCTACCACTGATGGGTTTTTAGGTTGATTCCATGTCTTTGCTATTGTGAATAGTGCTGCAATGAACATATTAGTACACATATTTTTATGTTAGAATGATTTATATTCCTTTGGGTAAATACCCAGTAATGAGATTGCTGGGTTGAATGGTATTTTTGTTTTCAGGTCTTTGAGGAATGGCCACACTGCTTTCCACAATTGTTTTAAGTAATTTGCATTCCCACCAAGTGTATAAGCATTCCTTTTTCTCTGTAACCTTGCCCATATCTGTTTGTTTGTTTCTTTGTCTGCTTTTGTCTTTAGTAATAGCCATTCTGACTGGTAAGATGGTATCTCACTGTGGTTTTGATTCGCATTTCTCTAATAATCAGTGATGTTGAGCTTTTATTTGTATGTTTGTTGGCTGCATGCATGTCTTTTGAAAAGTGTCTGTTCATGTCCTTTGCCCACTTTCAAATTTTTTTCTTGTAAATTTGTTTAAGTTCTTTACAGAAGCTGGATATTAGACCTTTGTCAGAGGCATAATTTGCAAAACTTTTCTCCCTTTCTGTTGGTTGTCTGTTTACTCTGTTAATAGTTTCTTTTGCTGTGCAGAAGCTTTTTAGTTTACTTAGATCCCATCTGTCAATTTTTGTTTTTGTTCAAATTGCTTTTGGTGTCTTTGTCATGAAATTTTTGCCCATTCCTATGTTCAGAATGCTATTGCTTAGGTTGCCTTCCAGGGTTTTTATAGTTTTGGGATTTGCATTTAAGTCTTTAGTCCATCTTGAGTTAATTTTTGTATATGGGGTAAGGAAGGGATCCAGTTTCAATCTTCTGCATATGGCTAGCCAGTTATCCCAGCACCATTTATTGGATAGGGAATCCTTTCCCTATTGCTTGTTTTTGTGGAGCTTGTCAAATATCAGATAGTTGTAGGTGTGTGGCCTTATTTCTGAGCTCACTATTCATTTCTACTGGTCTATGTGTCTGTTTTTGTATCAGTACCATGCTGTTTTGGTCACTATAGCCTTGTAGTATAGTTTGAAGTCAGGTAGCATGATGCTCCAGCTTTGTTCTTTTTGCTTAGGTTTGCCTTGGCTATTGGGGCTTTTTTGTTGTTGTTGTTCCATTTGAATTTTCAATAGTTTTTTTCTGCTTTGGTGAAGAATGTCATTGGTAGTTTAATACAAGTAGCATTGAATCTATAAATTGCTTTGGGCAGCATGACCTTTTCAATGATACTGATTCTTCCTATACATGAACATGGAAGGTTTCCCCATTTGTTTGTGTCATCTCTGATTTCTTTGAGCAGTGGTTTGTAGTTTTCTTTACAGATAACTTTCACCTCCCTAGTTAGCTGTATTCCTAGGTAATTTATTCTTTTTGTGGCAATTGTAAATAGGATTGCATTCCTAATTAGGCTCTCAGCTGTTGGAAGAATTACTAGGAATGCTAGTGATTTTTAATATTGATTTTGTATCCTGAGACTTCACTGAAGTTATTAGCTTTAGGACCTTTTGGGTCAAGACTGTGAGATATTCTAAATATAGCATCATGTTTTCTGGAAACAGATAGAGTTTGACTTCTTCTCTTCCTACTTGGATGTCCATTATTTCTTCCTCTTGCCTGTTTGCTCTGGCTAGGACTTCAATACTATGTTAAACAGGAATGCTGAGAGAGGGCATTGCTGTCTTATGCTGATTTTCAGGGGGAATGCTTCCAACTTTTTGCCCATTCAGTATGATGTTCGCTGTGGTTTGTCATCGATGGATAGGTGGGTCTTATTATTTGGAGATGTGTTCCTTTTAATACCTAGTTTATTGAGAGTTTTTAACATGAGGAGGTGTTAAATTTTATCAAAATCTTTTTCTGCATCTGTTGAGATAATCACAGGTTTTCTGTCTTTAGTTCTGTTTATGAGATGAATCACATTTATTGATTTGCTTATGGTGAACCAGTCTTGCATCCCAGGAATCTACTTGATTGTGGTGGATAAGCTTTTTGATGTGCTGGGGATTTATTTACCAGTATTCTGCTGAGGATTTTTGCACTGATGTTCATAAACTTGGCCTAAAGTTTTCTGTTTTTGTGTCCCTGCCAGGTTTTTGGTATCACGATGATGCTAGCATCATAGAACGAGTTATGGAGGAGTCTCTCCTCCTCAGTATTTTGCAATAGTTCCAAGAGGAATGGTACCAGCTCTTCTTTGTACACCTGGTAGAATTCAGCTGTGAATCCATCTGGTCCTGGGCTTTCTTTAGTTAGTAAGCTATTTATTATTTATTCAATTTCAGAGCCCATTTTTTATCTGTTCAGGAATTCAATATCTTCCTGGCTCAGTCTTGAGAGGGTGTATGTAACCAGGAATTTATTCGTTTCTTATAGATTTTCTAGTTTATGTGCATAGAGGTCTTCATAGTATTCTCTGATGTTTATTTGTATTTCTGTGGGGTCAGTGGTAATATCTCCTTTGTCATTTCTAATTGTGTTTATGTGGGTCTTCTCTCCTTTCTCCTTTATTAGTCTAGCTAGTAGTTTATTTCATTAATTTTTTCATAAAACCAGCTCCTAGATTTGTTGATCTTTTAAATTGTTTTTCATATCTTAATCTCCTTCGGTTCAGCTCTGATTTTGTTTATTTCTTGTCTTCTG
This sequence comes from Papio anubis, assembly GCF_008728515.1. Taxonomy (NCBI): domain Eukaryota; kingdom Metazoa; phylum Chordata; class Mammalia; order Primates; family Cercopithecidae; genus Papio; species Papio anubis. The sequence continues at coordinate 99,665,709 of NC_044989.1, forward strand.
TTACCTTTGGGTTAGTTTTTTCTTGGTTCTTTAGTTCTTTTAGTTGTGATGTTAGATTGTTAAATTGAGATCTTTCTCACTTTTTGATATGGACATTTGGTGCTATAAATTTCCCTCTTAACACTTCCTTAGCTGTATCCCAGAGATTCTGGTATGTTGTATCTTTGTTCTCATTAGTTTCTAAGAACTTCTTGATTTCTGCCTTAATTTCATTATTTAATGAAAAGTTGTTCACGAGCAATGTTATTCAATTTCCGTGTAATTGTAAATTTAATTGTGTTGTGATCTGAGATATTGGTTGTTATAATTTCAGTTCTTTTGCATTTGCTAAGGAGTGTTTTAACTCCAATTACGTGATCAATTTTAAAGTATGTGCCATGTGGCAATGAGAAAAATTTGTATTGTGTTGTTTTGGGGTGGAGAGTTCTGTAGCTATCTATCAAGTCCATTTGATCCAGTGCTGAGTTTCAGTCCTGAATAACTTGGTTGATTTTCTTGATGATCTGTCTAATACTGTCAGTGGGGTGTTAAATTCTCCTGCTAGTATTTTGTGGAAGTCTAATTCTCTTCGAAGGTTCTCTAAGAACTTGTTTTATGAATCTAGGTGCTCCTGTGTTCACTGTATATATATTTAGGATAGTTAGGCCTTCTTGTGGAATCGAACTTTTACCATTATATAATGCCTTTCTTTGTCTTTTTTGAACTTTGTTAGCTTAAAGTCTGTTTTGTATAAAATTATGATCGCAACCCTTCTTTATTCTGTTTTACATTTGCTCAGCAGGTTTGTCTCCATTTCTTTACTTTGAACCTATAGGTGTCATTACTTGTGAGCTGGGTCTCCTGAAGACAGCATATCAATGGCTCTTGGTTCTTTATCCAGCTTGTCACTCTGTGCCTTTTAATTAGAGCATTTAGTCCATTTACATTCAAGGTGAGTATCGATATGTGTGGATTTGACCTTGTCATAATGATGTTAGCTGGTTACTAAGCAGACTTGTTTATGTGGTTTATTTATTTATTTGTTTATTCATTTATTCATTTATTTTTGGGATAGGATCTTGCTCTGTCACGCAGGCTTCAGTACAGTTGCATGATCTTGGCTCACTGCAACCTCCACTGCCCAGGTTCAAGTGATCCTCCCACCTCAGCCTCCCAAGGAACTGAGACCACAGGTGTGCACCACCACGCCTGGCTAATTCTTTTTGCTTTTAGTAGAGATGGGGTCTCACTATGTTGCCCAGGCTGGTCTTGGACTCCTGAGCTCAAGAGATTCACTCACCTCAGCCTCCCAAAGTACTGGGATTACAGGCATGAGCCACCATGCCTGGCCTATGTGGTTCCTTTATAGTGTCACCAGTCTTTGTACTTAAGGGTGTTTTTTGTAGTGGCTAGTAATGGTCTTTCTTTTCCACATTTAGTGCTTTCTTCAGGAGCTCTTGTAAGGCAAGTCTAGTGCTAACAAATTTGCTCAGCATTTGCTTGCCTAAAAATGATCTTATTTTTCTGTTGCTTATAAAGCTTAGTTTTGCTAACTATAAAATTCTGGGTTGGAATTATTTTTTCTTTAAGAATGATAAATATTAGCCTCAATCTCTTCTGGCTTGTAATGTTTCTCCTGAGAGGTCTGCTGTTACACTGATGGGCTTCACTTTGTAGGTGACCTGACCTTTCTCTCTAGTGGCTTTTAATGTTTTCCCTTTCATTTTGATCTTGGAGAATCTGATGATTATGTGTCTTGGGGATTATCTCTTTTGAAGTATCTTACTGAGGTTTTCTACATCATCTGAATTTGAATGTTGGCCTCTCTGTCTAGGTTGGGGAAGTTCTCATGGATCATATATTGAAATTTGTTTCCCAAGTTGCCTACATGCTCCCCATCTCTTTCACAAACACCAGTGAGTCATAGATTCAGTCTCTTTACACAATCTCATATTTCTCGGAGGTTTTGTTCGTTCTTTTTCACTCTTTTTTCTCTATTCTTCTCTGTCTAATTTCAGAAAACTGGTTTTCAAGCTCTGCGATTCTTCATTCTGCTTTGTCTATTCTGCTATTAATACTTGTGATTACATTTTGAAATTGTTGTAGTGTGTTTTTCAGCTCTATCAGTCAGTTACATGCTTTTCTATAATGGCAATTTTGTCTGTCAGCTCCCATCATCATTTTATTGTGATTCTTAGCTTCCTTGGATTGACTTTCAACATACTCCTGCATCTCAATGATCTTCATTCCTATCTATATTCTGAATTCTATTTCTGTCATTTCAGCCATCTCAGCCTGGTTCAGGGCCCTTTCTGGAGAGATGGTGTGGTCTTTTGGAGGAAAGAAGACACTCTTTTATCCTATTTGATGACCTTGAGGGTTTGATTGTGGTATGAGAGTGATTTGGTTTACTGGCTTTGTTTCTGGAAGATTTTAGAGGGCTAACACTCAGCTCCCAACCCTTGGACTGTGTGCTCTAACTCTGGGGGACTCCTAATGGGCCCTGACTGTGTTCTCTGGCTCCATGCACTTAGGAACCCACTGCCCTGGTGTGGCCCAAGGTGCTCCTAGACCATTGTTAATTAAACTCTGATGGGTGATGTCACCCAAAGCATTTTGTAATGTGATGACCCCAAGATCTGTCTTCAGCAGGGGCTGTGGCAGCACAGTGGGGTGCATGCTCCTTGGCTGCAGCAGAGTGCTAGCAGGTGCCAGCGTGCCTGCCTCCATGAAGGTGTTCACAATAGTGGTGGAGGCAATGTGGCTTGGAGGAGGGAGATGCTGGTGACTGTGCACGTAGTTGCACTGGTGGTGACATTGGTATGAGGGGCAGGGCTTCCTGGCAGGCACAGGTCGTTGTGCATATTCTGTGAATTGCAGGCTGGGGTGGGTGCTCCAGGCAGGGAAGAATTTCTTATTCTCTGTGCCTAGTTTCACTCTGGTGGCAGTGCTGGAATAAGGGTGAGATAATGGTCATGGTGGGACTGGCTTCTCTGTGCCCGCTAAGGCTCTGACTGCAAAGGCAGTTGGCAGGGTGAGGGGGTGAACTGCACTGCCACCTCAGCAGTGGCAGAGCAGGGTACATGCATATATGCAGGCACTGGCAGGGCAAGGAAAGCAAAACCAATCCCCACACACGATCACCAGCAAAGCAATGTAAGGGGTTGCTGTGGGCCCTGGGGAAGCTGCAGTGTAGGGAGGGAGCTAGTGGGCTGCTGTGCGGCCCTTGGGACTGCCCTACTGGAGCTCTCTGCCAGTCAGACATAGTCCACCAGTGCAGAAGCTATGATGCAGGCCCTCAGGGCACCTGAGGCTGTTTTGCAAGCAGGCACTGGCAGGCTGGGGCCTTAGGAGAGGCCAGAAGACCAAGGAGTGCTCAGGTTGGACCGGCCTCTTATGGGTGAGACCACCCTGCAGAGTTTAGGTCCGACAATTTCCCTAGGGCTAAAGTCTCCTATGAGAGCCAGTGGAGCCAAGAGATATGGCCATCCCTAGCTGTGCTCTGCTACAGACTCTCCCGCACCAAACCCTTTGGGCTCCACATCAGTTGGCTTGCTGCCCCTACAATTTCTGTAAGCAGCTCTCCTTGCCAATTTGAATGTTGGTGGTAGTCAAGGGATATCTTCCTTCCAGAATTCCAGGGGCCCATGGCAAGAGTGGGTTGCGCCCATTCCTCTAGAGTCATTGGAGACCAGGAACAAGTCCTGGTGTGCAGTAACCAAATGTAGGGTTCCCAGCTGCCTCATCCATCAGCCCAGTTTATGTGCCTTCTCTCTGAAGATCTGTTAAAATTGCACCAGTCCTCTCCATCCTTGCCCACCTGGCTACATCTACTCAGCTATCTTGCCTGATCCCTGGAAGATCTCTTTCTCTAGATATCACTTCTTTGTCAGATATGTGGTTTGCAAATATCGCCTTCCAGTCTGTAGTTGGTCTTTTCCTCCTTTAAACATGGGTTTTTCCAAAGGGAAAGTTTTTACTTTAATGAGGTTTAATGTATTGATTATTTTCAATTGAGAGTCATGCTTTTGGTGTTAAGTCTATCTTTTCCTAGCTTTAGGTGCGAAGATTTGCTCTTGCATTTTTTTTTCTAAAAGTTTTATAGATTTATGTTTTACATTCACATCTGTGGTTCATTGTGATTCTAATTTTAATCAGATGTCAGGTGTAAGTCAAGGCTCATTTTTTTATCCTTTATTTTAGGTTCACAGGTACATGTGCAGGCTTGTTATATAGGTAAAATGTGTGTCATGAGGGTTTGATGTACAGATTATTTGATTACCCAGGTAATAAGCATAATACTTCATGGGTAGTATTTTGACTCTTATTCTTGCCCCACCATCAACCATTAGTAGGGCCTTGTGTTGGTTGTTCCCTTCCTTTTGTTCATCTCTACTCAATGTTCAGCTCCTACTCATAAGTGATAATATTTAGTATTTGGTTTTCTGTCCCTGTGTTAGTTAGCTTAGGAAAATGGTCTCCAGCTCCATCCATATTGCTACAAAGGACAAGATCTTATTCTTTTTTATGGCTGTGTAGTATTCCATAGTGTATATGTACCACATTTTCTTTGTCCAATCCACTGTTGATGGGTACCTAGGTTGATTCTATTTGAAATTGTGAATAGTGCTGCAATGAACATATGTGTGCACGTGTCTTTATGGAAGAATGATTTATAATTATTTTATTATATATCCAATAGTGGATTGCTGGGTCAAGTGATAGATCTGTTTTAAGTTACTTGAGAAATCACTAATCTGCTTTACACAATGGCTGAACTAATTTACATTCCCATCAGTAATGTATAATTGCTCCCTTGTCTCTGCAACCTTGCTAACATCTGTTACTTTTTGACTTTTTAGTAATAGCCATTCTTACTGGGGTAAGATGGTATCTCACAGTGGTTTCAATTTGCATTTTTCTAATGATTAGTGTATTTTTCACACAACTGATAAAGATATATCTAAGACTGGGAAGAAAAAGAGGTTTAATTGGACTTATAGCTCCCCATGGTTGGGGAGGCCTCCGAATCATGGTGGGAGGCAAAAGGCACTTCTTACATGGTGGTGGCAAGAGAAAATGAGGAAGAAGCAAAAGCAGAAACCCTGACAAACCCATCAGAGCTCATGAGACTCACTCACTATCACAAGAACAGCATGGGAAAGACCAGCCCTCATGAATGAATTACCTCCACATGCGTCCCTCTCACAACATGTGGAAATTCTGGGAGATACAATTCAAATTGAGATTTGGGTGGCAATACAGCAAAACTGTATCATTCTGCTCCTGGCCCCTCCAAATCTCATGTCCTCACATTTCAAAACCAATCATGCCTTCCCAACAGTCCCTCAAAGTTTTAACTCATTTCAACAGTAACCCAAACGTCCACAGTCCAAAGTTTCATCTAAGATAAGGCAAATCCCTTCTCCCTATGAGCCTGTAAAACCAAAAGCAAGCTAGTTACTTCCTAAATACAATGTGGGTATAGGTATTGGGTAAACACAGCCATTCTAAATATGAGAAATTGGCTAAAACAAAGGAGTTACAGGGTCCATTCAGGTCCAAAATCCAGTGGAGCAGTAAAATTTTAAAGCTCAAAAATGATCTCCTTCGACTCCAGGTCTCACATCCAGATCACACTGATGTAAGAGGTGGGTCCCCATGGTATTGGGCAGCTCCACCCCTGTGGCTTTGCAGGGTACAGCCTCCCACCCAGATGCTTTCACAGGCTAGGATTGAGTGTCTGCAGCTTTTCCAGGCATACGGTGCAAGCATCAGTGGATCTACCATTCTGGGATCTGGAGGATGGTGGCACTCTTCTCACAGTAGTGCCTCAGTGGGAACTCTGTTTGGGTGCTGTGATGGCACATTTTTCTTCCATACTACCCTAGCAGAGGTTCTCCATGAGGGCCCCACCTCTGCAGCAAACTTTTGCCTGGGCATCCAGGCATTTTCATTCATATTCTGAAATCTAAGCAGAGGTCCCAAACCTCAATTCTTGACTTCTGTCCACCTGTGCACTCAGCACCATGTGGAAGTTGCCAAGGCTTGGAGCTTCCACTCTCCAAAGTCACAGCCCTAGCTCTACCTTGACCCCTTTCAATCATGGCTTAAATGACTGGGACACAGGGCATTAAGTCCCTAGGCTGCACACAGAATGGGTACCCTGGGCCCAGCTGACAAAATCACTTTCTCCTCCTGGGCCTCTGGGCCTGTGATGGGAGGGGCTGCTGTGAATGTCTCTGACATGGCCTAGAAACATTTTCCCCACGGTCTTGGGGATTAACATTAGGCTCCTTGCTACTTACGCAAATTTATGCAGCTGGCTTGAATTTCTCCTCAAAAAATGGGTTTTTCTTTCCTACTGCATCGTCAGGCTGCAAATTTTCTGAACTTTTATTCTCTGTTTCCCTTTTAAAACAGAATGCTTTTAACAGCACTCAAGCCACCTTTTGAATACTTGGCTGCTTAGAAACTTCTTCTGCCGGATAGTCTAAGGTATCTCTCTCAAGTTCAAAGTTCCACACATCTCTAGGGCAGGGGCAAAATGCCATTAGTCTCTTTGCTAAAAACATAGGAAGAGTCACCTTTGCTCCAGCTCCCAACAAGTTCCTCATTTCCATCTGAGACCACCTCAGCCTGGACCTCATTGTCCATATTGCTATCACGCTTTTGGTCAAAGCCATTCAACAGGTCTCTAGGAAGCTTCAAATTTTCTTGCATTTTCCTGTATTCTTCTGAAAAGTTGAGATTTGGGGTGAGGACTGAGTCTTCTTTGGAAAAGTGTTGTTCATATCCTTTGTCCATTTAAAATTTTTTTTTTCTTGTAAATTTCAGTTCTTTCTAGATGCTGGATATTAGACCTTTGTCAGATGCATAGTTTGCAAAACTTTTCTCCTATTCCATAGGTTGTCTGTTTATTCTTTTGATAGTTTCCTTTGCTGAGCAGTTCTTTAGTTTTATCAGATCCCATTTGTCAATTTTTGCTTTTGTTGCAATTGCTTTTGATGTCCTTGTCATGAAATATTTGCCAGGTCTTATGTCCACGATGGTATTTCCTAGGTTTTCGTCTAGGGTTTTGCTAGTTTTAGGTTACACATTTCAGTATTTAGTCTGCCTTAAATTGATTTTTGTATATGGTGTCCGCAAGGGGTCCAGTTTCAATCCTGTGCATATGGCAAGCTAGTTATCCCAGCACCATTTATTGGATAGGGAGGACTTTCCCTATGTCTTGTTTTTTGTTGTTGTTGTTGATGATTTTGTCAAAGATCAGATGGTTGTAAGTGTGTGGCTTTATTTCTGACCTCGTGACTCCAGATGCCCAGGTCTTCAAAACCATTTATTGAAAAGACAATCTGTATTAGTGTCCTGAGATTTCTATAACAAAATACCATAGAAAGGATGGGTGGCCTAAACAACAGGCATTTATTTCTCAAAGTGCTGGAGACTGAAAATCCAAGACCAAAGTGCTGATAAATTTAGTTTCTGGTGAGGGCTTTCTTTCTGGCTTCCAGACAACCACCTTCTCACTGTGTCCTTCCATGGCAGGAACAGCGAAATCTCACTTCTCTTTCTCTTTTTACAAAGCCACTAAGTCCATCATAAGGACCCCACCCTCATGATCTCATCTAACCCTAATTTCCTCCCCAAGGCCCATCTCCTAATACAGCTGCATTGGGGGTTAGGGATTTGACATATGAATTTTTTTTTTTTTAATTTTTTGAGTCAAAGTCTCACTTTGTTGCCCAGGCTGGAGTGCAGTGGCACGATCTCAGCTCACTGCAACCTCTGCCTCCTGGGTTTAAGCAATTCTTGTGCCTCAGTCTCCCAAATAGCTAGGATTACAGGTGCCTGCCACCATGCCCAGCTGATTTTTGTGTTTTAGTAGACACGGGGTTTCACCATGTTGGCCAGGCTGGTCTCAAACTCCTGACCTCAGGTGATTCACCCACCTTGGCCTCCCAAAGTGCTGGGATTTCAGGTGTGAGCCCCTGCGCCTGGCCAACATATTAATTTTTGAATGGGACACAATTCAGTCTATGGCACTATTGTAAATATGTTGAACTGGTTTTGCACATTTGTCAAAAATCAGTTGGCCATATTTATGTGTGACCGTTTCTGGGTTTTCTGTTTTACTAATCTTTTTATTTATCCTTCTGATAACACCGTGTGGCTACAGAGTAGCTCTTAATATCTGTAGAGTGAGTCTTCCCACTTTATTATTATTTTTTTGAAAGATTGTTTTAGTTTGTGCCTTTCCACAGAAACTTTTGAATGAGTTTATCTATGTGTACAGAAACCTTGGTGGGATTTTGGTAGGAATTGCATTAAACTGAGAGCTCAAAGTGGGGAGAACTGACACCTTTTCTGCCTGAATCTTCCATGTAATAAACACTGTATGCTTCTTCAATTTTCAATTATTTATGTTTCTTTTATTTCTTTCTCAACATTTTATAATTTTCATCAGAGAGATTCTATACTAACCTATACTGTGTCGTTTAAATTTATTCCTAATTATAACTTTCTTTGTGGTATTTCTAATTGGTACCATATTTTAACTTTTACTTTCCACATATTAATTGTTAGTATATAAAAATATGTTTGAATTTTTTGTACTGATCTTGTAGTTTGAGACCTTTCTGAACTCACTAATTACCTGAAGAAGAAAGTTTGTTTGTTATTAGTTTGTTCATTTTTCAGATTCCTGGAGATTTTCTATTTAGACAGTCATATCAGCTTAAATAAGAATAGTTTTATATCTTTTTTTATCTGAACACATTTTGTTTCTTTTTCTTGCCTTATTGCAATTGCTAGAAATTCTATTACGTTAAATGAAACTGGTGAAAGAATATGTTCTTGAATAGTTTTCAACCTTAGGGCAAAATATTTCCCCACTATGTGTGATATTAGATACAGGGATTTTTTTGTAGGTGTTATTTTTCACATTATGGAACTTTCTTCTATATCTAGTTTACTGAGAGCTTTATTTTGTTTTGATTTTGTATTATGAATAATCGTTGGATTTTGTCAAATGCTTTTTCTGCCTCTATAGATGTGACTGTAGGATTTTTCTTCTTTTGCCTATTTATATTATGGATTGTATGATTGATTTTCAAATGTAAAAGCAGTCTCACATACCTAGAATCAATCCCACTTGTACATATTTTATAATTCTTATTATAGCTTGCTAGATTATATTTGCTGATACTTTTTGAAGAAGTTTGAATCTAAGTTCATAAGACGTATTAGTTTGTAGCTTTCTTTTTCTTTTCTCTTTGTATTGGATAATTTTGGTATCAGGGCAAAATTAATCTCAAAAAATGAGTTGAAAATGTCCTCTTCTCTCCTATTTCCTGGAAGAATTTGTGTAGCATTGGTGTTATTTTTTTCTTAATTGAATTCCTTCAGTGATTATAAAACTATTAAAGTTTTCTCTGTCATTATAGTTAGATTCTGGCAGGTTGTAGTTTTCAAGCAACTAGTCTATTTCCTCTGTCTGTCTGTCTCTCTCTCTGTAAAAAATATAAATATATTTACTTGTGGCTTATCCTTTTATCATTATGTAATGCTTTCTTTGTCTCGATTATTTCTTTCTTCTGACTTCTACTTTATTCATTTTCTGGATTAATGTATGCATGGTACATCTTTTCCCTTTACTTTTACCTTCACCATCCTATGCCATTGAGTTTCAGGTGAATTTCTTATAAACAGTAGATATTTAGGTTTCTTATTCTGTTCAATCTATTATTATCTATCTCTAGAAGAGTGTAGTTAAATCATTTATATTTAAAGTAATTATTGATATACTGAGGTTTAACTCTGACAATTTATCATTTGTTTTCTGTGTGTTTCCTCTGATTCTTTTTCTCCATTTCTCTCTCTCTTTTATTTTGTTAACTTACTCATTTAACAACAACCACAAAAAACAGTTTATAGGAGTCTATCTTGATTCATTTATAGTGTTTTTGCATACATTGAATTGTATAATTTTTCTTCTTGGTTACTCTAGGTATTACAATGTACATGCATAACCTATCATAGTCCATTGGTATTGACTTTATACCTTTCAATGAAGTGCAAAAATCTTACAAGTATTTAGGCATCTTAACCAACCCTACATTTTAAAAGAAGTTTAAACATTTCCTCCGTATGCATCGAACTCTACATTGGTGTTCTGCAAGCATGGAGAATGGCATGCTTTCCCAATTCCAGCTTTGGAGATATCAGTCAGTTATGGTCAGTCCCAAGCTAGATATGTTCAAAGTGCTGCTCTGACAGCTGTGCTGTGTTTCAAGTATGAGACATTCAACATCCATGGATTCCACTGACACTGAAAGCCAGTCTAGATTTCCACCCAAAGCCACTGCCCTAGAATGTTGAAAGAAAACATTTTGCCTGGGAAAATTCAAACCATTTCTCAGGCACATATTTGATTGTTCAGTGTCAACACTCAAGGACCTAAGTGCTACATAATCTTTATTACTTTATAATTATATTTCAATTTCTAAAGTGTTCCTCTTGTTTGTTTTCTGGGAATCTTTCTTGAAACTTGACAAGTAATTAGTTGATCAGCTTACCTTTCAGCATCAAGTGGTATTTTATCTTAATCTAAGATGTCTTTAATAAAAAGGTATCAGTGATGTGATAATTCAATTCAGAAGCCTCCAGAGATTTCCTTATGTTATATTTGTCATACAAAAGGAGAGATCTACTCAAGTGGAATGTGAATCACTGTGTTCCTTTGTATTTAGCACTATTAATAAACTACGAATTGAAGACATAACAAGTGCTTGTTAACATAATGTATACAATATATAAATATAAAATGTGTAATACATGTTAACTATAATGATGCAATTATGTTATGTATTTTATGATAAATTTAATTTAAAAGTACAGCAATTAATTCATCTTGGATGTGAAGTAATAATCACATCTCTGCAACTTTGTAGTTGAATTTTGTTTCCTTCTTTCCCTCCTCCTCCTTTTTGAACACCATGAACTCTTCAAGATGCACTGTTGTATTATTTTTAACATATAATAAATTGCATTGCTTTTAGCATATGATGCGCTTTCAATATTTTGTAGTAGATGGGATTAAAAAAATTATAATTTAGGTCTACCAAACAATCTTATGTCTTTACAAAAACCTGGTGGGACTTTCTAGATTATAAAGATTGAATGAATCCTCTCATACCCTGCATTGGTATGAGGAGTACTAAAAGCTAAAACTATCTGATAAATCTACCTCCTTTATTTTACGGAGTCCCTTCAGGCTTGCAGTATATACAAAAATACAATGATTACTTAGTTTGGTGCATCAAGAATGTTTAGAATGTTCGCTCAGTTATTCTGAATCTTTCTGTAAGAGGAGCGTAAGGTAGGTATTTACACAGGTATCAGGTATTTGGTCGTCATTTCCTACCATTACTGAAACATAGCATTTGACAAATTATTGCTAGCATTAGGTCTACTTCTTAAGACCGCTAAGCAAAAGGAACTTCCAAGAAATTTTATAAAATAGGAGGAAAAGAACCATGCTCAGAGGCAGAAATGCCTCAGGACTCAGCTTATAAAGCTACAAAGTCTGAGTTCAACTCCTGGCACCTTCAATTTCGACATCTGGGACCATAGATAATGCTATGGTCAGAATGTGTGTGTCCCCTAAAATTCGTGTTAAAAAAACTAGTCACCAGTGTGATGGTATTAGGAGGTGGGACTTTTAGGAGGTGATTAGGTCATGAGGGAAGAGCCTTCCTGAATGGGATTAGTGTCCTTATGAAAGAGAGCCCAGAAAACTGCCTCACTCCTTCCACGATGTGAAGACACTATCTGAAAGCACCATCCATGAACCAACAAGCAGGACTGCATCAGACCTTGAGTCTGCCAATGCCTTGATCTAGGACTTCCCATCCTGCAGTACTGTAAGAAATACATTTCTATTGTTTATAAGCTACTTTTTTTAAGGCATTTTGTTAGAGAAACCCAAACTGATCAAGACAGACACTTTACTTATCTGTGCAGGGTTTCCGTATGTACAAAATGAAAAATCCTAACACTTCCTACTTTATGGGATTGGTATAAGGTTTAAATGTGTTAATCTTCATAAAGTACTTGGAAAACTGCCTGGCACATAAGTATTACCTATTACTATTTCTGAGCAGAAGTTGAGACTAAAATGCTACAGTATCCCTGGGCCAGGAGACCTCCTTCATGTTACTTTACAATTATGCCTCCCAATGGTACAACAGAATAAGAATCAAAAGCAGCTGAAAACAGTTAAGGCAGGGTGAACCATCACTACTGTACCACTTTAAAGTAAATGTGCTAATCCCGTATCTGCAACTTGTCATTTCTTTATAGAGCCTTATCCAGAATGTTTTCACTTATATATTCGTTCAACACTATTTATTCCACTGCACTGAGGTAGTTACTGTAAGAAAATACAAAAGGTAATAGACTGTGCCTTTAAAGGCTTGTGGCTAGCACTACAGAAAACCATATGAAAAGATAGCTAGCTAGCTAGAGAGAGAGAGAGAGAGAGAGAGAGAGAGAGAGAGAGAGAGAGAGAAAGAAATGGCTATCTGCCCATCCTACGACTGAGTGCTTTCACTGCTACCTAACTTACTTCAGAAGTTGTTAGGAATATCTACTTACAGTTTTTAAATAATTGATCGATTTTAACCTTCAATATTTCTAATTGTCTTTTCCTGTTTAGCTAAAACCAACAAGCTGTGTGCTTTTCCGTGAAAATATTTTGCTGAATTGATCCTCGATTTCTCTCCAGCAATGTGCAGCAGGCATGTTTTTGCCTTTGCCAACATGTTAGTACCCTCCATCCCCTCACCGTTTGATTGTTTCTGGGATTAACAGTAGGGGGTTCACCAGGTCCACCCAGTGTGCACCCTCCTCCCGGCTTCCCCTCTGCTCTTAGACTGCAGGAAGGAATTGACTGGGTTGCTAACCCACACATCACTAAGGGCCTTAGTTACTGATCTGTAGATTCTTAGAGATCCCAGTTAGCTGAGGATATTTTGTTTATTGGACGGATGGGAATGGGGAAGGGGCAGCTTCCCCCAGGAACTATGTTTGCTATTTTTGCCTAATGTTTAAATGGAAGAAAATTCCCTTACAGCTCTCTCCCAACACAGCACTTTCCTTTGCCCTTATGTACCTGTTATTTCCTTGCCCTGATGTCTGCAGCCTCTGAGGCAGCCTGCCTTTTCCCTTACCACCCTCCTTGGCCGGGTGCTGCCTCCAGCTCAAATGAAGTAGAACGGGCCTCCCAGGGCTTGGCACATGGCACAAGAAGGCAATGTGTGTGGGTTCTTTTTTTTTTTTTTAATTCTCTTTTTTTCCTTTTTTTTTTTCTTTGTAACTCTTAATGATCTTTTCTTTGTGACTCCCATCCCCAATTATGTTCTCAAAAAGCAAAGTTGATGCATATGTACACAACCAACAGACTGTCTTCTCCTTGTTTTTCTCATGATTGTGCCTGTGAATAAAACCCTGAAATTATCAATTGGATAATAGAGTGATGTAGCTCTTCCAAATGGTTGGGTTAAATTGGCTGTGGTTTAAAGTAGAATTATCATTAATAATAATAGTAATAACCCACCCACCAGTGGAATATTCATTCACACATAATAGCATACAAGTCCCCTGCTCTGGAAGTATCCAGGGGGTTGCTGTCTGGACAGAATCCTCTACATAAAGAGAAAGAGAATGACTGGATGACCCTCCTGGGAAGGCTCTTTTTCTGCTTTCTTCACAACACTTCTCTCTTCAAGACCCAGTTCTAGTACCATGTTTCCTAGCTCTTAGCGACCTCTCCCCTCCCTGATTGTATTTATGATCTCTAAGGCCCATTTATTGCTTTACAGTACTGCCTTGGATTGTTATTGATCTTTAATGAGCACCTTGTCCCTTATACTTGTATCTTTCTGCTTCATCCACTTCCACGTTTCTACTCCTGCAAGAGTCAGGTTTATCAGAGATGGCTCCTCTCTCTCAAACTTCTTATAAGCATTTTCATTGATTCAAATAACTCCTTAAGTGTTGTCTCATCTACATCAGAAAGTATTTGATGAAGTTTGTCTCTCTTGACGACAGTACTAATAATACCAGTGGCATTTACTGTGATCTAGCTGTATGCCACATGCTCTGTTGAGTCCTTCATGAACATTGACTAACCCTCATTATGTTATTAATCCTGCTAATTCTAAGAAAGAAGTATGGTTTCCCTCATACTCCAGATGACATAACTGAAATTCAAAGAGGCGAAGTAAATTTCATCAAGGTTACACCATTAGTAATTTTCAGAGCAGGTCCAAACCTAAGTCTATAGTTGCTAACCTCCATTTACCCTGGTGATAATGAGAGCGGGAGTGTGAAGGCAGCATTTTCTCCTGACAGGTGCTAACGTAGGGATTGTGCAATTCTATCCTAAAGCACTGAAAAGAAGACAACAGGGCAAATTGTGAAGGAAAAAATGACTCTCTCTATTAAGAAATCAGAAATAATTCTAGGATTCCTTAAGCAGCATGACAGTCATTGCATTTTGGTCCACCATTTCTGTGGAGTTGTTTTGAGGAATTGCGGGAAAAAAGCAAGCGATTCCATTTTTGTGATGCTTAATTCAGTAGGTGAGAGGACCTCAGTTCAAAATGTTGCACTGGCCTTGTGCTGTGCAGAGCTGGCTGAGGAGGCAACAGAAATATCTTTCCCTTCCCATAGCATAGTTTCTTTTATTCATCTATTGAGGCTGGCATTGCCCTGCTTATGAACTTGTCTCTATACTGACGTTGAAACTCTCTCAAGTCCCAGTGAAATACTTCTAAGCAAAAGTATTTCATGAAACAATATTTATCTTTGTGTAATCATCTGCAATGCTTTCTTCATGTATGTTATGCCTCATAGGCATGTCGTGAAATGATTTTGAAGCTTATTAAACCATCACTTTCTCCTGTACATCCCGGTTACACTGTTATGGGTCCTTGATTATAAATGTTTTCCTGGTATTTATCACAGCACTTCTGTGAATATCATTCTTAAAGCTTTCTTTGTATTCTGTTACCTTCAGCTGTGCTTCACTGTCGTTTGATTGCACATATTGCATTTGTTTGGGGCCTATTGTTTAATGAGGAGAGAATTGATCCTTTAGCAATTACCTACTTATTGGGGCCATCCAAGGTCAGGGGTATTCCTGGAAATTTTTTAATGCTGGTAAAATTGAACCAATAAGAATTCCTTGTCTGTGATTTTCCCTTAGATATTAAATGATTGGAATTAAATAAAATATGATTGTGCCATTTTGAGTGATTGACAATATCTTCCTCTAATTCCTCATTACTTCCCTATTGTTTCGTCGGGTTTTCCTTTGTTTTATTGGCACTGCTGGGTTTCAGAGCCTGGTTGTAGTATCTGTTTTGCTAGGATTTTTCCTTCCTTCTCTTCATCCACAGACTTATTCCATCACGCAGCCAGGGGAGACTGACATGACTTACCTTTCACATTTCCTACATTCCTTGATGATGAGGGATTTGTTGACATTTTCTGCAAACCCTGTTGCTATTATGAATTGGAAACTAGATTTCAAGCTCCAGCACGCTCAGAGTTAAGCTGCATTGAAAAGGTGGGAAAAACTAAATGAGAAAAACTGAAAGATTTAGAATAAGAGACCATTTGTAACAATAAAGCAATCCTGTCCCCCCAGAACACAACCTTTTAAATGTATCTACCAGAGTCAGACTATGAGGTTTTTCTCCTTTTAGAACTGAAGCAATGTTCCTTTTTGCTTTCTAATCTACTAATTCTGGTCCCAGCTAATAAATATATCACTATTCTTTTGTGACTATTATTATTGTTTAGTTAGCGATCCAAGAAATAAAACACTTTCAGATAGGGAGACATTCCTCCTAAACTTTAAAAACCGTATGGTGTATTTGTGATTTTGAAACAAAAGTGAAACCAGTTACTTGGAATTCTTTTGTCTGTATCTGCCAATATCTAACTCAAGTTTCACAGTTTTGGAGGATTAGATGCTCGTTAAAATATTACCAAAATTCATAGGCTGTTATACTCTAAGTTCACGATTCTTTAGTCTCTGTTAAAAGAAAGATCTATCCATATGGGACCCGTGCAAACACAGGCTGTTTATGTACCAGAGTGAATGCAGAGGCTAAACGAGAACTTTTATCTTTGTACATGGGCATGAACATAGATAAACCACATGACTTTACATTCATGTAAACTCCACACGCACTCTCGCACACACGCACATTGATGCCCTTCCTGATTGGTTTAGCCTGTTTTCTGCCACTAAGTATAAGGATATTTTCAGACTTGTCCAAACGTTTGATTTTTGTAATTATTGTTGGGTTTTCTTTTATCTTGCTCTACATGGAAAATAAAATTGTGATTTAGATAGTTTGGTCCCAGCGGTCCTGTCTGCGCTCAGCAAATGGTTCCATGTCACTCCCTGCATCACAATATGGGAGCCACCGAGCTTGGCGGCAGCTAATCCTCTGAGCCTGTTAATAAGCTTAGGAGCACGTTCATTGAAGGCTGACGCGTTAGGCACAAACAGGGAGAAAATATCTACTGGGGGAAGCTGAATTGGTTTTAATCATCTGCTAATCACCAGTAATGAGACCTACTCTGGGGAAGAAAAGAAAAACAGATAGTCAGAGGGAGGTTTTGTTCTTCACAGCAGAGTAACATGGAATGAGAGGGCAGCTGTTATTAGGAAAGAAAGGATGGAAAGAAAGAAGGGATTTGGCCCGAGCAGATGAAACGTCCTCGGCGGCACTGTTTTGTTAGCCGAGTGTTTCTTTCATTCAGTCCCTGAAACTTCAGATCTTGCAGGCTCCCTGACAGCCCACCTCTACGATATTGCTTCTTGAAGAAAGGAACTTCCCCCTGTCACCTCGGCCTTTGCATTCGTTCCTGGAACGTTTTACCGTAGCACTTTACATAGTATGTTTGCTTGAGGAGAGAAGAAAAGGAACTAGCAAGGGGAGCTCTTGATGAGCACCAAGGCATAAAAAAAGGGTGTGTGCAGGGGAGGGGGCGTGTGGAAAGCGCGGTGAAAGCAATTGTGAACCCTTGTCATGGGAGGTAAGTCCTGACAAGGAATTCAGGAAGGAAGAATCAGTTGCAAAATGGTCGGTCCCCGCCAAATTGGGTAGACCGTCTTTTTAAGTCGCAGGCTCTGTGTTTCAGGAAACTCAAGTGTGATTAGGACTTGGCTGCCATTTTGCATGCTGTTATTTCACAGACCTTTTCTTCAAAGTTCCAACTCTTATAATGGCTAGTAATACAACTGTGTTTCACACGGTGGGTTAGGAGTGCCGTTCTACATTGGACAGTTGTTCTCCATGAGGAGAAGCCTATAATATACCTGCCTGTATAATCTCTCTGGAATAATCGATACATTTGCATAGGACTGAATAAATACAGCAGCTTCCAGGGCCACCGCTGACTCTTCTTTCTCAAGCTCTTATAGGCTGAGCCAGGGGAAACCCAAAGCACAGCCACCCTGGGACCCACCCTGGACCAGGCCCTGCATCCTCAGCTGAAACATCTTTCTCAGCTCTCAGCCATTCTCATACTGAAACCTAAACTCCTGGTCCCTGGACCCAAGTTGTCCTCAGTCTCTCCTTCCAGTCACCTGGCTTGGATTCTGTTCAACATGAGGGCTTGTTGCTTCCTGCATGGCCTGGCCTTGCCCCATGGTTTTGGTGAGTGCTCTGCTCTCTTGGTGTTCCCTTTGCTGATTGCTATTTCTTGTAAATGTTCCACCATTTAATAGTGAGGAAGATCGTCCCCTAATCTAAAAATGTCCCCATTCTCTCTGGGCTTTCATGGCAATTTGCTTCCAAGTATCCTATAGCACTAATCCTATTCTTGAATGGTGAAGATTTTTTGTGCCACTCTCTTCAATTCCAGGGACAGTGACATTCTTCCAAGCATCCCTCACACCTTCCAGCACACAGCCCTGCAAATAGTAAACTCTCCACATGTTGAAACAGACTGAATTTTAAGACCTTTAGTGGGAAAAATCAAATTAAGATTTTAGCCTTCTGTAAATGTAAATTTAAGTAGTTTGCAGTACTCAAGATGTAAAAAGCAAGCCAAACTTGAATGCTTATATTTACTTTTACTTGCTTGCCATTTATATTCATTATTCCAGCTATAGGCAGAGTTGGAAGAGGGAAACATCAGAGTGAAACTCTACAGTCTATTTTCCAGAAAAATAGAGAAAGCAAAACTGGTGGAAAACATTCACTGAACATCTGAGTCATCTTTTTATAAACTTCTCACATACCACCCACAAGGGCTGAGGCCTCCCTAGCTGAGAGCATGCCTAGGTACAACACTCACAGCCTCTGCCTTGGGAGAGGTCATAGGCTTAGAAGGGAAGGAAAACTTAACAAAATGTTAGCAACCCAGTGCTACTCCATTTCATGAACCCACCAATGCGCAGGAAGTACTGAGCAGGCAAGATGCATCCTGGCCGAGGCAACGTTTTTAGGGACAGCTCAAGAAAGATAGTGACCTATAAGGCTCAGTCCTGGAAGATAAGGAAGGAATGTCTAGGAGAAGAAATCTAGGACTTCCAAAATTTGGAAAGGCAATGGCATCGAGAGATCAAAGATATAGATCGATGTGCTTGTTAAGAGAATGTTGAATAGTTGGTGTGGATAGAGGGCATGTGTAAGGCCATAATTACAAATTAGAAAAAGTAGACATTGGATGTAATTTTAAGTTCTACCATGGAGCCTGGTGATTAAAAAAAAAAAAAAAATCTAATCTGCGAAAATATTTAAAAGCATCTTTCTATTTAGATCACTGCCCACATTAGGTACTTTAGATTTTGTATTTTAGAACTGAAAATCCATCTGGTTATCATCCCATCAAAGGGCCAACTCATGATACTATGGGCTTAAAGTGTGCAACACAGTTCTTAGCATGTTGTGAGCTCAATATTTGTGTGATTATTATTATCAACATTGCTATTATTTATTTCTATATTATGAAAATTTTAGAAGAAAATTAGATAAATTCTTTCGTTTTTAAAAAGTGGGAATTGTGGTCTACAGATAGAAAATGACTTATCAAAGTCCAATGGTTAATGGGAGTGATACCTTTTATTAGCATTAGAACTTTTCCAACGATGTTAACATCCATTGTCTCAGACACAGACAAAGCGAAGTAAGGAATGGAGCTATTGTCCTTGACATGACAATGACATGCTTCACACTCACTGCTAATCAGAGGCAGAGGCAGAATTTGAACCTAATTATTGGTCCAGTAACCACACTTCCTTGTGGCCCTAGTCAATATATCTGCATTTGTTCAGCAACTAAAAGATGAATCCAATTCAAGCCCAGTATTCACGGCATCCCTATTTCAGTTATCGAGGAGTTTTAGGTTACTTATAAAACTGAGTATTTAAAACCGTTTTTAGATAGGCAGCATTTTAATGTTGTGAAAAATGAATTGGCCAAAATACTTGATCTAGGGCTTAATTTATTTTTTACAGGCCATAGAGAATGCTAGGGCAAGACAGGACCTCTGAGCTTAGATGGCATTTCCTAGCTCAATCACACTGCAAATTTGAGAACTAAATTCAGAGACATAAAGTGACTTTCCCAATGTAACTCAGCAAGTATTTGGAAGATTCTAGCCAAGTTTTCTTTTTAACAGTGCAACATTCTGCCTGTATAAAAAGAGACAAAGGAGAATGGAAGACACCAAGTACAAAAAGAACTGAACACTCTACTTGGGTTGTTAAAAAGATGCAGGTGAGAAACACATAACCTCTTCTATAGGAAAAAGCATCTTAAAGAAAAGAAAAAGGGACTGTCCATAGCACCTTTAAATTCTAAGTTCAGAGGAACTGCCTAGAAAAGCACAGAATGTAGAATCCAAGGCCATGTATTTAATTCTTACATCAACCAGTTTCCTATGTGCGGTCCTTAAACATCCTAAACATCAGTTTCCATTCCCGTAAAAATGCAATGAAAATAATCCCTATTTTGCCTTCTTTCACTGGGTTGTTTTCAGGTAGTGATGTAATTCTGTATCGAACATGCTAAAAGTCAGTCTAAAGAAGGGGCAGGTGGTGGAAAGGCCTTAGTGATGTCTGAGTTGAGGCTGACCAGTGATTAGCAATGAGTCAGAGAAGGGACGTGGAATGACCTTGTGCAAAGGCCCTTGAGTGAGAAAGCAGAGGTGGTACCTGGAGAGAGCTGCCAGGAGGCCCTTGGCCAGGGAACAAGTGCAGGGCTGAAGGGCTGGCTCTGCCAGACAGAAGGTCAGGGCTTTGTTCTGCAATCTGTGAGGGATCTCTTGAGGATTTAAAGCAGGTAATCACTTGAATATTAGGTCTTCAGTTGGGACTATCTCTTAAATAATATCAACAATGAATTTGAAAGAGACATCATCAAAGGCAAGGCAGTGATTCGGAGGCTTAGTGAAGACCTCTGTTGAGACAATGTCGATGGAAAAGGAGGGCAATTAGCAAGCTTGAGAGAAATTAAAAAGTCTGAGTCTGCAGAGCCGGCTGAGTGATGAAGGTGAATGACTTTCAGTTTTCTGGTTATTGGCTGGATAATGGTGATTCTGTTGAATTGGAGATATTGTAAGGGTGGGTTGGATGCAATGTGGAATTAAGTTTTGGACATCCTAGGGAGGAAGTCCAAAAAGCACACTCTTTAAGCGACTGGATGTTGGGGTCAAGAAGGACGTGGGTTTCAGTCTTAGTTCTGGCACTATCCAGGCAAGTATGAAATAATGATGTAAAGCATTGAGATGGAGCCTGGAACATGAAAAGAGCTACACAATTAGGTACAGTATGATGCCGAAGGTGGTTGTGATTAGGGTGATGAGTCAGTGACAGCCATAGATCCTGGTGAAACTCCAAAGGAGAGAGCTCTGAGTATGTCATATTATACTTAGCACACAGATAATGATGTAAAGATGGAGAAGAATCAGATCACTCCTGGGTCATGTTCATAGTTAGGAAAGAAAGTTGGGGAAGACACAGCCATACTGGACAACAATATTTGAAAGAAGGATGCATGACAAGAAGTTGACTTGAGAATAGTTCATAGGGAGCTAAGAGGAGACTTCACTATTGAATGAACAATGGTGAATATCAGTTTTCCACCTCAAGTGTAAGTTTGATGAGGGCAAAGACTGTGTCACGATAGTGTTTATATGGCCAACCACAGTATACTTCCTGGATTAGCTTAGATGCTAAATAAAAGTTAATTGAGTCAATGAACTTGAATACAATATCATGTTTACTAGGGACCACCTTAATGACCTCCACACATCCCATCCCCTATGTTCTGGTTTCAATCTATTTGTACTCAGACAACTGAATGCCTAATTCAGTGATTCTTAAAGCCTTTAATTATACTTTTTGTCCTAGAACTTATGAGAACTTTCATAGCACCAGTCTGGTTGTGGGTGGGAGTGGGGGTGTACAGTTGTGAGTATAAGGATACACATGTCTCTGGTGGCTTGGGGTGACGTATATAGAAATTGAATGACATTCGTATTTTTGAAAGAGGGAGAAGTCAGAATAACACCAATTTTAAAAACTTGATTAATGATTAATTTGCTTCACATATTAAATATATAGTCCAATACAAAAAGTTATTTGGGATAATGATACCATACGTGCAACATATAAAAAGACAGAAATTTTAAGACAGTCTAAAGGCTTATCAAGAAACAAGGGATAATAATGTGGGGGGTGCTGGATAGGAGAGAAATGGATGGAAATGGGCAGGGGTTATGATACTGACTGACTTTCTCCTTGCAACTCAGGACTTCTTTTGGGTTATCTCCCAAATACCTCCACTATCCCTGCTTGGGTGATAGGAATGTCACTTTAAGAAATTTAGAATCTTGAGATTCTCTTACAGAGAAAAAATATGAGTGCTACCTTGCTGGACTAAATACAGAATCATAAATTTGAAAGCTTAGAAAACTATAAGCTGACCATTCAGTCTCTTCCCTGGCTCCTAAGAAACCTAAATGGTCTAGTTTGTCTTTTGGGAAGGCTAGGTGAAAAAAAGTAGAAAGCATAAATTTTAGAGCCAAACATTTTGAATTCCGGCCGAGTGACTGCATGTCCTTAGGCAAGCTGTTGGCCCTCTCTGAGCTTCCTTTCCTTTTTCAGTTATCAAATGATGAAATGTCAATGTCTAGCCTTTTTCCTCCTGGGAGACCTAAGTTAAATGACTTACAGAAAGCCTCTTGCCCAGTGTTTATGAGGAAGGAGGGAATCAGTGATTTAAGCTTTATTCTTCCTATCTGATCTAAGTATAGTCATGAACTAAAGGGTGGGTTGAGAATGTGTGAATTCAAATAATCTGTGCAAGAGTTTATTTCTTGCTAATAGAACATGTAGAATAGGGTCGGTTCTACTCTAACAAGTTGCTGAGCAGCTCAGGATATCGGGGATCCCTCAGGCTGGTAGCCGAACCATCTGAAGTCCTGGCCCTGCATTCCTCCTCACAAGAGGAAAAGAGAAAGCTGGCACGCCGCACATCTGATCTTGAATGATTTGACTCAAAAATGATACTTGTCATTTCCATTCACCAAACTGCATAGCCCAATGAGCTTCAGGGCGACTTGAAAAATGGGGGAGTACATGGATATTTGGTGAGCAGTAAACGTTTCTACTAGAGTTATAGAATGACGTAAGGCATTCAGCTGGAACTGTAGATGACATACATCTAAACCTCAAATTAGGAGATTTGATATAATCCCCATCCCATCTACAACCTTTTAAACAATCAATTTATTTCATGCTCAGCTCATGGTAAAGAAGATTTCTGGAATATACACAGATGAGCTTGCTCACTTTGCTGGACTGAGAACAAAACCAGTGACTTGCTTTGTTCTGAAGGCTCTCTCTAGCCCTGAGCCTTTTGGGGTCACTCTGGAAGGGTAGCCCTGCAGTGACCATTGGCCACAGTCCCCTTCACATCCTGTTGGTTCCTCATTTATCTACTCTCTTCTCCTCTTTTCCCTACTCATGCCTCAGCCTCTGTATTTTATCTTTCTGTCTGTCAGGCTGATTAGCATACTTTGACAGACTAAAAGGCTGAGGTCAAACCCACAAGCCCCTAAAGAAATATGGCTAATTATTGTCCTATGTTTTTTAAATACTTTCGCTCTTCAAAGAATTTAACAAGCAATAAAATTCAACTTTGTATCCCAAGGGTTGTTTTAATATTGTATTAAAAAATAAGTCCCTTAGCTTTCTGCATTCTATGTGGTGGGAGAGCAATGAACTGTTGTGGGAGTGTCAGTGGTAATCGTCTCCACTTCTGAAGAGTCTCTAAAGAAACACAAAATGGCAGGTGGAGTCTTGCAAGCACTGCCATATAGCGATCCATGGAAATAATACTGCTTTCACATTCATACATCACATCCACAGGTAACATCAAGACAGGAAGTACAGCTTACAACCCTAAGAGGAAGGGCAGGGCAGTGGTAGGGGCACAGACTCTGGTGCTGAGATTCCTTGGTTTGAATTCCACTCCCATCCTTTGTGAACTAGGAGATGTCAGGGAGGTTGTTTATTTTCTCTATGCCCTGATTTCTGGATCCATAAAATGGGGACTTGTATCTCATCAGGTTGTTGGGAGAATTAAGAAGAATGGATTTGGAAGGATGCCTGAATTGTTCACTATCAGTAATTCCTTGGCTTGATATTCCCACCACTATTTTATGACAAAGCGGTTAACCACTTTGATGCTCAGAAGCATACTACATGTATTGTCTCACTTCTAAAGAATTCGTCATCTGACGATACGCAAGGTAACATTGCCAACCCTCCTCCACTGCAGGCAAATCACTCCCTGGCCCCCAGACGGCCCTGATTAGAAGCATTGTTGATTAGAAGTTAGATTAGACAGCAGTGATTAGAAGCATTGTCAATTAGAAGTTAGAATGGCGATCATTAAAAAGTCAGGAAACAACAGGTGCTGGAGAAATAAGAACACTTTTACACTGTTGGTTGGACTGTAAACTAGTTCAACCATTGTGGAAGACAGTGTGGCGATTCCTCAAGGATGTAGAACTAGAAATACCACTTGACCCAGCCATCCCATTACTGGGTATATACCCAAAGGATTATAAATCATGCTGCTATAAATACAAATGTACACATATGTTTATTGAGGCGCTATTCACAATAGCAAAGACTTGGAACCAACCCAAATGTCCATAAATGACAGATTGGATTAAGAAAATGTGGCACATATACACCATGGAATACTAAGCAACCATAAGAAAGGATGAATTTATGTCCTTTGTAGGGACATGGATGAAGCTGGAAACCATCATTCTTAGCAAACTATCACAAGGACAGAAAAACAAACACTGCGTGTTCTCACTCATAGGTGGGAACTGAACAATGAGAACATTTGGACACAGGACGGGGAACACCACACACCGGGGCCTGTCATGGGATAGGGGGAAGGATAGCATGAGGAGATATATCTAATGTAAATGATGAGGTTCAGCACACCAACATGGCACATGTATACATAGGTAACAAACCTGCACGTTGTGCACATGTACTCTAGAACTTAAAGTAAAAACAAAAAACAAAAAACAAGCGTTGTCAATCGAACTTTGGCCCTGCTA
The DNA here is from genome assembly GCF_008728515.1 of Papio anubis. Classification (NCBI taxonomy): domain Eukaryota; kingdom Metazoa; phylum Chordata; class Mammalia; order Primates; family Cercopithecidae; genus Papio; species Papio anubis. Next base: position 99,690,366 of record NC_044989.1, read on the forward strand.
CAAGCCAAGACTAGGACGACGAGGGTCGGGAATGGAGATGTGCAGTCCTACTCACTCTCCAGATTAAAAAAAAAATCAATTTACAAGATGATAATGGAGTCAGGTTTATTGTGCTGCCCCTCAAACAACTGTACAGTTCTGTGATGAGCAGTGGCTCCTGGCAGGGCGGGGGCAGGCCTGAAAAAGAGCAAGCTGGGGATGGGTGGGTGGAAATGCAAGGGAGTGAGGGGAGTGAGGAAGAGGTGAAAGCACTCAACTCGAAAGCTAATTACTCCACATATTTTGAAAGATAAAAACAGGATAGCCTCCAAGTAAGAGGCATCTAATAGCTCAAGAAAGTCTCCAGTGAAGCTGTTCACTACAGGTGAAAGGCCCAATTACCAGATCAAGTGGCTACATTATCAAAAATTATTCTATTGATTTCAGTGAGGTGCGTTTCCCTGCGATGATTACCACCATCTGAAATCTCCTTTCCTGCTGATATGGAACATGCCGGCCCGTCTCCGCGCTTCAAGTTGTTCAAGATGCGCTCGCATGTGTGGGTAAGCACAGCTCAGCCTGCTGTGAGAGTCTGGTTAGCACAGGCTGGAAAGGCAGGCGGGCCGCCACGTGCCCAGGGCCAGTGACTCTGTCACTAGTAAGAAATTAGGTGCAACGGGATGTCATTCGCATGGGATCTTTCTGAGTTCTGGATTTCCTGCGATGTTTCCTACAAGGGATGCTATTTTGGGGAAAGGCCTCCGTGAATTCAAGGTGAACATGCAAACTTCAGTGCTCACAGCCTGGGAACAGAGAGACAAAGCATTAAACTTCACACCTGGGCCCCATAGGGTATATTGGGGTCTAAATTTGAGGGAGGTGGGGAATTGGGAATAGAGATCCTTCTAATTTCATTGAAATTACCCAGTACTTTCTATTTCTAAAGAATATTGTGAGAAAAACAGCATTTAATAGAACAAGGTTCCAACCAAGTAAAAACTGGAAAGGAATCTTAGAAGTCATTTACTTTCGAGGAGAATGAAATGTTCTTTCTACAAATTTCAACATACTGCCATTTTAATAGTTCAGCTAGATAATTTCCTTAATAATTTTTTTTTGGATCCAGAGATGGGTGGACAATTTCCACTTGCTAGTGGGTAAAAAGTGTAATGAATTCCATGCCTATCTTCCCTCCTACGTCTACCCACATCCCTATTTCCTGGATACTGTTCTTGGGTTCGCAGTTGGTTAATGTAAAATCAGGCTGGGACAGGATGTCTTGCAGCTAATGTTTGAACTAAAGCCAAGAGAAGGCACCTTTCTGGTGCTGGTGAACTTCTACCCCATATGCGCCCAGTGAGTGCTATTGTGTCCATGAATAAAGGCACCAAGGCAGGGCGGTGCAGTGCAAATTTAAGCCAATTATTCCTGCATTTGCTCTCCATTGGCTGCTTCTTCCTTCCTGGGACTCCTCAGGCTGATGCTGAACATATTCAAATCTTCCCCTAAAAGGTTTAGTCTAGGTTGCTTCTTCAGTACTGTTTGAACATTAAATATGCAAATAATCATCATTACACTTCCAACAATTACACATGTTTGCGAGCACCGTGTCAAGTGCTGGCAGCAGAGCAATCATTTGTAAAGACAAATATTCCATTCCAAGAGATGTCATGCTGCTTAGAAGATTCTTTTTTGTATTAGTAGCCACACTGCTGCTTCCTAAAGTGTGCAAATGAACGTGACAATGCTGCCAGGAGCTGCCAGGCCCTTCCCCTCCGCAGAGCAGGTGCCAATCACCCACCCCACACAGCAGAGGCCTGGCCTCACAGCCCAGGGACACTGAACATGGCGAATGTGAGGAGGCCCTCCCACGAGGCTCCCCGGTCGGCTTCTCCCTCCTGCGGCCCCCTCCCCTGCCATCCCTCTTCTCTGAGGGGGCCTCAGGCCTTCAGAATATTTTAATTCCTGATTTCTGACTATATTATCATGTGTTTGTAACAGATGAATTGTCATTTGTAGCTCAGAGGTGATGTGAATGAAAAACTGCCTGGAACCACAGGCCTGGTGTTGCAGCCGAGCAGGAATTCTTTTCTTTGCGTTTTTACCTCTCCTTCTTATTATTTTTTCCTTTTCGCCCCTCCCTTCCCCTTGCTCCCTGCCTTTCCCCTCCTGGTTTTTCACATAGTTATGGATAATTGTCACCATTTTCTTTTATCGCATCCAAAGTAGCGGCTTAGAGGGGCCTGGACTTGAGTCAGGACTAATCTTGCCTTCTCCCAAAGTAGGAAAATCCCAAGTCTTGCAGGGCCCAATTGATAACCCTTGTGCTTCTTTTCCATGAAAGACGGATGGCTCTGGCAAGCTTGGGAGACTGCAGATAATGGGATTGACTTGGTACTTAAATCTCAGTGAACCAGGACAGCATAAGTAATTAGTGAATTGGATCCATCCTGGGGTGCTAATGATGGCTAAGTCTGCCCCCACGCCATTCTGAAAACGACAAGAGGCACATCCATCTCACGCAGATAAAAACCAAGGGGACACTGCTCACAGACACCATTTATTCCTTCTTTAGTGCACAATTTATCCTAGAAGGGAAAAAAAAAAATCTAATTTTCCTCAAGTGATACCCAGAAGACCAAGTGACCAGGCTCCCACCAGAGTTCATTTTGATCACAATACTGCTCCTGTTTTTAATTAAGAAAGGCTAATTAAGAAAAACTCTACATTTATCTTCTTATCTACTTGTCAGCATAGACTCTCAGACATTACCTATATTTGTTTACAATTTGGTTACTGGCTTTCTATCAGTGAGACCGTGATGATTCTTGGTTTATATCAAGGTCGGTACATTGTAAGGATTTTGATAGTGTTTTTAAGAGTTGAATAAGCACAAAGATAACTTTTAGCACAGTAGATCCTAGTTACACACCACACACACACACATATGTATGTAAAATACTAGTTACATGATGTGCCTTTATATGTTTTTGCTCGGTTAATTCAAGTGGAAGGCATGTGCGTACAGTCTGGCCTTCTCGCTCATTTTTCTTTTTACCCAGAGTGATGGCACTTTATCAGGATAATTTAGATAAATGTCTTTTCATGGAGTTCACTTATCCTTCCAGCAAACATGATCGACAAAGAGCCACGAAAGACGAATGACATTGCATTATGATCAAACGTATACTCTGTCAACGCAGGAGAATCTCAAGGTGGCCATCTTCCTTTTTCTTCCTTTTTTTTTTTCCACCTAATTTGATCAACATTGCCAACAATGAAAACATCCACAAAATACAGTTTTTGTGGAGATGACCAGGGCTTCTAAGAATGAAAAGTGAAAACCTGAAGCAAATGGATCTCAACTCACAAGTCAGCAGTAATCCAACGTGCCAGCCTGACAATTCTTATGTAGATTGATCAGAAATAAATGTGACAGACTGTGTGTCTCCTTTCCCCAGCTTTGTCATGGCAAAAGGGCGCTACAGCCAAAAACAAGCTCTGCCTTTTTAGTCCATTTGAGTCCATCTCTTCTGCAGTGCTTCCTTGCCTTTCTTTGAACGTTTCATTTGGGGGCCAGCTGGAGTTATTACAGACAAGAAGATAAGCCAAAATAACTGGTTAGTAAGAAGTTTTCTTGAAACTAATTTTCCTCTCTACTTCATCTACCCACCCAATCCTTTTTTGTTGTTTTTACGTGAGGTTTCTTTCCATGACCCTTAGTTTCATGATGACTGACTTCTCAGAAGGCAAGTTTGTGTCAGCACATGGAACACACGCATCAGTGTGTTATCATATCAAGGACTGATTCCCCTGAGACCTTTCTTAATATTTAATATTTCAGGAGAAAGTTGATTAGGCAAGCACTCGTTTTTCCGTCCCAATCTGTAATGATTGGGTAGCATTTAGACTTATGCAGGATGAAAGGGGACAGGATCTCACTGAGGAGAGTGAGGAGTTCGAGGAAAGGGTGAAATTTCGTTTCTTTCTGGCACGCACAAAGTTCTGATTTGGATTTTTCTAGATATGGACTTTCCTAAGTTTTAGTTTGTCTGAAATTTGACTTTCACTTTTCAATATTCATGATTCAAAAGTGTCCGTCTCCCTTGAGCAAAGAAAGTTCATGTTGATCATATGAGTTTGCAGAGAAACAATCTCATGTATGTGTTGAATGTGTGTGTGAGAGATATTTATGAGTATTGCTTGAAACAGTTCTTTCCACTTATCAATATGGAGTTTTATTCTTAAAATGTTTTGTTATCTTAATTCATTTCTACCTATACCAAGGAATAATGTAGACTAATAAATAACTACAGGTTTTCCAACTATCACTTCTCATATAAATGTATAGTTTTAGAATTCAGTGTACCAGCACAATAAAATTTTTAAAATATGGTTTATAGTTATTTTGAAAGAATGAGTGACTTGTTAAAAATGTCATTTTTAAATATTAAATATAGCATTATATGCAAGAGGACTTGACCTGAGGAAAAAAAATACATGCATCTCTTCTGACAAAAGTGGTACTTCTATAAGGTATTTCTGTAGATAACTCATGTGTTCAAGTTATCTAAGAAAAACACCATTAAAAAGTTACAAGATATTGAAAGCAAATACGTACTCATATTTGACAGCAAAATGTGTAAGATCTTTGATGTTGCTGTCCAATTACCTAGGTCTGAGTTGTAGCCTCACCACCCATTAGCTGTGTCTTCTTCGGCACCTTCCATCACCTCTCTGTTACTCAATTTCTTCTGCAAAATGAGAACAATAATTTTACTCACCTCATTGGGCTTTTGTAGGATTAAATCAGTATAGTATCTAGCACATATTAAGCACACACAGAAGTTGTATCTTATTAATAAAGGTAAGTTTTATTTTTCTCTGTGGATAAAAGATTTTACATTTCTACCAAAAACTCTAGGGCTCCTTTTGCTAAAGAGAGAAGAGCCATTTCACAGATAATATTCGTACAGTGCTGATGTCAGTGTTCCTAAAATGCATGAACCCTGTGATTAGCCTATGAGACTCCTGTCAGTGTAGACCAGGGTTGGTCAGCCCTGCATCCTCCCCAACCCTCTGCAATGCTCTGCTCATAACGTGCCTCCATTTAATGTCTATTCAAGGAAAGATGTGTTCCACACCGAGTCCCCTTCCCCTAGAATCAGAAAATAGCTAATAAATGTGACATTTACTGCCATAAAATATGGTTTTTTAAAAAGTTCATCATTGAAATTAAAAAATGGGGCTTCCTTTACATAGTACCCATTGTGAACAAATTATCTGATTCTGTATGGTCCTAATTGTGGGTGTGCATTAAAGAAACAAATTGAAGGTTATCTTAAGATTACCTTATTGTAGACAGAAATTAATGGCAAAATGGAAAGCAATATGTTAGATATAAATTTTGGTTTTTAAATGTTTAATTGTTTGTTCCTTCTTTTTTTTTTTTTAAACTGGTAAATAGGGGACACTAAAAATGACTTCTGCCTTTCTTCATAGATTAATCTGCACAGTAATAACAATTTTTAGCATTTTGAAATTTTAAGGAGAAAATATTAAATAGAAATTTTAATGTATTTTGGCCTGATGGCTTTCTTATCAAAATTCACCATTTTTCAAGTTTGATATTCACTGTTGAAGAGATTTTGACTTGCGTAATTGTAATGAAGCAATGACTACATTGCTGTTTGAAATTTCCTAGCCATAAATGGAGAGTCCCTTTACTTCCTGAGAAAATTGGGTCTTTAAATGGGATCCTAGCAGGTGGAATAGCCCCTCTGAAGGGTAGGGTTACATGTGCAACTTAGATGAAATCTATGAGGTATTCTTTCTATGAAAGAGATTGAGAGAATGGGGGAGAGAGAAAATGTGAGTGAATGATTAAATGAACTTCAGAAGCATTTTCATCTGGGAGACAAAGTGTGAAAGGAGGAATAATAAATGACTCCCTGCCTTTCTAGAAAACGGTTGGTATCCATTGTCTATTCTGGAAGCCATCTGATAGCCCATGCCATCCACCAATGGGCATAGAAAAGTTTACATAAAAGAAAAGGGGTCAACTCAGTAGAGAGAAGGGGCTTAGCCAAAACAAACTGAAATGCTTCATTTCACTAAGGTTTGATTAATAGGATATTAGACACCTAAGACCGCTGAGACAAGAGCTAACTAGCCTTTAGCAAACTGCACTGTGAATCATACTTCACACATCAAGATGTGAGGTAATGAGATTCTCAAAAAGTACTACATTTAGAAACAACCCCTTAAACTCGAACGCACAATTCCCAACTCCTGCCAGTTCCTGGCACACTTCCATGGGTGAAGTTGGAAAGGAAGCTCTGTGCTGTTTTTTTTAGGGGTAGTTTTTGTTTGTTTGTTCCTGACCACTGATAGCATGAGCTAGCAGCTGGTGTGAGAATAAAGGAAAATATGTGTGTATTGGCAGCAGACAATTTATAACATGGCGTGATTATTCTCTCAGAGTCTTAAACATCAGAGCTTATGGCTTAAAAAATAATAATTCACAAGGACAACTTTACAACTGCGCACTGAAGGATTTTTGCTGCTGTTGTGTGATATAGGATTTTTTTTAAATCTAAGGGGATGGGCCCTTAAAGATTAGTGTGAATTTCTGACCAACATGGTTCATAATTGATCAATCTTGAACATTTAAAATTTTTCTTAAGGATTTTTCAGCCACCACAGGCCATTTTTAGCCAGGGAGTCGGCACTAGGTAAACCTACATCTCCACCTAGTGGTGTCAGGGAACAGCTAATTACTTTCTACTACAAGGAAACAGATTTAGTCACCCTTGGCAGGCAGCATGAAAGTCCTTGGTCGCTGCGTAGTTGAAGTACAATATTTAAAGATAACATTTTAATCTCAGAATATTCTTAAATCCTTTCCATTGCCCTCCATATTTTCCTTCTCCTCAACCCTAAAAGCTGACATTATTAGATTGCAAAATAGCTGAAAAATATTCCTCCCACTCCATTTTTCATTCTTGCACTGTGCTCAAAGACTTTGACCAAAAACTCATTTGGGTAGCAACGGATCATCTTTGAGGATGCCCCCACCCACCTCTGCTTCTTATCCTTTGCCAGTTCACTTTTGGCAGGTGTCCCCACAGCAAGAGAAACGAAACCGAAGGTTCCATATAGATGTCTCAAGGCTCATTTTCAGTCGGCTAGAAAAACTACTTATAATGCTCCTGCAACCCACAAGTTAGGGATGGGGCCACCTCTGCGCTCCACATCCCAGGTCGTCCCAAACAAAGAAGGCATATCAAGACTCATTCTCACGCAGCAGAGATTCTTAGCTCTTGGTGCCTGGCTTTGACATTAAGCCCTGACCCCTGTGCTAAAAAAGAACCGGTTAAGCCACACTCATATATCTAAAGCTTATATGATTTGAATAATCAATAAACAATTAAGACTGTTTTGCTCCTTTAATACCAAAAGGACATTTGAATTTGGTCACAGTCAAAAGGAAATAGTTTGTTTTGCTTTTAATTTGATTTGCAAGATTACAGAGCATCTGTTCCTCAGAGATGTCATTTCAGCCAATTATATAGATTGTCTTCTAGTCGCTTTCTCGCCACTGGATTCATCACTGGTATCATCCACACTGTAGTGAAATGGAGGAGCCAGGCTTTTTGGCTGGAATATGTCTGGAAAAATTAAAGCTCACTAAGAGAGTCATTGCTTGCTAATCTCTGTAATTAAGCACTACTCGTAGGAGGGTATATTACACTGATGGAGGCTGTTGCCACTGTATTGGTCCTAAAAATGTTCAATAACCCTACTCTGTAATGTTGAATTTTTCACACCTGTTAATTAACACCCACTAACTTATATAGAAGGCAGAAAAAAAGTATAAATTGTCAGTTTGCTGCTACTCTAGCCTATCTTTTCTCCAAACCTAGTGTTCTGGAATGTGGTTCCTTAAATTGCAGGAAAGCTCCATGTGTTAAAAAGTGGAGAGGGAAAGGCTAGAACAAGGGGATTCTTAGACCATTTCAAATTTTCTCCATGTTTAGGGCAAAAGGTCCACAATTCTTTAGCTCAGACGTTGAAATTCATCTGCTGTCATCATCTGCATTGCCATTAACACAGATCAATAACACAGTGACTTTTTCTTATAACGCAGTGACTTTTTCTCATAACTTTCCACCTGTTTCTCAAAACACAGCACTGACCGTAGGTGGGAGAAATTTTGCTTGGTTTGACTGCTAACGAATTCTCAATATTATGTTCTTTAAGTAAAAAAGAACTGTAGTTTACCATCTCTGGGCCTGATTTTTATAAAATTACGTTGAAATAATCAACACAACCTCACTCCTTGAGCATCCTTTGACTTTTTCCAGGCTCAGACATTAGCGATAGTCACCTGAACATGAAGCATTCCAACTGAGGACACTTCGACCTTCCACAAAAGGACCAGTTCAGAATGAGGCACCAAAGAATCACACAGATTCTCAAGACTCTGTTACACTAAAAGAGACTGGTTTTAGGTAGAGTGGGTGAGAAAAAGTCTTTTCTGTGTATGGGGGGTTACAGCTGACCATAGGCTCCTTGGAGTCCAGCAGATCCTCTGAAGCACAGACAATGCACAAAAGTCAGTCTCTCCTAGCTAAGCCTGTGAGTGTGATGCCCTCCACTGAATGAGCCAGGATTATCTAGTGAGGTGGGACCGTAGCTGAGTTTCCATTAGGGTTTCTAGTAGAACATATACATGTACACACACCCAGGCACACACACATGCACGCTGCCTTTTCAGTTCATCAGTCAAACATTCAATGACTCCCTAAGTTAACCCAATTGTGAACCTTGTATTTTAAAATCGTTGAGTACTTAAGTAAGAGTTGTAAATGTCACTCCACGGGTGATTTATGAGCTTGGATGTGTGGGGTTGCTTTTGGCATCTTACTACCACCTGCCTCTCTCCTCACACCTACTGATCTAAGGGCAGAGGATGTGAAAGTTTCCCTGCTGTCAAATCAGCCCATCTACCAACACTGTTATTAACAAGGAAAATATGTGGGGCATTGCTAATGAGTTTTTAAACTCCAGAGTTAGGTCCATGGTAAAAAGTCTTTCCGATCTATTAATAACTGACTATTCTGGCCCCTGAGATAATGGTTACACTGCGTCTTCTGCTGTCACAAGGTGTCACTGTTAGTCAGGGACCTAGTGCAGCCTGGTGGGCACTTATGCATTATGGGGTAGACGCCTGCCATGGCCCCCATCCCTGCCGGTTCTGTGGCAATGCCTCATGCTGGGCTCCAAGGGCGGAACTCTGTTGGTACACACTGGATGCTCAGCTCCCCCAAGCCCAAGGCTGTCATGAGTCACGAGCAAAAGGACTTCCAAGCTCAGGGCCCCTACTGAGGAGGTCTTGGGTTCATGTTATCAGCACTGAACTTTCTCAACACATTTCAGGGAACATAAATTTCCCACTTTGAACTACACTCACCAGGGGGATGGATCCCTTCTCTGCAGAACCGCCATATATCAAGGGCTCTTACAAAAAGTTCAGGCTTCAGTGAGCCAAAAAGGTTCTACCTTCCCCTGAGACCGGGAATCCAATCTTCTTCATTTATAGAACAAAAAAGAGATTATTCCCCTATACAAAAAAGAAAATCTCCCTGACTGGCATGAGTTTTTAAAATTCTATATCTCCTATTCTCTATGTCAAGCATTGTGAACCTATGCTGAAATGCTCCAGTTCTTTTTTTTTTTTTTTTTTTTTTTTTTTTTTTTTTTTTTTTTTTTTTTGAGACAGAGTCTCGCTCTGTTGCCCAGGCTGGAGTGCGGTGACATGACACGATCTCAGCTCACTGCAAGCTCCACCTCCCAGGTTCACGCCTTTCTTCTGCCTCAGCCTCCCAAGTAGCTGGGACCATAGGTGCCTGCCACCATGCCTGGCTAATTGTTTTGTACTTTTTAGTAGAGACAGGGTTTCACCGTGTTAGCCAGGATAGTCATAGTCTCCATCTCCTGACCTTGTGATCCTCCTGCCTTGGCCTCCCAAAGTGTTGGAATTACAGGCGTGAGCCACCGCGCCCAGCCAAATGCTCCAGTTCTTTAAGATAGATTATATTCTTCTTTGTTAATAGTCACTGAAACATCATTCTCTGACTCCTAAGCAATAGCTTGGTGAAACTTATTTTGTAATGAACATAAGAGCCAAACAGCAAGGCTCAGCCTGTCACATCACCCACAGGCGGGCATTCAGCAGGAGCTGGGTGGCTTTTTTATTCCAGCAGGGGAAAATTCTCGTCTAGAAAGAAGCTGCCAGTCACGGAAGTCCAAAACTGGAGAAGAGGGATTCCAACAAAACCCTACACTAAGGAGCAACTCTTGTGTGGGTGGAAGGACCCACCATACACTTGGTCGTTGTTTTCCCCTATCATTTGCCTCCCCCCCCCCCTTTTTTTTTTTTTTTTGAGATGGAGTCTTGCTCTGTCACTCAGGCTGGAGTACAGTGGCATGATCTTGGCTCACTGCAACCTCCACCCCCCCAACCGGCTTCAAGAGATTCTGCTGCCTCAGCTTCCAGAACAGCCGGGATTACAGGCACACGCCACCATGAATGGCTAATTTTTGTATTTTTAATGGAGATGGGGTTTTGCCATGTTGGTCAGGCTGGTCTCGAACTCCTGACCTCAGGTGATCCCCCTGCCTCAGTGCTTTGCTTTTGTTTGTGTGTTATGTTGCTCCTTTTTTTGTGTAAGGAAATTTAGTACCTCAGTGAAGGAACGTAAAATGGAAACCAAAAGAATTCAGTAACTCACTGACATCTTTTAAAATACAAAAATAACTCCAGAGGTGCAACAGGGTTCCCACATCACAGCAAGAAAACCAAACCAGAAGTGCCACAAAATATAATAAAAGAACAAATTAAGGACTTCATGGAAATCAAAGGGAAGAGACTGAATCTATTTCCAGTGCTAAGGCATTCCTGGGAGCAGGCAAGACACTGCAAAAAAAAAAAAAAAATTCAAAAGTATACAAAAAACTGTCCAATTCACAAAGTCAGAGATTTGCTTTTGAAATCCCACGTTGATTTGAGCACGTCAGGGTGGGAGGTGGGGGGCCTAGTGCTTTCTAATGTCAAATGTCTTTCTTGTGAGGATAGGCTCTGAACAGACTGAATTTTCCATTTGCTATACATGGAGCTGCTAGAGCTCAGTGGAGTGGTTTAGAAAATTTAAACTGGATAGTCACTTTTTTCTCTTCATTCTTTAAGTAGTCCTTCAGTCCCCTACAGAATTTAAAGCTGTAATATGTTTGGAAATACTGGATGGGTAGAATGGGAGAGAAGTCCAAATTTTGTGATCCCTATCTAAGGCAAACTGTATGAGCAAACACTTAGCTGACAGCTCTGGCCACTTTCTCCAAGTCCCTCAGAGAAATGCGAGATGCCAGGAGTACTTCGTAAGTAGTTTTCTAGTGATCATCTTGAAATCCCAGTACTTAAATGATGGTGGATATTACTAAGCCTTGGGAAATACCATTACCAGTCCCAAATTGAATCACAAAGTCTTGAAGTATGACATGGGAAGAACCCAACACACACCTCAATATTGGACTAAATTTTGTAGTTTTCTGCTCATGGTTGTTCTAGGAAAACAAACTACCGTGTGAGGAGTTTGAAGCAGCGGTAGCCTCTCAACCTTAACGCCTTAATACCTTGTGATTGTTTATAACAAGTATCAAGGCATGTGCTATTTATTTTTCTATCTCTTGGTCTATATTTTGATTGGATAAGAGCAACAATTACTGCTTTTCTTAGTATCTCTAATGGTTACTGCAATGTGGGTCTTGGTAGATGCCCAGTAAGTAAATGTTGAGTTAATTGTTCTTATAAATAAGATACAACAGGAGTGGATCTTTTTAACTCTTGAAATGTGCTGATTTATTCTGTCATTTATTATATGAGAGAGAGAGAGAGTTGAGTATTTTAAGTCTCTTTGTTGCTCTTCTAAAAATTGAACAGGATAATTTAAATGGAGCATGGACTAAAGAGAGATTAGAATGAATAAATTCTCAAAATCTAAGAATTATTCCATCACTTCTCACATACACTTATTTCAACAAGACTAACATTATTTGAATCAATAGTAATGGAATTACTGACATCTGATAGCTTAAAATAATGTTAAGGCTCATGCTAAAACTTCTTCATGACAATAACTCGGCAAATATTATCAACCTAAACCATCATTTTAAGCACTTCCAAATATTAACATATCCATATGTCCTCATGAAAGCAGAATATCCCAGAGTATGCTAACTCACTGATGAGTCATCTGAAAGAGCATTCATATAGATACTTTTGTTTCTGTCCTCTCTCAAGTTGAAAATCATAATAAAACTATAATGGCTTTGAAGGTGCATTTTTATTCTTTTTCTGTTTTATTTTTATATTATTTTCAGATTTCCCTCTTCACTCTCCAAGGCCCCAAACTTCTCCTATGAATTTTTCTCCAGCACATTTGTAAATAAAAAGTTACAGAGAGTAAGGCTCAGTCATGGCATGTCTTTTCGCCATTTTCTTCCTTACAGACTTCTGCCTTTTACCCCCAAATTTTCGGATCAAAATGAAGAAATGTAAGCTGCAATACTCTACAAGAATCCTTTCTGTCTTCACCTCATAGGTTTGACAAATATTTCAGAGTTTGTGGGAAGGGGGAGAAACGGGGCACCTTGGGGGATAGGCACATTGGGAAAGGTGGGCTAAGCACTAAAGGCATGGGGTGCAGTGGTTAAGATCACTTTTCAGCATCACTGCAGCTCATCTAGATTCCTTGTCTTTAGAGTGGAAACAAACATTGTACTTGCTATCCAAGTGCTGTGAATTAAATGAAATGATGCATATGGAGCACCTAGTTTAGCCTCACAGAGCTGGCAATGCTGAACAAGAAGACAATCGGTTCTGTGGTCCTGGATGACTTTGGATACCTTGAATTGCCACATACTTTTAGATATCCTCCTGTTTCCTCTCAATCTCATTCTTATTCTCTCTCTCCCCTCCCCTCCTCTCCCTTCTTAACCCCTCCCTTCCCCCAGCCCCTGTCTCCCTCTCTCTTTTCTTATGCCATTTCTTTCCAATCTTTGTTGTTTCTCTCCTATATTTCAACTTCTAATTCAGTAGCAGGTATGTTCAACTTAAAAGGAATGTTGCCATGTTTGTTCAATGAGTTGAACCTACACCTAACATTTTATCTGTCTAAACCTCTAAATACGAGCAGACAGAGCCCCAAGAAACATTTCATCATACAAGACCAAGTTGTGATGACTGTGCCTCTGGTACTCCTCACATTGACCCTGCAAGGTCAGTGTCATTCCAAAAGGAGGAAACTGAATGAGCAAAATCAAGGCTCATACAGACTCACCAACGTAACCCAAGACAGAACGGAGCATAAAATTAGGTCTGTTTGACTCCAAGATCACATTTTCCCATTAAGTCTTTGAGAGATAAAATTCACATCTCAAAATAAATGGTCTAAGTGACCTTCTAGACACCTGAGTAGAGATTTCTTTTCCTAAATCTAGCCACATTCCAGTGTTGTAGCATGGATTTGACATCCTGACTTTAATAGTGTGGAACAATCTTTTCACCCTATATTCATAAGCTGTAACCAGAAGAACTAAGTGTGGCTGCCTACAAAGTGTTCTTAACCCTGGTAGACTCTTACGTCTGCTTGCATCCATATCCCATACTCAAAAGTACCAGGACCCAGCAGAGAATGCTAGGATCCAGTTTGCATGGCTGTTTTTCCCCTGTGCCTTTCCTGAACTGCTTTTTCTCTTAGGTCAGCCAATCTCTGCTACAATCTTCTCCTCTAGTCACTCTTCTTTCATAAATTTCATTCTTCAAGTCATAATACTATAATACTTTTCTTCCTTAATTATGTCTTGGAAACACAACACTGAGGCTTGCTACATGTTGAGACTGTAATTCATTAGCACAGAATGATTGTGGGAACATGTCCTCACTTCTCATCAGCAATTGGAATGTGGATTCTCTCGCTGTTTAGCTTTCCACAATCTTTATGAAACAAAATGCAATATTCGTTTCTAAGGCTTTCCTGAGCAACTGTCTTTTAATGGGAAAACTTTAACAAAAAAGTATGTATCGCATGCCAAATAGCTAACCTCACTCTCATAAATATTTATATTTTAACAGAGTTGAAACATCATTTGTAAGATGGATGTGCTTCTTTGGCATTCCAACAAGAAAATGTCTTGGGAGCTGAGCCCGTTTTTACAGCTAATGGGCCCAAAACCCTTGGTCATGTACTAGGGATTGGGTGGGGCAGGGGTGGGGGGGTGGCAAAGAAAATCACTGTGTTCCAGAAAGAGGTCATCTCAGAAGAACTTCTCCAATATCATCTTTTCACTAAAGTCAAGATGAAACAGGAGAATAAATGTTTGGGAATGTGGTTTGGAAGGATCTCACGCTGCTGTTTTGAAGTGGTGTGTCCCTCAGAGAGGTTGGTTAGCATGGTGTAGTGACTGGCTCTCAGCGTGTGGTCCTCATGCCAGAAGCAGCATCTGCTGGGAACTTGTTAGAAGTGCAGATTCTCAGGCTCTTCAACAGACCTGCAGAGTCAGAAGCTCCAGTGGGGGGAGAAAAGAGTGTTCTGTGCTCTAACAAGCCTTCCAAGGGGCTCTGAGGCACACTAGATTTTGAGAAACATAGTGACTTATAGCCCTGGTATTAGAAAACCCTGTGTTTAAATCTTTCCCCTTTATCCCTCCTCAACCCCCATACTACCCAGCTGGCCCTTGGTGAGTGATATAATCATCTCATTCTCTTTATCTATGAAGAAAAGGATAATAGTACTTATTTCATAGATTTGTTGCAAGAATGCATTGAGAAAAAGATATATAAATTGTTTGCTCCAGTGCATAAAAAAGCAAACAGTGCAGTACACTTATGTATTATTATAAATAATAAATAGATACAGTTTAATTAAATAATCTACATATAGACTGTAAATGCATGAGGAGAAAAGGTACATTTTTAAACAATGCATTTATAAAAGTCAAGACAACCTTGATTAAATTTGGATGATTAAAAGTAATTGTATGTGAAAATCATTTTTTTCTCTCCTGTCAAAGAAAGATGAACTTTTTGAGGATGTGTCACATGCCAGGGGCACCTTTGGAGCATGACTGTAAATTCTCTGGGCCCCTCCTTCTGCTCTGTCTGCTGTAGCAGAGACTACTTCTGAGCAAATGTTTGTCAATTCTGCCAGGGGCAATGCTCAGCACCCAGACCTTGCACCAGGGCTACCCCTCTACCTCTTGTTTTCTGCTCTATGGTTTCTCTGACTTTATGGCCACAGAAGGCCTGAGAAGCTACTCAACATTCACCATTGTACAATTGGAAGTGCAGGAGAATTCATGACCCTGAAGCTACTAGAAATGGATGGGAGACAGGAGTCAGCAGGTTTCTCTTTTCATCCACTAGATGGACGGTTCTCACACACATTTCAAAACCCCTTTGGGGAGATCTAGTGCCAACTCAGTGAGACAACTTTGGATTTGTTTTCTTTGCCTCCGTGCTACAATCCCCACCCATCTTACCCTCTACTCTTGCTCCCTGGGCCCACTTCCAAAGTAAGCCACCAGCATCCGAAAGCTAGTCTCAGCCCCTGTTAGAGGACCTAGGCTAAGTCAGCCAACTTCAGACAAAAGGAATAATAACATAAAAGTTGATTTTTTCAAAAATGTTCCTCAATAATTCTGGATGTAGACCCAAGATCCTTAAGCTGAGATCAATGCATGCATTTCATATGGTTCCATAAAGCAACTGAAAATTTATCCAAATTTTGTGTATGTACATTTTTCTATATAATATCTTCAGTAGCATTCAATGGGCTCTATGATTAAATAAAATTAAATTTACTCTTCCTGTAGGTGACTGGACAAATTATAGTACATTTGAAGGACTCTAGAATATTTTGGAAGATTCATATTTCAAAATATTAAAGAGTATTTAAAATGGATGGAATGTCAATGAGGTCTTGTTTTCTGTTTGACTCTTTTGCTGTGAGGATGAGACCACTCATTCTGTTACTTTTATGTCCAAATCTCAAGGTTTTGTTTGGGCCAACACAGCTCTAGGTCTCAGATTTAGCCTCTGCACATCTCCAACCTTATGTTCTTTCACCCTTGTTGATTTTGTATTAGTTTGCTATTAATGCTTGTATTAGTCCATTTTCATGTTGCTTACAAAGACATATTTGAGACTGGGCAATTTACAAAAGAAAGAGGTTTAATTGGACTTACAGTTCCATGTGGCTGGGGAAGCCTCATAATCATGGTGGAAGGCAAGGAGAAGCAAGTCACATCTTACATGGATGGCAGCAGGCAAAGAGAGAGCTTGTACAGGGGAATTCCTCTTTTTAAAACCATCAGATCTCATGAGACTTATTCACTATCATGAGAACAGCATGGGAAAGATTTGCCTCTGTGATTTAATTACCTCCCACTGGGTTCCTTCCACAACACATGGGAATTCAAGATGAGATTTTGGTGGAGACACAGACAAACCGTATCAATGCTGTAACTAATTACTGCAAACGTATGGCTTAAAACAGTACAAGTTAGTTCTCATACAGTTCTAGAGGGTAAAAGTCTGAAATGTGTCTCCCTGGGCTAACATCAAGGTGATAGTTGGGTTGCATTCCTCCGAAGGCTCTGAGGAAGGAATTTTGTAAATTGCCCAGTCTCGAATATGTCTTTGTAAGCAGCATGAAAATGGACTAATACAGTGAGGCCTTTTCCGGTCCTCACTGTAGCCTCTTGCTTGTGTCATCACTATTTACATTGACTCCTACTTCCCTCTTACAAGGACCCATGTGATTACATCGGGCCCATCTGGAAAACCAGGAAAATCTTGCCATCTCAAGATCCTTAACCACATCTGCAAAGTCCCTTTTGCCATGTGGACCTTGCATATTCACGGATTTTGGAGATTAGGACGTGGCTATCTTTGCAGAGCCATTATTCGGCTACCACAATGTTCTTTGACCACGCCAAAAGCACTCCACCACAGGAGATCTGAACGTGCTGTTCTCTCTCCCTGGCTTGTTCTCCCTCTTGTTACTTGCGTGGCCAACACCCTCTCTTCATTCAAGTGTCTGCTCAAATCTGACTTCCTCAGAGAACACCCACACCCCCACCATGATGTCCCCTATTTGTGATACTCGCCGTCACTCACTATGCCCTTTCTCAGCTTTAGTTTTACTTAAAACAATTATATTAAGAAACTAGATGTTACATACACATTTGTTGTTTTTTAAGAAGCCTGTGGTCTGGTAGGAAAGACAGAAAAGTAGTTCCAAAAGGCAATGCAATATACAATAGGGTAAAAAAGAATAAAAAGTTCTAGCTAAGGAAGGTCTGAGGAGGAAAACACTCACCAATCCTAGGGAAGGTAAGAAAGGTTTTACAAGATTTTCTGTGAAAAAAACATGACCTGTTTGAATGGAGCAGAAGGGGTAAAGCAGTGCCCTGAGTTGTGGTAGTGCCTCTGAGCATGGCTGGAATGTTAACGTAGACCAGCTTCCCACGTGCTCACAGCAGCAACTGTAATATTGAAGGCCATGGCAACTTATTAAGGGTTGAGTCGTATACTGTGTTTGTCTCCTGCTCCCAATAATTACTGATCTAGAATGTTGGCTGCAGAAGGGATGGGTTCCCTCCTCTGCATTTTCCCAACAACATTACTTTTCAATGTATCCAGGTGCATCATTTAGCCTTACAGAGCTGCACTTACAAACGCAGAAGCTGCTTTAAATTCAGGAAATACCAGAGATGGAGAGACACTTCTCTAAGGAGGCCTGTTTATGTAACAGTCAGCAGAGACCAAGGAAAGTCCTTCTGGAGCTGCACTGGAGACCTGAGGTTTACCCCAAATATAGCCACTAGCAAGCCCGTCTAACAGTTCCTAGTTAGCAGCTTTGTGTCTGCAAGTGCGTATAATCCTACGCATAATCCTACCTCTGACTATTGCGCCACTAAGAGAGAGAAAGCAGTAGAGAAAAGGCAAACTATGCTGAGATCTGCGCTAGAAAAAATAAAAGTTCATGGCAGCAAGTTCAGATAATGGAAACAAGGCACACTGCAGAAGTGCATATCACTGGCATCTGATTAGCAGAGTTTGAGCGCTGGCTCCACCATTAACGAGCAGTTCACTACCTCATCTGAGACTCAGTTGCCTCATCTATGAAATGTGGATAATGATACCATTTGCTTTAAGTGGATTGAGGATAATATGAGATCACCTGCATGAAGCACAAAGCAGCTGGCATGTACTATGTATTTAATAAGCTTTAGCTATTTCTATCATTTTTTTTATCATAAATATTCAGACACTAATCTTGGCACTGCCATTTGCTCTTTGATATGGAGGTAGTCATATAGACCCCTCTCTGCTCTGGTATTTTTCTTTTTAATTTCACAGAGGAAGGTGAATTGCAGTGCAGACTGCCTTGTCTTTGTTGCAAATGGTGAGGTGAGGGTATCTTCCCAACAGTAAACTCTTGATCTTACCTCCCTAGAGGATCCCGAAGGCACTGCCTGGGCAAGGATGGAGGCAACCATGTGATGATTCCTCATGTCCTGTAGGACCAATGACTACTCCACAAAGTCTGGTTTTCTCAAACATTCTTTCCAAGACAGGAACATGATGCTTGCTCAAGAAAGTGTGTTTGGTAACTTTTAAAATACACAATTCGCTTTTCATCGGAACCGAGGCATTTTTACGCCAGGTGCTGCTTATCTTCTGGAGTATTTGTGTTTTGAAAGGTAAGGCTTTGGATGAGAAGAAAAGCATTTGGAGCCAGATGCTATCTTTGAAAGTCAATTCCAGGTGCTGCTGCAATATTGTACCTGTCCAAAGCCACAAGTCTGCCCTTTTGGACAGACTTTGGGAAATGCATTTCCCTATGAAATGAGTTAACTGGTATTAGTAGTAATGAGGATTTTAGTAACAGAATTCTATATATTCCTCCCCCTTTATAGTTTCTTGACTAAAGGGGAAAATGACAATGCCTTATATTTAAAACTACAAGAAAGGGGTCAGATCACTCTATCCATCAGATTTTAAACAGGGGCCTGGTGAAGTAAGAGGATAGCTCTGATAAATCAAACTCATTAGCTTTCAAATTTGGCCTTCATAAACCATAGAAAGCAAAATACAACAGGGGGCAGAGGGAGGTGAATTATCACAAATAGGTCATTCCATTCTACCTCTGAAACTGAAACACATCTCTTCATTTCAGGTCAATTTATTTGTGAAAGGAGAGAATCTTGGTACCTTCCCACATTGTCTTTATTTTTCAGGACAGCCATCATATACCCACAGAACCCCACCTGCATAGTCACAGCATAAAAAAGCAATCGTCCCCACTCTGTGCTCCTCCCAACAACTTGATTTTACTCTTTCTTATGCGGAAGGTGGTACCTGCAATGTTTTATTTAATGATGTCATCCCTTTGATTTTGTTCCAGCGATTAATTCAAATGTGTACTCTGCGGAGCTGTCATTTGACACGGGGAGCTGCTGATGCTTCTTTTTGTACCTATACCAAATGGCTTTCCAAATAATTTCAGTTCCTTTAAAATTAATGGAAGATTCTACCTAAACAAATAATCACTTTTCTAAAGTTTCCCCACTGATTTATAAGATGCCTTCTTGCTATGACAAGTACTATTCCTTAACCCTCCAAGATAAAATGCGGCTGTGGTGGTCTTTTTATTGTTATCCATTATTTATACAGGGCATGGGTGTAGGTGCAGCTTTGTAGGGGGTGTGTCCATGCAACAGACAGAACAAAGCAAGAATTTTCCTTTGGGGGTTTACAATATAAATGTACACAAGGACACATGAGACAATGAACAGCGATAAAACACAATGCAATGCGAACAATTTTGAGAAGTGAGTGGTTATTGTAACTGAGATGCTCTGCGGAACAGACGGTTTTTAAGGAGGTTTGTGATGAAAGAAGGTGAGCAGGTTTGCTCTACATTAATAGGAGGTTCCTGTGAGACTTTGAGAAGAAGAGAAAAATGCGGCAACTGAGGGAAAACTTTTTTCTCTCCACAGTCTAGATGACTGTCCTTTGCTTCCCTATTATCAATATTTCAAAATTAGAGAGATGGCACTCAGTCAGTGGCCATAGTTCTTCCAAATAAAATGGGAAGGGAACAAGCAATCATCGGGGCAGTAGAAAGACATGGTGCTGAGCACTGGGATTACACAAACCTGGGGTCAAATTTGGGCTCAGCTGGGAGTTGTTGGGCAAGTAACTTCGCAAACCTCAGTATGCTGATCTTTAGAATTATTATTACAATTCCATAAACGCTTGGAGCCAGATGTATTTTGGAATTCAAAATAATTCAGAATTTACACAAGTAATATGATATGTACACTACATATGTCATATCTCCCCGGTGAGGTCTACAGTAATAAATAACAGACATAATTTTGTAGCAAAATATCCAAAGCAAGTGCAATAAAGAAAGGCTCTAAGTAGCCTCATGTCTATTCCATCTAGGTTTTTCTGTCAGATGAATTGATGTTAAATTTTTGTGGACTGGGTGTCACATCACATCTTTCTGTAAGGACGGGGAAAGCCCAGCACAGCAGCGTGGGATGGAAGAGTAGGTCTTAGTAGTCAACACAGAGCAAGCACTCGCTAAACTACCAGTCTTGATGTTATTATTTCATCTGATTCTCCACCAAGTCAAGCTGATCTTATGTCTGGCCTCCTTTTATCTACAGCACCAGCACTCCAGTCCAGGTTACCAGCTTTCCTCGTGGACAACCCACAGCACTCACCTACCTAGTCCACGACACGTCGGCTCCTCTGAGAAGCAGTGTCTCCATAAACCATTCTCCACACCAGAGCCCACGTGATTGTCTCAAAATGCAAATCAGATTCTGTCACATCCCTGCTGAAATTCTTTAAAGATGTCCCATCATTCCCAGAGAACCAGGTCCACAAGACCAGACCGTACTCTGGCAGCCTTCATCTACCTCTGTCTATTTCTTTAAACTCATTCTGCTGTCTCGAGTCTTTGTATTTGCTGTTCCCTCTGCCTACAGGCTATTCCTCTCCTCTCCAGTTTCTTTCTCTCATTCTTGGGACAGGACTTCAAAGGTTCCTCTGTGTTGCTCTCATCTGACAGTTGTGATACTTGCACTGTGAGCCTTGTACTATGATACTTGCACGATGAGCCTCCTTAGAATCTAGATTGTGATTTAATCTATATTGCGAGTGTAGGATTGCGATTGCAAGATTGCGATTGCATGTATTTCTGTGGTTACAATCACACCAGCTCCTGATGGGTTGTAGGCGCTAGGAAGTCAGAGGTTGTACCTATTTTGCTCACTCATGGATCACAGCACCCAGTATATGGCTTGGCACAGAGTATGATCACTTTATTTATTACATTCATGAAAAACTAAATGAATGTGAAAAGTACTTGTTACCAGCCAAACTGAAGGCTTGGTAACTAATACACACTCTTTTAGTCCTTTTTAACAATTTTTTAAAAAAATCTCTTATAAGGCTAACTTCAACCCTGTCAGGTATGTGCTATTTTGTAGATGTAATAGCCAAGTTTGAGAAAAGTCAAGGAAATTGCAAAACATTCTGTGCAAGTAAAGTGTAAATTCAGGGCTGGAACAAAGGCCTGCATGGGTCTAAAACTTGTGAGCCTTCCCCTCCAACACACTGTCAAGGAGAAACATGTCAGGGGTATGGTGGGAACAGAAAATGGACCTGTGTAGTTACAGTCTCAGATAATGCTACTGAAAAATTGAGCTTCAAATGGAAGTGATGAGCTGGTTCAAGGTGCTGGAGTGGTCGGAAGCCTGAAGCAATTACTTATAATAAAAGTGCTCCATGTAGGTAATACATGCTCTAGTATGTATTAATAACAAGTGCTGTAGGTAATAGAGCTTAGAAAAAGAAATTCTGGCCGGGCACAGTGGCCCATGCCTGTAATCCCAGCACTTTGGGAGGCCAAGGTGGGCAGACAGCTTGAGCCCAGGAGTTCAAGACCAGCCTGGGCAACATAGAGAGACCCCATCTCTACAAAAAGTAGAGAAAGTTAGCCAGTGTGGTGGTGTATGCCTGTAGTCTCAGCTACTCAGGAGGCTGAAGTGGGAGGGTGGCTTGAGCCTGGGTGGTTGAGGCTGCAGTGAGCTGTGATCACACCACTGCACTTCAGCCTGGGCAACAGAGAAAGATTCTGTCTCAAAAAAAAAAAAAAAAAAAAATTCTGCTTGGCGTCTTGCACTCAAGGCCAGTTGTATCATCTGCTTTCTGGAGAAGTTAAGCATAGCCACAGGGGACAGGCCTATGGAGCAGCCTCTGACCAGCAGAAGAGAAGATAAAAGTCTCTTCTTGGGGCAACTGTCCGGTCAGCACAAAATCGCCTCCTACTCATGCACAAAGTCTATTGTTGCCCTTAGGGTAAGCATGGGTACATGCTCAGCTCCTCTTTTAGCCCTAAATCAAATTGGAAACCTTGATCATTTAGGAAGCCACCTACTCTGAGTGAGGTATTAATATTAAGTTCTTTACTTACGTGAGCTCAATGAATATTTAAATTTTGAATAAAGATAATGGTTGATGATAGCCAATTATTCCTATTAGAGATATCATTATCATTATTGACTTTCATACCAAATTTTGAAATGCCATACCTTTTCTTGTAATGATAGATCAAAAAGTTAGAAAGGTATATGGAACCTAGAAATCAAAAAACTTTCAAGAAATAATTTTAAATAATTATCAGAATTCTGTGGGGAAATAACATGTGTTTTATATATTTAAAGAAAAAGCAAGCAATAAAAGGTTACTCTTTTGCTGTGCACTTACAATCATTGAATGTCATTCTACAACACTGATACTTCTTTCAGGAGACTCTGCTATGAGAATAGGTTTTGGTGCATAAGGATAAATCCTAAGGTTAAGGAATGTGTCAGATGGTTATAATTTGTCCAAAGATATGAACACCACAGGAGATGTGAACATGGAGAAATGTTTCAGAAAGAAGTGCTGGAAAAAATAAGGCAAGTTCCATCTGTTGCTAATGGTCACTGCGGGCTGAACAAATATGTTAGATTAACTCTAAAAACCCTGAGCTGTTGAAATTATGAAGAAAGTTGGATCTGAATTAAGAAAATATATTCTGAAATGAATTTTATGTTTTTAAATTAAAGGGTGACTCTGCCACAGGCTTTACTCCTGTGCAATGTGTGGTTTGGATCCTCGCCCTTAGATCAGCTGGTTTCCTCTCATCTCAGAGCTGCAGCCCTCTCCATCGTAAAACGAGGATAGTGAGGGCTATTGCCAGAATGAATGAGCTCATACCTCACATAAGAGGCACTAACTAGAGCGACAGAATCACTCCTTCACACAATTTTTCATAACTTTGTCCATTAGGTAATTGGGGAACTTTCCAAATAAAAATAAATTCTATCAGTGAATGAACTTAGATTCGATGCAAGATACCGTGTGAATGACAGCAATCCTAAAGATCAACTGACAGTGACCTTTTTCGTCAGGCCTTGTAACCATGACCCCCACCCCCTATTCTTACAGTTAAATTAAAATCATTATGCCATTCTATATTGGCCTCATTCCCTGGTCCCAGCTGATCGATCCAGAGATAGGTAATTTTGTTAAACCGGGCCAATGAGAACCTTCCCCTGAATTTGTGGACATGGAACTAGGCAGTAAAATTGAAGTCTTTTCCCCTGGGACCAGAATAATAAAATATAAAGCCAAGGAGTTAAAGAGAGCCAAGATCCAGCCACCTGGGGTGCTTCTGCAGTGAGGCTGCTGGGCAGAGAGAAATTCTGATAGGTCGAGTGCCTGTCATTGGCGGCCACAGCAGCCCTAAAGTCCCTGGCAAATGGTGGTCCCTGGGAAATCATTCCTGGTTGAATGATAAATGAATTAATGATGAATAATGTGATTTTTAGGACATAAAGGCAGTGTGTAGCCTGAAGTACAATTCTCACACCTTTGTCTCTTGCTGTTTGTATAAAACAGTAAATAAAGCTTCAAAGAGACTAAACACTTATTTTGAGAAACATCAGGGAATATGGATGATACCTTGTGGTGAGAAATGAACATACCAAATAATAGATAAAATATTATTAAATTCTTCTAGTCTAAACTTAAATTGGTTACTTTTATAGGTGAACCATGGCGGCACTTATTCTTTAACTATTTATCTTTCCTAATCTCAAGATTGACAATTTTTTTACAAAATAAATAGTATGTATTCACTAAGTCATAACTAAAGCTGCACATGTAGGAAGATATTTTCATATATAATATATTTATGGAAAATAATAAGTGTGGTACTCCTGGTAGCATGCTCCCTAATGCTATTTAATTCAGAAGTGATATAGGGCCTATTTATAGGGGTAAATACAATGAAATAATTCTGCATTGTGTATCTAGAATTAAAAGCAAAACACATAATCTGGTGAAGGTTAATTACATCAGTATATAGCTCCAGATGAATGGGAGTATAGTTATTAAAGTAAAACACTGAGGGCGGTTTTGTGGTGGTAAAAGATTATATATCCATACTGTTAGTTGCTGAAATCCATTATACTCTTCAACCATAACAATAACCACTGTAATAATAAGTGGCACTTAAACAGCACTTTTCAAATCCAGCATTGTAATACTTTGCATTTATGTGGGCATGCACAGTTAAGAGAAGACTTCCTTACGCATTAGCTCATTGGAAATGCACTAGAGGACCTGCCAGGAAGGCTGGACGGAGATGATCCTGTCAACTTAGGATATAAGGAAATCACTGCTCAGAAAGACCAGATACCACAGCCCTCGCTATTGTCTGTAACAGAGACAGGCCCTTACTTGGCTTTCTTGGCAGTTCACATTCTACTTGGGACCATGAGATGAATGTTGTGTCATTCCATACGGGATGTATGTGGCTGTTTGCAGATTGGATGATTGAGTTGTAGGTACTTGAAAACACTTTTAAGATTTGATGCCTCTTTTACAATCTTTCAAAATCAAGCATTAGTTATAGTAATTATTTGGAGTATATCTTAGATTGATACTGCAGTTTACAGTTGACAAAGTGCTTTCACATACATGAGGTCATTTGAATCTCACAAATTCATCAGCAGACAGGAGAGACAATCATCATATTCCAATTTTAGTATTTAAAATATCCGCAACCAGATAGGTTGACAGATCCCTCAAGTTTTTTAAAGCTAGGAATGGCAGAGGGGAAGGGCAGACCAGGTTTTCTCATACAAACCAACTGTGGACACAAGGGATCCTCACCTACATCATTGTAAAAAGAAGCCATTAGCCATGAAACTGCCTTTTTACTTATAAAAATATTTATCAGATGCCAGCCACAGGCTAGGATACAGTGTTAGCTAGTGTTAACGTTGCAGAAATAATTCTCAAAGTCAAATTTCTAACTCTGGGCCTCCTTTTTTCTATTCTAATTTCTAAAAGTGAAGCAATAGTGATATGAGAGTGACTGAATGCATAGGTTTGGGTGTCAGTCTGACTCAGATTTAAATTCTGCCTCTGACTTGCTCCATGATCTTGCACTGGAGGTCAAGATTGACTTTGCTTCTCTGAGCTTCAGTTTACTCATTTTAAATGTTGGATAGATAATCTCCACTTAATAGACTTGCGTATTTCAGGAGACAAATGTGGAAATAAAGGAAGACTATCCAAATGAGAACAAGCAAATGCTATTTATTCAGAGCTTGTCATAGCAAGGGAGTCTGCCACCAGCACTTGTGTTTGGCAGAGACCCAAAGGCAGCCAGAGGGGTGGGAAAGCTTCATGGTGGAAAGCAGGGAAGAGGCTGCTGGTGTGGGGGAGCTGGAGGTGGCTAACTAGAAGCCTGGACTCCTATGTGATTGCTCAGTGGGGCATGTTTGAGTTTCTCTATCTGGTCCTAACTTGGAAGTGGGTTGGGGATGAGGATGGGTGGGAAATTAGGAAGCTGTCGATTATTTGGAGCTGGTTGTTGCAGGGGTTACTGTTCTGCTTTGGGGATTATTGCTAGAGATAGCAGTCTGACTGCCTGCACCTCTGACTTAAGGATAGCAGGCTGGTTCCTGGGCTGGTTGTTGTAGATAATAGGTTTGTTTTCTGGGCAGATTGTTACAGATTGTGGGTCAGAGTTCTATTTTTATACATAGTCTGATGGGTGTTCATTTGTATATTGAATCTCCCAAGAGGGTTACATAGATTCTTCCTCGAGAGCAATGATTTCATGGGCCTTCATCCATTTCCCCACTCCCGTGCCTGCACCAGTACCCCAATGTGCAGCTCACAGTGTCATTAGAATTATCTAGATATCACGTTCTTTTGTTTAAAACCACATTTTTCTGCCTAAAGTTAACATCCTGATTCTACAGTATACCTCACAAGATCATATCACAAGCAGAACCTAGACACTGTCTAGCTTAGGTGTAACAGTCCTGGGGCAAGACAGTAATTCGACTAGCACAACTTGGAGCAAGCTCTCCACTTCTCTGCACACCAGTTTCTGTATCCACAAATGAGGCAACCAGTAGAGCCTAGGTCATGTACACAGGGTTCTGAGCAGGAAAAAGGCTTAGCACCCAGGCTGCCTCCTGCCTCTGCTCTCATCTCCCCAGTCCATGCCTGGCTACTTGATGCAACTCTATCTACATCATTACATCCTCCTCCTTCTTTTTCATTGTGTTTCATCCATCCCATAGATTTTAGCCAATGATCAGTTTTCAATAAATACTTGTATAATTAATTTCCTTCTGAACATGTGCTATGTTACTGCATTTATCTAATGTCAACACCAATATGTTTAATAGTTTGAAAAGGCATTAAATTCATCTCCAGATTTTGAGGGGAAAGAGTGGCCATTCACAGATGTGCAAAGTGGCATGGGCATTCATGAAGATAATTAAACAATCATCCTCCTTTAAAGAGAAATATAACATCTACATGCGTTTTTGTAAAGGTTAAAATAAACCCAGTTGACTCTATCAGAGTCTCTACTCTTCGGAGAGCACTTAGGGGAATCTGGTGGGCTCTTCCAGTCCTTGTTGCATTCCAGTCTTCAAAAGGTGCCTCATATGTAACAGCACAAAACAGGACTGAAGATGGCTCCATGCATGGTGTGAACCAACATAAGGCAGCACTTTCAGAGCATCTGATGTTTAGGAAATTCACTTTGACCTTTGGCTTTCTTTTCCTCAGATATAGGGTCAAAAATCTTCTCTGCAACACCTGTGAATAGCAGACAGGAGACAATATTTCCAACGTGTAGCATTTTGCTCTCTATTTCTTGGAGTTTGTGTGTGCATAAGGTAGAGAGGCTGAGGGGACAATGAGAGAAGATGATTAAGGGAGGGGCTAACCAACTTGGGGGATCAAGGTCAGTGTTTAATGTACCAAAAGGAGGCATTTTAATTTTAAGAAATTATGATCTATTTTGCATAAACTGCTCTTCCTTGGGAAAGGAGTTTTGATATCACTGTTTTGATTTTTAAATGTTCCAGAGTTTTGAAAGCAGACAGATGCTCCAAAGCTGGAGAGACCTGTGGGCATCTGCATCTCACTGGTGGTCGTCTGAAGGCTCAAAGCCCACCTCTGAGCCCAGATGCTGCTGACTTGTGCCCACAGTTCTCCCTTGGACTTGCCCTGCTGAGTCAGCCTGGAAGAAAGTAGCAAGGACCCACAGACTTTAGTCAGCAGCCTGAAAACACAGAATGGAGTTCGCTCTAATAGAGTGTGTACTCATAAAAAGATGTTTAACCTGCATGGGAGATGCCCTATTGTTTTGACCTTCACAACAATTGGGTGTAAAACTTTGAGTAAACACCTTCCTGACACCTATTACAGGGGCTCTGCAGGAGGCACAGCCATTAATCAGAACAGCTGCAGGAGGCAAGGGCTGCTGATGGAGCCCTAGAAGGATGACTTGGTCCCCTGCAGTTCTCTCTCTTTTTCTTCAAATTAAAACCCAAGGAAACTGAGAGAGAAAGAAACTCCATTTGGTTCCTGCTTGCTTCCCAGAAGAAGAGGCAGTTTCAACCTGCCTGGGCCAGGAGGAGGCGGGCATGGAATGGAGACTGCGATGGAGCTTGTCTGTGGCTGTTGCTGTTTGTGTTTGATCTCTGGTGGAGATGAGGAAGCAGAACAGAGATAAGAATGCCTCTCCCAAGTGATTGAAGAAGCCAATGAAGCTGAGCTTGTGGTGACAGGACCATGACTTTCCTGATGATGCTCCGCACATTGATGGCTGAAGGGATATTAGTGAAACCCTACGCAGAGAGCCCCGGTGTCTTCCTGTCCAGAAGCCTGGGAGAGGCACAGCTGCAGAGGCAGGAAGTGTGTCCTGGTTGGGTAAGGGTTGTCCTGCAAGACTGGGATCTTCCTTCTACATTTAGGCCTATCTTGGTACCACAGAACAGAGGCTGAGAGTAGGGGCTGTGGATTCAGGCTGCCTGTGTGCCAATGCTGGCCCTGTGACTTGAAGAAACTGACTTCACCCTCCCCTTCCGACTCTATGAAATGGGTTTAGTGACACTAATATCTAGCAATGAGAGCTTTGACGAGGACCAATGCTGGGTATTACTATGAAAGAATCTGGAACTCCTGCCTCACCTCTGGATTTCTTCTGTATCAAACAGATTATGACAAACCTCATTCTGGGTCACTCTGGAGGCCAAGAGACTTAAGCGCGTCAAAAAGGACAAGTGTATACTGGGCTACAGGCATGAGATAAGTAAAATTAAAAATACCTGGGAGATAAAAATAATCTTTTCACTCTTCCACAGTGAAGGGGACAACATGAGTGCTTGTGTGTTATAAGTGGGGAAATGAATGCTACCACTATACCTACGATTAGGTAAGCTGGCAGCAGACAGAACAGAAGAAAAGTAAAAGTTTAAGTCTGAAGAACTCACAAACACTTGCTATGCAAAACCATACCCCAGACAGCCCTGTGAAAAGTGAGCGCGACTTTGAAATGCCTCTTATTTTCTCAAAACTTGACTTCTAAACTCCCAAACTCAGAGTTGCAAAATTAAACTTGAACAGTGACTTGCATTGCTTCAGAAGCCATGTGAGCAAGATGAGTTAACGCAAAGCTGGGTCCTCAATGGTACTGGATGTACTGAGTTTCCACTGCGCTGAGTGACATGATTTAGTGGAGTAAATAGCCGTGGAGCAACTCGCCCTTGGTTAGTGACCCATGGGTTGTTGCTACTAGTTGTTATAAGTAATCCCTTGCAACATGACTTCCTGCCCACTGCCCGATGGTTTCTTTTTTGTTAGAAAGCATGCACCTATCTTTTGTTCTGAAGATTAAGAGAAAAGGGAAGTCATTGGGTGAAACTGAGGTTTAACTTTTACTTCAAACCACGTGCCGGTATTCCTTCAAGTATGAATAAATGCTTATCCAGATTATAATGATGTAATTTTTGTTATTTTATCAAGAACAAATGCAAATTGTGAGCAAATCAGATGCATGTTTGCTAGTGAATCTGTCTGAGAAACTAGCCTGCTTATTAACTAAATTTTAGCTAGATAGATGATTGATAGATAGAGCATCAGCTTTCTGCTTACAGTCAATTCCTCTGCCTTAAAGATCTCATGCTTCATTTCTCATTCATTATGGATTTTGTTGTTGTTGCTGTCTTGGTATTAGTGTCCTTCTCCCTTGTATTAGTCAGGGGTCTCTAGAGGGACAGGACTGATAGGATAGATGTATATATGAAAGGGAGTTTATTAAGGAGTTTTGACTCACACAGTCACAAGGTGAAGTCCCACAATAGGCCGTCTGCAAGCTGAGGAGCAAGGAAACCAGTTCCAGACCCAAACCTCAAAGGTAGGGAAGCCAACAGTGCAGTCTTCGATCTGTGGTCAAAGGTCCAAGAGTCCAAAAGCAGGAGAATTTGAAGTCCGATGTTCGAGGCCAGGAAGCATCCAGCATGAGAGAAAGATGTAGGCTGGAAGACTAAGCCAGTCTCGTCTTTCCATGTTCCCTGCCTGCTTTTATCCTAGCCACTCTGGCAGCTGATTAGATGGTGCCCACCCAGACTGAGGGTGGGTCTGCATCTCGCAGTTCACCTACTCAAATGTTAATCTCCTTTGGTGACACCCTCACAGACACACCCAGGAACAATACTTTGCATCCATGTATCTCATCAAGTTGACACTCAATAGTAACCATCACACCCCTTAAAATAAATATTCTTAAAAAATGTTTTTAACATATTTCCAAATATGTACATGGATCTAAACTTGCCCCTGCTTGGAAGCAAAGCAGGGCTCAGCCCACCAGGCTGTTTCCTCAGCAGCCATTCTCAGCCCTCTGTTCCTTCCCCTGCCCCATTAGAGAGGCTGAAAGTTACTTCCCAAGAGCTGGAAAGGATCCTATGACTCAGCTCTGGCCAATGAGGCAGAAGAGAACTGTTAGCTGGATGAGCTGTGAGGAATACTTTGTCTCTTTGATAAGAGAAAAGAAGGGTAACAGGAAGCCTCTCACCAAAAAGTCAACACCCTGCCTGTCATCTCCTTTGTGACAGGGATGTTTATGCCTGTAGTTGTGGCCTCCAGCTTCCCACAGTGAGGAAAGAAGCTTTCAGAAAAAAGCCATCCCCATCCTGCTGAAGTAGTCCCAGCAGGTGCTTAGGAAGAATCTCTGGCCTTCAGGATGATAAGTGACATGGTTTGGCTGTGTCCCCACCCAAATCTCATCTTGAATTGTAGCTCCCATAATTCCCACGTGTTGTTGGGAGGGACCTGGTGGGAGATAATTGAATCATGGGAGCAGTTTCCCGAATACTGTTCTCATGGTAGTGAATAAGTCTCATGAGATCTCATGATTTTATAAGGGATTTCTCCTTTCGCTTGATTCTCATTATCTCTTGCCTGCTGCCATATAAGATGTGCCTTTCACCTTCTGCGGTGGTTGTGAGGCCTCCCCAGACAAGTGGAACTGTAAGTCCATTAAATCCTTTTTTCTTTATAAATTACCCAGTCTCAGATATGTCTGTCAGCACCGTGAAAACGTACTAATACAACAAGCTATCCAAAAACACCAGGCCACCTATTCCAGGACTTCTTACTAAATCGGTAATAAATGTCATTTTTGTACGCCACCGTCAGTCAAATTTTCCAAAACTCACAGCCAAGTGCAATCTAATGGATATGCTTGCCTTCTTTTGTGCTTGAGTTTAAAATTCAATGACTGCAAAATCAAATATAATGCTCTATATCCATAAATAATACACTTTTATGCATTTATTGATATATAATTGCCCATGCCAGGTCTATTATGAAAAGCTTGTTTGCGTTTAATTCTAGGTAAATTAGAGTAAGCACAATTCTAAATCCCAGGCAGAGCTAAGTTTCACAGAGAACCACTCAGTCATGTAGAAGTTGGAAGTCCTGGAGAGGGTTCAAATGCTATTACTCAGCAATATAAATGCAGAAGAGAAAATGACAGGCTTCAGGAAGATACAGCCTATGGAACTAGAAAGGAGGAAAGCAAATTGAGATGCAAGGAATATAAAATAGCATTTCATAAATCAGCTTTTCTAAGATAAACATTCAAAGGACGTTATTATGATCTGGTTGTGTGCAAAGATGAAATAAGGAGACGTTGACATCAACAGGACCACAGAGCTGGGCCAACCCTGGTGTGGACATTGGGAGTCTGGGGAGCACGTTGTGGCTGGAGGGTTAGAAAGTCCCCAAGAGTAAGCACATGAGACGGTGAACAGGGAAGTCCTACCCTGTGGGTAAAATGAAGTCCCAAGAAAATACTGTTCCTGTGGAAATCCCATATCCAGTATTGTTCTTTTCTTTTCCGCCTGCCTCATGACCAGACTCAACCTGGAACATGAGACTAAGAGAAGATAAGAGCAAGTGAGTAAATGTAAATCAGAGTAATGAGTGAGGATGGAGACTGGCCAGCACCATCTTCCTTGACAACACATCTGTCTCTTGTTCTTTTTCAGATGAAAGGTGCTATGAAAGTTGTAGATCTTATTATTCTCTGGGAAACACTGAGAATTTGGCACTTTCCTTTTCCCCCTTCACCCTGCTGGCTGACCTGTGGCATCTCTCCACTCATCTGTTTATAATTTGGGTCCCCACGAAATCCAGGCAACTTGTTCTCCAGCCCAGGTGTGCCCCCAGCAGCACATGCTGTGACCATCTGTGCAGTGAATATTAACAAATGTTTCCAAAGTTAACTGTTCTCACCCTCTCTCTATATAACTCCTATTCAAATCTGTCTTTCACACACTCTTGATTTTATAACTTCAGCCACAGAGAAACATTTTGGTGATCAATCTGATGTTGAAGTCACTGAAAAATAATTAATTATATTGTAAAAGATTGTGAACCAAAGTCCACCTTCTACTTCTTCTTCTCTTTCTTTTTAGGAATGTTGACCTCATGTGCTACATTATGACCATTGGTAAATTTCTATTTATTAAAGTTAAAGAAAATAAGTTATTATTCTCCAGGATGTATTTTGACGAGGAATAAAAAGTGGAGATAAGGCAGCGGGACTCCAGAGCACCTGCCACTATGCGTGATTAGGCAAAGCTGTTTCCTGCTCTGTTCCCTGTACCATGCTTTCCACTGGGCCTACAGTCACCAACTCACAAGTGACATGAAATTAGAGGAATTTGTGGGTGTTCTTCTTAAAGTAGAGCACTCAATCTTTCTCTGTCTCTCTTTTTCCTCCTTCTTTTATTATTTGTTGTTATTATGGTATTCCAAAGCTCACAGTAGTAAACTACAATCTGTCCGTGCAGCTAATGTTGCATAAATCCTGCAAGCAACTTAATCCCTGTGTGATTCAAATAAATGGATTTGGGTAAAAACTGTCTACAGGAATATTCCTAAACAGAAAGTTGTGGAGAGCTATCTCAAAGAGGTTGCTTAAGGGGTATCAGCAAAGAGTGTCACAATTGTTCAGCTGAAATGGTGCCCAAGGTAGGGGACAAGTTAATCTGCTTTCAACTGGTTTCCTCCAATAATTGGATTTAAGAGTATATTTTAAATCCATAATTTATTGGGTTCCATGTATATCTTTCTTAAATGTTCTAGGGGAAAATATCACTAAATAATATCCTTTGCTTTTGGCTGTGTGAATGTTGTATGTTTGTCTATATTTATGCTAATAGCATATTATGACTAAACCTAAAACAATTTAATAGACAAGATTTAAAACAAAGACTTAAATTATCTAATATAATTTGGGAAATCACCCATATTTGTCCTCTGAGTAAAGAAAAAGTAAAAGGACTAGGAGATGCTGGCTGACATTTCATAACTAATAATATGCTGAGAATAATTAGCTTTTGTTGATGAATCAAATACAAACTCATAAGTAGAATTAATACACGACTTATTCAACAAACATTATTTACGAATTCTAACAGAAAAAAGACATTTTTCAATGGGCATAATTATGATCAATAGTTGAAATCATTGATCTTTACTGAAATGTTGATGCTCTGTTTTGCACACTGCAAACTAATTTTAATGGGGAAAACTAAATGAGTAGTAATATATTTCTTTACATATTTAGAAATAAACTTACTTTTGTATTAAATTATTTAAACTATTCAGAATTTTCATTCATTACTATGTGATCTAGAGAAATGAAAATGCTTATTGTTAATTTAAATATTATAAAAGAGATATCTAAATCACCCAAATTTTTGAAAATCTAATGTATTTTGTGCAGACTTACACATTTGCTATTAGATTAGGCTTGTAATTCACATCTTCTTGACGTCTAAGAAAAATATGATTATCTTCTAATGTTGTATAATTCAATACTTTTTAGTTAAAGATGTATTGAAATTAATTTAGAATATTCTGCAGATTTTCATAAAGGAAGTATCAATTTTGACATACATCAAAACACAATGTGCCAAAAATTACTTAATTTTTCATTTTTTGAAACTGAAGAGTATATATTTAAATAAATAAATAAAATGAATATTAAGGTTATTATAGACTATAATAGCAGGGCTTTAAATATTCACTTCAAGAGTTAATTTTAAATACAAACTTGTATACTGTATATTAAACATTCCAGTTATAAGGAGCGTTGTTTACAATCCTTGAGCTGATAGGCTGACGAATGCTCTAAGCAGAGCTCTGTATTACCCATTAATAAGGTGTCAGCAGAGCAGTGGTGGACAGTTGGGAGGCTATGCTTTGTTTAAAATTTTGTGCATGTTTTATAATTACAAGCACAAAATGCATATACGTTACCATGTTCACTTTAAAGTCCATTCACAAATCATTTGAAATATTGTAGAATTGATCTTCTTAATTATGCAGTTGGCTTTTAATTGTTAGGCATTCTGGCCATAATTCATTTACTCTTAATCTTTGACAACAAATCGTTAAATTTTCTTGCATGTTTCTGTAATGGGTATAATACGAAGACCAAGCTCAGGCTTGTTAAACCAATCAGAGAGAAACATATTTTACCCACCCAGGGCATGTCATGTTGGTCTGACAAAGTTTACTTGTTTTTAATGATCTGAGAAACATCTTTAATTCAGGCTTTATAGAGACTCCACAATCCATTGAACATTACAATATGGAAATCAGAATGATATACAGTACACTAACTTGTAAACTTAAGTGACGTTTTAGACTACAAACCACAGTTTTCATCTGGTACTATTGTTGCAGGACTTTTCCTTACTTAAGCTAAAGACAGCGTTCTTTGTCCCACAGCCATGAAAATTTAGGCTCACAGACAATTTTTAAGACAGGGTTTTATTGGGTAACACAGAAGAAAAGAGGACTCTTACCGAAGTTCCTGCTAGAGCACTTCCTGCCCTGAGCTTGACTCTCAGGTTCACACAGGAAGAGGCGGGGCCAGGCCCCTCCCTGCTGCACACTTGTGAACTTGCTGAGGCTCCACCTCAGTGGTCAGGCTGGTTGGAGTTTCTCCAGGGACCCACTCCCACCTGGCTGTCTCGCTATTCTGATATTATCAGAATTATGATGCTGCTGCACCAGAGAATTGGTTAAGACTGCACATGACTAACTGCATCCTGTGGTCTCACTTGTTATCTGTCTCCTTCCCTCCCCAGAAGCCCACTGTCCCACTATCATCTTCTTGGCATTTGGAATTGAAACAATCACCTGTACTTAAAAGGAGGAGCTTTTAACAGAATATTCATTCTTACTGACAACATTTGCTCAAATTTCAAAACTTACAGTTACCACTTCATTAACTGCATTTCTGTTCTATCAATTGATCTTGATTTTTATTAACAGTTTTTCAGATCTGAGCAATTCTGGATGTTGCTATAAATGTATCTGTCAATTGTCTGCTGCCCGTCAGGTGGGAAATAGCATCTCTCCACTCCCTCTCATCTCCAACAGGGCAGCTTCTGTCCTGGGAATACTGCAGGTTTCGGAGGAGTGTGACATGCAGACTGCTTTATCAGGTCACAGACTACAATATTCTCCCTAAAACACGTAGAATGCACCCTCCTCTGTCTCCAGCTGTTCAGGAGGTTATTAGCTTATTAATTTCCTTCTCACTGGCAATATGTAAGCTACAATTCATTTAAATGGTGTCTCCCTCTTTCTTTCTTTCTCTTTCTTTCCTTCCTTCCTTCCTTCCTTCCCTTCCTTCCTTCCTTCCTTTCTTTCCTTCTTTTCTTCTTTCTTTCTTTCTATCTTTCTTTCCTCCTCTCCTCTCCTCTCCTCTCCTTTCCTCTCCTTTCCTTTCCTTTCCTTTCCTTTCCTTTTTTTGGAGTCTTGCTCTGTTGCCCAGGCTGGAGTGCAGTGGTGCAATTTCAGCTTACTCCAACCTCCACCTCCCAGGTTCATGTGATTCTCTTGCCTCAGCCTCCTGAGTAGCTGGGATTACAGGTGCACGTCATCATGCCTGGCTAATTTTTGTATTTTTAGTAGAGACGGGTTTTCACCATGTTGGCCAGGTCAGATCCCTGACCTCAGGTGATCCTAAAGGCCGTCTTGGCCTCTCAAAGTGCTGGGATTACAAATGTGAGCCACCAGTCCCTCTTTCTTTTTTCACACTTTTAAATTGTGGCAAAATACACATAACATAAAGTTTACCGTTTGAAACACTTCTTATGTACATTTCAGTGGCACTCAGGGCATTCACATTGCAGTGCAACTGTCACCGCTCTCTATCTACACAACTCTTCATTTTGCAGAACTGAAACTCTGTTCCCATGAAACAGTAACTCCTCATTCCCCCATCCACCCATTTTCCTTTTCCCCTTTTCTTTTTGCTTTTTTATCACTGACTTTCCCTCACTGTAATTTGTAGAACATTGTAAAGGGAGCCTAAGAAATTTCCTATAAATTAGTCACAATTATGGGTCAGACCCAGGGGACAATATTAAAGGTAGCTCCAATGAGCTCACTCACAGTGGCCAGATCTGAGCCACCACGCAGCACTGGATGATAGGCTGATGCAAGCGCACGTCATTTTTATTTCCTAGATGCCATCCAGTTCTCCCTTCTTTACCCCAGCCCAACCCCTCCACTATCCCTTTTTGTCTTTACATGGGAAAAATATGGCACACTAAAAAGTAGTATTTTATATGCAAAAGCCACATTTTTCTTCTCGTGGTATTACTTTACTGCAAAGTTGCAGTTAAGTGCTCAGAAAACTTTTTAATATTTTTACTTATTAAAATCTTGATTTCATAGATAATAATTTTATTAATTTCAGAGAAGTAAGCTTTTCACAATTATATCAATTCCTTTATCACCAATTCCATTTATAGAAATAAATGTTAAAGTGGTATTTGAGATATATAAAAATTAAGTATGACATCCTTTTTTTGTTACTAACATTTGAAAAGTAATAGTTTTTGGATTAAGTATTTATGGGTGAGAGGAGAAGTGATAAAAGAGAAGAGAAAGAATATTTATATCAATGCTAGGTATATGTTCTTTTGGCTATGGTTATTACATGATCTTTTAAAACATTTTAACCAGACCTTTGCTGCTAGTTAAGATCAGTGCTATATTTAAAACTGAAATGATATATTTATACATTGTATCTCTGTAAAACTCAAAATATAATAATGGTCTGAACTATATACTGAAAACAAACAAACAAACAAAAAAAAACCAGCAGAAAGTACTGTAAAATAAGGCTGATATATTGAAAAAATATTAAAATATTTGTTTAGAACCTGTGTGTAACCTACAGGTTTTATATAATCCCAAAAACAATGTGTTTAATTGTATGGCCAGCAATGTCCTAAGTTAGGATCGTAAATAAACCAAAGGAATGTAGACCCATTGAGAAGGCTACAGGTAGAGGTATAGTTAAAACAATAAAGGTAAAATGCAATAATCCTTCAGTCATCCCCTGTGTTCCACTTTACAATCATATCATTTTAATATCACATTCATATGAAAGTGTCATTCCTGAAAGACCTGAAATATCATATGCGGATTTCTTAAGCAAATACATAGTCTTCTATACCCTTTTAGGAGAAGGCCTCAGGAAATTTTCCCTTATAGGTATTTCAGTTTGAAGCAGCTTTTATCAAATCTGGCTTGGTGTAAAATGATTGACGCCTTTGTCTGAAGACGTTGATACCGATGGTCTCCTAAGCTTCCTTAAGGACATCAAGTTCAGATACATCTAAAGAATATCAGCAATATTTTTAAAGGTATATATAAAAACTATAAATTTTTTTAACATTATAAACAGATAATATTTATAACTTAAGCTTCAAATTTATTTGCTGTTTTTACTTGTTTAACTGCTCCATTTTTTTCCTTCAAATACTCTGCAAAGAATTGATGGCTTCTTTCATCCTTTTTCAGGCCAGGGCAAAATTCACTGGTATAAATAACATTTTTCTGTGGTTAATACGGTTCAATATATTGCATAAGCTAAAAAGTATCTATTTTCCCTTAACAGTTTGGTGTATGTTTCTGCATATAAGCCAAATCACTCAACAACCAGCCTCATTTCACTTGAACCAGAAACACAATACTGTAAAACAGTATTAAAAGGTTATACTTTGACTGCAGTGGATTTGTATGAAACACAATAGCAAATTAACTCAAAACACTGATAAAAATTGCATAACATGAATGTCAGTGTTTCTTGTCATGCAATGATAACCTCAGAACACTTCTCTTAGTTTATATGGATAACGGCAGCTGACGGCTGTGTTCCAGCATTCTACGTTTAAGAAACATTTTTCTCAGTTTGAGAAATGATTCTTTTGAAAGTAAAATGTATATTGTTTACTGAAATCAGATAAAGTTTTCAGGTATTTTGTTCATAATTTTCTACTTACATATATTCACTTTTTTTTTTTTTTTTTTTTTTACTGGTTTCTTCCAGGAGCTCCACATAGGAATGTCAAAAACTGTGCTTGCAGAAATGAAAGTATCCTCATTATGCTAATTTAAGTTCCACTGATAGGCATGTTCTGTTTTATAAATTACATCCTCTTGTCAGAAGTCAAAATGTATTTGAATAACTTCATGGAAATTGTCACCAGGATTTAAAATTCTGTGCCTTATATGCCATTGTTAATTTAATCCATGGATTTGAAAATGGACACATATTTATTTTAAAATGTGTGAGTAGTTATTTTGTTGCAAATTTTATCTAAATGTGACTTAAATGCAAGTATAATTTTCATGCGTATTTTGATACAGTTTTGCATTTTAGAGATGTATTTTAATTTTCTAGTTTAATAAGATATGCTAAATAGCATTAGTTGCTGTATATTTTAGTGCCAACAAGTTTGTTTCCTACATACTTGGAATTTTCCTAAAGGGTAAAATAAATATACATGTTTTCACAAAATTATTAAAATATCAAAAATTAAAATGAAAAGGGGATTTGATTTATGAAAATTATTTCCTCTTCACCATGATAAAAAGCATTTTCAATT
Source organism: Papio anubis (assembly GCF_008728515.1). Taxonomy (NCBI): domain Eukaryota; kingdom Metazoa; phylum Chordata; class Mammalia; order Primates; family Cercopithecidae; genus Papio; species Papio anubis. The sequence goes on from NC_044989.1 coordinate 99,729,348, forward strand.
TGCATTTGCATGTCATGTGCTGGAAAACAAATGCAGTCCCATTGAAATTGAGAATATTTACAAATATCTAAATATTGAATAAGGGTTTTTTTGATGTGAACTAAAAAAACCTAATAGTTTAAACTTACTACTTAAACCATCAATAGAAATCTGAAAAAGAACTTCAGGCATACACTGACATGATCATTTTATTAGAGGAAAAAAGGTATTACATTTCCTTTTCAACCATTCCTGATAAAAGATCAGATTTCTTTTTTTTTTTTAAGTGTGTCCTGTACAGAGCATTTGGGTTTTGTACTCATTTGATTTTACTTTTCAGAATGACCAGTACCGCTGTTAGAGTAATCTTTGATGTTACAAAAAGTGGAAAAATCAAAGTGAAGAGCTAAATCTGTTCATTTTTCAAACATATTAATCTTGTCAAGATAATACATAGAAATCAATCCTTGAAATTTTTTCCAGAGTCCTTTCTCTTCTCTTTTATCCAAAATATGAAACCACTTAGGAGGATAAAGCGATGTGAATGACTTCAGAAAAAAAATCCTAAGTTATATTTTGGCTAAATATATTTAAAAATGGCCCAAGTGGACTAAGTTTGCATGGTCAGAAATGATGTTTGTGTAACTATTGGCATTTGTCATATGTGCTCAGCTCACATGTATGGCAGACCGAGAATTTCTTGTAAGGCTTTTTAAACAATTCAACTGAGTTTCAAACCCCTGACAGTAACAAATACAAATTGCACCAGCCCCCAAAAAAATTGTTGGGGCTAATTTTAATATTAATGAATTCTTTACAACCTCAGTTCAGCGGTTTCGATTAAGCTTTAATTAGTAGCCAGAGGGGGATCCAAAACAAAAATAAGGAGTTGAATTGCTAATTAAGTTAGTTTGATGAGGTAGAGTTTTAGTAAAAGACTGGTTGTTGTTAGCTGTGCAAGTTCTGACAAGCTAAAAATACTAAAGATTATCATTATTGTAACTAACATTCGACATTACCACCAGCTCTCTGCACAGAGCAGACAGTTCATTAGAGTCCCATGCTTTTGTCTGTCACCACTGGAATTAAAGCCTTGTTAATAAGAGAACAGTGAATGGGAACAAGAGTCTAAGACAAGCCCAGGGAGCTTTAACTTTGATTGGTTATAAATTAACTAGTTATTACACCCAATTGAATACATCTATTCACTAACAATTCTTTTTTTTTTTTTTTTTGTCATTCACTGAAGTTTCTACAAAGATCTTACTTATTAGAAACTGATGTTGCAAAAGAATTTGTTTCCTCTCTGTTGATGGTGAATGTGTTTTTTTCTTTATGTTCATGTTCTGACCAACTTCCAAAATTGCACAATTTCATAATGAATTTGAAATTTGAAAAGAGAACAAAAAACAAGGAAAACCTACCCACATTTCCAAGATAGAATACACCTTCTCCTAGATTTCTGCCGATAATCATTGTATCTAAAGAACACATGACAATATTTTTAATTATTTGAACACTCTCAATAATAGGTTTTATTGGAAAAAACTTGGATAATTATGATTTCAAAGCTGGAAATTAACTCGTTAGTAGAATTGGCTATTCCTAGTACAATTTGAATGCTCTGCTTGTACCCCAAAGACTACTAATTATCCTCCTGAAAGCTCTCTGGTGATGGGGATTCGCCCAGACTGCACATGAGGAATGTGAACTATCTTTTTGAGGATTGTGGAGAATGTAATTTGATTTCTCCATACTCCAATGTTTTCTATAATTTGTATTTTATCCTTTTGCTTAAGGTTTCAAAGCCTACAAACCCAATAACTTAGGGATAAGAGAAGACAGAAAAATAAATGATATTGTTTCTGCGGTATTAAATATAAGCCTGGCTGTCGTAGCTGCATGGCGGTCGCGAATCGTAATCAGGTACTTTGACTTAACACTGTTTTGTTTTATAATAAGGCGGTTGCCATATGTTGGAAAACCTACCCGCCTGTATCTGAGGGGCTGCGTACCCCTGTCACAAATCCAAAAACTCATTTTATAATACCTTAAATCTACCCATTGTAATGTAGCTCCACAAGTGTAAATCCACATGAAACTTTGCTCATGAATGTGTCTGGAAGATTACGTATATTATCATTGAAAACTAAAGGGAAGCAGTGAATTAGAATGCAGTGGATCTAGTAAAAATAACTTTCAGTAAATCTTCTTTTAATGCATAGTTTACAATTTTCTTTTGCTCAGCATGAAACTGATTAAGATGCCCCTTCTAAAGAATATTTTCCCCCTCACATAGACGCATTGTTTAATATAGTTATGGCCCCCAATACTTGACAAATCAGAATTTCAATGCCGCAAATGTGATGCTTGTTTAACAGCAGCAGAGAGTATTAATAATTTATCTATTTGAATGTACAATAGGTTCCAACTATAGTATTTCACATGGTGCAGCAACTGAACTCACATTCTCTTAGTGGTGAAATCTTCAGTGTAAGCAAGTTGCTGATATCTGCTAGAGGAATTTAGAAATCAATGCACATGTTTAAATAGATCCATTAATTGTCACTTAAGAATTACAATTTAAATAATTAGATATTAGAAGGTAAAATGTAAACAAGTAATCACACAGTAAAACGAAAACTAGAGAAGCCTTTTCTTTAACTCAACGTTATTGGTTTCTAAAGATAAATTATCCTGTGGAAACCTATAAAATTAAGGATGAGAATTAATCTTCAGCATTTGATTTTGTAAAAATTTTCTCTTTAAGAAAATGTATACTGTAATCAGTTTGAGGCGAGGTATATGGGATAAAAAATAATCAGAACATTAAAACTCTTATTTAAATATCTAGCATATAATCTATGAATTGTTTATCTGAGATACCAAATTAATTTGTCCAGTGAGTCAAAGGCAACTTAAAATAGTAACAAACAGTAAAACAAACCTTCTATTTAAATGACTTTTAAAAAGGTGATGAAGGTTTCACCTTACCAATAAATTATTTTCTAGTTTTTATATAGACAAAATCTAGACAGAAACAGAAAGCACTAATTTTAAAAGAAGAAATGGATGTTATTTTATTATTTTTATTACAAAATACAGTACCTCTAAAACCCTTAGTAGAGTTTCACTTTATTTTCTTGCCAATAGAATATTAAAGGATATTGCTTAAAGTAGCATTTCTTCTTTTGTTTCACAAGAATATCTCTGACTTCAGACATACAAAGTTGAACAAGAGGCATACCAGGAGAGATAGACTCTTGAGCTGGGATACAAAAAATATCTAAATTGTTATAATACTACACGGTTATGATATTTATTTTATTGATGCTTTTAATATTTTCTTTCATCTCATGAATTTCTTATTTTTATTTCACTCATGAATATAACTGATGAGATACAGATACACATCAAAATATCCACTCACTTAAAAAAAAAAATCAAATATGTGTCCTAAGACAGCATCATGGAAACAGACAAGTGGGAGGGAAGGGTCCTCCTCTGTCCAGCAGGGCAGATAGCTTTCACTCTGCAGAACCAGATTTCCTTCTGCTTCTCATCTTTAGCTCTGGAACCCCATAAGGTCATCTGAGTTTTACCATACGTGAACTTGAGGAAGTAGATTACCTTGTATGTTAATGTGAACTACCCTCTAAGAATCAGATTGTTTTCCCATCAGCCACCTCCATTGCCACCTCTGAAAATGGTCACATTACTACCTCTGATGGTGCTTATGTCCACCCAGCTACCCAGAACTTCACAGTAAGATCTATTCTTAAAAGTAGAGAGATCTTTGAGAAAACAGAATGATAGAAACCCTTTACATTACATTTTACATGATTAGATAATACTTTCACGTCAAGAAGTTTTTCAGGAATAGAGAAATTAGGAAAAATAAGTACATTTCTCTTTTCCGCTTGTCATCTAGCTATGTAATTCTAAACGAAGCAAATGTTCTCTATTGTGTGAATATAGCATTTTGAGGTTTCTAGAGATAGCAGGTATTTTTTTGCTTTGATCCCAGAGAAAGAAACCTACATGAGATTTTTTAAATGTGTATAATGAAAATAATAGAGTTGCTTGTTGCCTAGCTTTAACACTTACCTAATCTATTCTTAAGTAAATACAACAGCTGTGGCATGGGAAAAGTGTCTGTTAAACACAGTCACCAGTTTTATAAAACTACCACAACTATTAGATGTTCAGCAAAGTGAGTGCTATAGGGATTTTGATAACTATACCCTGATTTTTTTTTAGAGATTTTTACATTCTTGTATCTTAAGGTTTATTTGGTCTATAACTTTATAATAACATTAGCATTAAGCATTCTGGTGAAATTTCTGTTTACATGTGCTATTGTATTTTTTCTTCAAACCACAGGAAAAACGATACTAGCATTTCTTAAGTACTTACTGGTGTCTAATTCTATGGTAAAACTTCTCAAAGGATTATCTAATGTCACCTTTAAATAAAGATTTTAGACAAACTCTGTGTCACATCTTAGGAAATATTCACAAGAAGGTTATAAACGTGACCAGCATCTCACTATGACCCCATAGCAAATCTCTCTCTGAACATTGCACTCCACTGCCACCTCTGGAAATGGTCACATTGTGGCCTCTGGTTGAGTTTATGTCCACCCGGCTACATAGAACTTCACAGCAAGATCTATTCTACACAGGAGAGGAGATAGCAAAAGGGATGCCCAGAAGGATACTTAGAACTTGAAAGATTTATTTTGCAGTGTGGTGGCAAAAGTGGAAATCAACCTTTCAAGAAGAATTTTCTTGCTATTTCGATATCAAAAGAAAGGAGATAAACAGTCAAGTCTCTCTGTCACCAGGGCCGTGATGATTTTCTTACTGTTGTAGACCACTGTCTGGCGAAGTGTCTATTTGTCATAGTACAGAGTTCATAAATAGTTGCTGATGAATGAATAAATGAGTAAGTGCCTCTCTGGAATAAAAGGCACCTGTTATACAAATTATATAACCACATACAAAGGAGCTCTGAAAATGCCCCCTCTCTGGAAATGGCCCAGGGAAGGATCGGTGTTTCAGGTGCCTGGAGCATCCAGAGAGGGACAAAGTCAGAAGCTGAGGCACCCAGGCTTCTGAGGGATGATCGAGGAGCACCGCCTGGGAGAAAGGAGACTCGGCATAGCCACACGGTCCCTCTGTAGAGTAGGGATGCAACTTCAGAAAGGCCACAAGGCCCTCTGAGGACAGGGTGAGGTGTGAGGAAGGACACCTGGCTTTGATTGGCTTTGATTGAAAAACCCATTTGACTTGGGGCTCTGCCACCAGAAAGTCACATCTTCTTAGTCTCCTCAACTACACAATGGAGTTAAAGTTCATATTAACCTCAAAGCAAGGTTGAAAAGCCACTTGAGCAACAGGCGTGGAATCATTTGTTAAATGGCCATGGTCAATATAAATGATTCTTCCAAAGAACATTTACTGGGTGTTTTGGAGCCTGAGATTCAAGCACCTTCTCAGACAGACACCTGAATTCCCTTCCCAGCGCTGCCTTTACTCTCTGGCTGGCCCCTAGCAAGTTAGCAAACCTCAGTTTCCTCATGGATTGAATAAGCGACGTCCTAGTGCGTGCCTCCTGGACCTACTGTGAAGGTTCAGTCCGAGAACGTGTGTCCATGTTGGGCAGCCAGCTGGACAAATGGTGGCTGTGAAGCTGCACAGAGTGTGTACCGTGTACCAGGTCCTGTGGTGTGGGACGTGAGAATGTGCTTCCCAGATGAAACGACAGAGCCAAAGCCATCAGTTGGTGATAATTCCAGGCTACCACGACTACTCTGCACAAGAGCTAGGTAGGAGGCAAGGCTCCCTGTGAGCCCATGACATTCTTTCCTGTGTCCCTCCCTCGCTGGCCCTCATGGCATCAGCAGGACCTGTAGTCAGGGTCGTGCAGCTGGAGCAGCCTGGGTATGGAGCAGCCTGAGTGAGAGGGGCTTCTCCTTGCTGTTCATTTTGCCCTCTTCTCATCCCTGGGGCACACTTAAAACAAGCCATGGGCCTGGAGAAGGCCAGCTTCTTCCTGCTTCCTCCCTCAAATTTCTCTGGAACAACACAGGATTCAGAGAACTTGTCGTTTTCCCACAGAGTGGCGCTCACATAGAAAAAATCAGTGACATTTTCCTGTTCACTGAGAGCTCCTTAAGGAGTAGCTTTCACTTCTAGCCACACTGAATCTCTGCTTTGATGCTCACTTTGGGTGGCAAGTCCATTCAGGGCAACAGGGCAGTGTGCCCACGCATTTAGCCTCCAACAACCCCCCTCTATTAGGAGACCTTCTTACAGCCACTGTTTTTCCCTCCTCAAAGTGCATATAAAAGGGAGGAGGGAGGAGGGAAGGGAGAGGAACTTGTCAGCAGCTCAACAATAATTCATGCAATCTTATAGACCTTTCTTCCAATCATTCAGAAGAAAGTGGGGGCTGGCAGAGTATCACCATGTCCTGGGACAAGCTGTGAGGAGAAAGGAAAAAAGAGGGAGGGAGCCCTGGAGAAATGAGGCTAGATATCCATCTAACACTTCCAGACACCGGTCAAAAAAGCCTTTCTCTTAGGTGAACTCTAGTTACTACACAAACACAACCATGATCAATGTCGTCCTTTTTCAAAGCTGCATGTAAAGCAATTATCTTCTAACCTCAAGTCAACCGACATCACACACTGTAAAATCATATAAACAGCAGGTTAGAGAAATACTGGTATCTAAGGTGAGTTTTGTTGTCATTCTTTAACTGGCTCTATTCTGTAAACTGCTTAAGCTAATGCTCAGATTTTAGGAGATGCTAATATAGTAGTTTTCAAAGGATACATTAGACCTATATTCATCATGACCGTTATAAAGTCTATAATTTTTATTGGAAATGAGATAAACATATTATGTTTTCCTAAATTGCAATGATGATTACAATCAAATGAACTAAAAATAAATCTACTTTCTAGAAGTGGATTTTACAGTTTTTGCATGGTTACTTGCAAACATTCTCATCATTTTGTGAAAACTTTTGCCTGGTGGGTTTGCAGAGCTAAGGGGCTGAGGACAATGTCCAATCTCAGTTGGGCCCTCTTGATGGAGAAATTTGCTACTATAGGAAGATGTGGGCACTGTAATGTGATCATGTTTCCATTCATCGTATATGCTTGGCTTCCAGAAAGAAACGACCTGGGAAAGACAAAAGGATTGTTCCTTTCTCCTTCTGTACACACTATCAGATCCTGTTACTGAAAATTAAGGTCCAATACAATTCTTATTCAGAGACAATTAACCAACACTTTTGTGGCCAGGGAGATAATGGGGCTGAAAGGCAGGTTCTTAGCAGATCTCCCTGAGATGTGAAGGACCAGGCCTTGGATTTGCTGACTGAGGTCGTAACTTTTGATGGAACATGAAATGTGGTGGACAAAATGCAGCTTACTTAACTGCTGTGATTTTAAAAGTAGGTAAAGTCAAATAAATTACATTGATTGTTCTCCCACAGTTACAAAAATCAAGAATATATCATTAGTAATAAACTATGACTTCATTAAAATGTTTCACATACCAGGATTAGAGAAGAATGTGTCAATAATTGGCAAAGGTTTGTCATTCATTAATTAACACTTGCATGAATACAAACTTGTTATCCTTAGGTATTATAGGTGAAAGATGATTATTAAAATAAGTCATACCATTTATGAATATTGTTTTGTGAATTTTTATAACTTAATAGGTTGATTCAGAAACTTTTCTTAAAAGTTTTTATTTCAAATAAGTGTTATTTGAGTGAAAGATAGTGGGATTTTAATAGTTAATGCCTGTAACAATCCCTTAGGAAGAAATTAGATAATTTTGTTTCTTATATAAAGCTACACTAATTTTAAATTTGCATTTACTTTCTTACCTGCCTTCAAACAAAACATGAATATTCGTCATTAAAATGGGTTATTCAGACTGTTTTTCATCGTAATTGCTTTGGTGCACTAAAGTAAAATAGATCTCTGCAGGAGAAAATATCAATCGGAGGAAAAATTGGTAAGTCAAATTCAGTTCATAAAACTCTAGTGCGGTTTTTTAAGTTTATCACAAGTGAACGGTTACATTAAAAAGTTAATAGAAACGTAAACATAATTTTCCTGATAGTTACTTATAATCTAATGCATCCTCAAAAAGGGAGTTAAATTACACTTTTATTTTTTCATTTCTTCTAAAATAGTACTTTTTCTCAGGACAAACCTATGTTAAAGTAACAAGCTATTCTTCATTTGAAATGACTGGGCCAGGATTAAATGAAAAGGAGAAATGGCTGGCTACGTTTATCTACTTCTAGTTAGACATGACAAAATAGAGTGTGCTCACTCAGAGGTGAAATTTGATGTTAGCTTTATCCTCCAAGAAAGGCAAATAGAGAGCAAATAATTACGTGGTAAGATTTAAGTTACAAGTTTTCCTAAATAGGTTATTTCTAAATTTCAGTTTGTTACTTCGTTTATGTGGAATTTGTCAAGGTGCCACATATGTTTGTGTTTAAAATCATCATTAGAATCATGATGGTACTACTCCAGTTGAAAATCTAAATATATGGCAAGTATACACAAATGTACTGAAGCATTTAACTTGGTTGAATTTTTCTAATGCAGTGTTGCTATGAAACACCCATATGATTTAATGTAAAGATACAAAATCTATGATGCTAAATGATGGCATGCATAAATTACTTATTCTAAGTAGTAGATTGTTTTTTAAAATAAATGCATATTTTGAAGAGAAATTACAAATAATGTATATTCAAGCCATAGAGATCCTTAAGTCATATTACTCATTTAGTGAGAAAAATTTAAACCATGTATGATGAAGAATACAAGCTGGGGTAAGAACATAGCTTTTATATATGCACACTAGTGCATTTGTGGAGAAATTATCTATGGCATATCTCAGGTTAGACTGACTTAATGCCCTCCTGACATCTTTTAAACATTACAGGAATTATGTATATGCATTTCTTACTCCGTTCTGTGCTGTTCTTTTAATTAATCAATTTTAAAAAGCATGCAGTTAAGGAATTGCTGAGTCATTCTTAACACAGAATTTACTTCTACTTTAGGAGAAATTTGCCATCACTGGGACATTAACTCTTTCAAAATTTTCTATTTTGTATTTGACATCCCAGATGCTTCCTACATGATAGTCAAATACTCTAGACTTTTCATATCATTTGGATTTCAAAATTCTATTTCTGTGTCAAATTCTTGTCAAGGCACACACATATTCATAGGTCGTATTTTTTTTTCTTTCCTTTTTGGAGAATTTAAACACAGATGAATATAGGACTGATCATTTGATTTATGCCAGAAACATTTTCTTATGTGTTTAGTTTATTAGGAATAGATAATCAAATGAAGCTTTAGAAGTTGTCTTAAAATTTTTCATTGCTTTCCTTCCTTATTCATTTTCATGAGGTTTACCAAAAACGTTTGGTTAATGAGTTTATGTTTGAGAACATCTGTTACCATTTTTACAATTTTTAATTTTTTTTTTTTTTTTTTTTTTTTTTTTTGAGACAGAGTCTCGTTCTGTCACCAGGCTGGAGTGCAGTGGCACAATCTCGGCTCATTGCAACCACCACCTCCCGGGTTCAAGTGATTCTCCTGCCTCAGCCTCCTGAGTAGCTGGGACTACAGGCACCTGTCACCACGCCTAGCTAATTTTTGTATTTTTAGTAGAGACGGGGTTTCACTGTGTTAGCCAGGATGGTCTCGATCTCTTGACCTCGTGATCCACCCGCCTTGGTCTCTCAAAGTGTTGGGATTACAGGCGTGAGCCACCACTCCCAGCCCACAATTTTTAATTTTTACTCATAAACAGTAGATATATATGTATATGTATATGTATATGTATATATATGTGTGTGTGTATATATATGGGGTACATGAGCTATTTTGACACAGGCATACAATGTATAATAATCACATCAGGGTAAATGGGGTATCCTTCAACTCAAGCATTTATTATTTCTCAGTGTTACAAACATTCAAATTATACTCTTTCAGTTATTTTTAAATGAAAATCAATTATTATTGATTGTAGATACCTGTTGTGCTATCAAGTACTAGATATTATTCATACTTTCTAACCATATATTTGTGCCCATTAACCACCCCCACTCCCTGCATCCTTCTTCTCCATTACTCTTCTCAGCAGCTGGTAACCATCCTTCTACTCTCTAGTTCCATGAGCTCAATTGTTTTAATTTTTAGTTCCCACAAATGACTAAGAACATGCAACGCTTATCTTTCTGACTTATTTCACGTAAAATAATGTCCTCTCATTCCATTCTTGTTGTTGCAAATGACAGGATCTTATTCTTTATGGCTGAATAGTACTCCATTGTGTACATGTATCACATTTTATTTATCCATTCATCTGTTAATGGATGCTTAAATTGATTCCAAATGTTAAGTACTGTGAATAGTGCTGCAATAAACATAAGAGTGCAGATATCCACATATTGACTTCCTTTCTTTTGGGTACATACCTAGCAGTGGGATAGCTGAATCATACGGTAGCTCTATATTTTTTTAAGGGACCTTCATACTGTTTTCCATAGTGACTGTACTAATTTGTATTCCCACTCGCAATAGGTAAGTGTTCTTTTTTCTCTACATCCTTGCAAGCACTCATTATTTCCTCTCTTTTGGATAAAGCCATTTAACTGGAGTGAGATAATAGCTCGCTGTAATTTTGATTTGCATTTCTCTGATGATCAGTGATGCTGAGCATTTCTTCATATACCTGTTTGTCATTTGCATGTCTTCATTTGGAAAATGCCTGTTCAGACTTTTGCCCATTTTTAAATCAGATGATTAGATTTCTCTCCTATAGAGTTGTTTGAGCCCCTTATATAATGTGGTTCTTAACCTCTTGTCAGATGGATAGTCTGCAAATATTTTCTCCCATTCTGTTATTAACATCATTTTATTATTATGTATAAGAATGAACTATCATATGTTGTACACTGTATATTGTATATAAACTATATTTCATGTATATATTATAAATAATATAAAAATATATAATCATCTGCATTCCAAAATAAAAGAATCTTTAGGGTTAACTTGGTAAAAAGGTATAAGGTAAATTTTAAGTTATATCGTAACAAAATTTCATAATAGCCTTGAAGAATATTCTAGGAAATACAATTTGAAAGGAGTTTAAGTATTCAGGGCATTTAAATTTGTCAATTAAAAATATAAAATATATTGTATTAACAGTTATAAATATTGCTATGTTATTGTCACCAGTTAACGTAACTGTTAAAACTTTAGTTTGCAAGTAAATATGGATTACACATTTCTTGAAATTTTCACAATTTACTAATTTTTGTCATATTCTAGTGGATCTGCTGCCTAATTTGTGAAAGGTTACACAACCTTTGTGCGTGAAGAATATTGCAACTTTAAAAACAGCATGCAAAATTTTGTCACATTAGGATGCAAAAAGGTGAGTAATTTGTCCTAAAGAATAAGGTAGTGAAGCTTTTATAGTAGTGAAGATTATATTAATACTAATTTTATGTATTAACATTTTCAGCTAGATGTATGCTAAGCTAATTCATCATTTTCATTGATAACTTATCAATTTATTACACAGCATTGAATAATTTGTTTATTAGTCAATGGTCCTAGTTTAGAAATACAGGTGGTCATAGTTTAGAAATGCAGGTTGAGCATCTCTTATCTGAAATTCTTGGGACCGGAAATGTTCTGGATTTTGGATTTTGGATTTTTTCTATTTTGGAATATTTGCATATACATAATGAATATCTTGAGGATGGAACTCAAGTTGAAACATGAAATTTGTTTTCTATACACATTGTACACATAGCCTGAAGGTAATTTGATGCAATATTTTAACTAATTTTGTGCATGAAACAAAGTTTTGACTGCATTTTGATGATGACCTGTCATATGAAGTTAGGTGTGGAATTTTCCACTTGCAGCATCATGTTGGTGCTGAAAATGTTTCAGATTTTGGAGCATTTCAGATTTTCAGATTAGGGAACGTCCAGCCTGTAAATACAAATTGGTGATAATTTTTTACCTAAATATCCATCGAAGTCAGTAAACTATGCAACTATAACTTGGAATGTTCTGGCAAAAGTATCTGAGGTCTAAGTCATATCAAATAAATAGATAAATAATTTGATTTTTTAAAATCTCAAATTTTAAATAGACTTTAAGAAATACCTAGTAGGCATTTTTCAGATTGCCATCAGTTCAAAGTGTCTAAACGCATCAGCGTTTGAATGGCAGCATGAAATAAATGTTGATGTTGATATTCCTTGAGGTTTGGGGATGAGTATCATTATGCCCATATTGACTGTGATATATATTTGACTTATATCTGTGTGTGTGTGTGTGTGTGTGTGTGTGTGTTTATAGTCAAATATATGTGATTTTTTTGGGCATCAAGATTTGTTATGCCAATTTACAGCCCTGGGTATTCATTGTACTGCTAAACCAGCCAGTATTTTAGATTATCCTGAGAACTACACCCAAGTCTGAAGGGTACTAAGAAGAGAGTAAAATTTTTTTGTCTAGTCTCTTTACTTTGAGGATGAGGGTAAGGGAAATTTGCTAAACCTTTATTACTGAATCTATGTCCAAAGAAGATAATAATATTATTTTAGCTTACTATGAGAATCAAAGTAAACAATGTATTTTTAGTGGGTTTTGGGTGCAAAATATTCTAAATTGCCATAGGTTAAAGCATTCATGGGTATTTTTTATAATTGAATATATCTAATTATTTTTTGTGCTATCTGTATTTTCAGGTTGTTCTATTTCTTAAGGTAGACTATTCCTTACTCTTACTAAAGCTACTTAAAACAATTGTTCTAAAATTGCTTCTTCAGTTTCTTTTTTGGATCATAGATCATTTGTCAGAAATCTTCAGGCAATGTCTATAGTGACTATTTCATGAAATATAAAAATAATCCTCTAGATCTTTTTTATTGGAAATATATTTATATTTACTATAAATCTAAGTACAATGTCAATATAAAATATGATTACCTACTAAAAAAAAGAAACAGAACCTAAAATAAAAGTAAATACTGTCCTAACAATATACTTTTTCACAGATCATACACTTTCTATAATAAGGTTTTTGCTCAGAACACATTGAAAGCCCTGGTTTTTTTGGATGTGGTTTTATATATTATCTGTAGCCTTCTCATGCTATAGTTACAGTGTATTTTTGACTCAGAAGAGAATCAGTTAGCCTGGTCATTGCATTTATTTACCATGATTAAATGACATTTCACTGTTTAAAATGAATTTAATTCACACTCAAATATACATTTGTTATCAGTGAAAATGTTTTAAAGAATGTACAACTAAGTCTAAGAGAAATTTCCAAAGAAAATTTCCAAAAAGATTTGTTTGAACAGTGGCACACATTTGAAAGGTCTTGAGATGCCAAGATAAACAGACATGTTGGTACAATGGAAAGTCTAACAGTCCCTTTAAGTAATTCTTCAGTATTTATTTAGAGATGGTATTGGCACTCCATGGGAAAGTTCTCCTCCTTTCCTCATCTCAGCACTGTTTGTCCACTTAGCAAAAGAAAGTTTCATGGTAAACAGAACCAGCCCTCCTTATATGACAGCTGGTGGCCATTTATTGGACCAGATCATGGATTCTGTGTCATGTCTACATCCTCCATTCAATCACAAGGGATTTATTCTTCCCAACTGGAACAAACATATGAGGGTTTCTGGTAAACACAATTTTCTCCATCCTGTTATATTTCCTGCAAAGTTTCAGTATCTCTTATGGTTTGTTCTCAAGGTGACACGCTCTTTGTGTGGCTATTTAGATATATGAATTCTGATGTGCTGCACACAATTGATCATACTACTTTCTTTTTTATGGTCACAGTTTACACTTTCAAGAAGAGTTAACTTATGTTAACTCAGAGGTACTTAAGGAGATATTCAAAGCAGTGAATACACCCTTCCTTCCTTTGGAAGTAGATGCCATTCTCTGCTCTTCCACGTTACCCATAGAGCAGCCTCGGAAGGAAATAATATGAACTAGAAACTGACCGGGTTGACCTAAGGAACAATGACTTTGATTTCGTTAAGTAGCCAAGTAGATCTCAAAGATGTATCAGCTAAATGATCCGCTTCCTTCATGACTATGCATCTTTACTAAAATATATTTTTAAATGATAGTTTATATTATTACAGAAAAATGATGTGCCCCCCAAAATGTAACTTTTATGACAGCATGCACATTGAAAATCAGTAATGATTTGTTGAATGAAGGCTAATGTGAGCTCAAAGGAATCCGGGTATAATTGGTCTGATCATAAGATTATGCTTTAAAGTGGATGGGTAAGAAGTAAAAATCTAACACATAATGTGCTTAGTCAGACGAATCTCTTTTTCAAAGTAAAGGTAAAAAGAAAAAATTTAAGCGTGGTTTATGGGAAAAATACTTAATAAGCCATTACACTATCAATTATCCCAATAAACAGTTGAAACAAGTATGACTATGAGTAAGTTATTTTTCTTACTAATACCAGAATATCATATTTGAAAAAGAATATGTTATAAAAGCTTAAAATCTCCTTCCCATTTTAAAACTTTATTCATTACATCCAATCAAAAATCACAATCAAACCAAATTGTACTGTGTCCTTCAAATTAATCACCGAAGTTTCTGATTATTTCATGAACTCCTATCTTGTCAATAACAAGTTTCTTAACATTGAATGTGGGTGCTTGTAAAATTGTTTTACAAATATTAATAAGATTAAATAAAAAATGAATCAAGAAACATAATTTGCTAGAATGTTCCTGATGTGCACAATCAAGTAGGAATATTTTGTACAGATGTTGCCTATTAGAAATAAATTATATAATCATGCTACTAGATAGATAGGCAATAATGAATTAGATTGCCAAGATATGCAATTGGGTTCTTGGAATCCATGTTTGATTGCCCTGAAAAAGTGCACAGAATAATTTGCCTTAATTGCTTTTATTTCATTTCTTGTCAAACCTAAGTTAGGGTGTTGCTTGAGTGTAAGAAACTACCTACTTTTTGTAGGAAAATAGTCTCACCAATTTGGAGGTTGCACCAATCTTGCCTTGCAAGTTATACCAATAAGAGTTTCAGTCCCAACCTCAAGACAAGCATGCACAAATCAGGAATCAAACATTACTTATTGGGACCAGTCAGTGGCTTCTTCATTTCTTACCCATTAGAGGCGAAACTAGGGTTTGAAGGTGTATCCATCTTTAAAGAACATAAGCACTCTAAATCTATCGTCTGACAAAAGGGCATTTGGAAATGCTAAAGGGTGAAAACAGTTGTCCCCAATCTCCTGACTTTGGAAAAGATGTTGAAATTCTAAGTTCCATAATAAGAATCCATCACCCTTTAATTTGGCAGCAAAGATTCCTTTGCTGTGAGAGTTAGCAGATAGCTGAGAAATACTACAACTTCATTAACTAAATAAGCGCCAATAAGTGTTATTTGAATCTATAATGTTAGAAATGAAATAACAATGCTTGATATAGATTTGAAGTTAACTTGTTATGTTCAAAACCAAGGATTTGCTAAAAAGGTTACTTTTTGCTACAAGCTCTAAACCTTTAATATCCAATACAAATATATTAGAGTAAACTAAGAAACTTTATAGAAAGAATAATGCTAAATAATGATTGAGGAAATGTACCTTTTAAATGAGTCGTTTCAATCAATTATCAATATTCTGTTATAGATAAAATATATTCTCTTTCCTGAAGCGATGACAGAATTTTTACAATTAAGCTACAATGCAATCATTTTTGTGCTCAGTATGGACTTTAAACACATCACTCATCCAATACCTTTCTATCCCATTGTTCTTCTAAGACATTGACCATACGATGCTTTTCAAATTGTCAACATCTACAATGTTGAGATCTGCTAAATAGCAAATCAACCTTTATAATTAAAGTTGACAAGCTGACAAGAAAAATGAGTGTAAACTTGCATATATATATAAATTTTTATGTCACATTGCCGTCTGTGCACTTGTTTGCTTTTTGTCAATAGCCGAAGGCTCGTTTCTCTGCACCAGAAGCATGTTATATTCCAAGGTCCTCAGACAGCTCCCCTTCGCCCTAGTGAGTCTGTTGATTAATTTTGGATACTCTTCTTAATTAACACCCCAAAGGAAGTCTAGATTATCTAGCCTATAGTCCATGAAAAACAAGTGAATCTGAAGAATAATAACCCAGGGAGACAAGCATGCACTCTTCAAATGATGTTATAAGAACATTGAGTCTCTCTCAAGTCAAGATCGTGTCAGGCAATGCCTAGGGAAGATGTAGGCCTTTAATCAGGGCAAAAACAGAGACTCATGTTAGTCTAATTTAAGTTTCTTTTTGACAAGGAGAGAAGTGATAGATGCCCCTTGACAGATGAAACATGGCGCCTCAATGTAGCCATGGTTGCCATTGGCCATGATTAGTAACTGGTCCCATTTTGACCTCCAGGCAGAAGAGTTAATGAATGAGAGAAAAGAGTGAAGTAATTAGAACAGTAAGATGAAGTATAAAACTAGTCAATTGTATCTAAATCTGTGAAACCTAATAATGGAACCAAGAAACACTAAGCTCATGGCAGCTTTCATAAACATGTCTAAAGACTAGAATCCTTTATGTGTGAGGGTCACAATCAACTCTGACAATACTAGTTTCACAAACAAATCTGAGTTCATGTTTTTAAATTACCTTTTCTAAGGAGCAATTTTATGAATTTTTTGTTAAACCAACTGTTGCGTCTATCAGAGATGCTAGGACCCACAGTCTTTTAATTTCTGGGCCATCAAAAACAAGTTAAAAAAAATCTATCATGACTTTTCTAGCAACAAAGCTAGAAAATCAAGCTGACCTAGACACCTAGTAAAAATCATCTGAAATAATTGTATCATAACTAAAATTTTCACTGACTACCATTGTAGACCACCTGATTTTGCATAGTGTAGTTAGGGAGCGTTTTTGAAGCTGAGTCATCTAATTGCTACTGTTGTGCTGGTTGAACTCAGCACTGAGAAGCTCCACATTTAGAAAAGCATATGCCATCCTATCTGTTCCTTTTCAAAAGAGAAAAAATATCTTCATGTTGATACTATATATTCCATTTTTACTCGTACTAACAAAATGCTGAAGTTGTTTTCTCCTCATCATTTGGATGTTTAAAACCTCTAACCTGCAAAAGTCTGTTAAGTAGTCTATTTTTTAACACTTTGCCATGATGAAATATGGATGCATTTTATTGCATTTCTTAATCTCAAATAAGAATGAACAGCCAGAACTTAAAGTCACTTTGAAGCATGTTACCATTTCAAGGCAGCAAACATTTTTTCATAAAAGAAGAAAAGTAATTGTAAATATAGTCATTCTTCAATTTGAAATACAAATGCCTACTTTTATTCAATCAGTCAGTTAGGCAGCAAGTAATTACTGAGTACTTCCTGAATCAAATGCCACAAAAAGTACGATGCCTACGAAATGAATATAGCAGCTCACAAAATGGCTGCAAACTACCCCTGTTCCTGTATGTACACCTTACAAGTTGATGTTGCCACTTTTCTCACAAAATGGTGCAGTCAGTGTATTTCTCCACCCCTTAAATCTAGGCTCAGCTATGTGACTTGCTTTGGCCAAGAGACCTTTAGAAAACATGAAGAAAACTGAGCCTTGAAAAGCACTTCAACATTAGTGCTTGAAAAGGGAAAGTCTGTAACACCAAAGTTTGGGTGATGACAGAGGAAAGAATCAAGCAAAACAGACTAATAAAATGTGTTGTCAATCATCCTATTTTATTTATAAAGATATTACACTAATATGAAAAATATCTGGTATAAATATGTGAATGCTATGACTTATCACGATAAAGAGAGGCAATTAAATTATTATTAACATGCAATTATTGATAAACATACTAGAATACTAATCCAAGTTTTGAACTGCCTTTCAGGTATTCACCTATTAAGTGCGTACTTATACTCCCATATTACTACCAAAAGTTATTTTGAGACTATATTTGGTAATTTTGCTGTATTCATTGAATAATCCATGCAGGGAAATGTATCACATTATTGAAGCTACTGGTTTCAACTGAAATGGTATGTCCAAATTTATCTCTTGCTGGGCATGGTGGCTCATGCCTGTAATCCCAAGATTTTTGGAGGCTGAGGCAGGAGGATCACCTGAGGTCAGGAGTTTGATACCACCCTGGTCAATATGGTGAATCCCAGTTTCTACTAAAAATACAAAAAACTAGCTGGGTGTGGTGGTGCATGCCTGTAGTTGCCTGATTGAGTAACCCAACACATAACACACACGTGTGCACGTGCACACACACACACGCAGCAAGTGAGAGAGAGAGAACCATTTAACAATGACTGAAGATTAATTGGTCTCAGGAATTTAAAATAACTTCTGTACAGCCATTAGCTGGCTACTAAAATAACTGAGCAGAGACATCAGTGGCCACAAATGACAAATAATACAGACTTTAAAGAATTAGTTCAGGCCGGGCGCAGTGGCTCAAGCCTGTAATCCCAGCACTTTGGGAGGCCGAGACGGGTGGATCATGAGGTCAGGAGATCGAGACCATCCTGGCTAACACGGTAAAACCCCGTCTCTACTAAAAAATACAAAAAACTAGCCGGGTGAGGTGGCGGGCGCCTGTAGTCCCAGCTACTCAGGAGGCTGAGGCAGGAGAATGGCGTGGACCCGGGAGGCAGAGCTTGCAGTGAGCTGAGATCCGGCCACTGCACTCCAGCCTGGGAGACAGAGCGAGACTCCGTCTCAAAAAAAAAAAAAAAAAAAGAATTAGTTCAGAAAACTTAATAAGCAAACAACTACAACAGGCCGGGCATGGTGACTCACGCCTATAATCCCAGCACTTTGGGAGGCTGAGGTGGGCAGATCACAAGATCAGGAGATAGAGAACATTTTGGCCAACATGGTGAAACCCCATCTCTACTAAAAATAGAAAAATTAGCAGGACATGACGGCACGTGCCTTTAGTCCCAACTATTCTGGAGGTTGAGGCAGGAGAAGCGCTTGAACCCAGGAGGCAGAGGTTGCAGTGGGCTGAGGTCGCACCACTCCAGCCTGGGTGACAAGAGCAAAACTCCATGTAAATAAATATATAATTTAAAAACTGCAACGAAACGAGTGCTGGAGAGGGGAAAAAATCTGATTTTTAGAGTAACTATATTATATTTTTTAAAATGTGTTAAAAAAAAAAAAAGAAAAGAAAGAAGAAAGTTTGGCACATAAAGCTATGGCACATATGCGGGAAAAAAAATCAGTCAATAAAAACTCTTTGAGGAAGCCCAGATGTTGGAGTTCTGGTACAAATATTTTAAATCTGTTATTTAGAAAATGTTCAAACAACTAAAAGAAACCATTTCTAAGTATAAAAGCAATGTCTTATCATGTTAAAATATCAATGAAAATACATAAATTATTTATTCAAAAGAGCCAAATGGAAATTCTGGAATTGAAAAAGAAAATAACTGAAATAAATAAATCATGAGAAGAGCTCAATAGCAGATTTGAGCAGTCCAAAGGAAAAAAATAAGTGAACTTGAAATAGTTCAAATGAGATTATCTAGTCTGAGAAACAGAAGTATAAAAGAATAGAAAAATGAACAGAGCCTCAGAGACATGTATGACAAGTTTAATTGATCATTATATACAAGAACTCCTCTGTAAGATTATGAATGGGTTTCTCATCAGACATCATGAATGCAAGAAGGCGGTGGGAAGATATATTCAAAGGCTGAAAGAAAAAGAGTATTAACCAGGAACACTGCAGCCAGCAAAACTGTCCTTCAATTATAAAAGATAAATTAAGACATTTCTACATAAACAAAAACTGAGATAATTTGTCAGTTAGCAAATATCCCTATGTTATACGATTCCATGTATAAAAATGCCCAGTATAAGAAAATTCATATGTACAGAAATTCAATTGTTAGTTGTTTTGATGAGTGGAAGGGCTGCTAAGAAGTGGAAATGGGGAGTGGCTGCTAATGAGTATGGATATTTTTGCAGGGGGTAGGTGTGATAAATATAGTAAAAATTACTAAATTGTACACTTTAAAAGTGAATTTTATAGCATATGAATTATATCCAAATAAGAAAATAAATAATATAAATGAAAGAAAAATAACAGAAATTAGGAAAGCCTTTAATGGATGCTCATTGACAGACATAAAGAAGTCAAAGAAATAATCAGTGAACTTGAAAGAAATAAACCAAAACTTCTCAAACTGAACTGCAAAAGGGAAAAAAAGAGTGAGAAACATTTTTAAAAACTAAAGAACAGGTCAATAATATAAAATGATGTAGCATATACATTTTTGGAATAGCAAAAGGAGAGGAAGAGAATAGATAGAAGAAATAGTTGAAATAGTAGTGCCTAAAACTTTCCAAAATTAATGGCAAACTCCAAATCAGTTTCCAAAAGCTTAAACACATCAAGCAAGATAAAACAGATAAAAAAATGCACACACACCAAACAAAAAAATACCTTGCAGTATATAAGATCAATATACATAAGCCAACAAATTTTCCGAAATATAGCAATACATAATTGGAATTTGAAATAGCAAAAATTACCATTTAAAGTAGCACCCCAAAACTGAAATACTTAGGTAAAAATCTTATCTAACAAAATATGCACAGGATCTGTATGTGGAAAATTATAAAACACTTATGAAAAAACTAAGGAGCTAAATAAATGGAAGAGATATTTCATGTTCATGGTTTCAATTCTTTCTAAATTATCTACAATGGAATCTCAACCAAAATTGTAGCTTTTTTTAAATTTGACAACCTGAATTTATATGTATATGGAAACGGAAAGGTACCAGAATTGCCAACACAGCCTGAAGGAAAAGCAAAAAGTTGTAGAACTCATATAACCCAATTGCAAGACTTACTGTAAACTACAGTCATGGAGTAGGCATGGTACTGGCAAAAGAAGAGATACATAGGTAAATGGAAAAGAGCCAGAAATAGACCAACACAGATACAGCCAACTTATTTCTGACAATGATGCTGGAATAATTGGACATTCATGTGAAATGACACTGACATAATTCGTTACCCAAAATGAACCCAAAATGGATCATAGACCTAAGTGTAAATAAAACACAAAACGATAAAACTACCAGAAGATAACACAGGAGAAACAGAAACCTTGGGCTTTGTGATAAGTTTTGGCTACAAAATCAACAATTCTTGAAGGAAAAAAATAAATTTAACTTTATTAAAGGAAAAAAATTCTGTGAAAGACACTGTTAAGAGGCCACATTTCTAATAAAGGACTCATATCCAGAATATATAAGGAACTCTCAAAACTCAACAGTAAGAAAATAACTCAATTAAAAAATGGGGAAAATATCTGAACAGATAAATCATCAGAGAAGATACGGAGATAGCAAATGAACATATGCAAAGATGTTTGCATCACTTGTCACTAGGGAAATACAAATTTAAACATCAATGGGATACTACTAAACACTAGAATGGAGAGGGGTTTAACTAGATGAAGCACATGGGGTTATTTTAGGGCTGTGCACTATTTCGTACATTACCATAGTAATGAATACATGATATATCCCTTCGTCAAAGCTCATAGACTTTTGCAACACAAATATTAAGATTATGTATAGTATAGAATGTTTATATATATATATAAGGTTTACATATAAAATGTTTGTGTGTGTGTGTGTGTGTGTGTGTATAAAGTTAACTGATGCAAGGATTGATGCAGACTGTGACAAAAGAACCTAATTGTATTTAAATACATGTCATAATTCACCATGGAATAGGAAAAAAGAGGTGCAGACCCAATTAACTTAGGAAATGATTAGAAACTCTAAGACTAAAGGAAAAGACCAGTACATAAGCACTATACTGTAGTTAATAAAGTGTATCTCACAGAGGTCAGGCTAATTCTGAAACTGCTGTACGTCTATACAGGATTGGACAAATACGTAAACGGATGGCTGATGATGGGAGGCAGGTTTCTCACTGTTGGAGTGGGGGGCTACAATTAAAGGCGGAAGGCCAGAAAGTGCCACGTGGTACTCAGTGAGAGTCAGAGACATCAGTATAAACTCCCACTTAGTATTACAGAAATACTATGGATAGAGAAATATGCGCACAAATGGATTAGAATAAATATTTTTTTTCCTAGTGCTGTCCACTGAGATGGTCTAGAATCAATTACACTGCAGTAACAAGGAACAAACCCAGCTCTCACATTGTGGTTTTTAATGCTATTTCCCAATAAAAGTAACCAGGGGTCCCTGGAGAAATGGCTAATTCTAGGACTGGATTGTGGAATATGAAAAATGAGCCTGGAATATGTGTAGTGTAAGAAAGTAAGAAAGTGCTTAAAAAAGAATGCGGTTATGTCAAAGGGACTGTGGAGCCAAACTGACAGAGCTCTCAAGGGCCAAATTTGGAAAAATTTGAGCAGCCAAAGAAATAATCCAATATTGGATTTAAATCAAACATAAAACCAGTAGCCCCAATTTCACACTGATATTAATAAATAATTGAATAAGTCAATTAACAGGAAAGAAAAAAACATTTCCATACGGAAGAACTGCAAAAAATATTGCAGATACTCCCCACTGAATGAGGTGAGAAATAATACTCCGTCCTTAATTGTGGGTCTTGCTGACTTGCTTTCCTGGTCAGTACAGAACAAACAGAAAAAAGTAATTTTGCAGTGGAGAAATTTGGCAAGCACTGCCTCAGCTAGGTGGCGGAGGTTTACCTAATCAGTGATACGTCTTGTTGATAGCATGTCCACTTTGTATAATGTACTGTGATCCTTCTCCAAAACTCATAACCCTAGTCTAACAATGAGAAAAATATCATACAAACTCAAACTGAAGAACATTCTACAAAATAGCTGACCAGTACTCCTTAACACTGTCAAGGTCATCATCAATAACAAGGAAAATCTGAAAACCTGTCACCGCCCAGAAGGAAGCTATGGAGACATGATGACTAAATGTAATGCCATAGCCTGGATGGGATCCTGGAACAGAAGAAGGACATTCGAGAAACTAATGAAATCTGAATAAAGTATGGAATTTACCTAATTATAGCATATCAATATTGGTTCATTAGCTGCGACAAATGTACACATTTGGGGGAAAAAATTAGTTTTGCCTGTGAAAAAAGAGAGGTTTTCACAAAGGAGGTGACATTTGACTGGAGTATTGAACAGGAGGACTTCACCTAGCAGGCAAGTATTAGGAGAAACCCACAGGAGACGCAATAAGATAAACAAAGACTGAGAGGCAGCGGGAAAGAAACCGTGTCTTTGGGAAACAGAGAGTAGTTTGGTTTGGCTGAGATGTGCGGTGCATAATAAGGAGTTAGAGGAGAAAGGAAAGGTGGGTTGGAAGAACCCAAGAGAAAGAGAAGTCACATATTAAACACTCAGGCTTTATACTTGCTCCTGGAGGTAGTGGATGTACATGTTGATTTTAAGCAAGGAAGTAAAACTCTATTTTCAGCCAAGCAAAACTGGTAGGTAGGAAATTTCTAAGTAGACAATGATTATTCTGCTGGATTCTCACTCTTCTTTTACCTCATTCTCGTTCTTTTATTTCCACTTTCCCACAGTAGCCCAGTAGTGATCCTCATCCCATCCCGGCAAATCCGTCCCTGACACCTGCTAGAAGAGGCAAGATTCCCTATGATCTTTTTCACATTTTTTCACCAGAATTACCTATTTTGTGTTCCTTTCTCAAGGTATCCATACTTAGTAAGGAAACGAATTAATGAAATAAACAAATTCAACATAAAAGTATTCATTGAATACCTAGAATATGCCTTACAGATAAGCCAATACTGAGAGATAAGGTTGTTCTGTACATCAGTAATAAAAATATCATGCTTCCAAAGCATATCTCATTTAACACATTTTAAAACGGATTTTGTATTCCCATTTCATAGGTGAAAAAGTAGAAATTAGACAAGTTCAGGGATTTTCCCGTGATGGCAGAGCCAGATATGGAAGTTCCTTGATGTAAAATCCGATTCCTGAGTACAAATCTTGTGTTTACTCAAAAAGATGCCACGGCCAGGTGCGGTGGCTCACACCTGTAATCCCAGCACTTTGCGAGGCCAAGGCAGGAGAATCATGAGGTCAGGAGTTCGAGACTAGCCTGGCCAACATGGTGAAACCCCATCTCTACTAAAAAAACAAAAATGTATCTGGGCATAGTGGCGGGCACTTGTAATCCCATCTACTCATGAGGCTGAGGCAGGAGAATTGCTTGAACTCAGGAGGCGGAGGTTGCAGTGAGCCAAGATCATGCCACTGCACCCCAGCCTGGGCGACAGAGTGAGACTCCGTCTCTGAAAAAAAAGAAAGAAAGAAAGAAAGAGAAAAGCCACGACTGAAAAGTTAATTACAGGTTAAATTAATGTTGAAAATGAAAGGCAGCTAACCCTGCAAATGCATAGGATAAATCTCTCAGAAAGATATTTAAACCAATGCATTATGGTCCTGTTAAGAAATAGTATATGAATAAAATGATCTATGCCTTAAGTATGTGTGGAAAAGGAGGAAAAGGGAGGAGGAAAAGGGGAAGGGAACAAAAGAAATGGAAGGTCATGAAATTTTAGCATGTTGTCATTTATTTGGAAGCAAACTGCCCATATTTAAAGTGTACAATTGGTGAGTTTTAGCATGTACCTATACCCATTAAACCATTACTACATTCAAGATAGTCATTACATCTCTCACCAAAAGTTTCTTTGTGACTCCTGGTGCCTACCTATCCCTCCTCCCCAGGATACCACAGATCTGCTTTCTGTCACCACAGATTGGACTGCAATTTCTAGAAATAAGTGAAATCCTACACTGTGTACATTTTTGTCCGACTTCTTCCACATAGCATGATTATTTTGAGATCCATCCAGGTTGTATGCATCAATAGTTCACTTTTTTTTTTACTTCTGAGTAGTAGTCAAGCACTATATGTACAGACACATGACAATTTGTTTATGCATTTGTCTGTTGATACACAATTGGGTTGTTTACAGTTTTTCTATATTGCAAATAAAGCTGTTATTTATAAATGTTCTTTATAAAGGATATTCATGTATAAGTCTTCAAGTAGACATATGCTTTTATTTCTCCCAGGAATGGAATGGCTTAATCATATGGTAAAAATATTGCTCATATGGTATATCAATAAGCACATACTTTATAAGAAACTGTAATCCAGTTTTTTAATGATTATACCCCTTTTTATTCCTATCAGCAGTATATATGAGAATCCCAGTTCCTCCATATCCTGGTGAACACTTTCTATGATTAATCTTTTTAATCTTAGGTATTCTAATAGAATGTGTAATGGGATCTCCTTGTGGTTATAATTTGCATTTCCCTAAGGAATAATGATGTTGAGCATCTTTTCATTTGCTTTTATACCATCCATACACCTTGAAGGAAGTATCTATTCAATATTTTTCCCCCTTTCAAAAACTGGGCTGTTATAGAATCAAAAAAGGTCTTTACATTTTCCAGATAAAATTCCTTGCTATATTCCATGTATTTTGCAAATATTTTCTCCCAGTCTGTAACTTTCCTTTTATTTTGGTGAGTCCCATGTTAAGACTTATTTTTATATTTGAGCTTATTGAATCATATTTAAGAAATCTTTGCTAATCTCAAAATCACTAAGATTTTTACCTTTATTATCTTCTAGGGGTTTTATAAATTTAGCTTTTACATTAAAGTATATCATAAATCTAGAGTTAATTTCCATATGTGGCATTCAATCCAGCAAAATTTTCGTTTATTTTTTAATTATAGAAATTTCTTTTTTATTTTCATTTTATAGCTCTTTCGGATTTTTTTTAAAATTATCCCTAAGTATTTAACGTATTTGCATGCTATTGGTGGTGTTATTAAACATTTTTTAACATTTCACCTTGAAATAATTGTAGGCTCACATATAGTTCGAAGAAATAATACAAACGACCTCATAACTTCTTGCAAAACCATAATACAGTATCACAACCAGAAGGTTGATATTGATGCATTTAGGATACAGAACAATTCCATCATCACAAGGCTTATTCTTCTTGTTCTCATACAGCCACAGCTACTGCTCTACCATATTGCCTCACCATTCCCCAGCAACCATCTCCATTTTATATTTTGATCATTTCAAGAATGTTATGTAAATGGAATTATATAGTATGTAACTTTGTGGGACTGCCATTTTTCTCTCAGCATAATTTTCTGGAGCTATATTTGGCTGTTGCATGTATCAATTTTACTACCGAGTGTGCCATGGTATAGATGTACCACAGTTTGTTTAACCATTTACCCATTGAACGACATCTGTGCTCTTTCTATTCCTTTGCTTTAAAAATAAAGCAACCATAAATATAAATGGACATGTTTTGGGGTGAACACAACTTTTCATTTCTCTGGCATAAATTGTCAAATGTGCAATTATAGGGCTTTTTGGTAGTTGGGTGCTTACATTTATAAGAAATTGCCAAATATTTTCCATAGTAGCTGCATCATTAAACTCTTACTGACAATTCTCTAGTTTCTCTACATACTTCAAACCATTTGGTGATGTCTGTATGTATTTTATGTTAGCGATTCTGATAGGTATGTAATGATATCTCACTGTGATTTTAATTTGTATTTCTCTAATGTCTAATCATGTTACATAGTAATGTCTTTTCAGGCTTTTTGCCCATTTTCTAATTCAATTTATCAATATGGCCTTTAGGGATCTTGATTTTACTGTCTAGCCTTTGACTCACCCTAGACCTAAGATATTTTATCTGCTTTTATTGAAAACTTTTATGATTTTATGATTTATATTAAAATAGTTGGTACATTTTGAGTCAATTTTGATATAAAGTATGAGATTTAGACTGAGGTTTCTTTTTTAAAAACTATGAATGTCTAGCTTTCCAATGGCATTTATTGAATGACTATTCTAACTTCACTGAATTATTTGGTGCCTTTATTAAAAAATTAGTGAGAAATATGTAATGGGTCTATTTCTGGGCTATAAATGCTGTTTACTTGACATACATGTCTATCTTTTCACTAATACCACACAGTCTTGATTACTGTGATATATAATATCTTAAAATTAAGTAAACTGATGCCTCATACTTTTTCTTTTTTCAAAATTGATTTAGCTAGTCTAGTTCCTTTGCTTTTCAATGTTTTAAAACTCATACTGTTTTCAGATTAATCTTGTAAAAATGTGCGAAGAAGTTTTCTGGGTTATTGATAAGAATTGCATTACACATGCATATCAATTTAGAAAAAAATTGACTTTTTTTTTTTTACTATGCTGAGTTTTGTAATCCATTAATATATTAAGTCTCTATATATTTAGATCTGATTGATTTCATAAATATTTTCTACTTTTTAGCACTGACTTCCACAACATATTCTATCAGATTTACCCCAAAGTATTTCATTTTCTACTGAGAAATTTTAAATATTTTCAGTTTTAGTGTTCTCATGATCTTTAGCAGTATATAAATATACAACTCATTTTTGCATATTTATTTAACAACTTTCAAACTTGCTGGACTCAGTTTATTTGCTACGAGCAACTGTGTGTGTCTGTGTGACAGTGTGTGTGTGTGCATGTGTGTGTGTGTGTACATGTGCGTAGATTTCTTGGAAATTTCTACATAGACAATTGTGTCATCTGCAAATAAGAATAGTCTTATCTCTCTGTTTCCAACATGTATATCTTTATTTTTTTTCTCGCCTTATTTCACTGGTCAGGACTTCCAGTCCTATGCTGAATGAGAGTGTTTAGAGCAGGTGTCCTTGCTTTGTTCCTGGGTAGGGGATTAAGTATCATGTTAGCTGTAGGTTTTTTGTAGATGATTTTTAACAAGTTGAAGAAAGATATCAATATTCTTACTCTTCTGAATTTTTTTATTATAAGTGGGTGATAAACTTTGTCAAATGACTTCTCTGCCTTAATTTTTATAATTATGTGGGTTTTTTTTTTGAAGTATGTTATTATTATTGATTATGTTGACTGATTGAAACCAGTCTTTCATTACTGGAATAAACTCCGCTTAGTTATGATATGTAATTCTATTTATTACTGAATTCTATTTGACAATATTTTGTTAAGGATTTTTACATATATATTCTTCAGAGATTTTTGATCCACATTTTTTTTTTTACTTTGGTTTTGATAGGAGGTTAATACTAGCCTCATGAAATGAACTGAGAAGTATTCTCTTTTCTTAAGTTTTCTGGAAGAGATTGTATAGAATTGGTGTTAATTCCTAAAATGTATGATAGAATTTCCCAGTAAAACAATTTGGCAGTGGAGATTTCTTTTTAAGAAGTTTTCGAACTACAAATTCAATGTCCTCCCTAGTTCTAGGATTATTCAAATTGTCTAGTTCATGTTGGATGAGTTGTGGTGGTCTGTGCCTCTTGAGAAATTGGTCCGTTTCATCTAACAAGCTTATTTAACTCGTGGCCCACAGGCTGAATGTGGCCCAGGAAGGCTTTGAATGCAACCCAATACATTTGTAAATTTTCTTAAAACATTATTAGTTTAAAATTTTTTTTTTTTTTTTAGTTCATCAGCTATCGTTAGTGTTAGTGTGCTTTATGTGTGGCCCAAGATCATTCTTCTTTCAGTGTGGCTCAGGGAAGCCAAAAGATTGGACATCCATGATCTAAGTAATGAAATATATATGCCAAGAATGTTTTCATAGTACAGTTATATGTGCCGCATACTGATGTTTTAATCAGTTACAAACCACACGCATAAGAACTGTCCCAGAATATTATAATAAAGCTGAAAAATGTCTACTATTTCGTGATGTCGTAGCCGTCATACCATCCAAGTGCGATGCATTACTCACGTATTTGTGGTGATGCTCGAGTAAAGAAATCGACTGTGCTGCCAGTCATATAAAAGTCTAACACATACAGTTGTGTATAGTACATAATACTCGATAATAAATGATAATAATAATATCAAATAATAATAAATGACTAGGTTAGTGGTTTCTGTATTTACCATATTATATTTTTTTGTTATTTTAGAGTATACTCCTATTTATTTGCAAAAAAAGCTAAGTGTAAAATAGGCAGTTTCTTCAGGAGGTATTCCTGAAAAAGGCACTGTTATCATAGGAGATGACAGTTCCGTGGGTGATATGGCCCCTGAAGACCCTCGAATGGGACAAGATGTGGAGGTGGAAGACAGTGATATTGAGGATCTTGACCTTGTGTAGGCCTAGGCTAATGTGTATGCTTGTGTCGTACTTCTTAAGTTTCAAAACAAAAACACTGAAATAGATAAAAGCTTATAGTACAAGGATATAAAGAAAGAAAATATTTTTGCACAGCTGTACAAAGCGTATTTTAAGCTAAGTCTTTTTACAAAACAGTCAAAAACTTTTTGAAATTTTTGAAGTTTATAAAGTACAAAAGTTACAGTAAGCTAAGGTTAATTTATTATTGAAAAAGAAAAATTTTCTTTTTATAAATTTAATGTAGCCTAAGTGTACCGTTCAGTATTATAAACTCTACAGCAGTGTACAGCAATGTCCTAGGCCTTCACTTTCTCTGTGTTTTTTATTATACCTACATACCTATGACAAAGTTTAATTTATGAATTAGACACAGATTAACAAAAACAGCTAGCCCTAAAATAGAATAATTATTACAATATACTGTCATAAAAGTCGTATGAGTGTGGTTTCTCTCTGTCTCTCTCTCTCAGAATATCTTATTGTACTGTACTGAGGGTAACTGACACCGTGGATGGTGAAACTGCAAATAAGTGGGGACTGCTGTATTCATTTAGGTCTGTCAGGTTTTCTTGGTGGACTGACTTTTATCAGTAAGTAATGCCTCTCTCAGTCTCTTGTATTTTCTTTGCTCGGAAGTTTACTTTCTCTGACATTGATGTAAACACTTGTTAAAGAATTAACGTCTCTGTCCTTTTACTTTCAATCTATCTATATCATTATATTCTAACTGAACGTCTTATAGACAGCATATAATTAATGTGTTTCGATTTACTCTGCCAAATTATTTGAATTGATGCAATTAGATCATTTACACTTAATGTGATTGTTCATATGTTAAGATTTAAACCTTTTGTTTGTTCTTTCAGGTATTTTTGTTTCTCCGTTTTGTTTTTCTGCCTTCCTGTAGGTCACTTGAACTTTTTCTTAGAATATTGCTTTGATTTATCTATCATAGTTTTTACTGTGCCTTGTTTTTATTGTCGTTTTTGTTTTGTATCCCTTTGTTTTTCTGAGACGGAGTATCACTCTATAGCCCAGGCTGGAGTGCAGTGGCGCGATCTCGGCTCCGTGCAACCTCTGCCTCCCATGTCCAAGCAATTCTCCCGCCTCAGCCTCCCTAGTAGCTGGGATTACAGGAATATGCCACCATGCCTGGCTAATTTTTTTTTTTTTTTTTTTTTTTTGAGTAGACACAGGGTTTCACCATAATGGACAGGCTGGTCTCAAACTACTGACCTCCAGTGATCCACCCACCTGGGCCTCCCAAAGTGCTGGGATTACAGGCTTGAGCCACTGGGCACGGCCTCTGTGCCTCTTTATATAGTCTTTTTAGTGGCTTTACTATGTTACATTCAACTATTTATACTTTAAATTATTTATACATAACATATAACAATCTACTGGTGTCAACAATGATCACTTTGGTGTGTAGAAAATTTACATTTGCATCTATTTACCTTCCTCTGTTTATGATTATCTTCAATATTTCCTGTATATGCATTTAGAATCAAATCAGGCAGTGTTATAATTTTTACTTTAAATAGCAAAAATAATATAGAAAATTCAAGAGGAGAGAGAAAATGTGTTGTATTGTTTCATATTTGTGCCATTTCTGGTTTTTCTTGTTTCTTGCTGATGGTACAAGATTCCTTCTTTTTTCATTTCCTTTTTACTTTCAGAAACACCTTTGTACATTTTTAAAGGTAGTTTTGCTGATGATAAATTTCTAAGTTTTGCTTTCTCTGAGAGTGCCATGATTTTCTCTTTACTCCTAAAAGATATTTTCACTGGATAAGAATTCTGAGTTGACAGTTCTTTTCTTTAAACATTTGCAAAAAATTGTGCCTCTTTCTTCTGGTATCCAAGTTTTCTGATGAGAAATCTGCTCTCACTCAAATTATCTCATCCTGGTAAGCAGAGTTTCGTTTCTTTCTGGTTGTTATCAAAATATTTTTCTTTGCCTTTCGTTTTTCTCAGAATTTTGACAATTATATATTAGTATAAATTTTGTGGGGTTTATTCAGTTTAAATTGCACTCAGCTTCTTGAACCTGTAAGTTTGTCTTTTTCCAAACTTGGAAAATTTCAGGTGGTTTTTTTTTTTTTTTTTTTTTCAACCACTCTTTCTA
Organism: Papio anubis; assembly: GCF_008728515.1. Taxonomy (NCBI): domain Eukaryota; kingdom Metazoa; phylum Chordata; class Mammalia; order Primates; family Cercopithecidae; genus Papio; species Papio anubis. The sequence continues at coordinate 99,760,864 of NC_044989.1, forward strand.
GCCCTGCCCTCTTTTTCTGCTCTTTTGAGACCCTGGTGGCACCCATCTTAGATCTTTCACTATAGTCCCTTTGGTCCCTGGGACTATTTTCAATTTTTTTTTTAACCAGTCTATTTTCTCTTAGTTGTTTAGATTGCATAATTTTAATTCTTTCACCTTCTAATTCACTGATTCCTTGATTCCTTCTTCTGTTCCTTTTTTTCTGACATTGAGCCTATTCAGCAAGAGATGTGTGTGTGTGTTGGGATGTGTGTGTGTGTGTGCGTGTGCACATGTGTATCTCTTTTTAAGTTATAAAATTACCTCGTAGTTGTTCTTTACATCTTCTGCTTCTTTGCTGTGACATTTTATTTCTTTGTGGAGACTTTTTTTTTCTTGTTTCAAGAGAAATTATAATTTCTTGTTGAGTTTTTTTTTTTTTTTTAATAATTGCTACCCTAAGTCTTTGTTAGATAATTCTAATATTTCTCAACTCATTGTTGGTATTTATTGGTTGTCTTTTGAATCACATTAAGATATTTCCAGTTCTTTTGATTTCAGCTAATATTTTATGAAACTTTGGGTCTTATTAAATCTTAAGTTGTAGTAGACTTCCCTTGTCTCACTGCTCTGACTGGGGAAAGAGAGGCACCCTCTTGTTACCACAAGGTCTTCATAAAAATGCAAGTTTCCCACTCTGTCTCCCTTGACATCCACAACCTAGTAGTGCTAGGCAGATGTGAAAGTCTTGACTCCCAATTTGGACTCCACTGACGTCACCTCAGCTGGGCATAGCAGGAACACATTATTTGTTGCTTTCCATATGGGGTCAGTGTTCACGGTGTTAGTTTCCCCCACCACAACTAACACCATGAGGAAGATGGCCTCATTACTGTTGGGCAGTTATTGAAGTCCTGACTCTCCAACAGGCCTTCTCTGACACTACCCAGGTAGGAAAAGGATGGGTTGCCTTGCTGCTGGATGTGGGTGGAAGTCTCAATTGACACTGCGGGGGTGAGAAGTGTGGTATTTGCATTCACCACTGACAATGATGGTGCTGGAAGTGAGAACTGGTATTATTACCTCGGAGAGGTGAAAGTTCTAGCGTGTTCTGTAATGCCAGTTAGGTCAAGCAGATTGATAGTGCTGTTCAAAGTTCTATATCTTTACCAATTTATTTTCGTCAATTGTTGAGCAATATTTAAACCTTCTACCATAATTGTAAATTTTTCTATTTCTGTAATAATTCTATTAGTTCTTATTTCACATACTTCAAAACTCTCTTACGGGCATAAGCATTGAGGATGCATCTTCCCTGTTATCTTAATGAAATTATTCCCTTTATCCCTTGTAACATGTTTTGCTCGAAATCTACTTTATGTAATATGAACATAATCATTTCTGCTTTATGTTGATTAGTTTTTGAATAATATATATTTCTACTTCTTTTACTTTTAACCTATTGATACGCTTATGTCAAATTTTTTTTATAGGCAACATACAGAGGGTGTTGCTTCTTAACCAATGCTACAAATATTTAGACTATTTTATGTGGCTATTGATATGGTTGTTATAAATCTAGCAACTTAATAATTGTTTTCTATTTATTGTATCTAATATTTGGTCCTTTTTCCCACCTTTTATCCCCTTTTATTTATTTTTATGATTTCATTTTATCTCTTTCATTGTCTTGTTAGTTATAACCTTTAAAAAAATTGAGTGTTTGCCTCATAATTCATCTTAATTCTAATACACTCTATCTTCAAGTTCCCATATAGAATAAGAAGCTCATCACAGTAAATTTCCATTTCTGCCCTTCTGGACTTTGTGCTATTGCTGTTATACATTTCATTTGATTTATACAATATTGTTTCATTTTGGCTTTAAATACTTAATTATCTTTTAAAGAGATTTAAAATTAAAATAATGCATGTTACACTTAGCTACATAGCATTTCTGGTGCTCTTCATTCCTTTGTGCAAACCTAGATTTTATATTTACAGCCACTGTATGTTTCAACATTTTAAATAACTTATAAAATTTGTTTTAGATCATTTTTATATCTTCCCTATCTTGACTTCACACTTTCAATCTTTCCTCTACATTCTTGATATATAGAATATAGTTATAATAACTAATTCCAACATCTCTGTTATCAACTAGTGTCAGTTTCTATTGATTAATATTTCTTTTATTACAGGTCATATTTTCCAACTTTTTGAATGCCCATGATTTTTCACTGTTAGGCAGATGCAATTTTTTTTTGTTGATTCCTGCATATTTTTGAATTTCTATAAATATTATTGAGCTTTATTCTGTGATACAGATAACTGACATGGAAACAGTTTTATATTTTCTGGGATTTCTGTTAAGCTATTCATTAGATATTTAATTTGAGCAGCAATTACTCTACGGTTAAGTTTGCTCTGGCAACTACTGATATTTCTACCATCTCTACATTTTGCCTTTTCCAGAAGGTCATATAGTAAGAACCATATAGTACATAGTCTTTTCAGATTGGCTTCTTTCAATTAGTAATATGCATTTAAGTTTCCTCTATTTCTTTTCATGGCTTGATAGTTCTTTTTTTTTTTTTTTTTTTTTTTTTTAGTGTTAAATAATGTTCCACTGTCTGAATGTACTACAGTTTATTTATCCATTAATCTACTGAGGAGATCTCGATTATTTTCACATTTGGGAGTTATGAATAAAACTAAAGGGCTGGCCAAGATGACCCACTAGAAGCAGCTAGTGTGTGTAACTCTCACAGAGAGAAATATAAGGGGCAAAAAATATAAGGGGCAAGTAAATACAATAAATTCATCCAAGTACATGAATTGGGATTCATCGAGAAAACTACTCAACCCACAGAGAATGGAGAAAAGCAAGGCAGGATGACTGCTCACCTGGGAGTGACATAGAACCAGGGAAGCCTACCCTGCCTCTCCTGCCCTTATGAAGGAAGTAGTGACTGAGTGATTGAGCAACACTGGGAGCCCACTCTTCTCCCATGAATCCTTGCAACCCTTGAATCAGGAGATCCTCTCGTAAACCCATGCCACCAGGGCCTTCAGTTTGACATATAGAACTATGTGGATTCTCAGCAGAGCAGCTGCTCAGGCAGACACAGAACCCCAAGAGCTTTAGATACCCAGGCTTCCCAGCAAAAGTATCTGTAACCCCAACAAAGCCAGAAGTTAGATAAACCTCCATATGTACACCAAGGAAAGGGGCTGAATCCGGGGAGTTGAGCAGCAATGGTCTGCAGGCTCCATTTCCATGGTCTCTCACAGGATAAGATCCACTGGCTTGGAGATCCAGCCAACTATGGATAGCAGCATTATACCTACCTTAGATGGAGCTCCCAGAAGGAGGGATGGGCTGCCATCTTTGCTATTTTGCAACCTTTGTCACCGTTGCCTTCAAGCTCTGGGGAATCTGAGGAGACTAGGGACTGAAGTGATCTCCTGGCCCACTGCTCTCCAAAGAGGCAGCCAAACTGATTTTTCACACAGGGCCTAGATACCATTTCTCTTCACTGGGCAAAATCTCCTGACCTAATTCTAGAAAAACCTCCACCAGTGTTGTCCAGCTGGCAGCAGTTCCAAATCTTCCTGAGACAGAATTCCCAGAGGGAGGATTAGGTGTTTACCATCTTTGCTGTTTTTAGGCCCTCACCATTGTTTCCTTTGGAATGTCTGGGGCAATTGAGGCTAGAGAAGACCCCCAAAACAGCAGAGCTACTCTATGAAAAAACAGCCAGATTGCTTTTTTACACAGATCCTGATCACGTTTCTCCACACTGAGAAACAAGAGTCCCCGGCCACCTCTAGGAGTATGTTTGGGCCAGCAACAAGTCCGTGTCTTGCTAGGACAAAGTTCCTAGGAGGAGCAGGTTGACATCTTTGCTGTTTCACAGCCTTCACTGTTGATACCTTCAGGTATGAGAAAATCGGAGGTGACTAGGGATTGAGGTGAACCCCCAGCATACTGCAACAGCCCTACGGAAAAGTGGCCAGACTGTTACATGGGTTCCCAATCCCATATCTCCTCGCTGGGTAGGTCCTCCCAGCCTGAGTCTTCAGCAACTCCCCACTGGAACTATTGAGCCAGTAGCAGCTCTGCAATTCCCTGGGACACAGCTCCCATTGTGAGGAGCAGGTTGCCATCTTTGCTGTTTTGCAGCCTTGCTCTTGCTGTCTCCAGGCTCAGGAAAGTCTGTGGGAATGAAGGACTGGTCCATACCCATACTATAGAGCACTCGCCTCATGGAAAAGTGTCCAGACTATTCCTCATGCAGGTCTCAGTCCTCACTTCTCACTGGGAAGGTCCTCTTGACATGGGACTTCAGCAAACCAACCTGCCCCCACCTGACCTGAAGACTGTTGAGATTCAGAACAGAAAAGCTCAATGAAAGGAAACTAAGAATCACAATAAGGTGATACAGGAACTGATAGATGAAATAGCCAGTATGAAAAAAAAAAAAAACAAAAAAAAAACAAAAAAAACCTGACATACATGATGAAGCTGAAAAACACTACAAATATTTCACAATGCAATCATAAGTTTTAACAGCCAACAGACCAAGCTCAGGAAACAATCTTAGACCTTAAAGACTGGCTCTCTGAAATAAGTCAGTAAGACAAATATTTAAAAAAAAAGAGGAGTGAAAATGAATGAACATAACATCTGAAAAATATCAGATTATGCGAAGAGGTCAAACCTATGAATCACTGGCATCCCTGAAGGGATGGGAAGGAAGCAAATAACTTGGAAAACATATTTCAAGATATCAAACATGAAAATGTCTCCAAACTCTTTAGAGCGGCCAACAGTCAAATGCAGAAAATAGAGGAGACCACTGCAAGATTCTATACAAGAAGATCATTAGCAAGACACATAATCAACTTTCCAAGGTCAACATGAAAGGAAAGATGTTAAAGGCAGTTAGAGAAAAAGGACAAGTCACCTATAAAGAGAACACCATCAGACTAACAGTAGACTTTTCAGCAGAAACCCTACAAGCCAGAAGAGACTGGGTCTATATTGAACATTCTTAAAGAAAAAAATCTTCAACCAAAAATTGTATATCCGGGCAAACTAAGCTTCCTCAGCAAAAGAGAAATAAGATCCTTCTTGGCAAATGCTGAGAGAGCACATTACCACCAGATGTGCCTTACAAGAGATCTCGAAAGGAGCACCAAATATGGAAAGGAAAGACAAGTACAGCTAATACAAAAAAACACTTAAGTACACAAATCAGTAACACTATAAAGCAACCACACAAACAAGCCTGTATCATAACCAGCTAATAACCCAATGACAGAATCAAATCAACACATATCAATAATAACCTTGAATGTAAACAGGGTAAATGCCCCATTAAAATGCACAGAGTGGCAAGCAACATAAAGACTCAAGACCCATTGGTACGTTATCTTCAAGAGACTCATCTCACATGCAATGACATCCAGAGGCTCAAAATAAAGGGGTAGATGAAAACCTACGAAGCAAACTAGAAATAGAAAAAAGCAGGAGTTGCAATCCTAATTTCAGACAAACAGACTTTAAACCAGCAAACATCAAAAAAGGCAAAGAAGAGCATTACATATTGGTAAAGAATTAGATTCAACAAGAAGACCCAATCATTCTAAGTATATATGCACCCAACACAGGAGAACCCATAATCATAAAGCAAGTTCTCAGAGACCTTCAAAGAAACATAGATTCTCACACAGTAATAGTGGGAAACTTCAGCATTTCACTGATAGTATGAGATAGATCACTGAGGCAGAAATTTAACAAAGATATTGAGGGCTTAAACTCACATTGGAACAAATGAATTTAATAGACCTCTACACAACTTTCCACCCCAAAACAACAGAATATAAATTCTTCATATCACTACATGACACATTTTCTAAAATCAGCCACACAATCAGTTATAAAACAATCCTCAGCAAATGCAAAAGAACCAAAATCAATCAAACAGACTCTTGGATAACAGTGCAATAAAAATGGAAATCAAGACTAAAAAAATTGCTCAAAACCATGCAATTACGTGGAAATTAAATAACCTGCTCCTGAATAACTTTTGGGTAAAAAATGAAATTAAGGAGGAAATCAAGAAGCTCTTTGAAACTAATGAGAGAAAAGTTACAACATAACAGAATCTCTAGGACACAGGTAATGCAGTGTTAAGAGAGAATTTTGTAAAGTTGACAACCTAACACCACAACCAAAGGAACTAGAGAAGCGAGAACAAACCAACCTCAAAGCTAGCAGAAAATAAGAAATAACAAAAATAAGAACTGAAAGGAAGGAAATCAAGACATGAAAAACAACTCAAAAGATCAATGAATCCATGAGTTGGTTTTTTGAAAAAAATAATAAAATGAACAGGTCACTATCTAGACAAATAAAGAAGAAAAGAGAGAAGATCCAAATAAACACAATCAGAAATAACAAAGGAGAAGTTACCACTGATCCCACAGAAATACAACCATCAGATACTACAACAAATACCTCTATGCATACAAACTAGAAAACCTAGATGAAATGGATGATTTCATGAACACATACACCTTCCTAAGACTGAACCAGAAAGAAAAATTCTGAACTACCAATAATGAGCTTCCAAGTTGAATCAGTAATAATAAATAACCTACCAACCAAAAAAGGCCAGGGACCAGACGGATTCACAGTTAAATTCTACCAGACGTACAAAGAAAAGCTGGTACTATTCCCACTGAAACAATTCCAAAAAATTGAGGAGGAGGGTCACCTCCCCAACTCGTTTACTCTATGAGGCCAGAATCATCTTGATATCAAAACCTGTCAGAGAAATAACAAAAATGAAAACTTCAGGTCAATATTTCTGATGAACATTGATGCAAAACTTCTCAACAAAATACTTGCAAACCAAATCCAGCAGCATATCCAAAAGCTAATCCACAACAATCAAGTAGGCTTTATCCCTGGACTGCAAGGTTGGTTCAACATACACATATCAATAAATGTGATGCATCACATAAACACAACTAAAGATAAAAACCACATGATTATCTTAATAGCTGCAGAAAAGGCTTTTGATAAAATTCAACACCCCCTTATATTAGAAACTCTCAATAAACTAGGTACTAAAGGAACATAATTCAAAAGGATAAGAGCCATCTATGAAAAGCCCAATGCCAATATCATACTTAATGGGCAAAAGCTGGAAGAATTCCCATTGAAAACCAGCACAAGATACAGATTCTGTCCCTCACCACCCTTAGGAAACATTCTATTGAAAGTCCTGACCAGAGCAATCAGGCAAGGAAAATAAATTAACACCATTCAAATAGGAAGTCAAACCATCGACGTTTGAAGAAGACATAATTCTACATCTAAAAAACCCCATAGTCTTGATCCAAAAGCTCCTTCAGCTGATAAACAACTTCAGCGAAGTCTCAGGACACGAACTCAATGAACAAAAATTACTAGCGTTTCTATACACCAACAAGAGACAAGCCAAAAGCCAAATCAAGAATGCAATCCCATTCACAATTGCTACAAAAAAAGTAAAGTATCTAGAAATATAGCTAACCAGGGAGAAGAAAGATCTCTACAGTGAGAATTACAAAACACTTCTCAAAGAAATCGGTGATAATACAAATGGAAAAACATTCCATACTAATGGATAGAAAGAATCAATATTATTTAAATGGCCCTGCTGCTCAAAGCAATTTATAGATTCAATGCTACTTTTATGAAACTACCATTGAGATTCTTCACAGAACTAGAAAAAAACTATTTTAGAATTCATATGGAATCAAAAAAAGGGCCCAAATAGCCAAGGCAATCCTAACGAAAAAGAACAAAGCTGGAGGCATCATGCCACCCAACTTCATACTATGTTTATGGCTACAGTAACCAAAACATGATACTGTACAACAGCAGACACATAGACCAATGGAGCAGAATAGAGAGCCCAGAAATAAGAACACACGCCCACTACCATCTGATCTTCAACAAAGTTGACAAAAACAAGCAATGAAGAAAGGACTCCCTATTCAATAAATGGTGCTGGGTTAACTGGCTAGCTATATGCAGAAGATTGAAACTGGACCCCTTCCTTACACAATATCCAAAAATCAACTCAAGATGAAATAAAGACTAATATAAAATCCCAAATTATAAAAATCCTGGAAGACAACCTAGGCAAGACCATTCTGGACATAGGAACTGCCAAAGATTTCATAACAAAGAAGCCAAAAGTGATTGCAACCAAAGCCAAAATTGACAAATGAGATCTACTTAAACTTAAGAGTTTATTTACAGCAAAAGAAACTATCAACGAGTGAACACAAAACCCAGAGAATGGGAGACAATTTTTGGAAACTATAAAACTGACAAACGTCAAATATCTAGCATCTATAAGGAATTTAAACAAATTAACAAGCAAAAATCAAACAACCCCATTAAAAAGTGGACAAAGTACATGAACACTTTTCAAAAGAAGACATACATGTGGCCAACAAGCATATTTTTAAAGAGCTCAATATCACTGATCATTTGCTAAATGCAAATCAAAACCACATTGAGATACCATCTTATACCAGACAGAATGACTATTAATACAAAGTAAAAAAATAACAGATGTTGGCAAGGTTGTGGAGATAAAGGAATGCCTATACACTGTTGGTTGGAGTATAAATTAGTTTAACCATTTTGGAAAGCAGTGTAACAATTCCTCAAATATCTAAAAACAGAACTGCAATTTGTCCCTGCAATCCCATTACTGGTTATATACCCAGAGGAATATAAATTGTTCTACCATTAAGACACATGCATGCATATGTTTGTTGCAGCCCTGTTCACAATAGCAAAGATATGGAATCAACCTAAATGCCCATCAGTGGTAGATTGGATAAAAAAAAAAGTGGTACATATATAACATGGTTACTATGCAACATTAAAAATGAATGCTATCAAGTCCTTTACAGCAATGTCGATGGAGCTGGAGGCCATGATCCTTAGCATCATAACACAGGAACAGAAAACCAAATACTCCATGTTTTCACTCATAAGTGGAAGCTAAATGATGACAACACATAGATTCATAGAGGAGAACAAAGGCCCCTGGGTACTACTTGAGACTGGAGTGTGGGAATGAGGATCAGAAAAAGTAACTATTGTATACTAGGTTTAGACCTGGGTGATGATGAAATAATGTGTGCAACAAACCCTCATGACGTAAGTTTCCCTATATAACACACCTGCACATGTACACCTGAACATAAAATAAAAGTTTTTTAAAAGCCTGCTTTTAACATCCTTGTGCAGGCTTTTGTGTGGACATTAAGTTTTCAACTCTTTTGGATAAATTACGGGTACCATGATTGCTTGATCATATGGTAAGAGTATACTCAGTTTTGTAAGAAACTGCCAAAATATCTTCCAAAATGGTTGTACCATTTTGCCATACGCCAACAATCAACAAAAGTTTCTGTTATGCCACATTCTCACTAACATTTGGCAGTGTCAGTGTTTTAGATATTTTCTTTTTGGTAGATGTGTAATATAAATTGAAGCAAACAAAAGTAATTGCAGTTTTTGCCACTACTTTCACACCAACCTGATAGTATCTCATTTTGTCTTAGTTTGCAATTGCATAATGACATAAAGTGCTGAACATGTGCTCATATGCTTACTTGACATCTACATATCTTCTTTAGTGAAGAAGTAATTACGGTTGGTGCAAATGTAATTGCAATTTCTGCACTGTTGATATTTGCCGTTCAATAGTGGAACACATTCTTAAATAAATGTGGTTATGTTACACATCATTTTTATGCACATTTTTTGCTTTATGTTTTTTGCTAATGACTTATTACTTGCTGTTTATATTTGTTTTAGACTACTGAAGGGATGTTAGACAAAAAGCAAATTTGAGCGATTTTCTTATTTGACTTCAAAATGGGTCATAATGCAGCAGAGACCATCACTACAGATGTCAACAGTGCATTTGGCCCAGGAACTGCTAGTGAACGTACAGAGAAGAGGTGGTTCAAGAAGTTTTGCAAAGGAGACGAGAGCCTTGAAGCTGAGAAGTGTAGTGGCCAGCCGTCAGAAATTGACAACAACCAGTTGAGAGCAATCACCAAAGCTGATCCTCTTACAACTAAATGAGAAGTTGCCGAAGAACTCAAAGTCAAACAGTCTATGGTCATTTGGCATTTAAAGCAAATTGGAAAGGTGAAAGAGCTCAGTAAGTTGGTGCCTCATGAGCTGAGTGAGAATTAAAAAAAAAAAAAAAAAAAATCATCTTGAAGTGCCATCTTCTCTTGTTCTACACAACAATGGGATTTTGACCTGCAATGAAAAGTGGATTTTACACAACAACCAGTACACCAGTTCAGTGGTTGGACCAAGAAGAAGCTCCAAAGCACTTCTCAAAGCCAAACTTGCACCAAAAAAAGATTATGGACACTGTTTGGTGGTCTGCTGCTGGTCTGATCCACTACAGTTTTTGGAATCCCAGCAAAATCACTGCATCTGAGAAGTATGCTCAGCAAATCAGTGAGATGCACCAAAAACTGCAATGCATGCAGCTGGCATTGGTCAACAGAAAGAGCCCAATTCTTCTCCACAACAATGCCCAACTGCATGTCACACAACCAATGTTTCAGAAGTTGAACAAACTGGGCTATTAAGTTTTGCCTCATCCATCATATTCACCTGACCTCTTGCCAACCGACTACCACTTCTTCAAGCATCATGACAACTTTATGCAGGGAAAACACTTCCAGAGCGACTAGGATGCAGAAAATATTTTTCGAGAATTCGCTGGATCCTGAAGCACAGATTTTTATGCTACAGAGATAAACAAACATTTTTCTTGGCAAAAATGTGTTGATTGTAATGGTTCCTATTTTGATTAATAAAGATATGTTTGAGCCTAGTTATAATAATTTAAAATTCAGGGTCCAAAACCACAATTACTGCACCAACCTAGTATCTATTCAGGTCCTTTGCCCATATACATGCGTATATACATGATCTTTTGCAAATATGTTTTCCCAGTGTGTAGCTTGTTTTTTTCATTTTCTTGACAGTGTCTTTACAGAGGAAAACGTTTTAATTTTAATGAATCCCAGCCTGTCAATTATTTCTTTCATGGATCATGCTATTTATTTATTTATTATTTATTTGATTTTTGTGAAGAGTATATACATAGTCCCTGTTTAGATTCAGTTGTTTTGCATGTGGATATCTTGTGGTTCAGGTACCATTTGTTGGGAAAACAAACAAACAAACAAAAAAAATACCTTTACTCAACTGTGTTATTTTTGCTCCTTTGTCAAAATTGGTTGACTACTGTTATATGGGTCTATTTCAGGGCTTTCCTTTCTGTTCTATTGGTCTATTTGTCAGTCTATTTTATCAACAAAACCCTATCTTGATCACTGTAGCTTTATAGTAAATCTTGAAATCTGGTAGTATCAGTCCTCTGACTTTGCTTTTCTCATTCAATACTAAGTTGGCTATTCTGGCTCTTTTGCCTCTCCATAGAAACTTTAGAATCAGTTTGTTTACTTGCCAAGACTTTGATTGGGATTGCATTAGAAGTTTTGAAGAACAAACACTTTCTATAATACTAAGTCATTCTATCCATAAATATGGAATATCTCTCTATTTACTGAGTTCTTTGATCTCATTTATGAGAGTTTTCATGTTTTTCCTCATATATATTTTTGATATATTTCATTAGATTTATACTTAAGAATTTCATTTTTGTGTGCAATATAAATAGTACTGTGTTATTAATTTCAAATTCCACTTCTTCACTATAGGTATATAGGAGAGCAATTGACTAGTGTGTTAACCTTCTGTTCTTCAACTTTCTTACAATTCTATTATTAGTTACAAGAGTTGTTTTGTGGACTCTTTTTTTATTTTCGACATAGACAATTATGTAATCTGTTAACAAAGTTTGATTTCTTCCTTCTCAAACTGTATAAATTTCTTTCTTTTTCTCATCATATATCATTAGCTAGGATTTCCAGTATGATGTTGAGAAGTAATGATGAGAGGCAAAATCCTTGCCTTGTGCCTGATCTTAGTGCAAAACTTCCAGTTTCTCACCCTTAAGTTTAATGCTAGCTATAGGTTTTTTTCTGTGGATATTATTTGATTAAGTTGAAATTCTCTATTCCTAGTTTGACTGTTTTTTTTTTTTTTTTTTTTTTTTTTTTTTTTTTTTTTTTTTTTTTTTTTTGAGCCGGAGTCTCAGCTCACTGCAAGCTCCGCCTCCCGGGTTTACGCCATTCTCCTGCCTCAGCCTCCCGAGTAGCTGGGACTACAGGCGCCCACCACTTCGCCCGGCTAGTTTTTTTTTGTATTTTTAGTAGAGACGGGGTTTCACCGTGTTAGCCAGGATGGTCTCGATCTCCTGACCTCGTGATCCGCCCGTCTCGGCCTCCCAAAGTGCTGGGATTACAGGCTTGAGCCACCGCGCCCGGCCTGACTGAGAGTTTTTAATCCTGAATGGCTGTTGGATTTTGTCACATGCCCTCTTGCATCTGTTAATGTGATCATGTAAGTTTTCTTCAGCTTGTTGATATTATACATTATATTAATGTGTTTTCTCATGAGGCTAACCCTGCATATAAAATCCAGTTGGTCTTAGTGTATACATTTTTAATACATTGTTGCTAACATTACATTGAATGTTTTTGCATCATGTTCATGAGAGGTATTGGTCTGTGTTAGTTTTATTTTTCTTGTAATAGTTTTGTCTGGTTTGGTGTTACAATAATCCTGGCTTTGAAGAATGAGTTAAGAAATATTCCCTCTCCATCTATATTCTGAAAGAGATTATAAAGTGTTGATGTAAATTCCCCCTTAAATGTTTACTAGAATTCAAAATAAAAATACATCTAATCAAAATTTGAACCCATCTGGGCCTGATGCTTTTGAGTTTGGAAGGTTATTAATTATTGATTATATAATAGATATAGGCCTATTTAGATAGTCTATTTCTTCTTGTGTGGGTTTTGGCAGATTATGTCTTAAGAATTGGTCCATTTCAACCAGGTTATCAAATTTGTAGGGATCAAGTTGTTCATGTATTCTTTTATTACCCTTTTGATAGCCATAAAATTTGTATTGATGTCCTCTCTTTAATCTCTGATTTTAGTAATTTGTGTTCTCTTTTTTTCTTAGTTAGCCCTAGAGGCTTATTAATGTCTTTAACCTTATTATTTCTTTTCTTCTGCTTCCTGTGTATTTAATTTTCTCCTCTGTTTTTAGTTTCTTAAGGTGGAAGTTTACATGATTAATTTTAGATCTTTCTACTTTTCTATATAGGCATTCAATACTACAAATTTCCAAGCACTCATTTCCTTGCATTCCACAAATTTTGATAAGTTGTATTTTCATTTTTATTTAGTTCAATGTATATATAAATTACTACTAAGATTTCTTCTTTGATTCATGTGTTATCTGGAAGTGTGTTGTTTAGTCTCCAAATATTTGGAGATTTCCAGCTACCTTTTTCTTAGTGATTTGTAGCTTAATTCTATCATCTCAGAGCAGACATTATATAATTTCCAGTTTTTAAAACTTGCTAACGTATGTTTTATGGCCCTGAATGGCATCTATCTTGGCGAATGCTCCATGTGCGCTTGAGTAGAGTATGTATTCAGCTGTTGTTAAATGAAGTACTCTGTAAATGTCAATTATATCCAGTTGTTGCGTTCAACTATGTCCTTACTGATTCTTTGCTGTCTAGATCTGTTCATTGCTGACAGAGGAGTGTTAAAAGTCTCCAGTTATGATGGTGGATTCATATACTTCTTGCAGTTAATCAGTTTTGCTTCAGATATTTTGACTCTCTGGTGTGAGGCACATAAATATTAAGGATTACCATATTTTGTTAAAGTATTGACCTATTTGTCATTATGTATTTCCCCTCTTTATGCTGAGTAACTTTCTTTGCTCTGGAGTCTGCTCTGTCTGAAATTAACATAGCTACTCCAACTTTCTTTTGATTTATGTTTGTGCATTATATTATTCGCCATCCATTTACTTTTAATCTATATGTGTCTTTATACTTAAGATGAGTTTTTGGTAGACAACATATAGTTAGGTCTTGTTTCTTGATCCACTACCACTTTTTTTTTTTGGTCTTTTAACTGATAAGCTTAGACCATTGACATTTAATATGATTTTTTATATATTTTAATTAATATCTACCATATTTGTGTTTTTATGTATTGCCATTGTTCTTTTTTCTTATATTTACCTGTCTGCTTTTTATAGTATTAATTGAGTGCTTTATATTATTCTATTTTGTCTCCTTTATTAGCTTGTCACTTATACTTCCTTCTGTTTTTACTCTTCTTAGTGGTTGCTCTGAGCTTGCAATATACATTTACAGCTACTCCAAGATTATTTTCAAATAACACTAAACTGCTTTGTGGGTAGTGGAACTACCTTTAATAACAAAATAATATGAATTTCCACCTCCCATTTTAAGTATTATTGCTGTCCATTTCTCATAAGCACATATAAGCCTATGTATGTGTATGTGTGTATATATACATGTAGTTGAATCAATTGTCTCTACTACTTTGAATAAACTGCAACCTGCTAGATCAATTTACAGTAATAAGAACAGAAGTTTTTTATTTTAACTTTATTTAGTCCTTCTCTTATGCTTCTCCTTTCTTTATTTAGATTTAAGTTTCTTCCTGTATTACTTTCCTTCTCTCTGAAAAACTTCTTTTAACATGTCTTGCAAGACAGGACTACTACCAATGAATACCCTCAATTTGTCTGAAAAAGTCTTTATTTTCCCTTCATTTATGAGGAATAATTGCACAGGGTACTAGGCTGATGTTTTTTTCTCCCAACCTTATAAATCTTCTCACTTCACCCTCTCCTTGCATGGTTTCTGGGGAGAAGTTTATTATCTTTGCCCTTCTACAGGTAAGGTGGTTTTTTTCCCATCTGGCTTAAGTTGTTTTCTTTATCTTTAATCTTCTGAAGTTTGAATATGATATGCTTTAGTTTTTTCTTGGCATTTTAATCCTTCTTGATGTTCTTTGAGCTTCCTAGATCTGTAGTTTGATGTCTGACCTAAATTTGGAAAAATTGTCAGTCATTAATACCTCAGATATTACTTTTCTTTCTTTATTTCTTTATTCTCCTCCTTGTAGTCTATAATTAAAGCCTTCATATTCGCCCTACAGTAGTTGGATATTCTGTTCTGTTCTGTTTTCTTTTTAAATTTATTTCTCTTTCCTTTTTAGTTTTGGGAGTTTCTACAGAGAGATCCTCAAGCTCAGAGATACTTTTTTGAGCCATGTTCAGTCTACATTACAACCAATCAAAGGCATTATTTTTCTGTTAGCGTTTTTCATCTCTAGCATTTCTTTTTTATTTGTTTTTAGAGGTGTCATATTTCTGTTTACATTATTCATATTTTCTTGTATGTTATCTACTTTTTCCATTGAGCTCCTTAGCATACTAACCATTGTTTTGTTTTGTTTTTCAACTCCTGGTCTGATAATTCTAAAACTCTTGCTTTATCTGACTCTGGTTTTGATGCTTATTCAGTCTCTTCAGACTGTTTTCCCTTTTAGTATTTCTGTAATTTTTCCTTGATAGCCAGACCTGATGTTCTAGGCAAAGGAACTGCTGTAAATAAGCCTTTAGGAATGTAGGGGTAAGGTGCATGTGGTTGAGGAAGTGTTTTATAAGTCTATGAAGGTCTTAGTCTTTTGGTGAGCCTGAAGCCCTGGACTGTAAACTTCACCAGTGCTTCTTGGTTTCCTTTTGTTTGTTTGTTTGTTCATTTTCTCTCTTCATGTGTGATAGGATGGCTGGAGGGAGCTGAAGTTGTTTATTTCTTCTTCCCCACTTGGAAGACTAGAGAGGGCTGAAGTTGAATACTTCCCTTTCCCCAGCTAGATTATGCTCTGGCAAAACCCCAATAGCTTAGGCTCTGGTAAAATAGTTTCTCCTGATGGCAGGACTTGTTAAGAAGAAGAGTATGTTCTGGCTTATTTCAAAATGGTTTCTTTTCTTCTTCTCTGCCAGAAAGAATCCCGAGAGGATTTTTTTTTTCCTGACATTCACTGTGAGGACCTGGTAGAGCCCTGGGAGATTAAACTCACAAGTGTTAGGGCTCACCAATGACTGAGCCTTCCTGCTACTTTTAATGTCTCAGGCTTGTCCACACTGAACTTCTAGCAATATGTTGATTACTGTACTGGCTTTCCTATTCTGGCACTAACTCCCATGGAAGTTTCTGATTGTGGGTTTCTGCTGTGGTAAGTTGTGATACTCTGTATCCACCTGTGTCTCTCTAATTTGGGGTTAGTAGTTTGCATTGTGACTTCACTTCCCTGAGGGATGTAAGAAGAGTGATTGAGTTTTCAGTTTGTTCAGATTTTTAGTCTTTATTGGGATGGAGTCAAGACTTCTAAGCTC
Organism: Papio anubis; assembly: GCF_008728515.1. Taxonomy (NCBI): domain Eukaryota; kingdom Metazoa; phylum Chordata; class Mammalia; order Primates; family Cercopithecidae; genus Papio; species Papio anubis. The sequence goes on from NC_044989.1 coordinate 99,777,325, forward strand.
CTTACTTGCTGTACTGAAAACCAGAAGTCCACAATGGTGTTTTTTTTTTTTTATACTATATAATTTTGAGAGCCATGCTGTTTTTGACATAAGGGATTAAAAATTCACTTCAACAACAATGTAGTAAAATGTTCTTTTCCACATATCTGCCAAAAGTATTTTTGCTATTTTCATTTTTTCAGTTTTTTTGGTATAAACAGTAAACATTTTTATTGTAATTTGCATTTAGTGGTTACTTTTGAAATTTAGCAGCATATGATTTGGCGCCAATTAAATTTGGTCTTTGAATTGTCTCTTCAACCTACTGCCATACTGCCCTGAACTTACTGATTTTATCTGAATTGTCTATTCATGTCCTTGCTCGTTTTAGGTTAGTTTATTTTTATTTATTTCTTGGTTTCTAAGAACTCTCCTTTTCTCCTATTTGTCTTAGAAATGTTCTGTTTCAAATCTATATTTTGTCTATTGATTTTACTTGTGATAATTTTCCCATTATATATGCATATATAAATATATATTACATACGGCATGTTTGAATGTATAAACATAGTCAATACAGCTAATAGTTACATAGCTTCTGGGTTTTAAGTCTAGTTTAGAATATCTTGCTCATTGTTTAGGAACATTTAGGTTTTTTACTCTGAATTAAACTACTAACTTAATTGTATATTAAATTTCAAATATGTTTGTATCTAATTCTTGATTCCATTCATGAAAGATATTTATTCAGTCTTACGCAAGTACCATACTGACTTGATCAAAACATCTTAGTATATTCTTATTCCAAGACACTCCTTACTGTAATTTTTTATATGTTTCTTGATTATCTTGGGCACTTACTCTTCTCTGTTAATTTTAATGGTTTTTAGTATTATTTTTAGTTGACATAATAATTTTACATATTCTGGGATTACATAGTGATATTTCAATACATATAATTTCAAACATGCATCATTTATTTATGTTGGGAATGTTCACTATTCTGCTTCCAGCTCTTTAAAAGTATATCATATATTTTTGTTAACCTGTATTATTCCGTTTTCATGTTGCTGATAAAGACATACCTGAGACTGGGCAATTTATAAGAAAAGGAGGTTTAATAGACTTACAGTTCCATTTGGCTGAGGAGGCCTCACTATCATGGCAGAAGGCAAGGGGGACACCTTACATGGCAGCAAACAGAAGAGAATGAGAGAGCAAAAGGGTTTCCCGTTATAAAACCATCAGATCTCTTGAGACTTAATCATGACCACAAGAACAGACCACATGACCCATAATTCAATTATGGCCTGCTGGGTCCCTCCCACAACATGAGGGAATTGTGGGAGCTACAATCCAAGATGAGATTTGCGTGGGGACACAGCCTAACCATATCATAACTATAGTCATGCTTATGTGGTAGGAAACAACAGAACTCATTCCGCCTCTCTAGCTGTAGTTTTATATTCATTAACAAATCTTTCCTCACACCAGTCTTTTCCCCTTACCCTTCCTAGTCTCTAGCATCCTCTGTTCTACTTTTTACTTCTATGGGATCAACTCTTTTTAGCTTCCAAATATGAGTGAGAACATGTTGTGTTTATTCCCTTCCTGGCTTATTTCACTTAACATAATGTTCTTCAGTTCCTTCCATATTGCTGCACATGACAGGATTTCATTATTTTTTATGGCTGAATAGAATTCCATGGTGTATATATGCCACATTTTCTTTATTCTTTTGTTGTTGGACACCTAGGTTGATTCCATATATTGCCTGCAATATGAATAGTGAATAGTGCTGCAATAAACATGGGGGTGCAGATGTCTATTGATATAATAATTTTCTTTTCTTTGGATAAATTCCCAGTAGGAGGAATTGCTGGATCATATGGTAGTTCTATTTGTAGGTTTTTACAAAACCTTCATACTCTTCTCCATAGTGACAGTACTAGTTTACATTACCACCAAGAGTGTATATGAGTTCCCTTTTCTCCATATCCTTCCCACCATTTATTATTTTTGATAATGGTCACCCTAACTGGGGTGAAATGACACTTCACTGTGGTTTTTATTTTTATTTCTCTGATAATAAATGATGTTGAGCATTTTTCATATATTCCTTGGCCATTTGTATGCATTATTTTGTGAAATGTCTGTTCAGATCATTTCCTTATTTTTAAATTGGATTGTTTCAGTTTTTTTTGCTGTTGAGATGTTTGAGTCCTTGTATATTCTGAATATTAATCTCCTGTCAGATGAATAGTTTGCAAATATTATCTACCATTTTTGTAGATTGTCTGTTCATACTGTTGATTGTTTCCTTTTCTGTATTAAAGTCTTTTAGTTGGGTATAATCCCATTTATTTGTTTTTGCTTTTGTTGCCTGTCCTTTTGAGATCTTACAAAAGTCGTAAAATATTTTTGCTAACCAATATCCTGAGGCATTTTTTCCTTTTTTTCTTCTAGACATTTTATAGTTTCAGGTCTTACAATTGGATCTTTGACCCATTTTGAGTTGATTTTTGTATAGTGTGCGAACTGGGGGTCTAGTTTCATTCCTCTGTATATGGATCTACAGTTTTTCTAGTACAATTTATTGAAGTTACTTTCCTTTTCTCAGTGAGTGTTCTGGACACCTTTGCCAAAAATCACTTGGCTGTAGATATGTGATTTAATTTCTGAGCTCTCTATTCTCCTTCTTAGTCTATGTGTGTGTTTTTATGACAGTACCATGCTGTTTTGGTAGTAACAGTTTGTAGTATATTTTGAGGTCTGGTAGTCTGGATTTAAACTGCACTCCAGAACAAATGAACCTAATAGATATTTATAGAACATTTTATCCAATAACTTCAGAACATAAATTCTCCTCATCAGCACATGGAACATTCTCCAAGATCTACCTTATAATGGGCTACAAAACAACAATAAATTTTTTTGCATCAAAATTGTATCAAGTATTTTCTCAGACCATAATGTAATGAAACTAAAAAAGCAACCCCAAAAGGAACCCTCAAAGCTATAGAAATATATGGAAATTAAATTATCTGCTCCTGAATGATTGTGTGGTTTAAAAATGAAATCAGGATGGAAATTTTATAATTCTTCAAAATGATGAAAATAGTGACACAAGTTATCAAAACCTCTGGGATATGGCAAAAGCAGTACTAAGAGGAAAGTTTATAGTGCTAAATGCCTGCATTAAAAAGTGTCTTTTAGACTCCTTCGGATCAAAAATCGACAAACTAACATTATACCTCAGGGACTAGAAAAACAAGATGAAATTCAAACCAAAACTAGCAAAAGAAAATAAATAACAAAGATCAGAGCAGTATTTAATGAAATTAAAACAAAAAAAAATACAAAAGACCAATGAAACCAAAAGCTGACTCTTTGAAATATAAACAAAATTGATAGACTATTAGTTAGATTAACCAAAAAAAAGAAGAAAGAAGATTCAAGTAAGTTAAATTAGAAATGAAAATGGAGACCTTACAACTGACACTACAGAAATACAAAAGATTATTCAAAAGTCTACTAGAAACACCTCTATGCATATGTATTCCCGGAAAGATACAACTTCCTAGCTTAAATCAGGAAGAAATAGAAATCCTTAACAGATCAGTAACAAAAAGTGAGATTGAATCAGTAACTTAAAAGTTGCCAACAAAAAATTCCCAGGGCTGGATAGATTCACAGCTGAATTCTACTAGATATTCACAGAAGATTTGGTACCAACCAACTAAAACTATTCCAAAAGGTTGAAAAATAAGTAATCCTCTGTAACTCATTCTATGAAGCCAGTATCACCTTTAATAGCAAAGCCAGGAAAAGAGAGGAAGGAAGGAAGGAAGGAAGGAAGGAAGGAAGGAAGGAAGGAAGGGAGGGAGGGAGGGAGGGAGGGAGGGAGGGAGGGAGGGAGGGAGGGAGGGAGGAAGGAAAGAAAGAAAGAAAGAAAAGAAAGAAAAGAAAGAAAGGGAACATTACAGACCAATATCCCTGATGAACATAGACACCAAAATCTTGAATAAAATACTAGGAAACTGAATTCAACAGCACATCAAAAAGATAATTCATCATGATCAGGTGGGTTTCATCCCCAGGAAGCAGGCATGGTTGAACATATGCAAGTCAATAAATGTGATTCACCACATAAACAGAATTAAAAACAAAAACCATACAATAATCACAATAAGTGAAAAAAGTAGTCAATAACATCCAGTATCCTTTATGATAAAAACCCTCAACAAACTAGTAACAGAAGTAACATACTTCAAAATAGCAAAAGCCATATATGACAAACCCACAGCCAACAACATACTAAATGGGAAAAAGTTGAAAGCATTCCCCCTAAAAACTGGTACAAGAAAAGGATGCTCATTTTCACCACTTCTTTTCAACATAGTATCAGAAATTCAAGCCAGAGCAACAAGAAAAGAGAAAGAAAAAAAAGGCATCCAAATTGGAAAAGAGGAGGTCAAACTATCTCTCTTCACTAGTGATATTATCATATACAGAGAAAACCCTAAAGACCCTTCTATAAACTCTAGATTTGATAAATAAATTCAGTAAAGTCTCAGTTTAGAAAATCAATGTACACAAATCAGTAGCACTGCTATACACCACCAACAACCAAGCTGAGAATCAAATTAACCACTCAGTCTCTGTTGTAATAGCTGCACAAAATAAAATACCTAAGACTATACTTAACGAAAGAGGTGAAGGATCTCTATAAGGAGAACTACAAAATGCTGCTGAAAGGTATCGTAGATGACACAAACAAATGAAAATACATTTTATGCTCATGCATTGGAAGAATCAATATTATGAAAATGACCATACTTCCCAAAGCAATCTACAGATTCAATCCAATTTCTATAAAAATACCAACATTTTTAAATACAGAATTAGAGAAAATAACCCTAAAATTCATACGGAACTAAAAAGAGAACCCAAATAGGCAAAGCAATTCTAAGCAAGAACCAATCTGGAGGCATCACATTACCTGACTTCAAATTATACTACAAAGCTATAGTAAACAAAACAGCATGATACTAGTGTAAAAGTAACTACATAGACAATGGAAATGAAGAACCCAGAAACAAAGCCAAATAGTTACCACCAACTGATCTTTGACCTGCAGTCCAGGGAGGGTAGAACCCCAAACCCGCTGGACTGGTTCTGCAACCCGTCACAGATGTGAGTGCCTGTTTGAGCAATGGGACGCCTGCTGGGCAGGTTTGGACCATCCATCCCTGCCTGTTAGCTTCTGTTTTCATGCATTTGAGGTGTGCAATTTTCCGTTGAATTTAACAGCATACTAGAGGCTATACCTGCTAGTATTTCCCAGTTGTGTATTTTGTGGCAGGGGGAGGGTTCTGCATGCCTTCTACTTCTGAAAGACAAAGGTCACTGCCAGGAAGCCCAACAGTGATATGTTTTCCCCTCCAGCCTCCAGTGGGGTGTATGGGGTGACAGTGTGAGCAGCCCTCGGATGTCTGGCTGCTAGGGAGGCAAAGAACAGGGGGATCTAAAGTCTGGGCCAGCTTTCTCTGTGAAAGGGCTTTCCTTGAATCTTCTGCTCTCTGGGATTCTTAAGATTCCTTCTCCAGTCCTAAAATGGGCAGGCCTATATATAAGCCTTGTTTCTAGAATGGACAAAGTTGGATTTAAAACCCATCTAGCCATTTAACAGTTATGACCTTGTGTGAGTGGCACAGTCTCTGAACCCCAGTTTCTCTACCTACTAAAAGAGGGCTAGATCAGTGATTCTTATCCTGGAGCCAGCATCAAAATCACACAGGAGGGGGGTTCTTTAAAACTGACTATTGGGCCCGGTCCCAGAGTGTCTGATTCAGTGGTTGGAGCCTTAGGACTTGGATTTCTAACGAGTTCCCAGGTGATGCTGATGCAGTGGTCTGGGAACAGATTTTGAGGCCCCTCCCCATCCCCCCCTCCGCCCCCCACACACAAACCCCTGCAAGGCTTGGTAACACTTGGGGTTTTGAGGCAGAGGTGCCATACTCAGGGCTTGGCACATAGTAATTGATGTTATTTTAATGCTAGCTGACCTCACGTAGATTCCCATATTGGTGTCTCAGAAGCTCTGCAGCTGGAGACGATGTGGCCTTTGGTCTCTGATTGCCTCCCCGCCATGTGATCCCTGGTTTGTTATCGCTTTGATGAACCATTTGGGTCCAGGTGTTACTGATCATGCTACCTCCCCTATTTGGGAGTTTTGCCCCACCCCCAGTGAGGGATACACTGAGCTTTGGGGGCCTGTGGGCTTAACAGGGAGGTTTTGACCTTTGTATCTTTCTCTTGTCTGCTTCTCTAGCTAGGTCTTCCAGTACTATGCTGAACAACAGTGGTGACAGTGAGTATCCTTGTTCATTCTGGATTTTAGAGGAAAGGCTTTCAGTTTTTTTTCCATTCAGTATGATAATAGCTGTATATCCATCATATATGCCTTTTATTATGTCAAAGTATGTTCCTTCTATATCTTTTTTTTTTTTTTTTTAGAATTTTTGGTGTGAAGGATTGTTGAATTTTACCAAATGGCTTTTCAGCATCAATTGAAATGAATGGATGGTTTTTGTCCTCCATTATGTTCATATTATGTATCGCTTTGGTTAATTTACATATGTTGGATCATCCTTGCATCCCTGAGATAAATTCTATTTGTTCACAATGAATGATCTTTTTAATGTATTATTGAATCTGGTTTGTTGTTTTTTTGTTAAGAAGTTTTGTATCAGTATTCATCATGGATATTGGCCTGTAGCTTCCTTTTTTAAAATGTGTCTTTGTCTGGTTTTGGTATCAGGGTAATTCTGAGCTCATAGAATGAATTTGCAAGTATTCCCTCCTGTATTTTTCAGAATAGTTTGAGTAGGATTGGTATTAGTTATTCCTTAAATGTTTAGTGGAATTCAGCAGTAAAGCCATTAGGTCTGGGCTTTTCTTGGCTGGGAGAATTTTTTATTATGGCTTCAACCTCATTACTTGTTATTGGTCTGTTCAGGTTTTGGATTTCTTATGGTTCAATCTTGGTAGATTGTAAGTGTCTAAGAAATTATCTATTTATTTTAGATTTTCTAATTTATTGGTGTGTAATTGCCCATAATAACCGCTAATGATCTTTTGAATTTCTGCAGTATCAGTTGTAATGTCTCCTGTTTCATCTCTGATTTTGTTTATTGAATTCATCTCTCTTTTATTCTTACTCTAGCTAAAGGTTTGTCAATTTTGTTTATCTTTCTTAAAAAACACAACTTTTTATTTCATTGATCTTTTGTATTATTTTCATTTCAAATTTGGTTTGAAATCTATTTCTTCTCTGATCTTATTTATTTTCTTCTACTAACTTTGGATTTGGTTTGCTCTTGCTTTCCCAGTTCTTTAGGAGGCATTGTTAGGTTATTTATTTGAAGCTTTTCTTTTTTTTTTTTTTTATGTAGGCAATTATAGCTATAAATTTCCCTCTGAGTCTTGCTTTCACTATATCCCATAGGTTTTGGTATGTTGTATTCCCATTATCATTTGTTTTAAAAAAGTTTTTAATTTCCTTCTTAACTTCTTCACTGACCCACTGGTCATTCAGGAGTGTATACTTTAATTTTCATATTTTTGTGTAGATTCCAAAATTCCTCTTGTTATTAATTTCTAGTTTTATTCCACTGTGGTCAGAGAAGATGCCTGATATTATTTCAAATTTTTTAAATGTTTTAAGATTTGTTATATATAACTAGATATATATAACATTAGCTCTATATATAGAGCTAATATATGCTCTATCCTTGAGAATAATCCATGTTCTGGGGAGAAAAATTTGCATTTTCCAGCCATTGGATGATGTATTCTGTAAATATCAATTATATCCATTTGGTCTATATGCAGATTAAGTCCAATGTTTCTTTGTTGATTTTCTGTCTGGGAGATCTGTCCAATGCTAGGAGTCTCCAACTATTATAGTATTGGAGTGTATCTCTCTTCAGCTCTAAAAATATTTGCTTTTATATTTGGGTGCTCCTGTATTGGGTGTATATATACTCACAATTGCTTAATTGACCCCTTTATCATTACATAATGACCATTTTTGTTTCTTCTTAAGGTTTTTGTCTTGAAATCTATTTTGTCTGATGTAAATATAGATACCTCGGCTCTATTTTTTGTTTCTATTGACATGGAATATCCTTTTCCATCCCTTTATTTTCAGTCTATGTGTGCTTTATGGATTAAGTGTTTTTCTTGTAGGGCAACAGATCCTTGGGTCTTGTTTTGTCATTTATTCAGTCACTCTATGCTCTTGTATTAGAGAGTTTAGTCCATTTATATTCAATGTTATTATTGATAGGTATGGGCTTATTCCTGCCATTTTGTTATTTGATTTCTGGTTGTTGTGTGGCCTTTTGTTCCTTGTTTTCTTTTTTCCTGTCTTCCTTTTAGTGAAAGTGATTCTCTCTGGTGTTATAATGTAACTTCTTGCTTTTTTTTTTTTATGTATCCATTGTATGTTTTTTGACTTGTGGTTACTGTGAGGTTTGCAAATACTGCCTTATAACTCATTATTTTAAACTGATGGTAAATTAACACTGATTGCAGAAACAAACAAAAATAACTAGTGAACACTCTATGTAAACCTGGCCAACTTTGAAAATGATGTTTTGAAGCGCCTCCATATTGTTATATTAATCAGATTCTCTTTATATTTCTTGTTGTTGTTCTTCATGTAACTGATATGTTTTTATGACATACTAGCTTGTGATTTTGTGTCTTCTTTTTTTTTTTCTCTCTCAGACGTAAGGTCCAGGTGAAAAGGACATTTTATCTATTTTAATTCCAGAATCTGTTTTTAGCACACAGAAATGTTTCAAAAATATTTCTTGAATGGAAGTTGGTGGGATGAATCAATGAGTTTTCAGGATAAATGTCCCCATGTTAGACTTGCCGTATATGAATAGCATTGCACAATGTTGGGGTCATATGAAACAGCTGGTATGATGTATCTTTTTAATGTTTTAGATTTATTTAAGTTTAAACTCATTGTGTTTGATATAACAATGCCATTCTGCCTTTTTTGTTGGAATTGTGTAAGTCCTACATGCTTATAATTTTATTTTTAACCACAAGTATCATTTATTTTTGTGTGTCTTACAAGTAGAATACAACTAAATTTATTAAAACCGGTTCTGGCAGTTTTTGCTTCTCCCATTTTCGTATTATTATCCTTACATTTGCTTGCTTGATAACATTTCTGTTCATTCCACTTTCTCCTTTTTAATTTTGAAATTTCATATATTTTTCATTTAACTAACTGTTGTATTTCCTTTACCTGTTTTTATAATTAACACATATATCTCTACTGTTTGGGTACTATGTGTGAAATATTTTCCCTATAAAGATATACTATTCACCAATGAAGGTGCTCTTCTTCCTTAATCCCAACACTTTTGGGAGAATTCTAAAGAATAATTACTTCCTAAGAAATGAGACATTTAGCTGCTTTCATTTCTCCTGCCCTGTCTCCAACTCCTCGAAAAGAGGAAAACTCAGATGATTTAGCACACTTTCTTCTGTACTATTAGAATTTTTTCTTAAAGGATAGCTGGTCTATTTTAAGAATTCTTACTGAGCACTAATTTTTCAAAATCCCTGACAGCTTGTTCTTATCTATTGGGATAAAATGTTTGAGCAAGTCTGTATCCTGGTTCATTTGCTGTTTAATTAGTATTCTTTCTTGAGTATTTTCCTCAAATTTGTTACAAGTATAACACATTTACTGATATCTAGTATGTTCTCTAATATTTTTCCTTCTTGCAAGATATCAGCTGGTAAAAAAAATTCTTAGGTCACATTCTCTTTATTCTTACTTACACCATCTAGCATTGCATAAAGTCTGGTAATATACCACTTCATATTTTTGCTGGGTATCTTAATTCATTTCTTACAGTTTGTGTCCCAGATAATTAATTCAGGTGAAAAATAATTCATCCTCACCTTCTGTTCATTGCTGATTTTTGTGGTAAGGAAGTCATATTATTTAATTCCTAAAAATTATTCTTTGTGTTAAAATTCAAGTGTTCTGTTTCAACTCTTTCAGAACGGTCTTTATTATATGAGCGTTGTGTTCTGTTTCATGCCTTGTCATGTTTTTGTTTATTTTGTTTTGTTCATGAGGGCTCATCTCAGATTACTAGAATGCCTACCTACAGCAATCCCATAGGTGAAAAAGAAGGCAGAGGCTCTGCCAGATAGAAGGCACTGGCTGTCCAGTGAGAAGTCCATGGAAAGCCTCTTTGCTCCTTGATCTCTTCATCCCTCTCAGGCTCAGGAACTGCTATAACTCAAACCCAGTAATTTTAGTCATCCTCATTTTTCTGAGTCAGGGTCTAATGTTGAACGATACTTCACTTCACATCCCTTCCCATCATTTGATGCTTACTATTAATTGCCCAGAGCTCACAGAAATAATATTGCAGTGTTTGCCCAACTTGTAGGACTCCAGATTTGAAAGAACAAAACTCCCTGTGTTCAGTCACCATTAGGAAGCCCGTGCTTCTACTTGCATCTCTGCCACATTTGGCTGGGGAGAAACAGATAGGTTATACTCAAGGATCAAATGATAGGAAATAGCACATATTTAGAATTGCTCAAATTCAAAACCGGGGCCTGAGTTTTAATAGGCAAAATGTGGCTGTTTAGCAATTAACAAAAAAGTATAAGACTTGGGGGAAAATCGTAGTTTTAGAATTTCATAAATAAAAGCAGTTACTAGAAAACATATCTATTTTATGCTTATGATTTCAGAATTCACTGAATCAAGCATTGTTATTTACAAAAAAATGGAAGGTCTAGAAGGTGGAAGGAAAGAGGAAAGGAGGGAGGGAGATGAGAGAGGGAGGGAAGAAGGGAAGGAGTGAGGAAGATGGAAGAAGGGAGGGAGGAAGGAAGGAAGGAAGGGAGGAAGGAAGGAAGGGAGGGAGGGAGGGAGGGAGGGAAGGAAGGGACAAAGAGAAAAAAAAGAGAAAGAGGAAGGAAGGAAGGAAGGATGGAAGGAAGAAGGAAAGAAGAAGGAAGGAAGGAAGAGAGGAAGGGAGTTAAACAGGGATCTTCTAATAATGAAAGTCCCTTTTCCTGCTTGAATCAAAGGTGACTAAAACTTATCATTTATCTATGAGAAGAATTTGAAGACCCCTGCAAACACTGTCAAATAAAGTTAAAAGATCTGATAAGCAAAAGAAAGACTAGATGGCATAAAACACAACCAAGTTCATGCCATTGTAGCAATCAGATTAGAATGTTGCCACTGGCCTGGCATTCTTGGCTTCAAGAACCTTGACTCTGGTATCATGAATAAATTTAAATTGTCTCCATAGCCTTGGGCCAGTACCTAACATTTCATATCTGTGGGTAGAAGTAAAATGCCCACGCGCTGCCTGGGCCAAATGGGCATCTCTGAATGCTTATCCTGCAGTGAAGTAGGCCTGAATTCCATCATTACCGCCTATAATAAGAGTTTGTGTGCTGAGTGGCCACAAGAATGGAAAATGTGTACAAAGTATTTCTTTTGTGACCTAATGTTTGCACCCTTCTTCCATTAGTAGCTCATCCAAACAAAAGCATTCCCACCCAACATAATGTAGCTCTCCCTTATAAAAATGGAAATACAATCATCCTCTCCTCAAAGAAAGACCTCCAAAATGTGACCAGCTATCTAGCACCAAACCCAGGACTCCTGGTGATGTTTATTCCTCATTTTATTGAGATAAAAATCAAGTCTTAAAATTCTGTCATCTTTGGACAAAAATTTGAAATTTAATTAACACCAACACACTCAAGTTGAAACCACAAGTGTGTGTGTGAGTGTGTGTGTGTGTGTGTGAGATATGAAAGAAAGAAACTATAGACAGAGACTAAAGTATTTGGTTCCCAGATGGCCATGGTTGATATATATGATTTTTCTAAGGGGATCCATTGTTTCATTGTTTCATTTCTGAGTTAGGTGACTCCTTAGTGATCTTTCTGCTGTGGAGTAACCACTAACTTTATCTCTGAATAATGTTAGTACAAGTGAAAATGCCAGGAGTCCAATTATGCTCCATCCTCAACTCACCCTACCCCTATAGCACAGCAGCAGCCCTAGTTCCTCATTGATCACTCAGGTCTCTACATTTTATTTCTCCATCATTATGGACAATTGAGCAAATACTGCACTGTCTGTTGAAAGAGACTCTCGGGCATCCACAGCTGGACTAACATGTCCATGGCTACTGATGAGCCTCTTTTGCAGCGGGAGCCTTGTGGTGAGCAGTCTCAAAAGGCACAAAGGCTCTCACACTTGGAGACTGCTCCTAGCCTTCATCCTCATACCTCTTGCCCCTCCTCTTCATCATCAATTCACCAATGTTGCCCCTTCGAAATCCCTAAATTGTCTGACCACACTCTTTGCCACATTTTGTGAATTCCTGTAGCTCTATACTTCAGCCATCTCCTTACAGTATAATATAAACTATAAGATAAGATGGAAGTTGATATTCTGCCCAGGAGGAGAATCTCCATCCTACCTTGTTTTTCATAAATAAATGGGGTTATAACACAACACCCCTGCATCGTCTCCTAGTAATGCCAGTCACCTGTAACTCATGCCAGATATTTTTACTCTTTATTCAGAGAGTTTATATGGAACTCCTGATGAGCCTAGATGTGTACATTGGAAGAGGATGGCCAGGAGGCAAGAATAGGCACAATGGGAATGTGGTCCGATTGCTCTTGCACACTTCATGTGCTTTTACAGTTGGCCCCAGCTTCATCCCCTACATAACATTTCATGTACTTGATGAGTCAGTGCTCCTGGACATGCCAGACCTATGGTAACATGAATCATGTTAACATTCTTTTACTGATAAACAGCATGGTTGGTATGGCTGCTGGGAGTTCCACGTTTTTTTTTTTTCTTTGCCAGGGCCCTAGTCACCAGCCAAGAAGCATTACTTAGAAGAAGTGTAGTGACTCTATCCATAGAGGCTTCCATTGTGAATGTCCCTATGAGGACATGGCAAAGTCTCCACACAACATTCACAATGCAGACTATAAAACCTAAGTTGCAGACAAAAGAAACAATGCTTTAATAAAACAATAAATTAAACTTGAATAGACATGCAGATTTCCCAAACCTTACTTTACCCAAACCTTACTCTCACCTGACAACCTAAGCTAGGGGTAATTTGATTCAGTTTACTCCTATAGAACGCGCATAACTAATATATCAGGTGTTTCTGATGGTGTCAGATCAAAGCAGCTAAATTGATCTAATGCTAAAGCTCATTTCCTTAGCAAAGACCATCCCCTAACTTCAAACGCATCTTCTCCTTAAACAATAGAAACCTTCTCATTGAAATCTGCATTTGACAAAAATATTTCATTTTTAATAACATTTAATTTTAGTTCATTTGCACAGTGAGTTAATTTCAAAATCTTGCAGAAAATCGTCAATAATTTGTTAAGAAATTCAAAAGTAAAGATTATTCTAATATTCTGAATGTAAAGAGAATCAATTTCCAGAAATAAAATCTTATACAATAAAGTGTGTTGATTTATCTTAGGGGGAGATAGTTTAATAAGATTGTTAAATAGCTCATGTTACTAAATCGTTAAAAAAATTGATTTGAAAATTATATATTAGTAGAGTTTTCACACCTTTTAAGCAACAGCATCTGTCACAATTTCTTATTTCATGACTTTTATTATTTTTGTAATTATATTTTTGAGTGTTTATGTTATTTATATCTCATTTATAAATATAGTTAAATTGCCTAAATTATGGAAACTTCAAGAGTCAAATAGAACATTTTGCTACTTAAATTAGAGATTAAAGAGACAAATGATAACCTGACAAGGTGATAATTGAAAGTTCAGATTTGATCAAAAGAGCATCTTTTGTGTGTCTTTTACTTGGTACAAACTTAGCTATTTCTCATATATCAATTCCATTGATACATTTTTCTAGGTAACAACCATTGGTAAATGTGATCGTAACAAAGTATTTTAGAACATTTAATAATTTAAAACAGATTTTATTATGTTAATTACAGCTCTTACTAATGCTTATTAAAATTTCACATTGTTTTATATACCAATTCACTAGAGTGAAACTAAAGTGGGATTTGGCTTGACCTTAATCAAAGTTCCAGCCTGTAGAGATACTGATGCTAAATGCTTCAGGATGGTATTAATGAGAATGCATCTATATTGGCTGATGCAGAGTCTAGTCAACACTATGGCTGAAGAGTATAGTCAACCTAACCAAGTTGCCAGACTTGAGAAAGAAAAGGCAGAATAGGTTTGGTTTTATGCTGAGTAAGGGGTGTTATGATTTTTTTTTTTTTTTTGGTCATTTTTTTAACTCTCTGTGGAACATGTAGTTAATCCCTAAGCATACTCAGTCATATTCTCATTCAGGTATCTTGTTATAGAGTTGTCTACTTATGGGTGATTCCTTCAAGACACATAAAAAAGTAGAACCTTCCTCGCCCCAGCACCACCAGGCTGGGATACTCTTGAAAGCCTCTTTATTCTCAAACCATTGGTATTCTTGGCTAATCTTTCCATCATTCAGATGCTGGACAGTATTGTAACCAGATGCATGGTGATAAATTCTAACAAGACTTTGGATCAGCCTTCGATTTACAGTACAGCAATACTGTTACTATACTAAAACAGAAGACCTTTTATAATATCAAAAATTTCCTTCTCTTACACACACACACACACACACACACAATTAGTATATGATATGCAGCCTTCCTAGAGGACTATATTAAGCCATGTTTTCTGTCAATGTGATATAAAGAAACAAGAGACCTCCTTGTAATTTGGATTTTTCCAGGTATCTAATTTCAATCTAATGTACTGCTATGAAATGAAGCCAGTAAATTTATATGACTATTCCATTTGAGGACTTGGTCTTTTATTTTTAGTCCGTGACAATTTCTGGTTTCCATTCCTTGTTCAGGAATGATAACAGTGTGATTTACAGGTATAACTAACAAATGAGATTAATTAAATTGTCTAAAAGTGGCACCTGTCTGAGTATAGAGTTGCACTAAATGATTCTTTCAGCTTCGTTTCCTGTAGTCCTTACCATTTACAAGCCCTTCCCTCATGCAAAGTAACAATGAAGGGTTGTTTCCTAATGGGCATGAACTAAGAAAGCAGGCCTTATCCTATGGCCTAGATATATGATTATTATCACGGACTGGAAACAACAGGTGTATTTTTCAACTTCATTTACACAAATGATCCCTGTGTTTCACAGCATTCATTAATATAGCTTCTTGAATTGCCCAATTTGTTACAAATTTTTGCTATCAGCTGCCTTTGTGATTGAATTGAATTTGTAATGAAATAAAAGCTATCTTTCCTTTGTGAACATCGCTGAACACTTTGATCATTACAAGACAAACTTGATACTTTTAAAATATCTTAGGTTGTGGAAAAGGGAAAAATGGTTACTTCTGAGGATAAAAGTACCAACTGGATAAAACACTCCAGTAGTTTTGTATTTACATTTCTTCTATGAAAAAATTGCAAATAAATAAATAAATGGCAATTTGCCAAACTTTATGATCATAAAGCATTATGTAAAATGGATGTAGAGATTCTGAAACCTCAGGTGTATATTACTAGTAGTAGTTTTGATTACAATTGAAATGCTGAATTGAATTTTGTCAACATGCCTATCAGTTATGTCCCCATTTGGGGACAACAGGAGCTATAATGCATAATGAAAGATGAAAATTTTCATTCCAAGCCATACCTCTGAAATCAGCAATTGTGTTTATGAAATAAATGGATATTATTAACATATTTGAAATTGCAAATTAATGGAATTTTCAAAAGATAACTGGAGTCTCCATTCCTAAGTGACATAAATACCAAAATCAAAATACATCAGAGAGTATGTAAGCAGAGAGATTTTGCCCACTAAAACAATCTCAACTCAAGCCATTTATAAGTAAGATACTCACACTGCTAGTCTGGCTGGGATGGTCCGTGGTTAATGTCTGTCACTCTCGCATATTTTAAAATAGTGACTCTTTCCATCTTCATGAGTGAGTTTGAACAGCTAATCATGTAGTCAGTCAACTTGTAAGTCTAGCAAAAAAAAAACTGTAAAAGTTACATCTTATTGAAGCAAAATAATATTGCATTTATAAAAGTGTAATTAAAAGTACTCATCCAAATAAGCCACCGTTTGATACAAGTGATTCCTTTTTTCTCCTAAAGACAGTCAGAGCACCCTTGCCCTACAGACTGTGGCTCCAGAGATGCCAGTTACAATATGATTCTGATATGCTAATGTTCAACTGGGGTAGTACTGTAAACATTTTTACACAGAACTGCCATGTCTTATTCTGCAACAAATAATAAAATGCATCAGGAGGAAATCTAATTATACCTTATCTCTTATACCATTTATCTTCTGTAGGTTATATACAATAGAATTCAAACTACAAAATCAAAGCTACTCTAATAATTTATAGCATGAAGAGTGGCATCAACAAAGTTTACATCACAATGAAAGAAAACACTCACACATTTAAATTTTTTAAAACATAGAACTCTGTTATTATTTACTAAAAATATTCTAGAGGTCATATAAAACTAAGAAAAGGTGTTCCTAGGTGGCAGTACTATGCATTTATAATCTTCTTTTATATACAGTTTAATTCTACTTTTAAAAACTGTATTTCCAAAGTTGCTGGAGGCTCTCAGAATCTTTGCCAATAGTTTGTTGCAGTAGATATAGTCTGAGAAATATAATAGCTCAGTATCTTCCAATCAACCTAAGAAAGAAATTCAGAAAGATAGACTAATTTATCAAGGTCATGGAGAAAGAGAACATTGGTGTTTGAGTTCTGGCTGTTTCATCTTCCTTTTCTTTTCCTTCCTTCTTTCCTTTCTAATTTTTAGTGACTTTATTAGACAAGTAGGCACCACAATCCCCGCTGCTGTTGTTAGAGAATTCAGGGTGCACAGTGATGTTCCATGTTTATGAGTAGGGGATGCCATCAGCCCGTAAGACCTGATAAATTTCACACCAAAATTGTTCACTATATGTTTGGCGAGTTCAGAAGTTTTAGAGATGCCTTCAGAGATGGTGAGTGCGATACATGAAGATCTTGATATCACAATTGATTGATCCTCATTCCTAAATTCAGGAATTATGAGCCCCTTAGAAACAGTTCCAATGATACTTTGAGGTTAACTCCACTACTGACTTAACTGAACAAAATCTCTGGAAAAAAATATTTTTTGGCCAGATTTTTCCCAGAGATTTTGTTCAGTGGAGTAAGTAAATAAAATATCAGATATTGGGCTGGGATGATCGCGAATGCCAGCATAGTTCTAAAGACAAATGTTTACCACCATATGTAATGCAATGTATAGGATTGTGTTTGTTCTCCACCCTGTCTTCTACAAGTAGACCTTGAGCACTTTGAGAATTGCATTGTTTTATTAGTGTCAAATTTTATTTTATTAAACTTTAAGTTCTGGGGTACATGTGCAGAACATGCAGGTTTGTTACATAGGTATACACATGCCATGGTGGTTTGCTGCACCCATCAACCCGTAATCTACATTAGATATTGTTCCTAATGCTATCCCTGCCCTAGACCCCCACCCACTAACAGGCCCCAGTGTGTGATGTTTCCCTCCCTGTGTCCATGTGTTTTCATTGTTCAACTCCCATTTATGAGTGAGAACATGTGGTGTTTGGTTTTCTGTTCTTGTGTTTGTTTGCTGAGAATGATGGTTTCCAGCTTCATCCCTGTCCCTGCAAAGGATATGAACTCATCCATTTTTATGGCTGCATAGTATTCCATGGTGTATTTCTGCCACATTTTCTTTATCTAGTCTATCACTGATGGGCATTTGGATTGGTTCCAAGTCTTTGCTATTGTGAACAGTGCCACAATAAACATATGTATGCATGTGTCTTTACAGTAGAATGATTTATAATCATTTGGGTATATACCTAGTAATGGTATTGCTGGGTTAAATGGTATTTCTGGTTCTCGCTCCTTAAGGAATTGTCACACTGTCTTCCACAATGGTTGAACTAATTTACACTCCCACTAACAGTGTAAAAGCATTCCTATTTCTTCATATCCTCTCCAGCATCTGTTGTTTCCAGACTTTTTAATGATCACCATTCTAACTGGCGTGAGATGGTATCTCATTGTGGTTTTGATTTGCATTTCTCTAATGACCAGTGATGATGAGTTCTTTTTCATATGTTTGTTGGCTGCATAAATGTCTTCTTTTGAGAAGTGCCTGTTCATATCCTTCACCCACTTTTTGATGGGGTTGTTTGTTTTTTTCTTGTAAAATTGTTTAAATTTCTTGTAGATTCTGGATATTAGACCTTTGTCAAATGGATAGGTTGCAAAAATTATCTCCCTTTCTGTCAGTTATCTGCTCACTCTGGTGATAGTTTCTTTTGCTGTGCAGAAGCTCTTTGGTTTAATTATATCCCATTTGTCTATTTTGGCTTTTGTTGCCATTGTTTTTTGTGTTTTCATCATGAAGTCTTTGCCCATGCCTATGTCCTGAATGGTATTGCCTTGGTTTTCTTCTAGGGTTTTTATAGTTTCAGGTCTTATGTTTAAGTCTTTATTCCATCTTAAGTTAATTTTTGTATAAGGTGTAAGGAAGGGATCCAGTTTCAGTTTTCTGCATGTGGCTAGCCAGTTTTCCCAATATCATTTATTAAATAGGGAATCCTTTCCCCATTTCTTGTTTTTGTCAGGTTTGTCAAAGATTAGATGGTTGTAGATGGGTGGCTTTATTTCTGAGGCCTCTGTTGTGTTCCATTGGTCTATAAATCTGTTTTGGTACCAGTACCATGCTGTTTTTGTTACTGTAGCCTTGTAGTATAGTTTGAAGTCAGGTAGCATGATGCCTGCAGCTTTGTTTTTTTGTTGGTTTTTGTTTGTTTGTTTTGTTTACTTAGGATTGTCTGGGCTATGTGGGCTCTTTTTTGGTTAGATATAAAATCTAAAGTAATTTTTTTCCAATTCTGTGAAGAAAGTCAACGGTAGCTTGATGGGAATAGCATTGAATCTATAAATTACTTTGGGAAGTATGGCCATTTTCACGATATTGATTCTTCCTATCCATGAGCATGGAATGTTTTTCCATTTGTTTGTGTCCTCTCTTATTTCCTTGAGCAGTGGTTTCTAGGTCTCCTTGAAGAGGTCCTTCACATCCGTTGTAAGTTGTAGTTTTAGGTATTTTATTCTCTTTGTAGCAGTTGTGAATGGGAGTTCATCATGATTTGGCTCTCTGTTGGTCTGTTATTGGTGTATAGGAATGGCTGTGATTTTTACACATTGATTTGGTATCCTGAGATGTTGCTGAAGTTGCTTATCAGTTAAAGGAGATGTGGGGCCGAGACAATGGGTTTTTCCAAATATACAATCATTTCATCTGCAAACAGAGACAGTTTGACTTTCTCTTTTCCTAATTGAATACGCTTTATTTCTTTCTCTTGCCTGATTGCCCTGGCAAGAACTTCCCACACTATGTTGTATAGGAGTGGTGAGAGAAGGCATCCTTGTCTTGTGCCAGTTTTCAAAGGGAATGCTTCCAGTCTTTGGCCATTCAGTATGATATTGTCTGTGGTTTGTCATAAATAGCTCTTATTATTTTGAGATACATTCCATCAATACCTAGTTTATTGAGAATTTTTAGCATGAAGGGTGGTTGAATTTTGTTAAAGGCCTTTTCTGCATCTATTGAGATAATCATGTGGTTTTTGTCATTGGTTCTGTTTATGTGATGGATTATGTTTATTGATTTGTGTACATTGAACCAGCCTTGCATCCCTGGGATGAAACCAACTTGATCGTGGTGGATAAGCCTTTTGATGTGCTGCTGGATTCGGGTTGCCAGTATTTTATTGAGGATTTTCTCATCAGTGTTCATTAGGGATATTGGCCTGAAATTTTCTTTTTTGTTATTGTGTCTCTGCCAGGTTTTGCTATTAGGATGATGCTGGCCTCGTAAAATGAGTTAGGGAGCATTTTTTCTTTTTCTATTGTTTGGAATAGTTTCAGAAGGAATGGTACCAGCTCCTCTTTGTACCTATGGTAGACTTCGATCAAGCAGAAGAAAGGATATTAGAGACTGAAGACTCAATGACATAAAGCACGAAGACAAGATTAGAGAAAAAAGAGTGAAAAGAAACAAACAAAGCCTCCAAGAAATATGGGACTAAGGGAAAAGACCAAATCTATGCTTGATTGGTGTACCTGAAAGTAACAGGGAGAATGGAACCAACAGACACCTCATATAGGAGAGTTCTGACTGGCATCTGGTAGGTGCCCCTCTGGGACAAAGCTTCCAGAGGAAGGAACAGGCAGCAATCTTTGCTGTTCTGCAGCCTCCACCAGTGATACCCAGGCAAACAGGGTCTGGAGTGGACCTCCAGCCAACTCCAGGAGAGCTGCAGCAGAGGGGCTGTTAGAAGGAAAATGAACAAACAGAAAGGAATAGTATCAACATCAACAAAAAGGACATCCACTCAGAGACCCCAGCTGAAATGCACCAACTTCAAAGACCAAAGGTAGATAAATCCATGAAGATGGGCAGACACCAGCGCAAAAAGGCTGAAAATTCCAAAAACCAGAATGCCTCTTCTTCTCCAAAGGATCACATCTCCTCTCCAGCAAGGGAACAAAACCAGACAGGGAATGATTTTGACGAATTGACAGAAGTAGGCTTCAGAATGTAAGTAATAACAAACTTCTCCGAGCTCAAGGAGCGTGTTCTAACCCAATGCAAGGAAGCTAAGACCCTTGAAAAAAGGTTAGACGAATTGCTAACTAGAATAACCCGTTTAGAGAAGAACATAAATGACCTGATGGAGCTGAAAAACACAGCACTAGAACTTCATGAAGCATACACAAGTATCAATAGCTGAATTTATTTATGTCAATTTTTATCCACAAGAGGAAGTATATACTCCTTAATAAATGATAGTCTAAGGGATAAATGGATATGATGGAAAGATCATTCAATGAAACTAAGATAGACAATTTGATAAAGAATGTCATAGGAAGAATAGATGGAGAGAAATGGGAAAAGGGGTTTTCCGGAAGACTGTTGTAGTTTAGGGTGAGCTTCTATAGGACAAGTAGAAGATGATGCTGAAAATTATAATGATGAAAGCTTAACATTGAGAACTTCTAATGCTAAAATAATAAATTAAGATTTTTCCTAAAATGTAATGGAGCAGCCTATTTAAAGTTCTTAATAAAAGAAGGCAAGATAATTAATCTGTATATTTTTAAGTTAGTTGATCCAGCAACTGAGAACAAAATAATCATCTCTGTCTGAGGTTTATTTAAATATAGGAGAAATAAATTATTAATGTGCTCTCTAAAGACATAAATGTTATATAAGTAATTCCATGAAAAATACATCCAAACCAATAAACCAGAAGGCTCTCATCTGTACACACATAAGCCTATATATTTGTGGTAAGCTCAGGCCTGGCATTCAGAGTTTAGAATTTCACATGCTAGGTCTACTCATTCAGTTAACCAACCATGGCAACCCAAGATATGGAAACTTTTCTAGACATCATTTCACCACAGGAATCCATCTATGATCCTAGGCATTGGTTCTTATTACCTCTACCAAGAGAAAAGAGAAGTCAAAGAAATAAGCAATTGATTAATCCCTCTTTCCTCATCAACTCCTTAAAACCTCAAACTTCACTTATAATAATAACAACAATGACAATGGCAATAATAATGAATGCTCATCATGGTCATAAACAAAAATAAATCATTATTTTTTTCCTTTTTCTCAATGGACTAGAAATTAGGATTGCTGGTTTTGATTTTGAAGGGATTTTAAAAAGTATTTTTAACAAGGCATTTTGTGTGGTGCATCTATGGGAGTTATAGCTACAGCACATAAAGAAGCTTCTCTTCCCTCCTGTGAGTGTTTTGGAATTCAACTGGATAATGTTGTGTCTGTTCTTCCATTCAGGACCTGGGATTAACAGCACTGTTTTCCATCCCCTTGTCAACAGCATGCCTTAGAAGCCCCCTGTTACCCTGGATAACAGTGTGGCTGCAATTCAGACCTGAAAGAAATAGGTCTGGGATGGTCTCTCTGATACTTAGAGCTATTCTACAGCACCGTTATCTCCATTTGTAATTTGTTTTCAAGAACAGTGATTTACATTTCAGTTGGATTACACCTTTTAATGTATCACAGAGTAAAGTGGCTATAGTGCAAACTCACAGCTCTGCCACATTTCACATAATGCATTTGAACCACCAAGGAGGGGATTATAGTTACAATTAAAACCAAAAATAGGACAGACCTTTTCATGATGTGGCAGAAACACTTTGTGGGTGGCAGGAAAGAGGCAAAAAGAGCTGTCCATACTGCTATTTTAAGGTAGTATGAAACAGCACTCTACCATTGAGTTTTTATGGTCCTGGCCATTACTAAAGGAGTAAACATGAGAGTACCTGGCAATATCTCAAAAAGTTAAATAAAGATGATGCTTACTGTGGGACTGCTTCACAGTATCTAAGAGAGTAAAACTTTTATTAATATATACATTCTACTAAAAGATCAAATTAAGCCAAAGTAAGATTACAGAGCAAAAAGTAATGTCAAGATTAGCAAAGTATTATTTTCAATAAGTAATTATTGAATGCTTCTATAAATGTCTTTTATTGTAAGGTTTCAGAAGTAGAGTAAGATTGTAAAATAGAAGCCTACACCACTTGTTTCCCCCAGAGGAACACCAAATTTTAACAACTATCTGCACACAGAAAAGCACCATCACGAGAAACAAAAATCAGGTGAGCAATCACAGTGCCTGGTTTTAACTTCATATCGCTAAAATAGACATTGAAGAAGGTCAGAGAGATAGCCTTGAATCACTAACACCACCTCTCCCCTCTCCCCCTGCAGCTTGGAGAGTCTGTACACTTTGGGGAGGGAGAGTGCCATGACTAGGGGACTTTACATTGAACTCAGTACTGTCCTATCATAGCAGAGAACAAAGCAATGCTAGGCTCAGTCAGCACCTATGCACAGAGGGAGCATTTGAACTAAAGGTAGCCAGAGGGGAGTTGCCCATCTCAGTGGTCAGAACTTGAGTTTCTCAACAAACCATGCCACTCTGAGCCAAAGTGCTCTTAAATCTTATATAAACTTGAAAGACAGTCTACAACAAAAGAACTGCAATTCCTAGGCAATTATTAGTGCTGGGCTGGGGTCAGAGTCAGAGAACTAGGGTGGCACATAACTAGGAAGTCACCAGCCAGGGCACCTAAGGAAGTGCTTGTGCCGTCCTTCTCCCAAACCTAGGCAGTACAGCTTGCAGCAATGAAAATGACTCCTTTCTACTTAAAGAGAGGAAAGAAAATGACTCCTTCTTTCTACTTAAAGAGAGGAAAGAAAATGAATCCTTCTTTCTACTTAAAGAGAGGAAAGTGAAGAGTAAAGAAGACTTTGTCTTACATCTTGAATACCAGCTCAGCTACAGTAGGATAGGGTGCTGGGCAGAATCATGAGGCTCCCATTCCATGCCTGGCTCATGAATGACATTTCTAGACACACCCTGGGCCAAAAAGAAACACAATGCCTTGAAAGGAAGGGCCCAGTTCTGGCAAGATTCATCACCTGTCAACCTAAGAACCCTTGAATAACTAGCAGTGATACCTAGATAATACTCCCTGGACTTTGGGCTCTGAGATGTGCTGACTTCAGTACACACTCTGAGCTGTGGTGGCTACGATGAATGACTCCTTATGTTTGAGAAAAGCAGAGGGAAAAG
Source organism: Papio anubis (assembly GCF_008728515.1). Taxonomy (NCBI): domain Eukaryota; kingdom Metazoa; phylum Chordata; class Mammalia; order Primates; family Cercopithecidae; genus Papio; species Papio anubis. Next base: position 99,801,176 of record NC_044989.1, read on the forward strand.
TAAAGGGGACTTTGTCTTGTATCTCAGGTGCCAGCTTGGCCACAGTTGGGCAGAGCAACAAGCAGTCTTTTGGGGTCCCTGAGTCTGGGCCTAGGCTTTTAGACAGTATTTCGAGATCTGCCCTGGGTCAGAGGGAAGCCCATTGCCCTGAAGGGTGAATCCCACACCTCGCAGCATTCACCACAAGCTAACTGAAGAGCCCTTGAGATTTAAATAAACATCAGCAGTGGTCTGACAGAAACACCTATGGGCCAGTGGTGGTGGTGGTCACAGAAAGAGGTTCCCCTGACTCTAGAAAGGGGAGGGAATAGTGGGAAGGACTTTGTATTATCTTTCGAGTATCAACTTAGCCATGGAGAATAGAATATCAGGCAAACGTCTAAATTTTTTGACTCCAATCTCTGGCTCCCAGGTAGCATCTCTGGACCTGCCAAAGGCATAGGGGAACTTGCTGCTATGAAGAGAAGGAAACAAACCTGGCTGACTTCACCACCTACTAATGAGAGACCCCTAGAGCTTTGAGTTAACACAGGTGGTACCCAGGCCACAGTTACAATGGGTCTTGGGTGAGACCCAGTGCTGTGCTGGCTTCAGGTCTGACCTAGCACAGTCCCAGTGGTGGTGGCCATACGAGTGCTTGCATCATCACACCCCTAGTTACAGGGGACTCATCACAGAGAGAATCTATTTGTTTGGGAGAAAGTAAAGGGAAAGAACAAGAGTCTCTTCCTGGTAATTCAGAGAATTTTTCTGGATCTTCTACAAGACCACCAAGGTGTTACCTCTATGAGTCTGCAAAAACCATAGCATTACTGGGCTTGAGACCAAGTCCCTTCAAATACCTGGAGAGCCTTCTCAAGAGGGATTGGCACAAACAAACCTGGGCTGTGAAGACTGCAATAAATACCTAACTCCTCAATACCCAGATTCTGATGAACGTTTCCAAGCATCAAGATCCTCCAGAAAAACATGGTCTTAACAAAAGAACTAAATAAGACAGCAGGGATCAATCCTGAAGAAATTTCTATAAGTGATCTCTCAGACAGATAATACAAAACAGCTGCGTAGAGGAGACTCAAAGAAATTCAAGATAACACAGAGAAGAAATTTGGAATTCTATCGGATAAATTTAACAAGGACATTGAAATAATTAAAAAGGAGAAATTCTAGAGTTGAAAAATGCAATCAACATGTTGAAGAATGCATCAGAGTCTCTTAATAGCAGAATTGATCAAGAAGAAGAAAGAATTAGTGAGCTCGAAGACAGGCTGTTTGAAAATATGCAGTCAGAGAAGACAAAAGAAAAAAATAATTTAAAACTGAAGCACACCTACAAAATCAAGAAAATAGATTTATACAAGTAAATCTAAAAGTTATTGGCCTTAAAGAAGAAGTAAAGAAAGAGATAGGGTAGAAAGTTCAGTAAAAAGTATAATAACAGAGAATTTACCAAACTTAGAGGAAGGTACCAACATTCAAGTACATGAAAGTTATAGAACACCAAGCAGATTTAACCCAAATAAGACTAACTCAAGGCATATAATAATCAAACTCCCAAAGGTCAAGAATAAAGAAAGGATTGTAAAAGCAGCAAGAGGAAAAAAAATAATAACACACAATGGGGCTCCAATACATCTGGCAGCAGACTCTTCAGAGGAAACTTTACAGGCCAGGAGAGAGTGGCATGACATGGCATGACATATTTAAGGTGCTAAAGGAAAAATACCTTTACCCTAGAATAGTATATCCCATGAAAATATTCTTCCAGTATTAAGGAGAAGTAAAGACCTTCCCAGACAAATGAAAGCTGAGGGATTTCATCAACACCAGACCTGTCTTACAAGAAATGCTAAAGGGAATTCTTCTGAAAGAAAGCAAAGGATGTTAATCAGCAAGAAGAAATCAACTGAATGTATAAAACTCACTGGTAATAATAAGCACACAGAAAAACAAAGACTATCATAACACTATAATTATGGTGTATAAACTACTTTTAATTAGACAAAATGATGAATCTATCAAAAATAATAACTACAACAACTTTTCAAGATGGACTGCACAATAAGAAATAAATAAAAACAACAAAAAGTTAAAAAAGCAGGGGGACAAAGTTAAAAGTGTAGAGTTTTAACTAATTTTCTTGTCATGTGTTTGTTTATGCAATCAGTGTTAAATTACAATCAGTTTAAAGTAATGGGCTATAAGACAGCGTTTGCAAGCTTCACAGTAACCTCAAATAAAAAAAAATACAATGAATATTCAAAAAGCATATGATGTATACACAAAAAATTAAAAAGCAATAAATTAAATCATATGATCAGAGAAAATCGCCTCCACTAAAAGGGGAACAGGGAGAAAGAAAAGAAAAGAGATGACCACAAAAAGCTAGAAAATAGATAACAAAATGGCAGGAGTAAATTCCTACTTGTCAATGATAACATTGAAAGTAAATGGACTGCAGCCTGGGCAACATGGTGAGGCCCTATTTCTACTAAAAATACAAAAAAAAAAAAAAAAAAATTGCTGGGCATGGTATTGCATGCCTATGATTCCAGCTGCTGGGGAGGCTGAAGTAGGAGGATCATTTGAGCCTGGTGGAGTTTGCAATCAGCCAAGATTTTGCCATTACACTTTAGCCTGGGTGACAGAGTGAGACCCTGTCTCATAAAAAAAAAGTAAAGAAAGAAAGTCAATGGATTAAACTCTCCAATAAAAAAGGCAGAGTGGCTAAATAGATGATAAAACAGGATCCAATGATCTGTTGCATAAAAGAAACATACTTTGCCTGTAAAGAATACATATAAACTAAAAATAAATGGATTGAAAAAGATATTCCATGTCAATGGTAACCAAAAAAAAAGCAGAAGTAGCTATACTTAAATCAGAGAAAATAGATTTCAAGACAGAAACTGTAAGAAGAAACAAAGAAGGTCATTATATAATGATAAATGGACTGATCAAAGATAAGTATATAACAATAGTAAATACATATTCACTTAACACTAGAGCACTCAGATATATAAAGTAAATATTATTAGGGCTAAAAAGAGAGATAAACCTCAATGCAATAATAGCTGGAGACATCAACAACCCACTTTCAGCATTAGACAGATCACCCAGACAGAAAAATCAACAAAGAAACATTGATTTGATCTGCACTATAGAAGAAATTGATCTAATAGGTATTTATAAAAAAATTTACTCAAGGCTGCAGAATACGCAGTCTTCTCTTCAGCACATGTATCATTCTCAAGAATAGATCATATGTTAGGTCACCAAACAAGTCTCAAAACATTTCAAAAACTGAAATAATATCTAACATCTTCTCTGACCACAATGGAATAAAAGTAGAAATCAACAACAAGAGAAATTGTGGAAACTCTACCAACAAATGGAAATTACAGAATATGCTCCTGAATGACCAGTGGGTCAATGAAAAAATTAGGAAGAAAATTTAAAAATCTTCAAGAAAATAATAATGGAAATACCACATACCTAAACCTAAGGGATACAGCAGAAGTAGTACTGAAAAGGAAATGTATAGCTATCAGTGTCTACATCAAAAAAGAGGAAAAGCTACCAACAACAACAAAAAACTAACAATGCATCTTAAAGAACTAGAAATACAAGAGAAAACTGAACCTAAAATTAGTAGAAGAAAAGAAATAATAAATATCAGAGCAGAAAAAATGAATTTAAAATAAAAAAATACAAAAGATCAATTAAAAAGTTGGTTTTTGGAAAAGGTATAAAACACTGACAAACCTTTAGTCAGACTAATGAAGAATAAAAGGGGAGAAGACCAAAATAAAAAAAAATAGAAATGTAACAGGAGATATTACAACTAACACTGCAGGAATTGAAGGGATCATTAGTGGCTATTATAAACAACTATATGCCAGTAAACTGGAAAATCTACAGGAAATGGACAAATTCCTAAACACATACAACCTACCAAGTTTGCACCATGAAGAAATCCAAAACTTGAACAGACAGTAACAAGTCATGAGATCAAAGTCATAATAAAAAGACTCTGAGCAAAGAAAAGCCTGGCACCCAATGGCTTAACTGCTGAATTCTACCAAACCTTTAAAGAAGAACTTATATCAATACTACTCAAACTATTGTAAAAAGTAGAGGAGGAGAGAATATTTCCAAACTAATTTGACAAGGTCGATATTACTCTGATACTAAAACAAGACAAAGACACATCAAAAAAGAACTCTACAGGCCAATAGAACTGATGAATATTGATGCAAAAATCCTCAACAAGATAATAGCAAACTGAATTTATCAATACATTAAAGAGATTATTCATGATGACCAAGTGGAATTTATGCCAGAGATGCAAGGACAGTTAAACATATGCAAATAAATCAATGTGGTACATCATATAAACAGAATGGAGGAGAAAAACTATTATGTTCCTTTCAATCGATGCTGAAAAAGCATTTTGATAAAATTCAATAGCCTTTCATGATTAAAAAAAAAAAAAAAACATAAAAAATCTGGGTATAAAGAAACATACCTCAACATAATAAAAGCCATATAAAACGGATACACGGCTAGTATCATACTGAATGGGGGAAAAAGTAAAGCCCTTTCCTCTAAGATCTGAAACACAACAAGACTGCCAACTTTCACCACTGTTATCCAACATAGTACTGGAAGTCCTAGCTACAGCAATCAGTCAAGAGAAAGAAATAAAGGGCATTCAAATTGAAAAGAAAGAAGTCAAACTATCTCTGTTTCCAGATGATATGCTCTTATATTTGGAAAAGCCTAAAGAATTCTTCAAATAACTATTAGAACTGATAAACAAATTCAGTAAAGTTGCAGGATACAAAATCAATATACAAAAATTGGTAGCATTTATATATCTCAACAGTGAACAATCTGAAAAAGAAATAAAAGTGTAATTCCATTCACAATAGCCACAAATAAAATAAAACACCTAGGAATGAACTTAACCAAAGCAGTGAAAGATCTCTACAATGAAAACTACAAAACACTGATAAAATAAATTGGATACAAAAATTATTTTAAAAATTCATGTTTATGGATTGGAAGAAGCAATACTGTTAAAATTTCCATACTACTCAAAACAACCTACAGATTCATTGCAATCGCTATCAAAACACCAGTGGCATTCTTTGTGGAAATAGAAATAACAATTCTACAATTTATGTGGAACCACAAAGGACCCAGAATATTCAAAGCTATCATGAGCAAAAAGAAAAAAAAAAAAAAAAACTGGAGGAATCACATTACCTGACTTCAAATTATACTCCAGAACTGTAGGAACAAAAACAGCATGGTACTGGCATAAAAAATAGACACACTGACCAGCAGAACAGAATACAGGACCCAGAAATAAATCCAAACATCTACACTGAACTTCTTTTTGGCAAATGTGCAAAGAACATACACTGGGAAAGGACAGTCTCTTCAACAAATGACGCTGAGAAAACTGAATATCCATGTGCAGAAGAATGAAACTAGACTGCTATCTCTTGCCATGTACAAAAAAAGAAATCAAATCAAAATGGACTACAGACTAAAATCTAAGACCTCAAACTGTGAAACAACCATAAGAAAACATTGGGAAAACTTTCCAGGACATTGGAGTAGGCAAAGATTTCTTGGGTATTATCACACGAGCACAGGCAACCAAAGCAAAAATGGATGCGTGGGATCTCCTCAAGTTAAAAAGCTGCTGAACAGTAAAGGAAACAATCAACAAAGTGATGAGATCACCCACAGAATTGGAGAAAATATTTGCAAACTACCCATCTGACAAGGAATTAGTAACCAGAATATATAAGGAGCTCTAACACCTCTATAGTAAAATATTAAATAATCTGATCAAAAATGGGCAAAATATTTGAATAGATATTTCTCAATAGAAGACATACAAATGGCAAGTCAGCAAGCAACTGGATGCTCAACACCACTGATCATCAGAGAAATGCAAATCAAAACTACAACGATATATTGTCTCACCTAGTTAAAATGGCTTTTATCCAAAAGACAGGCAATAAAAAAATGCTGGCAAGAATGTGGACAAAAGGGAACTCTCATACATTCTTGGTGGGAATGTGAATTAGTACAACCAGTGTGGAGAACAGGTTGAAGTTTCTTCAAAAACTAAACATAGAACTACCATATGATCCAGCATTCTCACTACGGAGTATACGCCCAAAAGAAAGGAAATCAATATATTGAAGAGGTATCTGCACTCCCATGTTTATTGCAACACTGTTCACAATAGTCAATATTTGGATGTAACCTTAGTGTTTATCAATAAATAAATGGATTAAGAAAATGTGGTATTTATACACAATGGAGTACTATTCAGTCATAAATGAGAATGAGATTCAGTCATTCACAACAACATGAATGCAACTGAAGGTCATTATGTTAAGTGAAATAAGAGACAAAATAACAAGCATAAAGTATTCTCACTTATTTGTTGGAGCTAAAAATTAAAACAACTGAACTCATGGAGATAGAGAGTTAAAAAAATGCTTAGTAAAGGCTTGGCAGGGTAGTAGTGGGGAGGTGGGGATGGTTAATGGTACCAAAAAAGGTTGGAAAGAATGAATAAGACCTACTACTGGATAGCACAACAGGGTAACTATAGACAAAATAATGTAATTGTACATTTAAAAATAACTAAAAGCGTATAATTTGATTTTTGTAAAACAAAGGATAAATACTTGAGGGGATGGATAGCCCATTTTCCCTGATGTGGTTATTTTGCATTACATGCCTGCATCAAAAGTTGCATGCCTGCAGAAAATATTTTGGTTAGATCACCCCATAAATGTATATACCTGGTAGGTACCCACAAAAATAAAGATTAAAAATTAAAATATATATAATTTAAAAACTAAAATTAATTTTGAATACAATTTAATTTAAAGATCATTTTAAAGTCTGACAATAAAAAATTATTAAAGACATCATAAAGTTCTTTATTAAAATATGCTTTCATATAATTTCATTTAATTATTGAGATTCGTTCATTTGCAAATTTTTTGAGGTATAAGTTACACATAAAACTTATCTATATTAAGTGTATATTTTGATGAATTTTGAAAGTTGCTTTGTAGTCACATAACCCCCACTACAATCAAAATACAAAACGGTTCCAGGCTGGGTGCAGTGGCTCATGTCTGGATTCTCAGCACTTCGGGAGGCTGAGGCAGGAAGATCAAAGGAGACCAAATTTGAGACCATCTTGGGCAGCATAGTGAGACCTCATCTCAACAACAAAAACATATATACAAAAAATTTTAAAGATACAAAGTGGTTTCATTGAAGAGTTTCATTAAGACCTTTTTAGTCTATTTTCTCCCCTGACTGCCAGGTTCAGGACATCACTGATCTGCTTTCTGTCACTATAGTTTTACCTTTTCTAGAATCCCACATAAGTGGAATTATTTAGTATTAGTTCTTATGGCTTGAATATTTGTGTACCCTCTGGAATTCTTAGGTTGTAATCTAATTCCCAAAGTGATAGTCTTGACAAGTGGGATCTCTAAAAGGTAATTCAGTTATGAGGATGGAGCCCTCATGAATGCATAAATACCATTATTAAAAGTGTTCCCAGAAATAGTTTTGTTGTATTGGAAGTGAATGTTCCCTGTCACCTTCCACTATGTGAAGATGCAGCAAGAAGGCCTCGTCAGATTTTAGCACTTGAATTGGACTTCTCAGCCTCCAGAACTGTAAGCCAATAAATGTTTGTTCATTATAAGTTACCCAGTCTGTGGCATTCTGTTATTGCAGAACAACAACAACAAAAAAAACGAACTAAGACAGAAATTGGTACTGGGAGTGGAAGTGTTGCTATAACAAATACCTAAAAATGTAGAAGTGGCTTTGGAACACGATAATGAGTAGAGGCTAGGACAGTTTTGAAGAGAGTGCTAAAGAAAGCCTGTATTGCCATGAGCACAACATTCTGAGCAATTCCGCTGAGAGCTCAGAAGAGAACTGTAGCAAAAATCTGAAACTTCTTAGAAATTACTTAAGTGATTGTGATCAGAACATTGGTGGAAATATAAACAGTAAAGACCATTCTGATGAGGTCTCAAATGGAATGATGAATATCTTTTTGGAAACTGAGGGAAAGATCATCCTTGTTGTAAAGTGACAAGAAACACAGCTGAATTGGGTCCATGCCTGGGGGCCTGATCGAAGGCAGATTTTAAGAGTGATGAACTAGGATATCTGGTGGAAGAAATCTTTAAGCAGAAACTCATTTAGAGTGCTGAGTGGCTTCTCTTCACTGCATATATTAAAATGTAGAACAGAGAAAAATAATTTAAAGATGGAATTTATAATTAAAAGGGAAGCAGAATGTAAGGATTTGGAAAATCCCCAGTGATTTGGTTTGGCTCTGTGTCCTCACCCAAATCTCATGTCAAATTCTAATCCCCACATGTCAGGGGAGGGATCTGGTGGGAGGTTATTGGATCATGGGGATGGATTTCCCCTGTGCTGTTCTTGTGAAAGTGAGTGAGTTCTCACCAGATCTGATGGTTTAAAAGTGTGGCACTTCCCATCCCCCAACACTGCCTTCTCTCCTGCTGCTATGTAAAACATGTCTTGCTTCCCCTAAGCCTTCCTCCATGGCTGTGAGTTTCCTGAGGCCTCCCCAACCATGTGAAACTATGAGTCCATTAAACTACTTTTCTGTATAAATTACCCAGTCTCTGGTATTTCTTTATAGCAGTGTGAAAATGGACTACTACACCCAGCTAGCCGTGAAAAGCATGAAAAAGCATGTGTTGAGGAGAGAAAATCAAGAGTTTGGCCAAGTGAATATTTGATAAGGAGATTAGTATGGACTGAGGGAAGCCAGGTGCTATCCATCAAGACAATGGGAGAATTAGCTTTTCTAATTCAATTTTAAAAGACAATGGCTGAGTAACATTGAGGGTATTTCAGAGATCTTAGAGGTTATGCTTCCCAGCAGAGGCCCAGAATGCTATGTCCTCGAAGGCAGAAAAGTTGAGGGGGTAGGGGGAGAGGGGGAAAGAGAGAGAGAGAGAGAGAGAGAACCAGGGCACCTGCATGACCACAATACTTGTTCCCATGCACACCTCAAGTGTTTGTTCCCCACATTCCAGCACAGAACTCCTTGGCTGCTCCAATTGTGGCTCAAAGTGGCCCAAGTGTGGCTCTAGCTGCTTCTCCAAAAGATGCAAGATGATGCTAATTCTGCAAGCACAATAAGTGCATAAGCTGCGGAGACATGGCTGCCTCTACTCATATTTCAAACGATATTGTAGAGACATGCTGCAACTACAGAGCTGCCACAAAGCATTCTCACTAAGGCAATGCCTAGTGAGGCCATGAAGGAGGGAGGGTCAGTGCAAAAGCTTCCACTAGGGTAATGCCCAGCAGAACTGTGGGGTTGGGATCACCAGAGAATCTCCACTAGGGCAATGCCTAGTAGGGTTGTTGTGTGGGACTGCCCCAGAGACCCCAGAACTGTAGAACCACCAGTGTGCCACACCAGACTGGAAGAGCTTCAGGCATGAAACTCCAGACATAAGAGCTACTATGTGGACCAAGCCAGCAAGCCATAGAGGTGTGGCTGCCTGAGGCCTTGGGGTCCCAACTTCTACCCCAGTGTGTCCAGGAGGCAAGACCTGGGATCATCAAAGATTTACTCTGGAGCCCTAAGGTTTGACGTTCATCATTCTGTTGGGCTTTCTACTTATTTGGGACCAGTTACCCTTTTTTCTTGCCGGTTTTGTGTACATTAATCTTGTATCCAAAAACTTTGCTGAATTCTTTTACCAGTTCTAGGAGCCTTCTGGAGGAGTACTTAGTGTTTTCAAGGTAAATAATCACATCGTCAGCAAACAGTGACGGTTTGATTTCCTCTTTACCGCTTTGGATGTCCTTTATTTCTTTCTCTTCTCTGACTACTCTGGAAAGGACTTCCAGTACTATGTGGAAGAGGAGTGGTGAGAGTGGGCATCCTTGTCTTGTTTCAGTTCTCAGAGGGAATACTTTTAACTTTTCCGCATTCGGTATTATGTTGGCTGTGGGTTGTAGAAGACTTTTATTATATTAAGGTATGTTCCTTGTATGCAGATTTTGCTGAGAGTTTTACTCATAAGGTGATGCTGAATTTTGTCAAATGCTTTTTATGCACCTATTGAGATGATCATATGATTTTTGTTTTTAATTCTGTCTCTGTGGTGTATCACATTTATTGACTTGTGTATGTTAAACCATCCCTGCATCTCTGGTATGAAACCCACTTGATCATGGCAGATTATCTTTTTGATATGTTGTTGGATTCAGCTAGCTAGTATTTTGTTAAGGATTTTAGCATCAATTTTCATCAAGGATGTTGGTCTGTCATTTTCTTTTTCGCTTATGTCCTCTCCTGGTTTTGGTATTATGGTGATGTTGGCTTCATAAAATGAATTAGGTAGGGTTCCTTCTTTCTTTATCTTGTGTAATAGTGTCAAAAGTATTGGTACCAATTCTTCCTTGAATGTCTGGTAGAATTCTGCTGTGAATTTGTCTGGTCTTAGACTTTTATTTGTTGGTAACTTTTTTACTACCATTTCAATCTTACTGCGTGTTATTGGTCTGTTCAGGGCATGAAATTCTTCCTTATTTAAGGTACAAGGGTTATATTTTTGAGATCCATCCATATTGCTTCATGTATTAATATATTGCTATTTTTTCATTACTGAGTAGTACTCAGATCTTGTTGATGAACCTCTTGAATTTTGGGGGGTCAATATGAATATTGCAATCATCACAAGCATTAGTGTGGACATGTGCTTTCATGCATCTTGGTGAAATAACTTGAAGCAAAACTTAGGTTAAAACATGGATGATAAAGGCAATTATGATGATGTCTCAGAGACAAATAAGAAACATGTTATTGAACAATGGAGGAAAGGTCATATTTGTTTCAAAGTGGCAAACAACTTGGCTTAATTGAGTTTATTCCCTGGTGTTCTGTGTAAAGTAGAACTTGTGAGTGATGAAATTGGATATTCGGCTGAGGAAATATCTAAGCTAAGTGTTAAGATGTTGTCTGAGGCAGGAGAATGGCGGGAACCCAGGAGGCGGAGCTTGCAGTGAGCTGAGATCTGGCCACTGCACTCCAGCCCGGGTGACAGAGCCAGACTCCGTCTCAAAAAAAAAAAAGATGTTGTCTGGTTTCTCTTGATTGCTCATAGTAAGATGTGAGAAGAGAGAGATCACTTAAAAATGGAACTGCTAATCAAAAGGAAGCAGAGCTTAAAGATGTGCAAAATTCTTAGCCTATTCATATTGTAAAGAATAAGAAAGTTGTTCAGTAGAAAAAACCAAGAGTGTGATCAAATGACCACCTCATAAGGAGATTAGTTAGCCATCTAAATGGAAGCCAGAATTTGCTTTCTATGACAATAGAAAAAATGCCTCTGAAGGTAATTCAGAAATCAGAAGGGCTGTTCTTCTTATTACAAACCCAGAGTGATAAAGCCCAGTCAGCATGGAGCCATTGCAGAGACCCCCAGTTAAGGCACTATCCAACAAAATCATGGAGACATAGCTACCTTTCTGACTCATACTGGCAGGGACATGGCATGTGATTCCAGCTCAAGGGAGACACAATCACATGACCCAGGCATAGAACTGCTGCAGGGGCAGGGGTGCCCAGAGACGTGTAGACAGAGCCCCCACCACAGTGTGTCCAGGAGGTGAAACACCCTCAAATTCATATGGAATTGCAAGTGGTTCCAAATGGCCAAAACAATCTTGAAAATGAGTACAATTAAAGGATTTAATATTTCTCAATTTCAAAACTTAATACAAAACCGCTGTAATCAAAAGTACATGGTAAGTATAGACATATAGATCGATGGAATAGAATTGAGGTTCCAAAAAATTAACATATACATCTATGGTCAATTGGTTTACAAGAAGGGTGTCAAGACCATTCAGTGAGGAAAGAATATTCTCTTCTGTGTAAGTTGCTGGGACCACTGGATATACACATCCAAAACAATGAAGTTGAACCCTTTTTTTACACTCTATACAAACTTAACTCAAAATGAGTTAATTATCTAAATATTAAAGCAAAAACTATATAATTCTTACATGAAAATATAGGGGTTAATCTTCATGGTTGTGGATTAGGCCATGGATTGTTAGATATTATACCAAAACCACAAGTAACAAAAGATACAGATGTACATATATATAAGTATTTACATATAGATACCTATATATGTATCTACATATAGATACATATATATGTACATCTGTATCTTTTGTTATAGAATAGTGGTTTTGCACACATATATAATATGTGTGCATATGTGTGTATGTGTGTGGGCATATATATGTGTGTGTGTGTGTGTGTGTATATAGATATATACACGTATACTACAGATTAGTTGTTTCTATAGCCTGAGGTTAGGGAGGAGTTGGGAGTGACTGCTTAATAGATATAAGGTTTTATTTTGGGATGATGAAAACATTTTTGAACTAGATGAAAGTAGTTGTTGCGTCACATTATGAATGTACTAAATGCCACTGAGATATACATTGTTAAATGATTAATTTTATGTTATTGAAATTCATCTCCTTAAAAAAATATGGTTTATGGTAGGATAATAAATGAGATAGACAATTTGATATAAAAGTTAGTTTTAGCTGGGCATATAATTTTTAAAGATGTTTTTAAAACACAATGTGCCCTTTATTACTATTTACTTCATTTCTGAAAACAATGGATTGATAACTCATTAAAATACTAATTTTTATCAAATAAATACTTGTATAGACCAATCTTGGAAAAATAATTTAAAAAAAAACTTGACACTGAAAAAAGTTAGACCAGCATCCATAGCCTCAGGCTGCACGTCCACTCCAGTGTCAGACTGTTCCTGGCAACACAACAGTCCCAGTTTGCTTCTGCAGACCTAGGAAATAGGTCTGTTCCTACAATCCCAGTACCTAGGCCTTCACTAGTGGATCCAGTTTCCAGGCCCATAATTGCACACCCAGGCACTGAGGAAGGTCCTGTAGTCCCAGGTACCATGTCCACCCAACTTCTGACCTAGACACCAGGTCATCCAGCCCAAACAATTTCTGGCAGCAATCTCACCTCATGGACCCCATTAGCTGGCCTCCCAAAATTTTTAAACAGGCTAATGAGTGAAGGCCTTTCTCAGTCAAAGCCAGTGTGCAAAGACTTGAAGAGGTGCCTACATCTTTGAATGCACAGAGACTAATGCAAGATGAAAAGAATCACAGTCAGGAAAACATGAAACCTCCTAAGGAACAAAATAATGCACCAATGACCAACTCTAAACAAATGGAGATCTATGAACTGCCTGAAAAGTACTCAAAATGATCATCATAAGTAGTGCAGTGAGCTTCAAGAGAACAAAGATAAACAATTAAATGCAATCAGGAAAATAATAAATGAATAAAATTAGAAGTCGAACAAACAGATTAGATATCATTAAAGAAAGAATCAAACAGAAATTATGGCACAAAGAACGCAATGACTAAACTAAACATTTCCATAGAGAACTTTAACAGCAGATTCAATCAAGCAAAAGAAAGAATCAGTGAGCTAAAAGACAGATGGGTCATATGAAATTATCCAATCAAAGGAACAGAAAGGAAAAATAATAAAAGGGTAAAAAGTTGTTTACAGGACTTTGGGAGATCATCAAGTAAACCAATATACGTATTATGAGAATCCTAAGAAGAGAAGAGAAAGAGAAAGGGGGAAGAAAACTTATTTAAGAAGATAATTACTAAACTTCCTAAATCTGAAGAGGAAAATGAACATCTAGAATGATGAATCACAAAGAGTACCAAAGACATCTTTCCAAAGACATATTATAATCAAATTCTCAAAAGTCAAAGATACAGAGAAAATTTAGAAAGCAGTAAGGTAAAAATGACTTATCACTTACAGAGGAACTTCTAATATATTATCAGTGGATTTCTAAGAAGAAATTTTGCAGGCCATGGGAGAGTGGAATAATATATTTATAGTTCTAAAAGAAAAAAATCTAACAACCAAGAATACTATGCAGAGAAACTTTCCTTCAAAAATGGAGGGGAGATAAAGACATTCCCAAACAAACAAAAACTGAGAGAGTTCATCAACACTATACCTGCATTGCAAGAAATAATCAAGGGAGTTCTTCAAGCTGAAACAAACAAAAAACCCCACAAATTAGTAATACGAAGACATATGTAAATATAAAACTCACTAGCCAAAGTAAGTACATAGTCAAAATTAGAATATTCTAATACTGTCATGAAGGTTTGCAAATAAGTTTTAACTCTAGTATAAAACCTAAAAGACTAGTATAAACGTATTAAAAATAATTATAGTAGTTTGTTAATGGATATACATTATATAAATGTATAAACTGTGACATCAAAAACAAACTATGAGAGGAGAAGAAATTAAATCATAGAGATTTTATTCAAAGGTTATCAATTTAAAATAGAACATTACGAATATAAGTTATTTTATGTTAGCCTCCTGGCAACTACAAAGAAAAAAACTGCAGTAGGTGCACAAGTGATAAAGAGAAAGAAACTAAATTCTACCTCTACAAAAAAAAATTACCAAATTACAAAGGAAGACAGCAAGAGGGGATGAACGAAATAAAGGAACTAAAAAACAGTAAGAAAACAATCAACAAATGGGCGTGGTGGCTCACATTTGTAATCACAGCACTTGGGAGACCGAGGCAGGTACATGACCTGAGGTTGGGAATTTGAGACCAGGCTGGCCAACATGGCAAAACCCCCTCTCTACCAAAAATACAGAAATTAGCCTGGCTTGGCAGTATGTGCCTGTAATCCCAGCTACTTGGGAGGCTGAGACAGGAGAATAACTTGAACCCAGGAGGCGGAGGTTGCAGTGAGCCAAGATTGAGCCACTGCACTCTGGTCTGAGCAACAGAGTGAGGCTCTGTCTCAAAAAAAAAAAAAAAAAAAAGAAAAGAAAAAAGAAAATAATTAACAGAATGAAAGCCATAAATTCTCACCTATCAATAAGTGCTTTAAATGTAAATGTACTAAATTCTCCAATGAAAAACATGAAGTGGCTGGATAGATAAAAACCATGATCCAACAATATGCTCCCTATGAATCACTTTAGCTTTAAGAATAAACACAGGCTGAAAATGAAGGAGTTATAAAAGCTATTTCATGCAAATGGTAACCAAAAGAGAGCATGGGTGGATATACTTACAGCAGACAAAATAGACTTTAAGTCAAAAACTATCCAAAAAGTCAAAAAATATCATTATATTAGGATCAAATCATCAAGAAAGTATAACAATTTAAGATATATATGTACCCAACATCAAAATCCTTTATATATACATATATAATACATATATATAGTAACTATAATATATATAGCAAATGTAAATGTTAGCAGAACTAAAGGGAGAAATAAACAGCAATATAATAACAGTAGTGGAATATAGTACTCCACTTTTTACAATGTGTAGGTTATCCAGACAAAAAACAGCAGACATGAAAAACATTATAGGTCAAATAGACCTAACAGATATATACAGAACATTCCATCCAACAGCAGCAGAATATGCAGTTTTTTTCAAGCTCACATGGAACATTCTCCAGCATAAATCACATGTTAGGCTGCAAAACACATCTCAGCAAGTTTTAAAAGATTAAAATTATACCAAATATCTTCTCTGACCACAATGGTATAAAACTAGAAATCAGTGACAGTAGGAAAATTGGAAAATTGACAAATACGTAGAAAATAAGCAACCCACATCTGAAAAACCAATGGGTCGAAACAGAAATCAAAGAAAAATTTTTTTAAATTATGTTGAGACAAATGAAAATGGAAACACTACATACGCAAACTTATGGGATACAAGAGTTCTAGAGGAAAGTTTTCAAAAATGCCTACATTAAGAAAAAAGAAACCTCAAATAAGCAACCTGTCTTTACACCCAAAGGAACAAGAAAAAAAAGAAGAAAATAGGCCAAAATTTAGTAGAAGGAAAGCAATAATAAAAATGAGAGTCAAAATAAATATTATAGAGACAAAAATAAAAGACCTATAAAATTAAAAAAAAAAAGATTTAAATTTTTGAAAAGACCAACAAAATTGACAACCCTTTAGCTAGACTAATAAAAAAGGGAAAATATTCAAATAAATTAAATTATAAATGAAAGAGAAGACATGACAACTGATGTCATAGGAATACAAGGGATCATGAGAGACTCCCATGAAAAACAATAGTTCAACAGATTTGAAAAAATAGATAAATTCCCAGAAATATAAAATCTACCAAGTCTGAATTATGAAGAAACATAAAATCTGAACAGACCAATAATGAGTAAGAAGATTGAGTCATTAATAATTTTTCTTTTTTTTCCCAAAAAGCCCAAGACCTGATGCCTTCACTAGTAAACCCTTTCAAACATTTAAAGAATTAATTCCATTTCATATTAAATTCTTTCAAAAACTTAAAGAGTAGGAAGTATATCCAAGCTTATTTTATGAGGCAAGCATTATCCTGATACCAAAGCCAGACAGAGATACTAAAAGAAAAGGAAATCATAGGTACAAAAATCATAGATACAAAAACATTCAACAAAATACTAGCAAATTAAATTCAACAGCTTATTAAAAGGATTATACACCATCGTCAAGAGGAATTTATTCCCGAGATCTAAGGACGCTTCAAAATATGCAAATCAATAAATGTGGTACACCTCAGTAACAGAATGTAGGATAAAATACATATGTTTATCTCAATAGCTGCAGAAAAGGCATTTGACATCCTTTCATGATTAAAAACAAAGTTCTCAACAAATTGCATATAGAAGGAATCTACCTCAACACAATAAAGGCCATATTGGACAAGCCCACAGTTAACATCACACTCATTGGTGAAAAGCTGAAAATGGTTTCTGAAAGATCTGGGAACAGGAGAAAGATACATACTCTCACCACTTTTAATTTAAATAGTACTGGAAGTCCTAACTAGAGCCAGGTAAGAGAAAAATATAAAGGGCATCCACATCAAAAAGGAAGAAGTAAAGTAGTTTTTGCATATGGATGACATGATCTTATATATGAAAACTTTAGATACCTACCAAATACTGTTAGAACTAATAAACCTATTTAGTAAAGTTACAGGGTACAAAATTAACACACCAAAACCAACTGCTATACAGTAGCAATTATCTAAAAAAATAAATAAATAAATTCCATTTACAATAGCATCCAAAAAAACTCACTTAGGAATAAATTTACCCAAGAAGGTAAAATATCTATACACTGAAAACTGTAAAATATTAATGAAATAAATTGAAGAAGACACAAATAAATGGAAAGATAGCCTAAGTTCACAGATAAAAAGAATTAATATTGTTAAAAGTTCACCACCCAGAGCAATTTACAGATTCAATGTAATCTCTATCAAAATTCCAATAGCATTTTTCAAAAAAAACTTTTTAAAAAATCCTAAAATTCATATGGAACCAGAAAAGACATAGAATTACCAAAGTTATCTTTGGCAAAAAGAGCAAAGTTGGAGGCATCACATAACCTGATTTCAATATATAATATAAAACTATAGCATTTAAAATAGTATGATACCAGCATGAACAGACATACAGACCGACAGAACAGACTAGAGAACTCAAAAAGAAGCACATGCTTTTGTGGTCCACTGATCGTTGGCAAAAATACCAATAACACACATGGGGAAAGGATTATCTCTTAAATAAACTGTGATGGGCAGTTTAAAATAAAAATGAGTGTTGGGGAAGCTTAAAAGAATGAAATTGAACTCTTATTTCATACCATACACAAAAATCAACTCAGAATGGATTTAAGACTTAAATATAAGATCTTTAGCTGCAAAACTACTAGAAGAAAACTTTTGAAAAAAGCTTCTTAACATTGGTCTGGGCAATGATTTTTATTTATTTATTTATTATACTTTAAGTTCTAGGGTGCATGTGCACAATGTGCAGGTTTGTTACATATGTATACATGTGCCATGTTGGTGTGCTGAACCCATTAACTCTTCATTTACATTAGGTATATCTCCTAATGCTATATACCTCCCCCATTCCCCCACCCCACAATAGATCCCAGTGTGTAATGTTCCCCTTTCTGTGTCCAAGTGTTCTCATTGTTCAATTCCCACCTACGAGTGAGAACATGTAGTGTTTGGTTTTCTGTTCTTGCGATAGTTTGCTGAGAATGATGGTTTCCAGCTGCATTCATGTCCCTACAAAGGACATGAACTCATCCTTTTTTATGGCTGCATAGTATTCCATGGTGTATATTTGCCACATTTTCTTAATCCATTCTGTCATTGATGGACATTTGGGTTGGTTCCAAGTCTTTGCTATTGTGAATAGTGCCGCAATAAACATATGTGTGCATGAGTCTTTAAAGGAGCATGATTTATAATCCTTTGGGTATATACCCAGTAATGGGATGGCTGGGTCAAATGGTATTTCTAGTTCTAGATCCTTGAGGAATCGCCACACTGTCTTCCTCAATGGTTGAACTGTTTACAGTCCCACCAACAGTGTAAAAGTGTTCCTATTTCTCCACATCCTCTCCAGCATTCTAACGATCGCCATCCTAACTGGTGTGAGATGGTATCTCATTGTAGTTTTGATTTGCATTTCTCTGATGGCCAGTGATGATGAGCATTTTTTCATGTGTCTGTTGCCTGCATAAATGTCTTCTTTTGAGAAGTGTCTGTTCATATTCTTTGCCCACTTTTTGATGGGGTTGTTTTTTTCTTGTAAATTTGTTTGAGATCTTTATAGGTTCTGGATATTAGCCCTTTGTCAGATGAGTAGATGGCAATAATTTTCTCCCATTCTGTAGGTTGCCTGTTCACTCTGATGGTAGTTTCTTTTGCTGTGCAGAAGCTCTTTAGTTTAGTTAGATCCCATTTGTCAATTTTGGCATTTGTTGCCATTGCTTTTAGTGTTTTAGACATGAAGTCCTTGCCCATGCCTGTGTCCTGAATGGTATTGCCTAGATTTTCTTCTAGGATTTTTATGGTTGTAGGTCTAAATTTAAGTCTCTAATCCATCTGGAATTAATTTTTGTATAAGGTGTAAGGAAGGGATCCAGTTTCAGCTTTCTACACATGGCTAGCCAGTATTCCCAGCACCATTTATTAAATAGGGAATCCTTTCCCCATTTCTTGCTTTTGTCAGGTTTGTCAAAGATCAGATGGTTGTAGATGTGTGGTATTACTTCTGAGGGCTCTGTTCTGTTCCATTGGTCTATATCTCTGTTTTGTTACCAATACAATGCTGTTTTGGTTACTGTAGCCTTGTAGTAGAGTTTGATGTCAGGTAGCGTGATGACTCCAGCTTTATTCTTTTGGCTTAGGATTGTCTTGGCAATGCGGGCTCTTTTTTGGTTCCATATGAACTTTAAAGTAGTTTTTTTTTCAATTATTTAAAGAAAGTCATTGGTAGCTTAATGGGGATGGCATTGAATCTATAAATTACCTTGGGCACTAGGGCAATTTTCACAATATTGATTCTTCCTATCCATGAGTATGGAATGTTCTTCCATTTGTTTGTGTCCTCTTTTATTTCATTGAGCACTGGTTTGTAGTTCTCCTTGAAGAGGTCCTTCACATTCCTTCTAAGTTGGATTCCTAGGTATTTTATTCTCTTTGAAGCAATTGTGAATGGGAGTTCACTCATGATTTTTTTCTCTGTTTGTCTGTTATTGATGTATAAGAATGCTTGTGATTTTTGCACATTGATTTTGTATGAATTTGACAATCATGTGTCTTGGAGTTGCTCTTCTCGAGGAGTATCTTTGTGGCATTATCTATATTTCCTGAATTTGAATGTTGTCCTGCCTTGCTAGGTTGGTGATGTTCTCCTGGATAATATCCTGCAGAGCGTTTTCCAACTTGGTTCCATTCTCCCCGTCAATTTCAGGTACACCAATCAGACATAGATTTGGTCTTTTCACATAGTCTCATATTTCTTGGAGGCTTTGTTTGTTTCTTTTTACTCTTTTCTCTAAACTTCTCTTCTCACTTTATTTCATTCATTTGATCTTCAATCAGTGATACCCTTTCTTCCAGTTGATTGAATCGGTTACTGAAGCTTGTGCATTTGTCACACAGTTCTCGTGCCATGTTTTTCAGCCCTATCAGGTCATTTAAGGACTTCTCTACATTGGTTATTCTAGTTAGCCATTCATCTAATCTTTTTTCAAGGTTTTTAGCTTCTTTATGATGGGTTTGAACTTCCTCCTTTAGCTCAGAGAAGTTTGATAGTTTGAAACCTTCTTCTCTCAACTCATCAAAGTCATTCTCTGTCCAGCTTTGTTCCCTTGCTGGTGAGGAGCTGCATTCCTTTGGAGAGGGAGAGGCACTCTGATTTTTAGAATTTTCAGCTTTTCTGCTCTGTTTTTTCCCCATCTTTGTGGTTTTATCTACGTTTGGTCTTTGATGATGGTGACATACACATGGGGTTTTGGTGTGGATGTCCTTTCTGTTTGTTAGTTTTCCTTCTAACAGTCAGGACCTTCAGCTGCAGGTCTGTTGGAGTTTGCTGGAGGTCCACTCCAGACCCTGTTTGCCTGGGTATCAGCAGCGGAGGCTGCAGAAGAGTGAATATTGCTGAACAGCAAATGTTGCTGCCTGATTGTTCCTCTGGAAGCTTCATCTCATAGGGGTACCCGGCCATGTGAGGTGTCAATCTGCCCCTACTATGGGGTGCCTCCCAGTTAGGCTACCTGGGGGTCAGGGACCCACTTGAGGAGGCAGTCTGTTCGTTCTCAGATCTCAAACTCCATGCTGGGAGATCCCCTACTCTCTTCAAAGCTGTCAGACAGGGACATTTAAATCTGCAGAGGTTTCTGCTGCCTTTTGTTCGGCTATGCCCTGTCCCCAGAGATGGAGTCTACAGAGGCAGGCAGGCCTCCTTGAGCTGTGGTGGGATTCACCCAGTTTGAGCTTCCCAGCTATTTTGTTTACCTACTCAAGCTTCAGTAATGGCAGGTACCCCTACCCCAGCCTCGCTGCTGCCTTGCAGTTAGATCTCAGACTGCTGTGCTAGCAATGAGGGAGGCCCTGTGGGTGTAGGACCCTCCGAGCCAGGCATGCAATATAATCTCCTGGTGTGCCATTTGCTAAGACCCTTGAAAAAGTGCAGTATTAGGGTGGGAGTGACCCAATTTTCCAGTTGTTGTGTGTCACGGTTTTCCTTGGCTAGGAAAGGGAATTCCATCACCCCTTGCACTTCCTGGGTGAGGCAATGCCTCACCCTGCTTCGGCTCTTGCTCGGTGGGCTGCACCCACTGTCCTGCACCCACTGTCCTGCACCCACTGGCCAACACACCCCAGTGAGATGAACCCGGTACCTCAGTTGGAAATGAAGAAATCACCTATCTTCTGTGTCACTCGTGCTGGGGGTTGTAGCCTGGAGCTGTTCCTGTTTGGCCATCTTGGAGACTTTTTTTTTTTTTTCTGATTAAACCTCCAAAGCATTGGCAACAAAAGCAACACTAGACAAATGAGAAACTTCCATGACAAAAGAAATGATCAGTAGAGTGAAGGGAATGCGTAAAATATGTATAAACTATACATCTCACAAGGGTTTAATATCCAAAATATAGAAGGGATTCAGCTCAATAACAAGGAAACAAAGAACTCAGTTAAGAAACAGGCATAGAACATGAATTTAGATTGTCTAAAAGAAGACATACAAATGGGTGGAAAGTATGACAAAATACTCAATGTCACTAATCACCAGGGAGGTGGATGCAAACAAAACCACAGTGAGATACCGCCTGATACCTGTTAGGATGGCTATTATCTAAAAGACAAATAGTACCAAGTCTTGGTGAAGATGTAAAGAAAAGGGAACATTTGTACACTGTTCTTGGGAATGTAAAATAGTACAGTGATTATAAAAAACAGTCTGGACATTCCTCAGAAAAATAAAATAGAATTACCATATGATCTAGCAATCCCACTTCTGGGTATATGTTCAAATCAAGTGATATCAGTATCTTGAAGAGATATCCTCTCTCTCATGTTTGTTGCAGTATTACTCACAATATTCATGATGTAGAATCAACCTTAGTGTTCATTGTCAGATAAATGGATAAAAGAAATGTGCTGTATATATACATATATAAAATGGAATACTATTCAGCCTTAAAATAGAAGGAAAACTCTGTCATTTGTAACAACATGAATGAACCTGGAGGACATTATGCCGAATGAATCAAACCAGGTACAAAAAGACAAACACTGCATGATATGACTTATGTAAGTAATCTAAAAAAGTCATACTTGGACCAGACAAGGTGGTGCACACTTGTAATCCCAGCACTTTGAGAGGCTGAGGTGGGTGGATCATGAGGTCAGGAGATCAAGACTATCCTGGCTAACACGGTGAAACTCCATCTCTACTAAAAATACAAAAAATTAGCCGGACATGGTGGGCACCTATAGTCCCAGCTACCCAGGAGGCTTAGGCAAGAGAATGGCATGAACCCAGGAAGCAGAGCTTGCAGTGAGCCGAGATCACACCACTGCACTCCAGCTTGGGTGACAGAGCAAGACTGTCTCAAAAAAAAAAAAAAAAATTCAAACTTGTAGAAACAGGGTAGAATGGTGGTTACATGTGGGTAAGAAGAAGGGTAATAGATGTTGATCAAAGTATCCAAACTTTCAGTTACAAGTATATTAGTTCTGAGGATCTGATATACAGCATGGTGATTACAATTAATAATACTGTATTGAATAGTTCAATACAATAATATTGTATTGAAATTTCCTGAGAGGATAGATCTTAAATGTTATTACCATACACACACACGAAGACAACTATGTGAGATGATAAATATGCTTATTAGTTTGATAGTGGTAATCATTTCACAGTATATACATATCAAAACATCATGTTGCACACCATATATATATAAAATTTTTATTTGACAATTATATCTCAAAAAAGCTGGGGAAAAGATAATGAACAAAGTTATTTTACGAAGTGAGAAGATAGCATTATATATCATGGAAATATGTTATTCAATTTAATTATCAAATATTTGACTTCATATACAAGGATCTCTCATTTTGTGAAATATTAAGAATATTTCTCTTTTTTTTCAGAAAAAAGTCATTGTACTGTGAAAAACATTATAGATATTCAGAATTAGACAATGTAGGAAGGTGTATCCTACTTTGATCCAAAGATAGATCCAAAGTAGGAAAAAGTTCCTTATAGGTTTCATCAGTGTTCTTTTATTTGGAAGAAAGTGGTCTAAATACTCACTCTTCTTTCAGTGTTCTTATCATTTTAAAATATATTAGAATAATGAGGCCAGCCCAACTATATTTTATCCAACACACTAATCTGGAATCATATTATTTAGGGAGCCATAAGGCCCAATGAAAGAAGGCACTACCTATGTTTTCAAGAGGGGAAAGAAGAAAGTGAGAAGTAATTCAATTAAAGCTTATATATATATATATTTTACAAATGTTATACCATATACCTGACAAGTTCATGGATATTCAGCTTCAGAGGTGACTGATATTTCAGTGTCAATTGAAGTCAACAGGACTAGCTTCTCTTCATTTCCCTTGATTCTGCTCTCTTGCATGTAGTGGCTATCAATTGCACCAGCCTACACCTATGCGTATTACTAGAAGAAAAACACCCTCACTCCCATTCAAGTCCAGAATTCTAGAGGCTGGAAACCCTAGGAAGTAAATCCCTAGATCCTCCAGAAAAGAACACAACCTACCACCCCCTAAATTTTGGCCACAGTCACGTGAACGTCTCACCCACAGAATGGTAAGATAATAAATTTGTTTTGTTTTGTTTTTATTTTATACTTTAAAACATATCACTTTCATCATATTTTCTTTAAGTAAGTGGTAATTTGTTGTGGCAGCAAGAAAAAAAGAAAGAAAAACCAACACAATAGTATTTTAGTCATTTATAGAGATATAAATTTGTATTGAAATTGGGAGTGGGTGGGTAGGTATGAATGGGAATACTAACAGTCTGGCCATTCATACGATAAATAGGGAGTCATGGGATAGTCACCCACAGCACTCCAGGTCCCTCTCAGCATTTGAATCCTTAGACTTTACTCATAGGATCTCCTTTCGTTGATATTTTCCAAAAGATAACATCAAGAGAAAAAGAAATTAGTTTCAGGAAGAAATAGAAAGTTCAGGGTAAAAATGGTCACTGGTTACTAGCACAGAAAGAGAATCAATGTAAACATCATTCATTCTTACATGCTAGGACATATCCAATGCCTTATCTCATTTAATATTTCCAAAAACATTCAAGAAGGTTGTATTATTCATGCTTTTACTAGTAAATACGGAAACACAGAAAGACTCTTTTACCAATGTTACAAGCTAGTAAAGATTAGAGTCAAGTTTCAAATCCAGATTTTTCTGAATTCAAAATTCTTGCCAGATCTCCTCTACTAGAGCTGCCTTCCAGGGAAACTAAAGTGATGAACTTGTGGCTCCATTTGATGTGATTATGCTTTTTCCTCAGACATGCTCACACCAAACAAGGAGTTAGTATACATGGAGAGGCAGATCTTTTCTAGTGCTTTAGAAATCTCCTTTTTCTCCACTCACAAACCAATCAACTTCACATACCCTCAGCACCATGCTAAGTGCTAAAGACAGGCATCTGAGAGAAAAACAAGGCACATTTTCTTCTTTGAGAGACCCGAAAATATTTGGAGAGACAAGAAGGGGGGGAACTTGAAGAATGTAATTGAACACGAAATAATACCGTGCTATCACCAATATGGCAGATGGATACATATGTAACAAACCTGCACGTTGTGCACATGTACCCTAGAACTTAAAGTATTAAAAAAAATTGAAAAATAAGATAAAAAATGAATCAGTACCGTGAATAATAATAATAATAATAATACTGTGCTATATGTTCCTAGAAGGAAGAAATTAGTGTGATCTGAGAGTTTCAAGAAAGCCTGCACAGAGTGGGAAGGACTCGGCCGACTCAAGGTGAGGCTGAATCCCTGTGGTGCCTTCAGACAAGTGTGGAGCACACTTGCCTGGGAATCAGATGGATACTAAGCACTTGCTAAGTGCAGGGAGGCATTCCCTTGCCCTCAGGGCACTCAAGACACTCACAAACATTGTATGAGTTTGTGACAAACCAGAATTCATCTTGGGATGTGATATGTTTACGTCAAATAATTTACATAAAAATTGGGGAAGAGAGAGTATTATCAATCCTGACGTTGTAGGACAGGTTCATTAGACTCAATATTATGTCATGGTTTGTCCTTTGTTTTTTAATAGTTTCATGCCTGCAATATTTCAAATTTTGTCAGTTTCATTGTGTTGTTCAAAAAGCACCGACTTGACAATTTCTATGTAAGCTGAAGCCCAGAGGCAGGCACCCCTGGGGTTCTGATGACTGAGAAGTAGTGCTTATTGGCAGAAATGAAGGGAATTGGCTAACCTTTATGCCATTCCAGTTTCACTTCCACATCCAGAGGATAATCCTTTGATGGTATGAAACCGATTTTGAATTTGTTCATTTGTAAATTCCTCTGTATAAACATTCAGAAACATCCTCATTGAATTTTACTCACCTAACTTGTGTACATTGGATATATTCAGCATCCTAATCTGAGAGTAGTTAATTTAACATGAAATGTATTTCAGAAAATTGGTCTCTTCGTGCCTGTGGCCCTTACAGACTTCTCCTGTCCATTTCTTGTTTGATGGGTTTGATTCTATTTTTTTTTTTTTCCTAGGGGAACCAACCTTGTTTGTCTGTCAGTTGCCTCTCTTTTCTGCACAGCATCAAATCTAACATCTTCTGCTTTCTCTCATTTGGGATAATTTCACTGAAATACAGCTCATGCTTATTTTTTTATTACCTTGGAAAAAAAAAAAAAAAAAACCTGTTGCCCAAGCAGCTCAGCCTGCCCTCCTGAGCCAGCCTTCCCCATGCACTTAGACCTAGAATACATGACATAAGAATGGAAGGTGCCAGTGACATGATGTATTCCCTGTGGGCAGCTATTCTACTTAATTTCCTTATCTAGAAAGACAAGTTTGCAGAAATTTTAGATCAGTCGCAGCTAAAGCAGTTTATAGGCAGCCAAAGCCAGAAGGGGTTAAGAACAATCTCTGAAGTCTGATTGGGCAATGGTGCAGGAAAAAATAAAATAAAATAAAAAATAAAAAAACTTACAAAATGTTGAAGGTGTTTAAATTTGTTTAATACATGTCTTTTTCTTTAAGGTAACTGCTTTATATGTGGTTGATGTTTTGAAATTATGCCTATTGAAATGTAAAATAATCAGAATTTTCCTGCCCTATTCTTATTTGAATAAATCTTATTACACATTGCTTTTACCCATGACTAGGTTATTGCAGCGCCGAGTCAATATCATTCACATGATTTGGATTAAATTACAGCAGTGCAGGTCTCTTTTCTTTCTTTTCCTTCTCTCCTGAATATAAACTCACTGTGATTTTTCTTTGGCTGGCATTTGCTCCTTTGACTTTCCCCCATATTCAAGAGATGGTGTATGCTCCAAACACATAACATTATCAACTTTAAGGGCTGCAATTGATTGAATATTTTGACAAATATACCTCTCTAATTCCTGAAGCCATATGGACGTGCAGGATGCCATATGGAATAAAGTACTCTGCCTCATGAAATGATCCAAAAGCATTTTTTTTATTAGCGGTTATTTCCTTGAACTGAAAACTGATTAAATTTTGAATATTCCATCACTGGGGATAGTAATCTAGCCAACTCTGTATTCTTAGCAGCATCTCTGGGGATGGAAGTATACTGCTGAAGTAAAAGTCCTTGACAGGGGTCACCACATTTTTTTAAATGTCAGGGGAAAGGTTACTTCTGTATTATTTGTATATCCATTAAGATGTTTGCTGTAGGAAGCAACAGAAAACCCTCAATTAGCTGTCTTAAAAGTAGGAGGAAATGTGGTTATTTTGTATAACAGGAAGTCTCAGGCATGGCGGTGAAAGGGTTGGTGATATCTGAGGCTCCAGAATGCCAAGAACCAGCACTCTGTCTGCCATGACTCTGTCCTCCCTGCCTGCCAGCTTCATTCTCCGGCTGGCTGCCCTCGTGGTTGCGGGGAGGCTACAGCAATCTGGGCAGGACACACACATGTGGCAGTGTCCAGGGGAAGCTAATTCATCAGCTCCTGCTGACAGTCTCTTTTATAAGAATAAATTCTCAGAAATCATTCAACAGGAACACCCTCACAACTCCTTCTGTGTGTGTCACGTGCCTGTTCTGACCGTTAGCATGTCCAAGGGAGGTGGGATTCCCTTGACTAGCCTAATGTAGCACGTGGATGCAGAAGAAAGACGTTAGACAACCCCCCCCCCCAATTAAACTGGTGGTCTCTTAGAAAGGAAGTTAGAAGCAAGAGCTCAATGTGGAGTCTTGTAACCAACAAAGTTTGCTACATGCTTATAATATTTCCTTGTACTTAGAAAATTGACTTGGCCATTCCACCTCCATGAGATCTACCGAGTAAATTCTTTTACATGGGAGAAATAAGTGGAGTCACCTCCAAAGACCATCAGGAAAATATTTCATTGAAATCTGAGGCTGCCCAGCCATGGATATTTGTCGAAGTCTACCTTTCCAGGACTCCGAGGACTATTTCTTAGAGAAAATCTTACTGAAAATAACTTGTAGTCTTTCTTCTTCATTGCTAAATGGCTGTAGAAGTATTTTCAAACCACTAATCTCTAATCTGCAATTCTATTTCTATTTATAGAATATAATGCTTTTTTCTTCTACGAAGTATTAATGAAGATGGAAAAGCAAAATGAAGAGCATCTAATCCATTAGCCATTCAGAACTGAAGCTTGTTTCAAAAAAGTAGATACAGGACATCCCATGCAGCTTGGAACATGAATGTCCTGGTTTCATCTTGACCCCACTGAATCAGGAAAGTGGTGTCTTGAGCAGAATCCAGATTTTTTTACTAACATTTGCAAATAGTTTGGACTGGCTTATCTCAGGCAATGAAAGGCCTGTGATGTGGAATTCCTAATATCTGTGCAAGTTCTTTCTCTGATTTGCTGAGTTAACTACAGCAACTTACTCCATCAGAAACTCAGAGTTCTTATCCATCCAGTGGTGGTGAGTGAAAGTGGTATTCAGTGATTTCTAAAATTTCATTTAACTCTGACTCTGTGATTCTCAGTTGAGTTAAAATAAATTGAATCTCCAAAAAGGTCAGATGAAAGCGAATCATGGTGTCCAACCAAGTCTCAAAGCCATAGCTAATAGTCATTGATATTAAATATTTAACTATAGCTCCTAAGCAAATATTGGACTAGAAATCAAATTTTCAGTGAACTACACTTCACAATTAATAGATTACAACCTGGAATGGATTTCTCAAGCCCATCTTTTCTCAAACATTAAAAGGTTATTGTCTTTTAATATCCCAAATCTGACTTCCTTATTGTTGGCTACAAAGTGTTCTCTGGTAGGAAGTCTAGGTTTTAGAGATAAATATACAAAACAAATAAGAAAAGGCATTAGAGTTTCTCTTTCCTTGTCTAAGATGCCATTGAACTTCAACCTCTAAAATCTAAAGTAACAAAGAGCATTTTGTATAAGTATATGAGAAAAAGAGGCAGTATGTTTATAACCTACTTATATCATCTGCTCTCAATTTCTCATTCGCAATTCATTTTGATTCATCTTCATCCTAGGTATTGAAATTCTTTTAGCCCATTAACACTCTTTCTTTCAAAGGTCTGTAAATGAACATAATTAAGGAACATATTTTTGTAAGCACTAGCTTCTGAAATATTCATTATTAACCTGCTGGCTACACTTGTCCTTTTTTATATTTATATAATTAATTAAGTCTCTCTCTTCTAATCCATACAATTTCAAAAAAAATATTAATACTCTTCAGGTTTTGACTTGTCTGTTTCTCCTTTCTGCAGTTAAAGGAAATAGTTTTTGTGAATCAGAATTTCTCTCACCTTTCCATTTTCTAGTAGAGTTGAAGCACTTGAGGATAGTGACAGTTGGACCATTTTTCTAGTTTGCTAGAAAAAGAAAAAATGACAATACATTTAGAAGAGCTTGGGGAGAGGAGTAGTTCTAAATATAAATGTTCCATGATAGCAACATATAAGATGCATGGTCCAGATGTCAGCTCTAGGATATTAGTGGGGGCAGGTTAGTGCCAGATCCAAGTAATTTAAATTGCTGCTCTTATATAGCTTTGAATTCTGGCTGATGAGACCCACCCATTAGTTTTTCACAGATGACTTATATAAGAAAGTCTTATACAATTTCCAGATTATAATTTTTCTGTGTTAGAAAACAAATTGCATCAAGGCTAGTAATGAAGTCACATACGAGCCAGGATCCACCAGTGAGCTGCAACTATTTAGTATCAGGATCCTCACAACCTAGAAGACATCCTAAACTATCTAGAGTTACCAAGGAAGAATTGAAAGTTTATTTTAGCTGTTTTTAGTAACAAATTATCTGCCTTTGATATTTTCAACCAAATAAAATAAATATTTTTTAAATGAAAAAGAGAAGTAGAAAACTTGGCACCACTTTTTCAAAGTGTTCCCAGATCTCGAGTCTTCTGAAATGACTAAATTACAATGGAAAATCAATTTCATGCTGGTTTACTCTGCAAAAGGCCTTAACTGGATAGCTAAGAAACATAAAAATTGGAAATGGTCATGGTGACACCAAAAGCTGCAGCTGATTTTCCTGTGTAGGAGTTTCCATATTTATAAAAGTCAGTGAACTTTTACACAGATTTGCTGATTCTAATGAACTGCTTTGACAGAATTAGGTCTGAGAGTGGTTGTCAGAGAGCAATCTGAGGCTACCCACTGAAAGTTGGGCCTCTTGTTTAAAATCTCAAAAATAATATCCATGCTGAGAAAGCAGCTTGACACTGTGCATCTATTGTGTGTCAAAATACTTACAATTTTTAAAAAATTGTATATCTCTAAAAATGCCTGGAAGAGGCTTATGCTCTCTTTCCTTATTCCAGCCAAATGTTCCACCTGGGGAAGACAACCGAACAAAAAAATAAAGGAGATAATATCGGATATGTAAAGTGTTTTTTACAAAGGAAAACAGATTGATGTGATACAATGTATATGTGCTTGTTTGTTTCATTCTGATGGTGGTGGATCAGCTCCAGTTGCACGGCTGACCTTTGGACAAGGTGACAGGAGTGATGACACTTGAGCTGAGTCTTAAATGACAAAAATGAATAAGCAATTGGCATATCCAGACAAAGGGCTTTCCAAAAAAAAAGGGAACAGCTGGTACAAAGACCTAAAGACTAGGAAAAAAATGTTGATGTGTTCAAAGGCAGCAAGAAAAACGGCATGGAGTGAAGGTTGAACTTGAGGGAAGTGTTGTAGGAGAAAGAAAGGATGAGTCCATGTCCAGGTTGGTAAGTTTGAAAGCTCTGCAAAAGAGTTTGCTATAATTCTAAGAGTAGCAGTGAGCTGCAGGAAAGTATCAGGTAGGAGGATGAGTCATGTGTTCAAAAATAATTCTGACTTTATTGGGGAAAGTAACTTATAGAGGAGCAAAAATAAGAAGAGATTGGTTACAAGGCTATTGCCTATTACTGAGGGAAGAAATAACGGTGTGTTGGATTGGGTGGTAGAGGCAGAATTGATCAGACATAGATTCAGGACATATCCCAAAGATATTTTTGAAAGGACTTGCTGATGAGTTGAATGTGGAGAAATGGGAGGAGAGGTAGGATCATGCATGATTTAGAAGCTTTGTCTTGAGTACTCTCTGTGGAGGTGGTAGGTTAGTTGCTGTGGGGAAGGCTGAGTGTGTTGGGAAGTGAGAATCAGGAGCTTTCTTTTGTATATACAAGGTTTAAGATGCTAATTTGACATCAGAGTAAACATTTCAAGTAAGTAGTTGGATATATGACTCTAGAAATTTAGAAAGAATTTAGGGCTAGAATTTTAAGTTTCCAAGTTTTCAATACTTAGAAGGAATGCACACTCAAGGAGCTGCTGGAAATGACCTAGGACATGAAGGGTGATAGCACAACAAACTAAGAGCAAGATGACAGCAAAGGAGACAAACACAGACTGTCCTAGGCAAGAGGAGGGAAATCAGGTCACATGATAGTACAGCTAAGAGATGAAGGAGAGAATGGTCAACGAAATATCAACAAACAAGTGACCAATGGGTGGCAATGGGGGTCACCAATGCCCATGATGAGAGCACTTTTAGTGGAGTAGAGGGAACAGAAATTTGATGGAAATGAACTAAAGAGAGAACGTGAGGTAAGAAGATGGAGTGGACTAATATAGATCATTTTTGTAAGTTTTTAGTTTTCTTCTTTTATTGTTTTGCTTGTTTTAACTCAAAAAAGTATCCAAAATGAGCTTGTAGCTGGAGACAGGAAGTCTGGATTCAAGGGAGAGGTTTTGATTTTACTTTTAAAGACCAGACATTATGGTAGATACATTTATATGCTGATGGGAGATATTAATAATGCACCAAATGAGAAGATACTTGCTGGTTCCTTCCTTTCAAAGGAAGAAAATAAAACTAAGTGACCTGGAGGGAAAAGGTACTGCAGTGGGTACTGTGCATTGCAAGATCAACCTGCAGCTGCATAGCCCTTCAGAGATGACATTGCAAACGATGGAAACACTCTGGAGACTGAGGGTTCTGGAGTAAGAGATTTTAAGGCCAAGCTTAGAGATACATACAAGATACACACGGCACAACACAATTTTATCAACAAAGCAAAATTTTCTGGTTGAATTCATCCGTTAATTCCTTGATTTAATTCATTCATTCAACAAATATACATTAATTACCCAGTATGGTCCATTTACTCTGTTAAATACTGAGGGTAAAATAGTAAAATAGACATGGTTCCTATCTTTTTAAATACATTTCATTATATTGCTTAAATGTGGACCATGTCTTATGATACACATACATGCATGCACTAAAACTATATATATTTTACATGTATAAACACAAACTATTTATAAATACATAAATATATGTAATATATATAACTATATATAGTTTTATATATAAAACTAAAACTATATATATTATATCTATAAAACTATATATGTATGTGGCATTATTTTGGCTGAAATTCTGTAACAGCCTATGTGTCCTAAAATTTGAAAATGTGGATTTGCTTTAAATGCTTAGATCTAGGACTAATTATCATAGGCACTCAACTCCAGATTACTATAGGAATTATTTGGATAGCCCATGAAAATTGAAAAGTTTGTCAAACTCTTGAATCTTAATCTAAATAATAAGGGACCTCAAAGTAAATTCAAGATGGAAATACATAAATATATGTTACCTGGGCTGTGAGGCCTCTTCTGCCAAACATCCTTAATGGCAGAGGTAAGAAAGAGCTACACTATTCATTCATACACATTCACTCATTCCCGGTCAGGGGAGATGTACCACCTAGGTTTGGTCTGACTTCAGGGAGGTCCACAGAGTGCATACAGTCTCACTGTGACCAAGAGTGAAACTGAATCTCCATGAGCAAAGGGGGTGAAGAGCTTGAGAAGCCAGTAAAAAGTCTATGGAAACTGCGTATTGGCAGGGATATGAGGTGACCTGAGATGTTATTTCTGGTGGCAATTGGGAAACTTAGGGAACTTGAGATCACCTGAGGCCTGTCAGTATCTACGATGTGCCTGTTGCAGATTCTTGATTTTCTGATGTTGCTTTCTCGGATGCAATTTTATGCTGAAAAAAAAAAAACACTGTTGTCTCTTGTTCAAGTGCCTATTCATAACCACATACACGGTTATGAAATGATTAATCAGCAACCTGTGCTGCTGGGGCCACGGAAAGTGTGTGTAGTGGAACACAGGGTGAACTATGCGAAGTGATTTGGAGGAACAGAAGGGAGGCTATTCAAAAGCCAACTCGCAACTGGAAGTTTTCGTTCTCTGACAAAAATAATCCTGTTTCCAAGGCCCTTCTGTACTCTTCTGTGTAGACAAAGAAAGAAACATTTCTACTTGCTAATTTGAAACTTGCTGGAGCAGTGAGGTATATTACTGTAGTTTCCAAAATTATAAGGGTACATGCAGAGGTTAACAGGAACAACAAGGTTAGAGCTGCAGAAATAACTACAGTCCACAAAAGTCTTTGCTGTTAGAATAACAGCAGCCATGGGCATGAAAACGAGAAGACATAAAACATAATGAAATATCAGAGACAATCACCAGCACAGTAATGAGAGAGTCTCAGAAAGAAAAATGTGAGGATAGAGAAAAAAAAGAGACACAGCTCCTTTAGCTACTGTTCTCTAACTCTTTACCTAGTCTCTATCAGAGGACAAACAGTTAACACCAGTATTGACAACATAAAATCTGCAGAGTATTCATGATGACCAGTTATTTCTGTATATGTCTATAGATATGTGTCACACTTCATCTTGTTATCTGTTAGTAAATTGTACTTGTTTTGCCATAGTATGGGTCAGCTATTCTCAAATGTGCCTTTAAAAAATAAGACATTGGCTAAAACCAACACTATTTTATTTTATAAAATACTTTGTTTATTTGGTAATGAAGTTTGCTTTCTTCTTAGATATACTTATTATTGAAATGCACTTATTGGCTGGACGTGGTGGCTCAGGCCTGTAATCCCAGTACTTTGGGAGGCTCAGGCAGGAGGATCTCTTGAGCTCAGGAGTTCCAGACCAGCCTGGGCAACATGGTGAAACCCCATTTCTACTAAAAGTACAAAAATTAGTCAGGTGTGATTACATGTGCCTGTAATCCCAGCTACTGAGGCCGGAGAATTGCTTTAACCCGGGAGGTGGAGGTTGCAGTGAGGCAAGATGGTGCCACTGCACTCCAGCCTGGCGACAGAGCAAGACTCCATCTCAAAAAAAAAAAAATAAAATAAAATAAAAATTTATTTATTAAATGCCTAATTGGAGAACTCTTTGGACTCCTACCTACCGAAAACTAGTATTTTAAGAACATATTGAATTAATACAATTTACCATTTTTAAGTTTACCTCCTCACTAACTCTTCCACAATGTTTATAAGAGTTTTGAATATTATTCATTTTGTTCAAATAATTGATAGTTATAAAAATAAAATATGGAATTTATAAAAACACTAAATTAAATGATAAGTATAAAATGAAAGATAAATGCTACAAACTTTGTAATTTAAATAGAACAAGCAAACAAACAGGCAAGCATTACATAGACACATAAGAAAAGCAGAGATAATCTATGTTCAATGTTGCTCTGAGCTTCCTGGTAGCAAAAGCAAAGGGGGCTATAAAAAAGGTGGTCTAATTTCTCTGTTCAATAATATAAAATGAATATAATCTGAGAGAGTTTCACACATCAGTGCATAAATGTGGGCCTCTGAGATGTGTAATGAGGAAGACCTGTAAGCATGTTTTTCCAAGATGCAGAATTATTCTTATATCACCTGTTTTTCTATCATCTCATTCTATTAAGCATTTTCTGGTTTTGGTCTCAGTGAACAGAGAGCTACTCAAGTTTGCTTAAGTAAACAAAATTTAAGTTTGCTTAAGTACTGGCAAATTGAAAGTTGGCCTCACTGGTATCTAAAAATGTGAGACCTATACATATTTCAAAACATCATGTTGTACATAATTAACATATACTATTTTTTTTTTTAGACAGAGTTTCGTTCTTGTTGCCCAGGCTAGAGTGCAATGGCATAATCTCGGCTCACCTCAACCTCTGCCTTCCGGGTTCAAGCACTTCTCCTGCCTCAGCCTCCCGAGTGGCTGGGATTACAGGCATGTGCCACCATGCCTGGCTAATTTTGTATTTTTAGTAGAGACAGGGTTTCTCCTTGTTGGTCAGGCTGGTCTAGAACTCCCAACCTCAGGTGTTCCACCAGCCTCAGCTTCCCAAAGTGCTGGGATTACAGGCGTGAGCCACCGCACCCAGCCTAACATATATACTTCTTATTTGTCAATGAAAAAAAAAAATGAGGCAAATGTGGTTGGCTGTCCAGAGCCTGGACATTTAATTTGGTAACCAAGGTTAATGTCTTCACATAATGTCATCTCTGCATCTCTCTTTCTTATGACTTCATTTCACTCTGTACATCTATCCATTTGTCATTCTCTAATCCAAGGGTATCTGATGTTTGATTATCTTACGCTTTGCTGAAAATCACTACTTCTATGGAGCCTCCAAATGACTCTTCAACTCAAGTAACTCTGTCTCTTTCAGTTCAAATTTCTGGGAGTCAGTGGTTTTATAGGATTTTATTCATTCAGGCACCCATTCCTGGTCCAATCAGCCATGGCTGAGGACTGGGGAATTAGAGGCCTTCAAAGTGGGATTATCCTTCTAGGGGCTGTGGAAAGAAGACAGAATAAGACATATCTAATAATAGCTTTCAATAAAATATGAGAACAATATAAGAAAAAGAAGGCATTTTTGGGAGTTGGTTAATCTTCCATTGTTATTGAATTGTTACTCCAAATACACTTTGCAGCATGAATTACTCTAGGAGCATAGTGCTGTTACATTTCTAGATTCTATGTGCAGCCTTTACATAGTCTGCATGTTTTGAGGTAATGGGCAATGTCACAAGACAGCAGGTCAGCTGAAGATGTGGCTGGACTCTAGGAGACAGTCTCTCTTCTCAAATCAACCTTTGGCAAAACCAATGAGTCACACTGGATTATTCACCTCCAGAAGCCTGGACAATGCTGTCTGCCTTGATCCCCATGTACACTCTACTAGCTATCAGCTCTGTTATTGCACCTCTGGCATTCATCAAAAGCAGGGGCGTTGAAGCTTGACCATCGTTAAATTGAAGGAGACAGCTGGCAATTCTATATTTCAAAAATCCTTATTGATGGTCTACTATATACTAAACTTTTTGCTAGGTTCTGGGATCACCAAGATAAACAAAACACAATCCCTTCTGAGTATCTCCCAGGTACTGAGCAGAGAGAAGTACCCAGCTGATAAATGTTGTATAATGTGGTAAGTGTGGTAAAAGTACTGTGGACAAAGTGCCATGAGACAAGAGAGAGGAAATAAAATTAAGAGAGACTCCTCTTCCTTTTGTGTATTGTTGTAGAAGAATTCAAAAAATAATTTCTAAATAGTTGAGGAATTATAAACTGAGTGATCATTAGAGAGGTTTTTAGTGTTTTCTATTTGTTTTGTAATGGGTTATTGAGTTTGTAGTACATATAGCTCCAAATTGAATCAAGACCTCCAAAACTTTCCTCAATTTATGTGTTTCTAAAATATTGTGATTTAGACCTATGTGTTTTAGAAAAAATACAATGCCTTTAAGAAGGCTATGATTTTCTACGTGTTCTTTTATTTTTTGCTTTTGGAATAAGCTCTTATCTTTTAAGGGAGAAGAATTTAATTTACCAAATTTCAGAATATGAGTAACTGCCAGGTACTGAGCAGAGAATTTCAGAATATGAAATTTGGTAAATTAAATTCTGTGGCATCTTCTAGGGATAAGACGTTGACTTGTACACCTAGAAGTGTTCACAAAAATATATAATTGTTTATATTTAAAATGCTATTCCTCAGATGTCTGAATGCACCTGGATTAAGTTATAGTATCTGGACCATTTCTATGTCCACTTAAAATTGCAATAATCATTTTGCAAAATATATATATGGATAGAGACATTCAGTCAAGGGATTAGGCTGAGGGTATGAGGTCTGCAGAAGAGGCTATGGTTCACAGCTGACTAATTTCAGGTTGTTAAGTGCTTATCGGAATGCCACTAGAACATGCTCCCTGGCTTCCAATCTCCTTTCCCATCACCATCTAGACAGATCCAGCCTCCAATATATGCTTTATTCACATGGCAATTTGAATCAGAGTGTTGCTTATCTTGGATTTTGTTTCTTACACACTAACTAGATGTGGGAAAAGAGGCAGACAGCCAAATGTCTGTGGGACTCAAATGCCCATCTGGAAAATGAGTGGTAGACTAAGCCAGTAGCCTGTAAAATTTTTATTTTTTTTTTGAGAGGCACCTCATCAGATTAATAAAAAGTGCATCCTCTTAAATGCAAACTTATTTATTCTAACTTGTGGGAAAGTACTACCACATAGCTACATTATATATATTATAAACTATATGTGAAACAGAAAATAAAATAATCCCGAGATACATGTACATGTAAATTGTTGGTAACATTTTAGTTCTTGCCTTGGGTGACAAATTCATGTATACTCATGAATCATGCCTGTTTCGTATATCACACAATAAAGTATAATTAAAATGAGAGGGGACCTTGCATGAACCAAGGTCAATAGAGAGTCCTGAATTTAAAATAAATTAACCTATTTCTATAAACTTGATTCTCTAAACTTAGATTTTTAAAAGCTTGAGATGATGAAAAAATTGTACAATATTTTTGAATGTCTTCCTAACCATGATTATGTCATCCTATTTTATCTAAAAGACAATACACACTTAGAGTGCAATTCAGCATTACTTAATTGGATGCAGATCCGTATGTTAAATAAAATTTTTAAAGACTTATTTATCTCCTTTTTTTGCAAGCCTCTTCATTTCACGTTTTAAAATGTCATGACTTATGCTATATGAGCTCTTCCCTCAATTGTTTCAAATGGGCTTATCTTACCAGTGGCATCTGAAATCAGTGACTTCTTTACAAGAATAATTTAAATCACTTGTCCATTTTGTGCTGGTTAGTCTAGCTGAAACTACATAATCTAGTTCCTAAATCTGCTTAACTAGGTGTACATAAACTCTACCGTATAATGATATATTAGGCAATTCTGTGATTAAAATCATCCTGTACCTGGCTTCACATGGAAGAACTCCCTTTTTCTCCCTCAGTTTACCATGGGAACCACATGGGATTCATACTGCACTGATATGCAAATGGAAAGTAATAGTGTTGCTATACTGGTTGTTAAAGATTTGAATCACTTTCATACTAGATGTAAATAGTCACTTTCCCAAGCTCCTCAAAATAACCACCACTCTGACCCTTCCTCTAAACCCTCATGTCTCCCCAAGATACAGCAACTAAAGAATTAACATCTGCATCTCTGTGGGTGGTGTCCATCCTGATTGGTCTGATGAGTGTGCAAAGTTGGGGGAGACAGCCCTGGAGCTCTGACATTCAGACGAGGTGAGAGCCTGGGAGAGAGTTTATATAAAGTTTTTTTATTTGTGTAAGTAAACATAAATAGATAAGAATTAACTATCATATCCTCTCCCCAAAAACCTTCTTTAAGACCTCCGGACTTGACAGTATCTAAGATTCCTTTGAGATTACCAAGGAAAAAAAATCTCCTGTGTTTTTTATAATCGACAAATGGAACTCTTCAAATTCATAATTACATTTTTGCATAATGTTTCATACATAAACTTCTATTTTGGAGACAACTTTTCAGAAATATAGCTGTTCTAAACATATTTACTGATACTTTTGTTCATATAAACAGATGTAGGGAAACTAAAATATGATGTCTAAATTCACATCTAAGCTTTGTCACTTAGTCTTATCAACTTGATAAGAGGAAACTTAATGTCACATAATTAAGGGTAATATTGAATATGTGAATTCTTCAGCAGCTGATCATATTTATACATTTAGACTTTCTATTTGCCTGCACACTTCGTGGGCAATTTTTCTAATTCTTTTGAATTAATTTAATGTCACTGCTTGAAATAGCCTAGGATATAGAAAAATGTCAGTGATTGGCATTTCATTTTCTTTAAACAAATAATAAAGCATTTGTACTGAAACACTCTACGTGATGGCTGCCAGGAATCAGTGCATTACTCCACAGGTAGAAACCAATTGATCCTCAAGTGGGCAGGTTGGTCTTACCCCAATTTTGAGCAGAAATATGTTGTATCATCAAAACCTTTGGGGCAGTTGTCATGACTTGAGCATAGCAGGATGAATAAAACGCTCCCAGAAAAAAATCATTATATTTGGAACTTTTTCTTTTTAGTGAAGGAACAGAAACAGGTTTATTGAAGTTCATCAAAACTTCTGTTTTTTCTTTTTTTTTAAAGAAATACATGTTGCTGTATCCTATTGAATTCTGGCATCTTAAGAGAGGACTAATAAAGAGTATAAACATTTCTCTCTGTGCAAACATGTATGAGATTCAGAAAAATGATAGCTCCAAAAGCACTAAGAACATCAAAAGCAGTGTTTAGTCCACATGTCAAAACAAAACAAAACAAAATCAAATGAAATCATTGATATCTAGAACAGTTTCGTTTTAATAAAACAAATCATATACATCATCGTGGATTACATAGATTCTGGATTAGGTTTGCATTTTAGCTGCTATTTTGATATCCCTAAGCGGATGGATGAGAGAAAGTGTGGAGTGGTACCAAGCACCCACATGACAAAGGGAGGCTGGAGAAAAACAAAACGAAACAAAAATCCAAACCACAATGATAATAAAGAATGGATCTGCCAAATATCTTATTGCAGTATCTCACTTGGTCCTTTCAACTATTGTGTTAGGTATTATGATAGATCACATTTTATTAAGGTTCATGAAGACAAAATATGTCAGTTGAGGGTCTAACAGGTAGTAAACGGTAGAACAGGGATTGAAATTTGGATCTATCACATCAAGGTTTCTGCCCCTAATCCGGATTGTATCCTGAAAGGGAAAGCAAGATATTCATGGGCACACTTTGTGCCAGAGACTTTGCATACAATGTTCCATTTCATCTCCACAGCATTCATCTTTCTCAACACGATTGGAAGTTAAAAAGTATATGTTGAAAGAATAAACGTAATAACAGAAAAGAGGGCATTTTATGTCTGGGAAAAATAATGGCAGAAGAGAAGGAAATAGGAACGAAAGGCAGAAGCCAAAGATCAGAACAGAGATAACTGCGCTAAATATAACATCACCACCCTCAGTCCAGGAGGAATATCATTTCTACTGTTTGTGGGATAAATATTCTAGAATTATTATTTAATGCTTAAGGGACAGGATTACCCCAGTAGATATGAAGATTTGGGGGAATACCCAAACCTCTGGGTTCAAAGAAAAAGACATCTAGGTGGCAAAAGTCTGGCACACGTCGTTCTATTCCTCAAAGGCATTTTAATCATTGTGGTTCTGTTTTCTTTGACAAAGCAATAAAGCATTTTCTCCTAATGAGTTCAATTGGAATTAACACAGGAGGTATCAACCCAAATTTCAGAATGACACTTTTTTTTTTTTTCTTTTTTTGACAGAGTCTCACTCTGTCGCCCAGGCTGGGACAGAGGGTTGCGATCATGGCTCACTGCAACCTTAAACTGCTGGCCTCAAGTAAGTCTCTCTGCTGAGCCTCCTGAGTAGACAGGACTAGAGGCAAGGACCACCACACCCAGCTAATTTTCTTTATAACTTTTTTTGTAGAGAGAAGGCCTCACTATATTGCCCAAGCTGGTCTCAAACTCCTGGCTTTAAGTCATCTTCCCTCTTTGGCATCCCAAAGTGCTGAGATTACAAGCATGAGGAACTGTACCCACCCAGAATGACACATTTTTTAGAATAGTAGAGAATATCTAGAAAAATATTATTCTTCAAAGTAGTCAATTTTGTTAAAAGTACAGCAATATTGCAGGAGTTAATTGCAGATGCCATCTGGTTCCATTTCTGTATAGTATGACCTCCTATTGATTGTAGTAGTTAGGCTATGTTGGGTGCAAGTAACAAGAAAAGTAGAGCAGGCTAAACAGCCAGGAGCTCAGTTTTCGCCTTGACGGGCCCAGAGGAAGGTAGGTGCTGGCACAAGTTTGTCAGCCTCCTGATGCCACTGGGGCCCACAGAACAGGGCGAGCTGCATGTCCAGCAGTGCATATATGCTCAACGTCAAAAGAAGGAGACAGACAGAAAGACAAAGTGGTTTTGTCTGGACAGATTTTGTCTTTTTATCAGGAAGGAAACCTTCCTCCCACCCGTCTCCTGGCACACCACCCTTTGTTCCTCCATGCTTCTAGTGGATCTCGTCTTGAGTTCAAATCGTCCACACTGTCCCATGCTCACTTGTTACCCAGTCACTGGCCACAGGGAAGGAAATTTGGTTAACAGAGTGATATCATCAGGAATCCTCCCAGGCCTGGCTCATCTTGGCTTCAAGGGATCTCAACCAGATGCCTAACAAATCAAAGGGGCATTGACAAGGATACCTGCAGGTGGGTTCGGATAGCTGGCTGCTGTGTAACCACTAAGACGTCTGCATGTCGATGACAGAATTATTATTTCACAAGGAGGAGTTGTTTGATTGAAATCAGTGTAAGCCTCTTTATCCAAAGATAATAGAACAAAAAAATTCATTTTAAAACATCCATATTTTCCTGTACAAGTAAAACAAATAATGAGGTCGCATTTATTGAAGGCAATTGGAATAAAAATGTAACTTAAGACTCGAGATTGTATTTCCTTTCAAATGACAATATGCGTATTTCAGACCACACTTTAATCTGTAGTTTTGAAATATGCAAAGTGCTTTTTGTACTAAGAAAATAGAATGATTAATATAACTACTACACATTCTACATCCTTTTTCTAGTAAAACATCAGTTTTCTTCAATGTAGTCAGTGTTGCACCATTATTTTAAAGGCCATGGACAGTAACAATATGTTTTTGAAAACTAAATCCTAGATGGCGGTGACAACGTGTAAATGTACTCATTTATATATAATGAAATGTTGAATTCCTAAAAGGCAACTCTAATTAAATGGAAGAGAGAGAAACTCCACTGTTTGGTCGCATTCAATTTGTCATACATCTCAATAAGACACAATTACTTATTTAATGTTTTAATGATTTGGTTAATGCTGTGCCACCCTTATAAATAACTAACATGGTAACATCAGAGGACAATGTTAAGAAAAGGGAGAAATATTTCAAATTGCATGTATTTAAAACAATGCTACTTATAATTTAATCATCTCAATTCTGTGACATTAATAATTTATCAGAAGCTGCAGCCTGGGTAGCAGCTCAATATGTGTAATTCATCTCATGGAGTCACTGCTGATGGTCAGTTAACCTAATAAGTCCAGAATGATTCAGCTTCCTAAAAGATAATTTAGTAACTGTCCAGCAGTTGGTTCCTTTAGAAATTTCATCATCTGTCATCCTCTGCATAAAGTTCCGGTAGAATTGTGCTAGGAATGGTGGGGCTTGGATTAAATACTGAACTGCATTCAGGTAGTTCTTGCATAAATAGTCAGTGTCACTGTCAGATGTTTTCTGATAGCAGCATATCAAGAATTCACAATTACTGGGGTCTGTTAGGGTAATATGGTTTTATTCTCAAACTATGTGAAAACATCTCCTTCTTCGAAGACCAAGACTGACTTGTTTTCTTAATCCCATAGCCCTCAGCTTCATAGAATTTCATGTGCTATTTATTCTGGGCATCAATCATCAAATGTCCCTTGTGATTTAGAAGGCATATGTATGTCAGAGTCAGAATTTTCTTATAATATCAAAAGCAAGGAGGTGGATGGTGGTCTACGTATTTCACTAGTAGACTTTGAGGCATAGGAGAGCATGAATCACAGCGAGAAACCTAAATAGAAGGGAGGAACAATTCAAAACAGAAAACTAAACTTTAAGATTGTATGTGTGCGCTGGTGAGCGTGCATGTCCATTTATAACATAGTATTCTACCTTGGTAACGAGTTGCCAATTAAGCAATTTTGCTACTAAGGAAACAGTCCTAACTTGGAAACATGTTACTTTCATTCCATAGCACAAGGGGAAATCTAAGTCAAGATCAGCAACAGCATCTTTCCTAGACTAAGATAATAATCAGGTA
This sequence comes from Papio anubis, assembly GCF_008728515.1. NCBI lineage: Eukaryota > Metazoa > Chordata > Mammalia > Primates > Cercopithecidae > Papio > Papio anubis. The sequence continues at coordinate 99,844,123 of NC_044989.1, forward strand.
AATCTGCCATGAGAAATCACAGTGTATTACCATTTCTCATTCTTAAGCAAAGATCAGCTGCAAACAACAGGACACTATCTCATGTAGCGAGTTATTTGCGTTGGGTTTTACTGAATAGTCTGAAAAAAGCATTAATCCTTTGCTTCAGTCCTGAATTTAGTGGCTGGGTTGAGTTCCTGTTCTCTGGCATGAATACAGCATAACAGACAAGGCATCCTTCTCATCCCGACCTTTCCTGAGGCTGCAGGAGTAAAGGCGACTGTGAGCTGTGACTGCTTGATTGGTTGGGAGTATTTATGAATGGATTTTTTTTCTCAGTCCTTGAGCCAGTTCATTCACACCTGCGTGTTTCTAATCTCAGAAAACTGCTGAGTTTTGTTCTTAGAAACAAAGGTATCACTAGGACCATAACTAGTTACTAAGTCATGACTTTTGTCATGCCCTTGAATACATCCATCATTTTTCTTCCCATCACAGATCTGTCCTGTTTTTTTAACTTGAGAGGCTGATCCATGAGAGTCCAATAATTTGGACTCTCAAATCATTTTCCTGTTGATTTACTTCCTTATGACTTGGGACCTATACATAAATAACCCTTTTATTGTCATTAAAATCTTTTTCACGGCATTGTAGTATTTATAATCAATATGTTGTTTATAATTTAGAAAACTCTTTGGAATTATTTTATGAGATTTAAAGAGAAACTTCATGCCTTTTTTTTTTATTTGTCCAGGAAAAAAGAAAAAACAAAAAAGGAGAAGGTGGGGGAAGGAGAAGATGCATACTTTAAAAATGTAAGTAGTTATATGGGAGAAAGGAAATGCAGGAGCAGGGGAGAAATGTGTGAAATACAAACAAAAAGACAAAAATTGATTCTGTGAAGAATGAAGTGAATTAAAGCAAGCAAGGAGAGCCGCTTAGCAGAACAGGCTGTCCTCCACGTACGAGGATCTTGCCAGTGAACTTTGCAAGAGTCTCTAAAGTAAGAACAGAGATATAAATGCCCACCAGGAACCAGACACAAGGAAAACACTTTTTTTTTCCAGGCAGAAAAAGAAAGAAACGATATGTTTAACACGCACCGACCGTCTATACGGTGCCAACTGCGTTCAAAAGCTCGTCTCTCAAATGAAAACCATGCTTGCTTGGACTCTGCAGATCAAACAAAGCTGTTTGAAGATAATTATGCTCTAATCCATCTGTAGTCTCCTTGTAGGTGTTTGGGAAAGTGAACTCAATTTTCAATAGGAGAATCTTCCCTAATATCTCGGGTCAATAGGATTGCTGGCGAGAGACCCCATTTGAAAGGAACTGGGTACGGATCGAAGGCCCTTGCTAGGTGGTGGATTTTTATGACGTTTGAGTCTTCACTTTACTTTTGCTTTTCTCTCAAAGCCAAGAACAGAAAGAGATCATGTCTCTTCGTTGTAACTGTATTTCTGTTGTGGGCACTTTGCACTCAAACATTCAAGTCTTATTTATAATCAACAAGGTTATGATTTTCCTTTCTCTGTTTCCTCTTTTATTTTTGCCATATTTGGCAACAGAAGATTGGCAAGGCATTCTCCTTTTCAGCATACATCCCTGCTCAAGGACTTGATTAGCACATTTTTGCCAATAAAGCAGGCAGTAATTAGTTTTTAATAATCAGTACATTTCTGCTAGATCAGCATGCGATTCCGAAGCCTGAGATTATTTTAAAAACAGTACTCAATAGCACAGGATGTCACATATTAACTTTGGGGCAAATATAGCTTTTAGAATAATGTTTTGAAAAGCAGTCCCCTGTAAATATAAGGTGGTATGGCACCATCTGGAGACTGGTTTTCTGACATATGGCTTGAATTAACAAGTTTAAAACTGTTAGGATCAGTTTTTCTTTCACTGAAGGCAAAAACCACAAGATTCAGAAGTGAAATATGCTCCAGTCACTGATACAAAGGCTCACCAAACGCGGGGCCTCTTGGGCTAGATTTTTTTGTTGGCAGTCAGCGCAAGTTATCAATAGTAAGGCAAGTCGTAACACGACGAGAAATCACAAGGCTGCCAAGGCTTAAGATTTCACTTCAAATAGCGCTTCCATGGGCCCACACCACACTCCCTAGCAAAGGACATTGCCTTTTTTTTTGAAAGTGGCTTTTGAATTATGATTATTACATCCTCAACATAAATTGTTGTTCTTGGGTTGACATGAAAGATATTTGAAAAGACAAACTTGAGTGACAGATGGCAACGGTGTCTTCTGATCTCTCCTAATTGAACTTTTGTACAATGAATTGAACAGGAGAAGTTCAAAGATCCAGGATCTGTATTACACAAATATTGTTTCATTTAATCAAAACTGTCTTTGAAGTGTGGTGCTTGTGGGCCACCTGTAGCTTTGAAATTTAAAGTCACATAAAGCCTTTGGTGATACTTGAAGAGGACAGGATGCAGCTAGAATAATTGCTGGACAAAAAAGGATAAAAAGTGAAGATGCGAATGAAGGCAGTTTTCATATTCATGATTCCTTTTATTGCCCTTTCATTTTTTCAGCAAGCTGAGCTCTCTAAAGTTGTAAAGAAAAGCATTCGTGCATTCAGACACTTACAGGGCTGATTTTCGTCATTGAAAATGTATTTGTTTGTGGTTCAGCATCTAAACTATAATTATTCCAGCTTTGAAATATCCCATCAGGGTTAAGTTAAGCCCGGCTAATCTGATTCTACTTTCTCTGTCTGCAACTCCCTGTTTGAAGATGATTATAAAATTTCTCTCATAGAGATCTGGAAATTCAGTTCTTTTTTAAATCTTGGCATCAAATACGTTTGTGGCCAGAATCGGAAACCTCTATTGAGATAGAATATTTTGCTAAAAAAGGGGAAGTGTTATTGAAATGATATTTTATATTTACACAGTTTGCAAAATACTATCAGGTGTGTTGTCACCACTTAATACACAGAACAACTCTGGGACATAGTCATCTTGCCATTTTATAGATTAAAAACAGCAAAAACAAAAGCCCGAGGCTTAGAAGTCTTAAATGATTTGCCTAATAGGTCACAGTTCGTCAGCAGCAGGAGGCAGATGACCTTGGGATTGGAGTTCAGGCTCCCAGCTCTGTCCATCATGTCCCTTCCCACTGGCTGGTCTCTCCAGTCACTTTCCTTGCAGTGTGACGCTCCCTCAGAGTGGAAGGGAGCTGCGTTTCAGGCCCTGTGGAAGCTGGTCCTTGGTCTCTTTGGTTGCCACTGTCATCTATGCCCTCTACCATATGAGGGCAGCAGGAAAGCAATGAGATGTGGGGAGGGGGAGCAGAGGCAGCAAGGCATTTGAGTCACATGAAAACTCAGTATCCTGGGGTCTTGCTTTGTTAATCAACAGGGCACTCACTGCGCTTAAAAAATAGGTTTCATGGGAGCCCAAGATGGCGGATCACAAGGTCAGGAGTTCAAGACCAACCAGACCATTATGGTGAGACCCCCATCTCTATTAAAAATACAAAAAAAAAAAAAGAAACAAAAATCAACCAGGTGTGATGGCAGGCGCCCGCCGTCCGAGCTACTTGGGAGGCTGAGGCAGAAGAATTTCTTGAACCTAGGAGGTGGAGGCTGCAGTGAGCAGAGATCGTGCCATTGCACTCCAGCCTGGGTGACAGAGCAAGAATTGTCTCAAAAAAAAAAAAAAAAAAAAAAAAGGTTTCAAGTGAATCCATGTTCTTGCTATAAATAGGTATACAGGCCTTTCTGTGAAAGCATTCTAGAAAACCTTTTCACAATGTGCCCTCTTCATATAGATCAGATAGCAAGTCCATGTGATTCCTCTGGATCCCCAGATACTGTTCTTCTATAAGTACTTTTAGATGTGTGGAGGCCTGTAGTGAATGTAGTAACGATTCTTTTCTTTATTTTTTTTTTTTTTGAAGCATTTGTTTCTGCCCTGAGATGAGTCTTTTTGGCCTAGTTGGGGAAATTTCACTTAGTTTAAAAATCAGGAGAATCACAGAACAGACAGCAATCTTTGGGAGCATTTGGTTCCATACAGCTAGGTTACAAACAAGACAACTGAGGCTTAAGAAACGTTACTTATAGAAAATCGCAGAACTACTGAGGTTGGCACCCAGGCCTCCTGTCTCCCCTTTCCCTAGGCTTTTTTTAAGTCAAACTACCTGTCCTAAATGTTATCTACTAAAACAAAACAAAAAACAGACAAAAAGTACAATGTTTCAGGCATCTCGATCCATTATTCTCTCAATCCCCTGCTGTCTTTTATCCTTCTTCAGAGGATAGCCATCACCTACTTGACCTATCACATATTTATGGTTTATTATTTGTCTTCCCAGCCCCCCAGCCCCCAGGAGAACGTAAGTGGTAAACATACTGGTAAATGCTTAACAACCAGCTCTCTGAAGAGAAGGAAAAAACAATGACTTGTAGCATTTGCTGATTTTGTGGTGTGAATCCACCCACCAGTGGTTGATGTCAAGCTATGAATGTGGCTCAACACAAAGGTGAAGATACAAGTCTACTAAACTTGCGGAGACACTCCAATTGTTTCACAAAGGCTCTGGCTGTATCCCCAATGTCTAGAATGGAGCCTGGCATGTACTGACTGCTTAATAAATATCTGGAACTGCCTTATGGGAGTCATGAGGCTAGTTTTCCAGAAACTACTGGAATTCTGCTGCTCTGAATTTCCCCCTAACGTGCAAGGCTACAGCATCCCTTCCTTGGGGAGAATGTTCATTTTCCCAGCTTGTCTCTTTCTGGTTGTTGGACATTGGCCAGATTCTGTTTTAACTTAAACTTTAAGTGAAAAAAAAAAAAAAAAGCATAAAGGGTTTGTCAGGTGAAATTTTAAAAGCAGATTGAGAAAAACTAGATTATCGTAATGAGACTCGTGTTTGGGAACATTGTGATAACAATGTGATTCTTTCTCTTCCTCTTCGTTTTTGAACACTTGGGATGACATCATTCATTCTCTCCTTGGGGGTGCAGGTCCAGCCCTCTGGCAAGCATTTCTACAACCTTTCCCTCTGCAGCCTCTGCCTAGAAGCCACTCGCAGGAAACTAGTAAGCTCTGACCAAGGCTTTAAGCAACTGGAGAATCAGTGTCTTTGTGGCGGATAATATAACCCATTATGAACTGAGTTGTATGCTTTAATAATGAGAAAAATAAATCCCAATTCTGCTCTGGTAATTAGTGTAACTGGAACTTATGTCGAAACCAAATGCGGGAGGGCTTTGTTCGGTCATATACTTTTGACATTTTTATGTGCAAAACACTGTAAGAAACGAGGCCACCATGAAAAACATGTCCAACCATTTTGGTAATCTTGAAGTTAAAATATCCATGAATGCACAAAGGAAGAAAAGGGATACAAAATGAAAAATTAAAACCACATCCTCCTGTCTTGTAGAAGAAAGGTGCATCTTCAAATACAGAGCAGCTCTCTCAAAGGGCAGTCATTTTTAAACATGAATTTTAATGTTTTCTGTAGAGTTCCCAAAACATGACCAACAAGGCCTAACAGCAACTCTGTATATTTTTCACACAAATATATACATTGCACATGTGTATTTTATATAAATTATTAAGAGAGATGAGTGTCTTTTTGGACCTTTCTTACTGCAGCATGTAGTATAACTTACATTAAATTCCACAGGAACAGTGCAAATCAACAAGACATTTAGCCTGAAGATTTCAGTCCTAGCATAAGCAAACAGTCTACTGGAAATGTATGCATTCAGAAATTTCAGGAAATTTATACCTTTCAGAAATTCATATATTCAGATATTTTATTTGGGGGCACACATTTAATTTCAAGCAAATGATTTGAGGGGAAACATCTTAACTATGGAAAACTCTTAACGAAATATAAAAGGCTGCAAAAAAAAAATGGCTTTGTGTTAGGGCACATTGAATACCTGAGTGATCATATACCCCTTGGAGGCAGCACTCATAGGCAGACAGCTTTGTGCATCATCCCCCCACACACACTGTGTGCTCAGCCAACATACACTGATTAGGATGAGGGGAAATGATTCAAATGGACTCAAAAGCTAACTGAAAATGTACCCTTGTGATTCATAATTGACAAGGGAAGACTTCATTTTGGATTGATTATTTACACGACACTTGTATGTCTCCTTATGAACACTCTGACTTCTACATTTATCAGAGTAATGTTGACTTAAAATGAAAAAGAAAATTTTAGGCACTGTGGTTCTTCAAAAGCAGCCCAGTTTAGTTGCCTAATGTTGGTTCCAATGGAAAATATAATATTTGTATTTTTCTTTTTCCTCTAATGAATATCTTGAGGAAAATCTAAACCATGTTGGCCTGTTAAATGAAGAAAGTGATGGAAATACAGACATAGGAGGGGAGTGTTTTTTGGGTTTTTTTTTTTTCCTATTTACATGAAACTGGCTAATAGCCAAGCAGTCTGGTGTTTCACTTTAAACATACAGTCGTTTACCCCACAGAGCATAAGTCAGCTGCCTTACCTGAGACAACCTGTTCCCTTCCAGAGCTGTTCTTTTAACGAGGTTTGTTTTGAACTTATTCATAATCAGCCATCACAGGGACATTAATACAGTTATTTTAAGGCAAGGATCTGTTCAATGATTACCAGTCCGTCAAAACACAACTGGTAACTCCCAACTAAGAAGTGCAATAACTTATTTAATGTGCTGAATGAAACTCTTGAGAGCATTAAAAAATACTTTGTATTTTTAAAGTATACATAATCATAAAACCAGAGCTTAATTCTACGTTCTACATACAGGTGCAAAACAAAACAAAGCCAAAAAAGAAAAGGGAAAAAAAAAATCCCCCAGGTTTTCTTACGAAAGGCATTAAGACTAAATTCCCTATCAACAATTGCACTGTCTTTCTTTTAAATATGCTGCTCTAGGAAGCTTGAAGAAATTTTTAAATTTAAAAATTATAATGCTATGTATGAAGGAAAATATTTAGAATTGTAGGGATTTCTGCAGCCTAGAAAACTACTTTGTGAGGGTCAAGGATGGTCAGTAAACAAGGCAGAGCAGACCACCATTTATACCTTTAATTTCCCCTCCCTAACGGATAAATGTTATAATTCTTGAAAGCTTTCATTAGAGAACTTTCCAAGTGAAAAAGAAAAGTCTAGTCAAAAAAGGGGCATTAGCTTAGCTTTAAAATAAATGAGCTTTTATCACTCAGGTGAAGTGTGCTATATCTCTTTCTCTCTTCCCTACCCATCTCTCTCACTCTCTCACTCTCCCCCTTCCATCCACCCCCTTCTCTCTGTCTTAGGCAAACAGGTATATTAATAGATCATAACCACAGCATTTTGCTAACAGTCACAAAGCTATATTTAAATGTAGAGTGCCTCTGCCATGAATTCTATAGTATCTTTATAATCTTATCTTAAAAATACTTGCTATGGCACAGCATCGTTGATCCCAGGTGTGTGACCATGACCTAAGAGATCTAGCTATGGCCAACCTCTTTCTTCCTCACCCTCCAGGAGAGGCTGCAGGTGGAGGTGGCCCCAGGCTGACCCCTGCCCTTCAAAGAACAGGAGGTAAATCTAAATGGGCCCTTAGCTTTTTAGCTCCCAGGTGAGCTGATTTGGAGGAACTTTGCTCCTTTTAACCTGATAATTAAAACACACAAGAGTTTGCATTGAAGGGGCCCAGAGGCGCTGACCCAGGTAGACTCAGATTCCTTTCTGGCTTCCAGTGTCCATGAGACCCCCGCCCTGCCCCCAGTCACACATCCATTCACTGCAAGATAATTATGCAAATATATACTAACTAGGCTTAGTTCCCTACTTAGACTTCCTTCCCACTCCCTGCATCCTAGCATGGGTGCTGACAGTGTTTTGGAAGAGTTACTAAATAGCTGGAAGGCTTTCTGAATATATCTATCCTGGCCTGTCAAAGCTAGAACGGCGACGGTCCATCTGGGCCTGAAAGACAATTTCCATGGTGTAAAATACTCTTTCAATTCTTTCCTACCATAGACAACCAGCTGGTGCTACAGTGAGACAGCCAAATCCACTGTGTGTAGACCTCCGCTCCAAGCTACAGAATGGCCTGGGATGACCCTGAGGCCGCATCTTCAGAGCAGTGAGCACAGGCCTTTCTGAGGGGAGAAGGCAGGTCTGGTATTAGCGCCATCGTCTAGCGCCGAGGCTGTGGAAGGCAACAATGGCAGGATATGCAAAACGGTTGAAACATTAATAAAAACGTATTTTTTTTTCCAACTTTCTGGATATTAAGCACAGAAAAGGATTCATGGGGAAAAGAGCCTAAAGTTTTTCAAACAAATGCCTACTTTTCAAATGTCTATCTTACCCAGAAGCCCTATCTGGCACATTTCTGTTGTGTGATTCTGTATACCATTATAAAATCATAAACAGCATTTGAATCTGGCTATGTGGGCACAGTGGAGGAGACCGTTTCTTTCCCTGGAAGTCCTGGGATTCTGCTCACCCTTTCGTTCTTCTAAAAACATCATTTGCGAATGTGCTTCGGTACTGATGTATATAGAGTATGTATGAGCCATGTGGGCCTGAAAGTGATTCAGACTCCTCAGTAAGGATTTCTGGATACCCATCTATTATTATTATTATTATTATACTTTAAGTTCTATACATGTGCACAGCATGCAGGTTTGTTGCATATGTATACGTGTGCCATGTTGGTCTTTCATCCATATCACGTCTTCTGGGAAGGATGAGAAACATGACTCTTTTCTGAACCACCAGGTCAAGGTGAGTAAGACTCAATATTTAGTAAGGAGCCACAAAACACAGGCCAAATGATCAAGCAATGGAAGTCCTTAGGGCTCCATACTGCGCTGCCAGCCCAGAATCAAAGGCAAAGGCCTGGGAAAGCAGACAGAGCTAGCAGCAGCCTGGGGGAGAGTAAAGCCAGTCATTGCACTGTTCATTGGTCAAAAAGTCAGGAAGAGCAAGAACAAACAAACGAACAGAGAACAAGTTGATTTTCTCAGGCAAGGTAAGCGTCAAAAAGGGTGGAAAAGTTTCTGGGGAAAGTGGTCATGGCACCCTGCGGGGGGTGGAATAATTCTTACGGACCTTGAGTAAGCAGCTTTGACCTTGAATGAGTGACTTTGATAACCACTACTCATACAGCTTTTTCCCTAAACCTCAAGCCTTTGTTTTTATCAGGACCCCTGTGGAGAATGCAGGCCATAAGAGGTCAGTTGCTGACTGCCCTGGGCAGGGCCTTGCCTTCACAGTTCTCAGTATTCAGAAACTTCTTGCTGGTGTCCCAGGAGCAGGCAATACCCCTGTCTCAATGACATCTGGTTTGGCAGCCCTCTGACTACGCTACTACAGCCAGGAGAAAAATCTCCAATCAATATGTCCTGGTTTAATCATGAGCTTGGCCAGTTTAAATAGAAATTTGTCCTCTGCTAGTGTGACCAATGTATTCCTTGCCATCATTGGACAGGTAGGTCAGGGCGGGAGTGTGCTCATGAGAACCTCACTCATGGGATGCCACACAGGAAGAGAACACCATCTGGATTTATTCTGTGCTATTGCCAGGGTTGTAGAGAAAAGCAGTAGAGGTTGACAGTGTCCGTGTACCATTCCAGAATCCCTGATGATTACAGTAGTGAGCCCTGTGATGGAAAAATGCGACTGAATCTCTCAAGCTTATGATGTCTCTGAACTTGGCAACATTGCTGTTTGTTGCTAAGAGCCCACCCTACTTATTCACATACAGTCAAGAACGTCCCTCACTTTTGTAAATGAGTTTCAGAAAAATATGGCTCCCTCAGGCATACTGACATCTCTGACATGTGACAAGCAATGTGTGTCTAGACTGCTTAGAATTGACCTGAAAGGTAACCATACCCCAAGTCTGCTTGGGTGCCAGTAGTATCCTGGTACACAGTTTAAAAAGAGGCCTATGACAAATTAAAATTAAATGAGATGCCACTACATACCAACTAGCATTGTTAAAATTAAAGCCTGATGATTCCAAGTGATGACAAGGCTGAGGAGCAACTGACTCTTAGAATACACTAACAATGGAAGTGTAAATTGATTGAAAATTTACACTATGACTGTGGGAAGCTATGTAGATAGCAGATAGTAGCACTATCTACTAAAGTTGAAGACATCCATATCCTTTGAACCAGCAATGCCATTCTTGTGTATATAACCAATAGAACTACTCAGACATACTCATTAAGAGACTGATACATAAATGCTTACAGCAATATTATTCATAATAGCATGAAATGTGGAAAAGCAAATAAATCTCCTTGATTGTCAAAATAGATAGTTTCTGGTCTTACATTTAAGCCTCTAATCCATTTTGAGTTGATTTTTGTATATGGTGAGAGATAGGGGTCAAGTTTCATTCTTCTGCATATGTATATTTAGTTTTGCTAGTGCCATTTTTTAAAAGGGCATTCTTTCCCTGATGTGTGTTGTTGGCATCTTTGTTGAAAATCATTAAGCTATAAATATGTGAATTTACTTCTTGATTTTCTATTCTGTTCCATTGTCCTATGTGTCCATTTTTATATCAATACCATGCTCTTTTGATTATTATGGCTTTATAGTAGGTTCTGAAGTCAGATAAAGTGATGCCTTCGGTTTTGTTCCTTTTATTCAGTATTGCTTTGGCTATTGGAAGTCTTTTGTGATTCCACATGAATTTTAGGATTATTTTTTCTATTTCTGTGAGAAATGCTGTTGGTATTTTGATAAGGATTGCCTTGAATCTGTAGATTGTTTTGGGTAGCATGATCATTTTAATAATTTTTTTTTCAATCCATGACCATCTTATGCTTTTTCATTTGTTTGTGTAATCTTGGATTTATTTTTTCATCCATGATTTATAGTTTTAAAATTGTAGAGGTCTTTCACCTCCTTGGTTAAATTTATTATGAGTATTTTATTTTATTTTTGTAGCTATTTTAAATGGGATTGCTTTCTTGATTTCTTTTTCAGCAAGTTCACTATTGGTGTATAAAAATGCTACTGATTTTTATTTTTATTTTTATTTTTTGAGGTGGAGTCTCACTCTGTCACCCTGGCTGGAGTGCAGTGGCATGATCTCAGCTCACTGCAACCTCGGCCTCCCGGGTTCAAGCGATTCTCCTGCCTCAGCCTCCCAAGTAGCTGGAATTACAGGTGCCTGCCACCACCCCCAACTAGTTTTTGTATTTTCAGTAGAGACAGGGTTTCACCAGTTTGTCTAGGCTGGTCTCGAACTCCTGACCTCAGGTGATCTGCCCATCTCGGCCTCCCAAAGTGCTGGGATTACAGGCATGAGCAACCGCGCCTGGCTGCTAGTGATTTTTGTATGTTGATTTTGTATCCTGCAACTTTACTGACTTTGTTATCAATTTTAAGAGTTTTTTGGTGGAGTCTTCAGGGTTTTTTTCTATATAAGATCATTTAGTCTGCAAAGAGAATCACTTTGACTTCCTCTTTTCCTGTTTGGATGCCTTTTAGTTCTTTCTCTGCCTAATTGCACTTGCTAGTACTTCAGTGCTATGTTGAATCAGAATGGGTAAATAAATTATGCTGTACTCATAGCGTAAACTAACTATCCTAGTGTGTCCAGAACTAAGAAATTTCCAGGAACATAGAATTTCCAGTACTAAAACACAACTGTTTGGGTTTTAGACACAGTGTGTAAAAAGGTTAGAAGTTACCACTCCATCCTAAGAAATAAAAAGCAGATAAAACTGAAAAATCAACAACTCTTCTTAGATAAGTCAGAGAAATGAGGTCACAGGATAAACTTCCATCTCAAAATTGGACAAACAAACAGGTGAATACAGAGAATCACAACTTAACCTGAGCAGAAACCACAAGTTGAAACCAGTGCCAGGGTAGGGAAATTAAGCAACTAATTTCTGGAGGATCTGTGTGGACAAGTCTGAAAGTTAAAAAGTCCAGGGGGGTTTGGCTGCAGTCACTCATGCCCGTAATCCCAGAACTTTGGGAGGCTAAGGCAGGATTGCTTTAAGCCAGGAGTTCCAGACCAGCCTGGGCAACAAAATGAAAGCCTGTCTCTGCAATTTTTTTTTTTTTTTTTTTTTTGCTGACATGGTGACATGTACCTGTAATCCCTGCTACTTTGGGGAGCAGAGGCAAGAGGATCTCCTTAACCCAGGAGTTTGAGATTGCATTGAGCTATGATCATGCCACTGCACTCCAGCTTCGGTGGCAGAGGAAGACCTTGCCTCTTAAAATTTTCTTTTCTTAATTTTAAAATTTTTTTAAAGATTTAAAAATTCTATCCCAGTTCTCACTACTCTAATCATCAGGGATTTCAGAATGGTACATGGACATTGTCAGCCTCTGCTGTTTTTCTCTACAACTTTGGTAGTAGCACAAAATACATCCAGATGGTATGCTCTTCCTAAGTTTCTCTAAATTAAAAATTTTTTAATTAAAAAAAATCATGTGGGGCTCCCACACTTTTGTAGGTTTTACCTCCTGAGATACTATTAAATTATCATACTGAATATCAGAGAAAATCCTGTCAGGATTCCAGCAGGGGCAGAGGTAAAGTAACCGTTTTTGAAACACCCCAGAGCAGCAGTCCCCAACCTTTTCGGCACCAGGGACTGGTTTCCTGGAAGACAATTTTTCCACAGATGAGGTGGGGAGATGGTTTCAGGATGACACTGTTCCACCTCAGATCATCAGGCATTAGATTCTCATAAGAAGCACACCTCCTACATCCCTCGCATGAGCAGTTCACAATAGGGTTCACGTTCCTATGAGAATCTAATGCTGCCATGGATCTGACAGGAGGCAGAGCTCAGGCGGTAATGCTGCCTTGCCCACCACTCACCTCTTGCTGTACAGCCCGGTTCCTAACAGGCCACGGACTGGTACCAGTCCACAGCCCAGTGTTTGGGGGTTCCTGCCCCAGAGCATACTGTGCTCCTTAACAAGATATGCCCTCAGCAGAAACTACTTAGAACCAAACTTTCTGGAGTTTTATTAGAGCCTAACTTACCTGGGGAAAAGGAAATGTCACACTCCAGGCCCCGCTAGCCATCCCGTCCCACCTAAGGATGGGAGAGAACTGAGAAGAACTTTTGAAAATCACAGTCCAGAGATACAGCCTTATTAAAAGACTGAAACCTAGTCATAGGACTATAAAACACTTCCCCTCTCATACACCTTACCACTATATTGCTAAATGCCTCTTCTTCTTTTACCAAGTATGTCATGTCCATCTTTCAACAGAAAATTACAAGGCATACTAAAAAATAATGAATTCAGTTGAACAGCCTGAACAAACATCAGAACAACAGTCAGATACAGCAGGAATGTCAGAACTACCAAACCAGGAATTTTTTAAAGTTATGGTTAACATGCTAAGGGCTTTAAATGGAAAAAGTAGACAACATGGAAGAACAGATGGATAAGGTAAGCAGAGACATGACAATTCTAAAGATGAATAAAAAATACATGCTAGAGATCAAAAACACTATAACAAAAATAAAGACTTTGATGAGTTTATAAGTAGTATTATCACAACAAGGAAAGAAACTCTGAGTTTGAGGATATCACAATGGAAGCTTTCAATACTGAGAAAAAGAGGGGAAAAACAAAAAATCAGAGTATCTAAGAATTGCAGAGCAGCTACGAAAGATGTAGCAGATGACTAATGGGAACACCAGAAAAAGAATTAAGAGAGAAAGAAAGAGAAGCAACATTTAAAGCAATAACGACAAAATATTCCTAATTCCTCCTTTTGTCCCTGGATCATTGCTTTTATTCATTTCACTTACATATAAGCATATATATTTACACTCATGTATTCACAAAATGACACTGTGGTCAATGGCAGCCTACATATATGACAGTGATCCCATAAGCTCAACAAATTCCCCCAAAGGCCCAATTTTCCCAAATTAATAACAGACAGAAAACCACAGGCCCAGGAACTCAGATAACATGAAGCATAAAACAAAACAAAACAAACAAAACATTTTACCACTTCTCAAAAACCATGCAAATAAGACAACAGTGGAGTGAAATACTTAAAGCATGAAGAGAAAAAAAAACTCACCAACCTAGAATTCTGTACTCTATTAAATTATACTGTAAAATCAAGGAGAAACACTTTCTTAGACAAACAAATACGGAGCAAATTTTTTGCTAGTAGACCTGCCTTGCAATAAATGTTAAAAAATTTTTTCAAAGAAAAGGAAGATGATATAAAAAAGAAACTGATGTAAATTTAAAAAGAAAGAACATCAGAGAATGAATAAGTGAAGGTAAAATAAAAACTTTTTTATTATTAATTGATCTAACAGACATTATTTTCAAAATAGAAGCAATAATGTTTACATTATTTAGTATATATATGCATGTGTATACATATATGTATGTAAATATGTGTATATATACACACACATACAGTCATATGTGTCATTATGTGTCACACAACGACAGGGATACATCTTGAGAAATGTGCTCTTAGTTGATTTCATCATTAAGTAAATATCATAGAATGTACTTATGCAAATCTAGATGGTACAACCTCCTATATACGTAGGTTATATGATATTGCCTATTACTCCTAGGTTACCGACCTGTACAGCATGGTACTGAATACTGTAGACAATTGTAACACCATGGTAAGTATGTGTGTATCTAAATATATCCAAATGTAGAAAAGGTACAGCAAAAAATATGGTATTATATTTTTATGGGATCACTATCATACATGCAGTCTATTATTAACCGAAATGTCATTATGTGATGCATGAGTATATACACATATATGCCTATATATAAGGGAAATGAAGGAAAGCAATGACACAGGGCACAAAGAAGGAAATTAGGAATGTTTTGTTATTATAATTACTTGCTCTACCTGTGAAATGGTACTTTGTTATTTGAAAGTAGACTTGGATTTGTTGTTAATGTATGTTCTAAAATCTAGGGCAACAACCCCAAAAAAGTAAATTATATATACATATATATACACATACACCCACACATATACACACACATACATGTATATATATATAAAATATGGTAAAACAGCAGAGAAAATGATATCATATAAAATGCTCAAATGAAACCACAATAGGCAGAAAAGCTATGGAAGACAAAAATAGGAACAAAAATTAGGGCAACAAATAGAGACAATAACAAATATGACAGATATTAATCCAACTATATCAATAATCGTCTTAAACATCAGTGTTCTAAATACACGATTTGAAAGACAAAGATTGTCAGAGTGGATCAAAAAATAAGGTTCAACCTATTTTCTGTAAGTTATTGACAAGAAACCCACTTTATGTAAAGATATATAGAGAATAAAACTAGTGGAATAAAGAAAGAAAATGGGAGCAGCTATATTTCAGACTGAGTAGGTTTCAGGGCAAAGAAATTAGTTAGGGAAAAAGAGGGGCATTATATAATGATAACGGGGTCAATACTCCCAGAAGACATACCAATTCTTAATGTGTATTTGCCTAATAATAGAGTATCCAAATACATGAGACTGAGCTTTAAGAAGAAACATTAATCCACAATCATAGTTGAAGACTTAAACATCCCTGTATCAGAAATGGGGAGATTTCAAAGCCAGAAGATCATAAAGAACACAGCTCAACTTACCAGCACCATCAACTGAATATAATTGATATTTATAGACCATTTCATTCAACAACAGCAGAAAACCCATACTCTTAAACTCACATGAAATAGTCACAAAGATAGACCACATTCTGATCCATAAAACAATCATAATCAGCTCAAAAAAATAGAAATCATAACAATGTTTGCTCTCAAACCAAAACAGAATTAATCTAAATATCAATAACAGAAAGAGAGCTGAAACATCCCAAAATACTTGGAGATTTTATAACATACTTTTAAATAACACAGAAGTCAATGGAGACTATCAAGAGATATTTTAAAATATTTTGAACTAGATGAAAACGAAAATATAATTTATTGGAATATGTGGGATATACTGAATGCAGTGCTTAGAGGTAAATTTATAGCATTGAATGCATATATGAGAAAATCTAAAATCATTCTTCTAAGCTTTCACCTTCAGAAACTAGAAAAAAAAAGTAAATTAAATTTAAAGTAAATTTTAAAAAAAGAAATAATAAAAATTAGACCAGAAATAAATGAAATTTAGAACAGGAAATCAATAGAGAAAATTAATAAAACCTAAAGCTGTTTCTCTGAAAAGAGCAATAAATTGATAAACCTTTAGCCAGGCTAAGAAATGAAGTAAGAGAATACAAATTACTAATATCAGAAATTAAAGAGCAGATATTACTACATGGCCCATGGACATATAAAGGTAATAAAAGAGTATTGTTAACAACTCTATGCCCACAAATGTGAAAATCTAGGTGAAACAAAAGAATTTCTTGAAACACACAAGATGTCTAAACTCACACAAAAAATAGACAATATGAATAGGCCTATATTTTGTAAAAAATAAATTAATAACCTAAAACAGAAGGTGTCAGGCCCAAATGGGTTCCCTGGGGAATTCTATCAAACACTTAAAGAAGAATTTATATAAATTGTCTACAATTTTTTCTAGAAGATAGAAGCAGAGGGAATACTGGCTAACTCATTCTTTGAGGCCAGCATTACTTGCCAAAACCAAAGACACTATGAGAAAAGACAACTACCGACCAATATTGCTTATGTAGATGCAAAACTCCTCAACAAAATATTAGCAAATTGAATCCAACAATATTTAAAAATATTATATCCTGCAACCAAATGAGATTTATCCCAGGTACATAAGTCCAGTTCAATATTCAAAAATCAGTTAATGTAATCTATTACATTAACAGGGTAAAGAAGAAAAATCACATGATCATCTCAGTATATACAGAAAAAACTTATGACAAAATCCAACACCCATTTAAGGTAAACACTCTCTGGCTAACATAGGATGGAGGGGAACCCCGTCTCTACTAAATTTAATACGAAAAACTAGCCGGGCGTGGTGGCGGGCGCCTGTAGTCCCAGCTACTCGGAGGCTGAGGCAGGAGAATGGCCTGAACCTGGGAGGCGGAGCTTGCAGTGAGCCGAGATCGCGCCACTGCACTCCAGCCTGGGTGACACAGCGCGAGACTCCGTCTCAAAAAAAAAAAAATTAAAAAGAAGAACATCTAAAAAAAAAAAAACCTACAACTAACTTTACACTCAACAGTGAGAAATGTAAAGCTTTTCCACTAATCTCAGGACCAAGACAAGGATTTCCCGTCTTACCACTGCTCTTCAACCTCACACTAGAAGTCCTAGCTAATGCGATAAGACAAGAAAGTGAAATAAAAGATATATAGATTGGAGAAGCAGAAATAAAATCATCTTTGTTTGCAGAGTGCATGGTCATCTATGTAGAAAATGAAATGAAAAATCTTTAATAAGTGATTACAGCAAAGTTAAAAGATACAAGGCTTGTAATCAAAAGTCAATTGCTTTTGTATATTCTAGCAATGAACAAGTGCAACTTGAAATAAAAAACACAATTCCATTTACATTAGCACCCCCTCAAAAATGAAATACTTGCATATAAATCTAACACTGTATGCATGAGATCTGTATGAGGAAAAATACAAAGTTCTGATGAAAGATATCGAAGAAGAACTAAAGGTATTCTAATGTTTATATGAAGAAGTAAAAGACTCAGAAAGGCAACTCAATACACAAGATCAGATTACTGACACTACCTGACTTCAAAACTTACTATAAGATCACAGTAATCAAGACAATGTGATATTAATGAAATAGTAGACAAATAAATTAGTGTAACGTAACAGGGAACCCAGAAATACACTCACATAACTAGAGTCAACTAATCTTTGACAAAGAAGCAAAGGCAGTACAATGGAGCAAATATAGACTTCAACAAATGGTGCTGGAGCAACTGGCTGTGCACATGAGAAAAAAAATACATCTAGACACAGACTTTACAATCTTCACAACAGCTTAATCAAAGTGGATCATAAATCTAAAGGTAAAAAACGCAAAACTATAAAACTTCTGAAAAATAACATAGGAGAAAATCTAGCTGACCTTGGATATCTTTATTACTTTTTAGATACAACAATAAAGGTACTAATAAGCTGGACTTCATTAAAACTAAAAACATTCGCTCTATGAAAAAGTATCAGGAAAGTAAAGTACAAGCCATAGATAGGAGAAAATATTTGTAAAACGCATATCTGCTAAAAGATTCTACCCCAAATACACAAAGAACACTTAAAACTCAACAGTAAGAACACAGACAACCTGATTTAAAAATAGATCAAAGATTTTAAGAGACACCTCAACAAAGAAGATATACAGATGACAAATACGCCTAGGAAAAGAAGCTCCACATTCTGTATCACCAGGGAAATGCAAACTAAAACAACAATGAAATATCATTAAACACCTATTTGTAAAGCCAAAATCCAGAATGAAATGCTGGTGAGGATGTGGTGCAACAGGAACTCTTATTCGTTGCTTGTGGGAACACATGATTCAGTCACTTTGGAAGTCACTTTGGAAGTTTCTTACAAAACTAAATATACTCTTACCATATAATCCAGCAATTGAATTCCTTGGTCATTATCAAAGGACGTGGAAACATGTCCACACAAAAACCTGCACATTATGTCTATAGAAGTTTTAGTCATAATTGCTAAAACATGGAAACAATCAAGATGCCCTTCAGCAGGTAAACGGATGAATAAACAGTCTGTTTCTGGGAAAACTGGGATGATTGGTCTTCATACAGTAATGAAATAGGATGAATGAACATAATACCTTGAATGAATCTCATAAGCAAATTGTTTGATGGAAAGAAGTAAAACACCAAACAATGAGTTCTGTATCGTCCATTAATATAAGTCTCCTAAAGGAGGCAAAACTAAACTACGGTGATTGGAGGGACATACAAACTGAAAAAAGGCAAAGATGGTTACTCATTGAGTGGCTCCCCTTTCTCCCAGTGGGCCTGGGAGAGGTAATGAGGAAGTTTTCTGGAGCGGAGAAATGCTGTCATTCAGGAACAGAGTGGGGGTTTATCAGTGTTAGTTGTATAATAAATCATTAAGATGTATTTGTGATTATTTCATATTTCTGTATTTATGTTGTATTTTAGTTTTAAAAGGTTAAAACAAAAGATAGGGTGAGAAAGAATAGCTTTATACCACAGCAAAAAAGCCTTTCTGTGTCTATTCTGGAAGACCATACAGCAGAGCAGAAACTGCATAGATCTTGGAATCAAAATACCTGGTTTAAATTTTGGGTTTACTCCATGACCTTGGGCAAGTTGAGCGTATCTCTTCCTCTAGGGGCAAAAATACATTGGTTTCATTTTACTGAAGACATATCTATACAGTATGCTTGGCACTTCACTGAAATACTCAGCGTCATCGAACAGGGAGACAATAGCGCCTATTTCACAAGTTGCTGTGAAGAATAGAAGAGACAAAGAAAGTGAAATGTCCAACGGGAACCCACCCATGTGAGCCAGTCAGTGGGTGGCAGGTCCCCACTCTGCATCCTCATTTCTCATGTTTTTAGGACTATTCACTGCAGATGCAGTTCTCCCACAGTGCCAGGAAATATGATGTTCTACATTTGATTTCAGTTCTGCAAGCGTAAAACTGTACATGTAGATGCAAATTGTTGGGAGCAGATGCTGCCATGTTGTGGAAAGGGTGGACCTCTGTCTCCTGCAAGAAAGTCTTGTCTAACTTGAAGTCCCTACCAGCCAGCCCTCATCCACTCTTGCTTATGGGTCTGGAGAAGGGCCTCTACCAAGAGGGAAGAACCTCCAGATATTTAACTAGAATGGCCAAGATAAGACTGTAACAAAAAGGGATAGCAAATACCAATTCCTATTATATATCACCATGTTTCAATCAGCGCTATCCTGTGGCACAGCTTCAAGCAGACAACAGTGGCTCTCTATTGGGGGTTTAATGTTGAGTGAAGCATGGTCTCTACCTTGAAGGAGCTTAGAGGGATGGGGGGCTCATACATTAGGAGGGTAAGCTCAGATCATTAAACAAGAGCACATCTGACCTGCTGCCAAGGCATGCAAATGAGTTGGCCTTGCACTTGATTACATGGGACACATTCAGCTGCTCTTATGAAAACTATGCCAAGGACAGAGAACCCAATGTAAGCTTGACCAACACCTATGCAATATCTCCTCCATGGCAGACACCTCACTGACTTGGTCCTCATATTGCCCCTATCTTAGAAGTGAAGAAATTGAAGCTTGGGAAAACTAAGTGGTTTATTTTTGGTGTCACTGGAATGAAGTATTAGAACCAGTTTATACAGCTGGGGTTAAAGTAAAGCCCATTTTCTTTCTGCCATAACCAGAGAGCTATTTATGAAGACTTTTCTGTGGCATGTCACAGGTTAACATTTCTCACATGGTATTCCGTAATACATCAGTGTCCCACAAAATGTTAAAATAAAAGGCTGAATTTGGTCAGAAAAATTAGCTAAACAATTCTTGACCCTATAGGAGTTTTCATCACCTGAAGCATTTCTATTACCAATTATGACCCTCAAGGGAGAATACATACTTCATTTTACAAATTTATGTATTTAATTTTTTGAGACGAAGTCTCACTCTGTCACCCAGGTTGGAGTGCAGTGGCACGATCTCATCTCACTACAACCTCTGCCTCCTGGGTTCAAGCGATTCTCCCACCTCAGCGCCCCCAGTAGCTGGGACTACAGGCGCACACCACCACATTCCGCTAATTTTTATATTTTTAGTAGAGTTGGGGTTTTGAGATGTTGGCCAGGCTGGTGTCCAATTCCTGGCCTCAAGTGATTCTCCCCGCTTGGCCTCCCAAAGTGCTGTCATTACAGGCATGAGCCACCATGCCTGGTCACAGATTTATTTTGACACTCAAATATTTTATTCTCCCTCGGTACACAAGTGTTCCATGGAACCCAGTTTGGGCAATGATGCCCATTCTCAGTGAGATGCTTCTTGGTGCTAAATTGGATATGTAACTGCGCAGAGAAAATAATAAGCGTCTCCCCATAAACCCAGTAAAATAAAGCTCACAAACTCGCCTGTCATCCTCCATGTTTGAACATCAACTCAACTGTGTGCTTTGTGACAAGGCTAGGAGAAAACTCACGCTTCTAAGCAAACATCAGCAAGCTTGCATTTTTTGTTATCGTTTGTCCTTTAGAGGAGTTCAGAACTTTAACTAGAATTATAACCAAAGGACAAGAGACTTAGAAACAAAATGATTCTTAAATTCATAAATAGAAAACGATGTCTCCATGGCCTCATTAGTAAAAGGTTCCTAAAGCTGGATGTCCACCAGAATTATCTATGGAGACTTTTAATTTGTTGTAATTTTTTACATTTATTTTCTTTTATTTTTATAGATTTAGGGGGTACAAGTACAGTCTTGTTGCATGAATATATTGTGTTGTGGTGGAGTCTGGATTTTTAGTGTATCCATCACCTGAATCATGCACATAGTCCTCATTAGAAAATTTTTGATCCCTCACTCACCTCCCACTGACGTACTTTTCTGAGTCTCCAGTATCTATCATTCCATTCTCTGTGTCTAGGTGTACACACTATTTAACTACCACTCGTAGGTGAGAACAACAGTTTTTGACTATTTCTGAGTTATTTCACATAAGATAATGGCCTCTAATTCTATCCATATTAGTGTGAAAGACATAATTTTCATTCTTTTTTGATGGCCGAGTAGTTTTCCACGGTATATAAGTATATATAAATATATATACCATAGAATATATATACACACACACACACCCCACAGAATACTATATATAGTATATATAGATATGGATATATATCATTTTGTTTATCCAGTTATCCATTGATGGACACTTAGATTGAATCCATTACTCTGCTATTGTACATAGCGCTGCAATAAATATACAAATGCAGGTATCATTTTGACATAATGATTTCTGTTCCTTTGGGTAGATAACTACTAGAGGGATTGCTAGATTGGGCAGTAGTTGTATTTTTAGTTATTTGAAAAATCTCCATACTGTTTTCCATAGAGATGGTACTAATTTACCTTCTCACCAACAGTGCAGTTCCCATCAACCGTGGTTCTGATTCAGCAGGTCTGTTTTGTGTTGTTTAGTTTCGTTTTTGTGTTCCATCGGTCTGGGCCACAGAGCCATTGCTCTCCAATGAAGTAACTCTACTTCACTGATAACAAAGACAGAAAATTAAGTTTTCAAGTATTGCCTTGGTGTTCTTGATTTAAAGTGTAATTTTGTGAAGAAACTGGAAATATCCTAATGCATAAGAATAAAGAATTTCTTGAATAAAATATGGCCCTTCCTTACAACTGAATACACTGTGGTTCAGTACATATCATATTATGGAAGGAATTTAGTACCTCCGCTGTCCCTGCTAAATGGCCCACCCCACAGCCCTCAACTGCCAGTCGGTTTCTACTTTGCTGTGACATTCTTCTATCCCACCTGCCTAGTCAAGATCATAGACAAATGTCCCCTCGTCCCTTGGGTGCACATGCAAAACTCGGCAACTTATAAGCAACTCAGAGAGGAGAGATGAGGACAGGTCCACCTAGGCGCTACTTCTCACCGCTAATCTCTGCATCTGCATCTTCCCATTTGCTGAAAGGGAGCGGAAGGCTTCCCTGCTCACATTCTATTCTGAGTTCCCCCTGTCCTTGACACATGGTCAAACTCAAAGACAGAATCCATCAGTTCTTCCTCTTTGTGTAGGTTTTTGTCATTTAGAAATCCCTTCCTCTCCCCACAAAACTGGCTTTTAAAATGATCACTTTCTGAGAAAGTTGAGAAAGTGAGCTTTGAGACGTAATGAGCAACGGGCTTGTCCTCCAGGCTGCTGCTCATGCCAGGAGCTTCAAGATTCAGCCTTGGTTGTAGACAGTAATGAGGAAACCATGGAAAGAGCAAAATTAAAAGACAGTCTTTCTATTTGCAAATATTGGGTTTATTATGCTTTAAAAAAATAAAAAACCTTTCTTACTTTCAATGGTAACTTTACTTCTGCCTACCTGGTCACTTTCTCTCGTTCTTAGGGACCACCTCCTTCCCTCCTTGCCCATCACTTGGGCCACACCAGCTTATGGGGCTCTACTGGGACCCACGATTGAGAGGTACTGATTAGCCCAGCAGGGCAAGGGAGTTGGTCTCACACTGCGATTCAGGCAACCAGGGTGGGATCAGCCAAAGCTGGGACTAAGCCTGCAGTGCCCACAGCCACCTCCACTGCACAGGAGACAATGACTCACTGGGCTTCTGAGGGCAGACATAGAATCCCTGCTTATACTCATATCATGTCCCAGCCCTTTGATAGAGATGCTTGAAATGAATCAATAGCTATAGCAGAGATCATTAAACCTACCGGCAGTATTTGCTTCTGTGTTCAATGATCCACTTTTTCTGCCCCCAAACATTCAAACATTTCTTTTCCTTACTGGGTTATTTTTATCTCCTCTTCTTATCTCTTCCATCTGTCCCCCCCGAGCACCAATACATATATGTAGCTCCATTGTCATAGGACCGACTTGGCATATTCTTGAACACTCTAACAAAATCACTACCTTTTATGGCTTGAGCATACCTCAAGAAGATGTCAAGACCAATTCCTTTATTTCATCAGTGACACCGAGAGATGTTATCAGTCGTCTCCAGGATTACACAGCCAGGTAGCAATGGTATGGAAACTAGAAATCAGGTCTAATATTGCACCTCTCCAGTTCTCCTGAAGTGTATTCATAAAAGGCAAATCTGTTTTAATGTTAACTCAAGAAATGCACAGAATGCTAAATCTGTGTACACACACACAAACTCGCACATAGCTCTCAACACCACACATAAATGCTTTTGATTATCTTTCTTTTTTAAAAAAAGTGCTTTCCTTGCTTATCCCTTGCAGTTTCAATAGCTCAGAGAGCTAAAAGTTGACTCAGTATCTACATTTTTAAAGCACTCCTTTTCAGAAGCAATGCCCATTTTGAAACAAGCTTACACATATGTGAAAAAATGTCGTGCTTTATATCATGTTGTGCCTCTGGACATTTTGTCAAATTATTTTCTTTTTTTTTTACTTTGGGTCCTAATGATCCCAGACACTCACTATGCAAGGGAGTGAAATATGTTGCTCGCCTCCCTCCCCTTGAAATATTTAAGTAAGAAGGGGCTCTGAGGCTCTGTGTCCTCTGCTCAGATGGATCGCCCACGTCCTCTATTCATATTTGCGCCTGCGTCCTTGCTGTTACCCTCATCTACATACATGCCCTGATCATTTGCAGGCTGTCTTTTCTCCTTTGAAACAATCTCTGTTCTTTATATCCAAGCAGTCAAACTCACGCATTCATTTTACTGTTTCCACTGCTACTTTGCTGTATGGGTATTTGTATCGATGATTGGGAGCAACTAGCAGTACATAAAATACATGTGTTCAGCATTTTTTTCCATGGAAACAAAAGCAGGACCACCTCCGTGTCTCATGCAAGAGCTCCACTGAAAAAGATCTCCACCGGGTGCCAAAGGAAAAGTCATGCCTACCAGGACCAAACTGGCGACAAGAGCGATAGGCATGTTCTTCCTTGAATTCTAACCTTTTCTTGCTCTGTTAGCATTTTCTACAGATCTTTCAGAGGGGACAAAAATCAACATAATATTTTCCCAGGCTGCGATGGGTCTTATGATGTGTGGGGCACCATCATGACCTAGTTTACAAATCTTCATTACCTGGGCATATGCTCAGAGCTTCTGCTGCTTGCCAGCCCTGGGTCTGGGGTTGGTTCTAATAAGGACCACTTTCCATTAAAAGTGCTGGCTGTCCCCTCAAACTCAGGAGACAGCCTGACTTTCTTCAGGACTTATTAGAGTGTCCACAAAAGAGTTCATTTAATGCAAAATGTTTATAATTTATTAGGATCATTAGAGCCTCAAAAATCAGATACAACATTTCAGCAATGGGATAGTCCAAAATCACAGAAAGCAGTTCATTAGGAAAATAAAATATACCATTGTGCTTAAATTAGAGAATATTTTCTCATTAGTAAAATAGGATAATGCAAGATATCTGAGAAGGAATGAGGGAGAGCTTGCTAGCCTTGAAGACATAACAAATCATCGTGACACTATTTCTTATACGGATAAGTGATTCTCGTGCTTCAGCCTCCTGTGATGCTTGCTGATGCTTTCTTGAAGAGAGATTCTGCCCAGGGACACAAGACGGCTGCCCACGGGAGATAATATGAGGCTCCCAGAAGGCTTTGCAGCTGGCAAGGGGAGATAGAAGAATGTCCTTCCAGCCACTGATGGGAGCCTGAAATTTCCCTTATAGTGAATCATGAGGTTTTTTACTCAAAGATTTGGGCTCTGATAAAAGTACGAATGTCACCAAGAAGAAGGAGTCTTCTGAGCCACCATTGTCTGCTTATACCTCAGAATGAAATATTTGTCAAAACGTTTCTTGGGAGTGGGCTTTGATAGGGCAAGGGATGTGTTAAGGAGAAAGTTTTTAGATAGCATTGGTTTAAGAAGATGGGGAAAGGTGCTAACCACTGAATACACCATGGAAAATTGCGTATTCAGTTGTTCACACCTTTCCCCTTTAGCAACTGAATACCCTGGAGGCAAAAGGAAGAATGGGAAGATGAAAAACTAGCAGTTTCGTCTTGAGTCACCTCCGCCCTGGTTACTATATCCAGAGTTGAGTTCCCTGTCAGTGGAGATGTTCTAGAATAGGATGAAAAAGGGTTTGGCTGGCAAGAGGGCCATAGACAAGATCGAAATATCAAATGCATGGCTGGACTCAATCCATGTAATCATTAATTTTGCAGGCACCTACTGTGTCCCTTCTACAGACACTGTGATAGGATGTATATGGCATTGTTGTAGCTTCAAGGAGCTCACTACGTCAAAGGTAAATCCAACCAGCTCTGCTTGCCAGTCTAATGCCTCTTCTTTGTGAACTCTGCAGAAGGTAATAAAATTTTTACTTGAGCAATAATATTAACTAAAGGCTTTGCCCAAGTGTGTGTGTGTGTGTGTGTGTGTTTAAGCCAGTTAAGTGGCACACCGAGCTTCTCACCCTGCAGCGGCTGCCAATAGAGCAGTTCATCATTTCTTAGGAGAACTGCCTAAGCCTACAGGACTCTGTGTAAAGAGATCTGATTAGGGATTGCAACATATGACTCATAAAGGAATGTTGTACCTTAGATGTTCAAAGCATTCCTTTTAAACAGAATTCCGAAGAGCTGTTTCTTAAGAACTATTTAAATAAATAATTTGCTGAACAGGAAAGACAAATATTCACTAGAAGTAATTGGCTTTTAAAAAGTAACTGATTCAAGGGAAAAATCAAAGTCAAACCAGCCTCTTTCATTTTTGTTTACAACATCATTGAGGGACTCCCCAGTCACCAGTGTCCGTGTTCTCGGCTGCCTCCCAGAGACCTCCCGCAGGGAACAGGGGATAGAAGCTCAACTCAAGTGCATAAGAGCAGCAGTTTGATCTGAGAAGAACCAATGAATTGTACTTACTTGTCTTTTTTTTTTCTTTTATAAGAATCTTTCCTCTTCCCATTTCAGTTTTTGAGGCCAGGAACTTGTATAAGTACTTCTCTTTCGATGTGGGATCTGAATGTGCCCATACGAGTAAGACAGTCATGATCATCTTCCCAGTGGAACAGTAGTTAACAGTTTTGAATCAATAATACACCTGCAAATGAGAAATGAAACAGTACACAGGTCTCAGTAGTGGAGTCATTTCTTCAAAACTAAATATTATCTAGTTATGATATAAGGATTGTGGTAATACTAAAAAGGTAGACCAGAAATTCATCTTGACACTATTTCTTATAAAGATAAAATTCCCTGTAATAGTAATACTTTCCAAAGCATTTTCACATACATTATTGAATTCAGTCCTCAAGAAAAGAATAAGCAAATATATTATCTTTATTTTTAAAATGAGCAAACTGACAATAAAAAGTTAAATTTCTAGTCCAAAGTTAACAGATGAGTAGGTGAAAGACCTAATATTTGAACCAAAGTCTTAATACTTTATGGTCATGATTCCTTTAGTTGAAATGTACATTCTCTAACATACTGTCTTTTTGACAGTCTCCACGATTTTTAGCTATGCAAATATAGAAAGTTCTTTCTTGGACATTTGGGTTGATTCCAAGTCTTTGCTATGGTGAATAGTGCTGCAATAAACATACGTGTGCATGTGTCTTTATAGCAGCATAATTTATAATCCTTTGGGTATATCCCCAACCCAAATGTCCATCAGTGACAGATTGGATTAAGAAAATGTGGCACATATACACCATGGAATACTATGCAGCCATAAAAAAGGATGAGTTTGCGTCCTTTGTAGGGACATGGATGCAGCTGGAAACCATCATTCTTAGCAAACTATCACAAGAACAGAAAACCAAACACCGCATGTTCTCACTCATAGGTGGGAACTGAACAACGAGATCACTTGGACTCAGGAAGGGGAACATCACACACCGGGGCCTATCATGGGGAGGGGGGAGGGGGGAGGGATTGCATTGGGAGTTATACCTGATGTAAATGACGAGTTGATGGGTGCAGCAGACTAACATGGCACAAGTATACGTATGTAACAAACCTGCATGTTATGCACGTGTACCCTACAACTTAAAGTATAATAATAATAAATAAATTAAAAAAAAAAAAACAAAAAAAAAAAAAAAAAAAAAAAAAGAAAGTTCTTTCTTTATTCTGTAACTCAATCAATCTATCTAGTAACAGATTATTGTGCATCAGGGCTGACACGTGGAGGTTACAGGGAAATCTCAGAGGTGATCTCTACCTTCAAAGAGGCAAATCTCATACAAAGGAAAATATAATGCATACTTAAGGAAAATAAGAAGCAAAAGACCAATGATGATTGTAATAATTAAGGGAGGCTGGGGGAGTAGATTGGAGTTGATAAGTAGTTTGTGATAAAGCTTCAAAGGAAGCTGGATGGAGTGGATATGGATATGTATAGGAGGGGGTAGGTGATGTCTGCAGTCAAGTGGGCTTGTAAAATGTCATACACTTCTAGGATATCAGTCTGAAGGATAATGGGGGTTGTGTCTTGGGTGGAGACTGTCCAGTAAGTTCCAGACACACATAAACTGAGTTTTGAGACAAGGATACAGTGACAGTAAGGATCTCAGGGACTTGAACAGGGCAAACCAAAGCAGTGACCATTGCCCACTGTGCAATGACTTTGTGGGCACCAAGAATAATCCGAGTGCAAATGTTCAGTCTACAGCTTGGTCAATATCCTGCCAGTGGCTGCTCGCTCTGAACCCACTGAAGTAGTGTGTTTTCTCAAGGTTGGTTCGAAAATGCAGATACTCCTTGACATACAACGAAGTTACAATCCAACAAACTCGTCATAAACTGAATAATCAAACCTGTTCAGGTTTGATGAAATTGTCACTCAGTGTCAAAAGTGGAACAGGGTGCAGAAGTCAGGCTGTGGTTGATAGATGGAGAACTAAAAAAGTTAAGGACAACAAATAAAGTCAATGATGGTGGAAAATGCACGAAACTCCATTGAGAGGGAACTGGGAACCTACACTAAATATGGTACCATTAATTTAGAAAGCAGAATGTGTGGTTAACTTTCATGTCATCAGAAGACCTCTATCTCGCAATATAATTGATGAAAGGGCTGTAATGGGAAAGAATCAACAATAATTACTAGAATTGCAATATCAATAGTATTATACACATAACAGCTAATATATATGGAGTACTGACTCTGTGAAGGACTTGGCTAAGCATGACACACGTAGTCTTCCAGTTAACTGGCAATAATACTGAACGACATGCAAACTCTCCACTCACTCTATACATGTGAAAACTGAGCCTGTGACTTTCCCAAAGACTTCACTAAGGAGTAGCAAACCCAGTGTTCTTAACCCACTTGATCTGATGCAGAAACCAAGTTATATATGTACTGAAGGTGTCCTTTGCATGAAAGATTAACTTGTAGATGCCAAAGTATTCATGGAGAAGAATTCCACTGTGCATTTATGAAATAAGTAAATAGCCATGTATGATTCAATGAGGAACACCAGGTCAGAAAAATCCAGAAAGCAAATGAGAATATGTCCGATGCCCAGTTGCTAAAGTTTGCATTTCGCCAG
This sequence comes from Papio anubis, assembly GCF_008728515.1. Classification (NCBI taxonomy): domain Eukaryota; kingdom Metazoa; phylum Chordata; class Mammalia; order Primates; family Cercopithecidae; genus Papio; species Papio anubis. The sequence continues at coordinate 99,873,312 of NC_044989.1, forward strand.
GTTAGGGAGAAAGAACCCCTTTTTGAAAACCTGCCTTGTGCCCTAATGTCATGAGTCTTCCCAGCCCCCTTTGGGGATGTTCTCAAACTCATGGAGGGAATTCTTCTCTCATCTTGTGGTTGAATATGCTGAGACAGAGGATACTGTCCTACTTTCCACCTCATTCAAGAAGTAAGTCTCCTGCACTCCCCAGCCCCAGCCCCAGCCTCAGGACCTTACCCCAACCACAAGTCCATGGGATTTTAATTAAGAATATGAAAGCCTAAACCCTTATGCAATATTTTCTTTTAAAAATTTCCTCTCAACCTGGCATGTGTGGTAGAGAAATGAAACAATTCATTTTGACAAGTTGCACTAAACTGAGGCCTGAAGCATACTGTGAGAGCCTCTCTGTGGATCCCATAAAGTACTCAGGAAATATGCACTTGACATCTGGTTTGCTGGATTCCTGCTGAGAAATGGAGGCTTTGGTGTGAGGCTGTCGGTCCGGACTGGCAGATTGGCTGTGCATATAACTGTGCATGAATCCACACAAAGGGGTCATGTTCAGGCAATACTTGGGCATGTTCCAACAGAATCTCAAGAAGGCACATGAGCAGAGATTGAACAGTTGGATTCGTGTACAGAAAAGGCAGTGGTAACTTACGGATGGGAATGTTAGGCATGCACCTCTAAGACATAGCGAACATGAGGTGCGTGCTGCGGAATATGATTCAAATACCAAGATACTTTAAAGTACATATACTTGGAGGAAAGGGGGAAAAATAATAAGACTTTGGTAATTGGTAGCAGAATTGCAAAATTGCACTTCTCAGTGCTTTTTGGGTAGCTCACAATAAAATATTTTTAAATATTTTAAATTTTGATGTGAGTTTCAAGGTATAGCCACAAAATAGAAATGAAACATATGAAGACTAGCTTACCATACTTAAAGTCCAGTGGCAAAAAGACTGTTAAATAACAAATCTAACTGAATTTTTTACAACTTTTTCTAACACATAGTAGCACCTTATTGAGCAGCATAGCAAAACGGTGAAATATGCAAGACTTGGGGTTAGGTTGCAGGGTTCAAGATTGAAATCTACCACTTCCTAATAGTAGCCTTAGGTAAGTCAGTGACTGAAATGCCTTGTGCTCAGTTTCCCTCATCTGTAGAATAAGGACGTTAATATATTCTTCAAGGCATTGTTGTGAGTTTTAAAGAAGAAGAAGAAGAGAAGCGCCTTGAAGCTTCTCCACATAGATGCCTCTATGGACTTTTGGGCTTACTGACAGCACAGTGGTGGGGTTCCAAAACCCAGTTTTCCAAGAAGCAGGAGGAGGAAGCTACCATTCTCTTTTGCCTTTGAGCTGGAAGCTGACACAACTTTATTTACACTGTGTTCAATTTGTCAAAGCAGTCACAGACTCTATTCAGGTTCAAGGGCAAGGAACCTAAACTCACTTCTCAATGGGAGATCTGTCAATGAATGTGCCATCTTTAATCTGTCACATGGGGTCACAAAGCCTTTTGCAAACTTAGTGAAATCTATGGGCCTTCTTTCCAAAAATGCAGGTGTGCAAATGTACTGGGATCAATATTGGCTCAAGCCTTTATGAGAAACTAACATAACCATGGCTAAAACAAGATAGAAGGGTTAACTATCTTTTACAGAAAAGTCTGGGATGATGGGGTACAGCTTCAGCTACAGAAGGTCATTCAGGGACCCAGGTTCCTTCTGATTTAACGGTCTGTTAATTTCTGAGGTATTGCATTTCTTAAACAAAACTGTTCAACATCACCATATTTATGCTCCATTCCAAGAAAAGAGAGGAATAGGAAATGGAGGTCAGGTACATGGTTATAAAAAATATGCCCATATCACTTTTGCTCATATTCCTTCAGTTACTTGCTTACTCAAAACCTTGTCACTTTGCCACATCCAACTGCACAGAAGACTGCAAAATACACTTGTTTAGTGATCATGTGATCAATTAAATCTTTAAATGTCCCATTACTAAAGAATAGAAGAGACTGGATATTATTTATCAATTCATAGGCTCCTGTACAGCAAGTAACAACAACAATAAAACCTTGAACGCAATTTCACATGGTTTACAGAAAATCTAAGCACGCATTCTGGGATCTTAACCAAGGATCTAAAACTAAGAATCACCTTGTTTAGAATTTTAGAAGAAAGCATTTCAGGTTATAATATTTTTAGAGCTGGCAGTATCTTTTTTTATGATCTAATCCTGTTCTCTGATTTTAGAGATAAGAAAGCAGAAACCTAGAGAAGCAATTTCTTGCCCAAGGTCGTATACCTAATTACCCGGACCAGCCTAGTTCTCCTCAAGGTTAATCAGTGTTCTTTCCACTCTGCAATGACCCACTCCCTTTCAGTTCACCAACTAAATAAGTGCAAAACATAGGTGGCAGAGAGCTATGAGGAAGTGTATAATCTCTTTGGAAATTTTAAGCTATGCATTCTGTCTTGTATTTATCAAAAACATGTGCCAAGCACTGAGTCAGGTGCTGACAAATATGGGATGCATCATAACAATAAACAAAAAGATCATGCCTTTAGGGAGCTCACAGTCTAGTTTTGGAGGGAGAAGGAAATAAGTATTTTTTATGCAATATGATAAAAGTGTTCCACTAGAATAAGGGGAAATATGAAATCATGGAGAAGGGAATGACAACTTGAGTAAGTCATGACAGGCATTCCAAAGACAGCAGTGCTTGAGTGGGAATGTAGTAGGAGGAAACAGAAGGAAGCAGAGGACACACGGTGAGAGGGAGAGAGCAATGGCAGGCTCGTGGTATGGTTAATGCCTAGAAGACAGGCATCTCCCACTCCCTAAGTGAGAAGCAATCGTTTAAGCAAGGGCAATCATGGAGAAGTTGAGAAGATATATTAAAGGGAGCTCAGGAAATCACAAGATTTGTCAATGAAGTTGCTCTCAGGTATCAGGAAGAGTTGGAACCTAGGATAGTTCCTCTGTATTTGGATCAGACAACTGTGTGGGTGGCAAAGAAAGGAAGAGTGGAGGCATTCTGTTTGAATATACCATGATTAAGGTAACTTTGTTTGTCCAGGTAAAAATATAGAGTAAGAAGTCAACGGCATAGTCTTAATCTAGGAAGAGCAATCAGGCCTGAAGATATAAACAGGAGAATTTTGTGTTTACATGGTAGAAAGCAGAGGGAATGGCGTACAGAGAGAGTGTAGCACGAAAAGACATTTAAGGGGAATATTTGTGACTCCCAGTATTTAGTGGTGGTATGGGAAACTGTAGACAATAAAGGAAATTAAGGAGTATCAGAGAGGAAAGAGGAAAACCATGGTACCTTAGTGTCTTAAAAGCAAAAAGAGAAGTTGCGAAATTCAAAAGGACAGTAGTTCGCAATGCCAAATATTGCCAAGCTATCAGGTGAGCAGGTGGATTGTAAATTGTTCCCCGGATCCTGCATCTGGAAATGATTGCCATTAGAAAGAGCAGTCCCAGAGGAGTGCTGGAATAGAAGGCAGACTTCAGCAGATTAAAGAAGTGAGATAGTAGCCACTGCTGGTGTCAACTTCTTGCTTAGGCAGCCTGGCTATGAAGGGCAGGAGAGGAATAACGCAATGGCTGCAAGAAGGTACAATATGAATAAGACTTTTACTGACGGGAGAGATTTGAGTATGTTTCTATGCTGATGAAAATTAGGTAGCGGAAAAGAGGAAGTTTAAAAAAAACTTTATAAAGAGAAGAGAAAATCGATGGAGAAAAGTGTGAAACGAGGCAAAACTTGGCTGGAAGTTAGATGAGAAGAGAATAGAAAGCAGTTTTTCTCTGTTTATTTGGAAATAAAAGGAGGATGGAAAGAAAGGCAGGACAGAAGGGAAGAAAGAACAAAGGAGAGAGGGAGAGGAAACTTACTGAGGGAAGAGTTGAGGAAAACCTACATAAATACATTTGTAGGTATGGGGGTGTGAGGTTGAGAAAACTCAAGCCTGAGCGTTCTCTTCTGGAACCGGAGACAAGCTCAGAATCTGCTGGGAATAAGCATGGAGATGAGGAAAATAAGTCTAAGGAGAAACATAAAGGCTTGAAATGGACCAGGGGCATGTGGGAATACAAATGGTATGTGCTTTTGTTCAGAGCTGCTCAACAGCTCTAGGAGGGTTTGGTCTGGCATGGGGCGGGGGATACATTCAGTTGGAAAGGGAGAACAGCAAGGACATGAAGGCTATAGGGAGATGCAGATGAAGTGGCCCAAGGGACTAGGCTGGATGCAGAAGTAGAAAAGATAAAAGAGAAGTCAGAGAGCCTGGGATACAAGGAGAATAGCCTGGGGATTGAAGATACCTAAAGGTATGAGATAGAAGTGACTACAGATAATGAAAGGCCCAGAGTGGGAAATGCTTAAATAGTCCAAGTAAATCCCTATGTGGGTGGCAAAATAAAGGATTCTTGAGAGTTCAGTGGAAAATTGATTGATTATGCAAACAGTAATGGTCAGAGTAGGAGCGGAGAGGAGGATGGCTTCTTCCATTCTGTTAGTCAGCAAGAAACAGTCACTATCTCCTCTAACTAGGGGAGACCTTCTACGGTGTACACACCAGATGGTTTTACATGTTCTTGGCTGGTGCAAGGACCTGGACCTTTGAAGGGGTTTGTTTACAATGTAATCATGTTATATAGTTTACGAATTAATCATAACGCATCTATTGCCTTTCTCCTCAGGCTATCAACAGCCATTTATGAGAGGATAATGCAGACTAGATGAAAATGTAATATAACTAGCTATAGAATGACCACTGGGCAAAGTTCAAGAGTCATTCTTTTCTCTGAGATTATCAGACCACAAAGGACACAGTTACAAATTTGGCTTCGCCCATGGAAACAGGCCTGCAGGTGTAGGGTTGTATAACGTCCTGCTCCATTTACCAAGGCTCTGATGTCATGGATAACGGCATTCCCTATATCTGACTGTGGAAAACAGTGCTAATACTTTAGTATTTTCACTAAGAAAAAAAAAAAGATTCTGTGTGTGACAATGGAGTTTATGTCCTGTTTCTGACTTTCGTACAATCCCCAGAATTGCACAATTATCATTTAGTCCTATGACCACAGTAAGGAAAGATGGAGGAAGAGAAAGAAGGAAGGAGAGAAGGACATCAGTAGGAAACATCTAAGCAACAAGTTAACAGAATTTGTGAAACACCGGAAATTTCTTAAACACATTTAAAAATGCATTGCAACACAAATGGGCTAACTCCTCTATTACATTTATTGGCTCTTTTTTGAGCCAGAGAACCATAATGAAGCCCATTTGCCTACCTTGTGTATTTCACTTTCCCCAGATTCCTCCACGTGTCCGCATGGCAAAATATGCCCTGTAATGGGTGAAGGTTAAATACATGCGAACCTCAAAACCCATTCATATGACCAAAAAAAAGTACTCACTATCTGCTCCCTTCATTCACCCATGAGGCATTCCTGTAACAGGCTTCTCAATGGTTCTCAGATTTGCAAATTGTCTCTCATTCAGTTCACTTGAACAGATGTTTATTGAAAACTTCCTAGATGCTCGGCAGAAGAGAGCATGGACTCTGGAGCCAAGATCTGTAGGTTAAATTTTACTTTGCCAGTTTAACAAGCTAGCTTTAAAAATCTCTTCTTCAATTTCCTTGCCAAAAAAAAAAAAAAAATGTAGAAAGTAGTAATACTCTACATCATAAGATTGTCATGAGTATGAAATGGCATAGCAGGTGGAAAGAGCTTAGCACATTGCCTATGGGACAATAAGTACTCAACCAATGTTTGCTATTATCATTAGATGCCCTTGAGTTTATTTAAAAACGTAGTGTATGATTTAATTCTTGCTCTCAGTCTTGTTTGTGGTAAAAAGAGACATGATACAGGATCAGTGTGAGAGAAAAATAAAACATATCCAATTTATACCAAAATGTGTAAATACTCTATATGAGAAACAACCAGTGTTAGCAGATGTTTCACTAAAAAAGTGCCCACATAATATGAACTTACAAGAAGTGGAGGAACTTTGCTAAATAAAAAGAGAAAAGGAGACATTGCAGAATAGGATTTAAAAAATAGACTAGGAAGCTATAAAGGTAGAAATGATTGTATGAGACAGAGGGAAAGAAGGAGAACCATATGCCCTCTGAGCAACGTGCTGAAATGCAGGGAAATTGGATGGAAAGATTGGCATGCCAAAGCAATACTGCAAGAACACCAAAATGTGATAACTGTGTCTTGAAGAGTGCAAGACACACACTCTGGCATATTGGGAGAGAGAAGTCTGGTGCTGTGATTCCTTCTATGAATTTGTTCCAGTTTTCCCGCCACACCAAGAACTCCTGAGATAGACCATACCGTATTCACCATCAAAACCACAGCTGCTTTCTGTGACCGACACAAAAGAAGTGTTGAATAATTTGTACAATTAAAAGAAAAGAGGAAAGTGAGAAGGAATAAAGGGAAAGACGAAGGGAGGGAGGGAAGGAAGGAAGGAAGGGAGGGAGGGAGGGAGGCAGAAAGGGAGGGAGGGAGAGAGGGAGAGAGGGAAGGAAGGAAACAATTTGCAACGTCAGAGCAGGATGATGTAATGTCTAGCTCCAGGAATGGGGGGGATATGTATTTGACTGTGCAGACTATGCCAGTCTAATGCCCATGCTTGTTCACTAGGAGGAGACTGTTTCAACTAACTGTTTTTGCTGGTGATGGAATTTGGACTGCAAATTAAACTGTTTTCTCCTCTTCCATTTTTGATGACTATCCCAAGGCATTTCATCCAGGGTCAGCCCCAATAATAAGGAGGCAGATCTGTATACTAGACAGAATAGTAAGCATGCTAACTTAAAGGTCATCAAGCAGTCATGTGATAAAAGACAAGCTAAAATAAGGGTGCCACTGAGCACTCAGATGAAAGCTGAGTAACTTCCTGATAGAAAACAAATGTAGCAGAACAGACTTCCCTCTCTTTTCTTTTTTCTCTAAATATGAAATTTACTAACACTTTAACTGTCCTCAGAGAGCTGCACACGGTTTGAAATATATATATATATATAGTTTTTGTGAGTTCATCAAGGATTGAGGAGACTAGGTGACATATAGTAGGGGTTAATCACAAATTCCCTCAGTAGGGATCACAGGCAATCTTGACTAACTTCATTGAGAAAGAATGGATGCATCTTGAAAAGAGCAAAACTCTGACAAGTCATTCGAAGAGCAACACGGAGTGTGAGGAGAGAGCAGAGAGCATCCCAGTGGAAGCCTTTCTGCCCTTTAGTGAAGATTAACCAGCACCTTTGCCTTCATGAAAATAAAGGATGGAGAAACATTTATGCAACTTGCAGTCACCTGAGCTTTGCATGTTTCCTATTTCAGGAGATTTTCCATCCTTTCAAAAATTCCACCCACAAATCACCAGGGCTCCAAACAACAAAGCAGAGAGATTTTAAGGAGTCCCACAAAGCGGGAGGGGATGGGCAACACCAAATCTTTAGCCTCATCTGTTTCTTTTTTGTTGTTGTTTCTAAAATAAAGCTGCAATTGGCCCGGTGTAATCTGATAAGTGTCTTATTATAAACTTGAACATCAACAGAGGGTAAAAAAAAAAAAATGATGAAACTTGCAACTTAAAAAAAAGAAAAAGAAAAAAGAAAGAAAGAAAGAAAGAAAGGGTCTAAATGACTGGCAGTTCCCATTTCTTTACAAGTGTTACATTTCAGTCCTCTGCCACTACCACATGTTTCCTGTTCACAGATAATTTGTACAACATATTTTATCATTCAGTTTTAGACACAGTTGAAAGGCTTTTGCCTAAGGCTTGGAACACTTTGAAAATTGTATACCATTTGCAAGGCTTTCTTCTGCTTCACTGTGCAATTAGGTGACTGTCTTTCTACAGACATCGAATTTATCATTTATGGGAGGGTGTGTGTGTGTGTGTGTGTGTGTGTCTGTAAAACCAAGGTGAACTAGAATGAATGAGAGAAGCTTTCAGTAACCTATAGATGAGGGATTAAGAAGCAAAACAGTGATTTCAGCTCTTTGAAGGACTATACTTCTCAAACAGTAAGTGGGTTTTCTCCATTAAAGAAGTTAGGTTCTGGAATATTTTCATTTCAAATATTGTCTCCATCTTTACTCCACTCTACATTCCCTACTGGTAGTTAAATCACAGTGTAACAACCCTAAAGAAACCCAGTCTCATTAGTTTCTACAAAAGCGATTTCAGGACTTTTTGTTAGCTTCCCCTGCCGCCTACTTTGCCCTGTCTTGCCTGAATTTCGCAGTTTGCCTGTGAAGCACTGATGTGCTCAGAGCTTCCCCTGGTGGAAGTTGCTGGCAAAAGGTGTTCTAGCCAGGAAGGGCGAATCTGAGACTTGCTCCCAGGCATGGACTCAATGGAGTGTTCAGTTGCCCAAGAACAGAGAGTACACAATGTGACTGGAGGTTCTGATTGAATTTCCTATGCGCTTCTATGTTTTACATAACCTGAATTTTAAAGTCAGATTTGATAAAAGATAACTTATTCCCATCATTATGCCACTTTGTATTTTTCCACTGAATAATGCAAACGAAAAGACAGAGCAAGGAAGCCTGATTCAACCCTCCCAGGAAGAGCCTGACTTTCCTCTGAGGTTGAATTCCGCATCCATCATTATGCAGGCAATGTGGTTCTTCTTCTGTATTTTAAAAACGTGGCAACAAAATGGTTGTGGAAAAGTCTAAACAGCATTGACCGTTTTGAAGAGAGAGGGTATTTAGGCCTGCATAGGCCCTTTAAAGTATGGTTGTCTTTCCTTCTTCAAAGGTAAACTTCCCATATTAATTTCACTTATATCATGTCTCTGTAATATTTGTTAGCCTATAAATCCTGAGTATAGCTTTGTGTCTATTTTAAGTCATAAAGCCTGGCAAGGCAGGTTTTACGGGTGTGGGTGGGGTTGGAAACTAAAAACTATAGTCAATTAATAAACGTGAGCACTGTTAATTATAGTGACCAGGATGATAGGTTTGTAATCCACGCCAATGGTGAGGAAGAAATAACAGAATTTGAAATCTATTTAGAACAATCTGTAAACGCTCATAACAAAACTGAGCCTTAACTAATGGAGGGGAGAGAGGGAGGGAAGAGAAATGTTTCATTTGGTCCTGTTATTTTGTTTCAGGAGATGTTATCAACCTAACAGCAGCAACTTTTTGAAACAACTAATCATTAGATTTAAATAATTTTATAGTCCATATCACTCTGAATGCTAAACAGGCTAGAAACACCAGAAACATCTTCTGATGTAAATCTATTTAAATAATTGCCTGAGTAATACACTTTCTATGATTATATATTTATTAGAGACAGATTCAAAAAAAAAATCCACACAATTATATTCAAAGATGAAGTCCACCTATCAACGACCCTGTCTATTCAGAAATAAAAGCTGGACCACAGAGGTTTCGTAGGTCTCCAACTGGACACAGGCACGTCTGACTCCTTTGCTTCTTTGACAAAACACTGAGGATAATGTAAAATAAAGCCACTTAGAAATGCTATCCTCTGTAAGTACTAGGAGAGGACGATTAGAGCTGTACAGACCTTTGTTAGATTTATACATGTGCACACAGCCAAGACCAAGGGGTTTGGGTCAGTGGGAATGTCATTATAATAATAATTTATGGGAGGGCAACAGCAGTTGGAAGCAGCAAAGACACTCACGCTGGAAGAGCCATCCTAAATAAAGTGGAACGTACTTTCTTTTTGAAATCCATCCAGGATTCTTTGCAATGACGTAGAATTTTGGACCCCAGAAATCAGGGCATCTTAAGCAATCGTTTATCACAGAGGCCTGCAGTCCCTAGGGGGACCTGCAGGTGGACGTATAGAACTCAATACAGCAGCTTTTCATTAAGTCTTGCCCACTGCCCCTTTCAGTTTCCAGAAAGCAAGGACGTGATTCCTGACGATTTGCCTGAACACCTTTCACCTAATCAGCTCAGTTCTTCAGCCCTTTATGAGGAACTTTTTTGTAGACTGAAGAGGCTACATGAGAGGCTACGCTATTCTTTACTAGCCAAGTGAGGATGGGAAAGTATGAGTGGGTGGGGGAAGGAGGGCTCTCTTTTTAAACTGTTGCTTCCTTAACATATGGCCCAAGTGAGAGCAAATCCTGAGAGATGAGAGAACAGCATCTGCTCTGGTTTGAATGTGTCCCCCAAAAAGCATGTGTTGGAAACTTAATCCCCAATGCAACAGTGTTGGGTGGTGGGTCCTAATGGGAGGTGTTTAGGTCATGAGGGATCCACCCTCATGAATGGATTAATGCCCATTATAATAGCGCTGGAGGCTGTGAGTTTCATATCTTGCTCTCTCACACTCGTCCATCAGCCTGCCGCCATGGGATTACACAGCACAGAGGTCCTCACCAGATTCCAGCACCTTGATATTGGACTTCTGAACCTCAGAACTGTGAGAAATAAATGTATTTTCTTTACAAATTACCCAGTCTGTGGTATTCTGTTATGGAGACACAAAACATACTGAGACAGCATCTTACAACAATCTGATCACCTTATGGATATGGACTGGAGAAAATTCTTAACTGTGGAGTTCAAAAATACCCCACATCTAAGAGGCAACTTCCTATATACTGAGTTCGTGGGTGTACATACAATGAGAATACATCTTCCAGGGCAGGGCATGCAAGCAGCTGAATTCACACGCAGGAATTGTTCAAGAAATTGAACCACTGTGGGCTGCTTTTTAAAAACTATGACTTTCAGGATTCTTAGTTGAGCCTATTCTTGCCACTGACTTTCTATATGACCTTGGGCAAATCATTTAACCTGTAGGTGCCTCAGCCACAAGAACAGTATGATTCTTTGTCTAAGATGCAATTTCAAAACAGAAACTCCATCTTCATTTTCCTTCCTTTTCCACTGCTTGATCTCATCATTGCAATGCAGAGAGCTGCTCTTAAGGTGCTTTCTGATTGACCTGCCTGCCCATGGCATTTGAAAGTGTCATTCCTTCTCCTTGGCTGACTCACAATGTGCACCTACCTGGAAGGAGGATCTCTTGGTAAGGAGACACACACATTTGGCTCACCTGTACAATGTGCAGATGTGCAGGCTTGAGCTCCTCTATAGACTAGACTATGCTCCACACCCAGATCGCCAAGTAGAGACTCAACATGAACTGAAGGTCTTAGTGTCACCTCCTAATCCTACTGTGTTCTGTGACTCAGCACTTCATGCACTGTAGATGCACACAGAAGCCACTGCAATTATGCCTCCCATGTGCAAGGGGGCAGTAAAGCTCACACGTTAAAAGGTCAGCTTTGGTGGGAACAAGCTCTGAGTTCAAGGAGTAGGACTTTCAGTTACCCTCTCACAGATAGAAAAGTTCCTGGCTGATAGTATTGCTGCCTGTTGGAGGATCACATTTTCATTTTGAGAGCCACTGGCCCAGGGCTTTAATGGAAGTGATGAAGAAAAAGTCAGGTTATATAGGAGAGCACTTGTGTCTTCCGAAGGTAGAGAAGTTAGGAAGCTCATTGCTTCTTCTCTTAATATCCCCTATTCTATCAGGAACCAGATATCTCAGACTTTCTTCTCCCAGCTGAAGGAAAGGATGGAAATTCTCATCCAGGAATGCTGCTCTGGGGGTCAAAACCTTGGCATGGCCTCCTTGGTATGCTGCAAGGATCCTCCAGGCACTTCTTAGCTCTTGCGGGCACCAAAGAACACAGGTGCTTGTTCATAAATCTTAATAAGGAGTAAGTGAACTAATAGCACACATTTGTCTCAACTTGTAATGGAGCAAGTGGAGATATTTCCTGATCCACTTCAGGAACTGGCAACTTGGTGCCACTTCACACTAAGGACTGGTACACTGCCTGCTGCCAGGGAAACCACCTAACCCCACGTCTCAAGCACTTAGTTGAATTGAACTCAAAAACATTTAAAAATCCTTCTAAGAACATTCAGCAAAAATTGACTCTACTAATCTTATCACCTTCTACTTCAGACTCCTATTTAAGCTAGTTTACCAATTTCCCCTACACATCCTGCAATTAATAATTCATCTAGTACTACTCAATCTGTGGGACTATTATTTTTGGAAAGGACTTCGTACATTCAGTACTTGTTTACATTAAATTCTATTTTTTCTTTTCTAAATCCAAACTTTCCTAGTTAGTAGGACTTAGAGGAGCTAAGAATATTAATAGTTCTTCTAGATGCAAGTCTGAATTCCACATCACCCTATTTGTCAATTCTCATTGACTGCATGACAAAAGTCATCCAAACTTTCCTTTCTTTGAATGTTTCTTTTATTATTGTTCCTTGGCTTGATAAAACGTGATGAATACAGTGACTTTTCTCCCACGAGAAATGCAATGATTCATACTGCCATTGTACAGAAAAACAACATAGAGAAATAGAAACATACAAACAACCTAATGCTTTAATAAAAGTAGACCCCAGTGACCCTTATGTTCCTTTGACTGCTTCCAAAATCTCCAAAGTTCACTGGAGATCATGTCCAATGGATTGTAGTTTGTAGTGCTATACCCTATGTATCTTGAAATTCAGACTTCATATATTCTACATATTTTAGGCTAAAGGTAAATTCAAATTGCACATATCCTCACACATTTTCTTGCTATAATCATAAATATGATCTTACAGGGAGTACCATTTACCTTTTGATTGAGAGATCAACATCAATTGAATAATCATAAAGAAATGCTTCCTGAGAACTCTCTTGAAAACATACAAAGCCTAGAAGGGAGGCAGAGTGATTCAAAAGCTTAAGTGCTGTTCTAGCTCATGAATCTCAGGCCCATGTCTTACGTTTTTCAGAATTACATTTTGTCCTGGACATTCCCCCCCCCCCCCAATTGTAGGGAAGGACTGATGCAATTTCAGGCAATAACGAGATACCTGTAGTATTAGAGGACAATGAGTGGGGTTCTGTGGGGAGGAAAAATACTAAGCATTAGTTCTGCCTCTAAGCCTGACATCACTGTTACCAGCTGCGTGGTTCACAAGCTCCCCAAATTCTCTGAGCCAGAGTCTGGCAACTCCAAAATGGAAATTGCATGAAAACCAACCTCACAGGATACTATGTTGCTACTGAGAAAACTTTTAAAAAGTAATGCAAATTATAAGTGTAACAGGCAATCAGACGTGCCCAGGATGTTGATCCTATGTATAGATCCAACACACAGACATCAATGTTTTTGCTGTTGGACCAGGAAGAAAATGCTAAGTACGAATTTCCAGTTTTCTCCAGTCCCTTTCCTATTGCTAAATGAAGATCATCCCATCATTGTGTCTCAAATGCAGCATATGTGAAAATACCTCCCGATCATCTTTCACAGGAATTCTTTCCAAGTGAGAAAGTAAGGAATGGGGTCATGGGCTTTCTGGAGTAATACAACCCAGGTTTGTAGTGTGATTTTGATTAGCAGATTCTATCCCCAGTTTTGCTCGTGTGTGGGTAGGCTGCAATCTATGATTTCATGCATTTTCTGAAGGAAAAAGAAGGAAACTTAGCTAAAAGTATTTTATCACATTTCATAAGAAGGACTCCTGGAATTCATGAGGAGTCATCTGAGATAGCCTACTGCTAATCCAAGCCAGGCAATTAATCATAACGCAACAGACAGAAAATGTGAATTGACAGTTAATGGAGCATACATTTAGGTCACAGCTTATCACCTTCACTATCATCCTCTTCATCCTCTTCCTCATCTTCATCATCCATAGCAAAAGTAGTGAAATGCGGGTGCAGTGATTCTTTCTGTTTTGGTTCTTAAAAAAATATATAAGTCAGTCAAATGTCAGCCCGTGCCAAGCTTTCTTGTGGAAGATTTCAATCTATATTGAGAAAGGCTTCCATTGTCCTCTCTATCCTCTCCTAGATGTTTAAAGTGTCGTGCTAACGTATCAAGTCAAAGTGAGTTCTAATGCAGGAGAACACATACCAATGTACAGATTCCTTTTATTAAATTTGGGGGGTTTTGACCTTTCCAGATTACCTGACGTTATCCCAGATGTTGCCTGTTTACTGTGGGGCCTCAGTAACTCATGTTGGCATTTAACAAAATTTAGAAATATGGGAATTTTTTTAATGTTTTCACTTTTTTCAAGGAACTTTGATTTAACCTGAAGCCATGAGTAAATTCAGATGGGTAACAATTTTAACTACCTCAAAATGAGAGATCATCTGTAAATCATTAGGGTAGATTTTGGAGCAAAAGCAGAAATTTTTGCAATGCCTTCTTTGGCAGAAATCACTCTGCCTATAAGTTAATTAGGGTGATATTGCCATCTAGTTATCTGTGGCTGGATCATAGACAGCAATAAGGGGGAAATTTTGTATTAGCTCAGTGAATAAGAAAGAAATGCTTCATTGCAATGATAGAATAACAAATTGGCTGATAATTAAACTGGTCTGAATTTACAGTGTCCACAAAGGTCTAGGAACCAGCACAGCTCAGCATTTGTCTCGTTGCTCCGTGACCCCTACAAGCTTTCTTATGGGAAATTTGGGAACAGAATTTGATGAATCTGGTTACAAAAAAAAGTACATCCCTGATACATAAAGTATTTTTCAAATGCAAATTCCAAAATGAATATATTAGACACATAAGAAAGAAGATTGATAGAGAAAATGATGCTCTGAGTCACTCCAGAGTAAGAAGTTACATGAATAAAATCTATCATATCCACACACACACATACACGTGCACACATACATGTGTATACATGCATGTGCATGCACACACATTCTCACACACTTGCACAGGTTGAAGTCTTGCACTCCAGCCTCTGTGGATAATCTGTGAATTCCTAATACCCCCAAGATCAGGGGAAGAATGGAGAGTTTTCTCTAACAGTGTCAACTATGTAAGGTAACAGAAGAAGGAAGTTTTGTGAACAGATCAGCGTGGCTCTAATACTAATTAATGGTACATGACTGGCTAAATGACCCAACCCCTCTGATCCTCAGTCTCCTCCTCTATAAACTGAGAATAAAACACATACCTCATTGGTCCCATCCTATTCTCTCCACCCTTCACTCTATAGTTCCCCATTATGTAGACAGAATTTTGGCTCTTCCAAAGCACTGGCATTGGTCAGAAACTCAGAATGGTAATGGTGAGCTTCCAACTAGGTTGCTACACTTCTCTATCCCTCTCTAAATGAAAAGAGGGTCACTTTGCTTCAACTGTCCCTGTATTTTTGGTTTGTAATAGAAGTTCCTTGCCTCACTCCTAGAATTTCAGCCCTTTTCAATTGTTTATGCTGTTTTTGGCCTTGTACTTACTTCCTCTTTGCTCACTCTTTGGGTGGCCACCATTGTGTTTATGAAATATGCCCTGATGCATTTCAGGAGGCTGGTGAACACTCATTATAACATTTAGGACTTTGTACAATTTAATCACATTCAGAAAATTCCATTTTCTAGATGGAATGTTTGGTTCTGTTTGGTTATCTGTATTCTGTCATTTCACTGTATCTCATATTTGTAGTGGGGTGAAAGAGGAGGAAATTGTGCAAATGGAAGAAATTTTGCTGCCTAGATTTTAGCTCAACGGATTTGGAAAAAGATTTGCTCCCCTGATTTGACCAGGATTAATAAGGACCACATATATTAAAGTGCAAATTTCATTCTAATCATTCCCTCTTTAAATACGTGAGCCATGCTGGGTTGAAAACGCGGCTCTGAGTTTGATGTATCATCTGCTACAGAGCAGAGTTCATGTTGCTTCCATGTTGGTGCCTGGTGTGTTTTATCTGCCCTACATCTGCCCCTGGTTTCAATAATTCACTTTGTTCCAAATTTGGGGCATGTGTGTTTATCAACATTCTTCTTTGTTCAAAGGAATGTTCTAAGACCCAAATCACAAGATTTTCCTTTAACTTGTCCCTCCAGCTCCACACAGGGAATGTCGTACTTTTGTTTACACGGATATCCTCATCATTTGTTTTTCCTGGAAGGAAGGGCAGCAATGATTTTATCTTGAAAAAATCATATTTTCCCACTGTTGTAATATTATTGGGACTGATGTCCTTAGGACCATTTCTTAGAAGTGCGCATTTCACTTATAATCATCTAGAATCCAATTGCATTGGGCAATTAATCCGATTTAGATGAAAGGCAAGTTTAATTACCCATTTACTTTATTTCTCACCAAAGGACTCCAGGACACTGATTTATCTCACAGAACCATGATCCCAGGTTACTACTGCTCTTATATTTTTTAGAGGAATCCATGAGATTGACTCTTGGACCTCTCTGAAAGAAAATATAATTTATTTTGGAAATCACATTGATAGACTAAATCTCCATGAAGGAGAATAACAATGTTGATAAGCATTAAAAGGAAATGCTTCTTCCCCATCCCTCTAGTTTCTACCAGCTCGCTCTCCTTTCTTGTAACTCCCCACAGGAAGCAGTCATTCTCCTTGGCTCTCCCCTGCCAATCGCTTTATAGGAGCAGACCCCCAGCAGCATCCTACACTGCCCGGTCCTGGGTGGGTGAGACTATCATTAGTAGAGTTCAGTCATAGAAAGCCCACTTTGCTGCACACCCAAGCCACATTCTCCAGAATCAGTTTTAGCAACAAGAAAAGAAATCTAATTATAGGCCTCATAAGAGCCCTCCCTCTCATAAAATGCTGCCCAAATCCAAAACATGCACATATAATTAGTCATCTGCTGGCATCGTTCTCCTGTCGCTTCCAGTTATTGCCTAGTTAACCAGCAAACCCCAGGTCTGGACCGAAGGACGCATCTGCAGTCATTCGAGGTTACAGATGGTCACAGCTATTACAGAACTTTCCAACATCTAACCTATATCCCTTCCTTTACTGCAGAAGTAATGAATGAAGTTAAGATTGACATAAAGCCCAGTATTCTCAGCAGGATGGCATGTGGCAAATTTACAGCAATAAAATAGCAACATACATTGAAACTGTGTGTGTATGTGTGTGTGTGAGAGAGAGAGAGAGCAGGGGTGTTACTAGCATCTAATAAATAGAGGCCAGGGAGGCTGCCAAGTATCTCATGATGCATAGGAAAACACCCACAACAAATAGTCATCCAGCCCAAAAGGTCACTAGTGCCAAGGGAGGGAAACTCTCATCTAACCTCATATCACAAGCATCATGGTGGTTTTCCCTACCCAGGGAGGCCCCTATTCTTTGGTACTTCACAAGGACACCACAAGATGTATGCTATTTAGGCAACAATCATTCATAAACACATAATGAAAAGGACACTTGTGAGTCCCCAACTGCAATTTACAACTCCATTATTCAATTCAAAATCCATAACATTAATACAACATCATACAAGCGTGATTGCAAAACAAAATTCCAAACCCATAATTCACCATGCCGCAAGTACCTGATTAGCTACTTGGTATAAGCCATTCTCCATTATGTATCCCCAAATTATCTAATTGTATTAAAGACATAATTCTGACGTTTCCATCCTGTTGTGTTAAATCTCTAAGGATAGACCTAAAATGATTTTCCCTTCTGATTTACTCAAAATAAATAAATCACTAACCTCCACATCAAGCTCTCGGATCCTTTTTTCACCCCACCTCCTGTCCCCCAGTCCTGAACTACAATCAACTTGGCACTTCATTTTCACATTTTTTCCCATTAGATTGAAAATATCTCATGGGATGCCATCAACTTTAATTTCAAAATATGGGAAAACTTTGCATTAGAAAACCTGAATCTACTTTTATTTTCTACTGGTTGCGATTAAACAGGTTACTTAATCTCACTGAGTCCCATTTTGCTCGAGTACAAAATGACCCAGCTCCAAGAACCACCGTGATGACCTCAAAGAGTTGCTGTGCAGATTGAATTTAAAGCATGTACCTTGAGTTCTCTGAAAATTTTGAGTTACCAGACATAAAATATACGAAAGTAACAACAGTGTCCTTGTGTTAGGCAGCATCTACAATGGCCCCAATAATCTACCTACCTCAGTGCTACTCACACTCTCGTGTCATTTCCTCCCTCTGAGGGCCTGCTGTGCATATTAATTAAAGTCTAACAAATAGAATATGACAGAAGTGATGGGAAGTCACTTTTAAGATGAGGCTCTAGAGAAAAAGTGGCTTCTGTCTTGGGTTCTGTGTTCTGCTCTCTCTTGGGTCACTTGCTCTGGAAGAAAACAGTTGCCATGCTGTGAAGCAGCCTTGAAGAGAGGTCCACGTAAGTGCCCTTGAGGTCTTCCAGCACTTTATGAGTGGGCTTAGAAGAGCATCCTCTGCATATGAGCCTTGAGATGACTGCAGCCCCAGCCAACACCTTTGCCTGCAAACTCTTAAGAGATCTTAAACCAGAACCACCCAGCTAATCTGTTCCCAGATTCCTAACCCACTAAGACATAACAAGTGTTTAATGCCTTCAGACACTAAGTTTGGGAGTTGTTGCTGGAATGAGAGCTCAAAGTCTTAGCATCCTTCCTCAGCTTGGTGATAACTTACGATCGTTTTCACTGGGTTTCTCCACCTGCGGCTTAATTGTCTCCTGTTTCCGTTTCTTCAGACTATCCCTAGGCCACAGGCTGCTCACTTTGTCCTGGAGTATCATCGAAGAGAAGTGTGTGTCACTGACTCTGTCAAAGCAACCAACCTTTGGGGAAGACGTACCTCAGGAAAGGTTGCTAAAAACTTGAAATTTCAGACCTTCGTTCAGAATTCCCATAGTTCATCACCATCATCGTGCTCTGCTACTAATGAATAAAGTGTAAAATGAAGAATTTGAAAGAAAAGTGAAGCATTCACTAAACGTTTCCACATTCAAATACTAACAAATCTCTTTAAAAATAAGTCCCTGGCGGACCTTGCAGTGAGCCAAGATTGCGCCACTGCACTCCAGCCTGGGCAACAGAGCAAGACTCTGTCTCAAAAAAATAAATAAATAAATAATAATAATAAGTCCCTATGTAATTCCATGAACAATATTAATTTAGGAAAATTACATGTAGAACAGCGGAGTACCTTTGGTTTATTTTCTCTCTTTTACTATGTTTGACCAGAATATTGTTTATCGATATGTTTAGCTACATACCTTTATTTCTGCACGTCGTATTTCAATATATTTGGCCTTTTTGTTTGTATGAAGTATATGCATGTGTATAAGGCACAGCTCCTGCATGCCTTTCTGTGAACATTACTAATAATTCTTGTGAATCAATTCATTCTACTATGTGCTCTTCTCTCTATTCCTCAGTTGCTGAAGTCAACCCATGGGTTAGTCTTTATTTTACATAGATTTATGCCTGTATCTTTGGAATTGCCATAAATTCTCAACTCTCTCTATAGGCGTAGTGCCTATATGAAGAATTTAAAAATTCCTATAGTATTCCTCCATTCAACCTGTTCCCAAACTGTTTCCTTTCTCTGTCTTGCTATTTTGTACCTCTGACTACACCTTCAAAAGAAATGAAAATATAATGGAAATATGTGTACTCCTTGGAAATATTTAGTGTAATCCCTGGGGGAAGAAAAACATAAAAATACCTTTGCAGTGTCTGCTCTGATGGGTTATCCCTTTATTAATTTATCTAATGGAACTTCTCTTTAATATGCATTTATGGTTTGTTTCCATTCCGGAACCAAGGCTCATGGAAAAATAATGAAGAGGATGGTTATGTCATCTGTGTTGCCCTAAATTTATAATTGGAACAAAGAGATGGATGTGATATTAACTTGAGCATAAGTAAAAACAAGGCAGATCTGAGGACCCAGGAGAAGAGATGCAGAAGGCACACATATTTTTTAAGTCCCATACTAAATTCCCTGACTTACATCCCTGGAGATCTGATCACTCTATCATAATATTGAACAGATCAAGTGAGGTGTTTGGTACTCTGAAACAGAACAGAAGGCAGCTCATTTCCTACCGGCTTGGAACTTCTGAAATGTTCAACAATAATGTATATTTGATGAAAGAGATGGTTTTCCGGCCTTTATGCTACTCTGTATTAACATAGCATTCTTGGTACCGTGCCTGTATACTTCGGTGATAAATGCCATCCGTACAGCTTTCCCAATGCAGAAGGAAGGATAATTAAAACCAACCATCTCATCTCAGAGATGTGTGAAGATTAATAAAATTATTTCTCTAAAGGTCCCTGAGCTTTTGGAAAGAAGAATTCAACATACAAAGTATTACTCTGTAGTTTAATTTGTAGTTATGTGAGGTAGTTTATAAGCACTTTACATCAAGTGAAAAACATAATTAGTGCTACATTACTATTTCAAAGGTCATTTTATATACAAGGCAACAAATGTAAAATATGAGGATTTAATCACGAATTAATTTATTGCACAGCATATGTTATGTATATTAAGATACAGGTTTTAGAATCTAACTAATAATAAAAGTGATGAAAGAAGTAACAATACTGGTGAATTACTTGATTTTCTTCAAGTTTAAAATTGATGGAAAAAAATTAAAGAAACTTCTTCTGCTCTATTTCTGTGTGAATTCCAAGTTAAGGGCAGGTTTCTGAAGACCATAGAGTTCAATGTGGGAGATAACTCGTTTCAACTGTTTTTGAATTTTTAATTGAAGCTCAGCAATGAACCTGGAAGGGATTGGACTGGAGGGAAGCTGGAAGGAAATAGATTAGGTAAGACCAAGCAATGATTCGTAGGGTGAGTAATGGGACCTGAACTTTATGGGGATAGTAGAAGTGGGAAGAATGGAGGAGAAAAAGGTACATTATAAAAGAAGAGTCTGGTCTCGTAACAGACATCATAAAAGAGACAGTGGTTTTTGCTATAAGGAAAACTGCCAGTGTGGAGGTCTAGAAAAGTGCCATCCAAGAGAACTTTCTGTGATGATAGAAGTCTTCCACCCCTGCTCTGTCCAATGTGGGAGCGACAAGGCACATGGGACTATGGGGCATTTGGA
The DNA here is from genome assembly GCF_008728515.1 of Papio anubis. Lineage (NCBI taxonomy): Eukaryota > Metazoa > Chordata > Mammalia > Primates > Cercopithecidae > Papio > Papio anubis. The sequence goes on from NC_044989.1 coordinate 99,894,264, forward strand.
ATGTGGCTGGTGCAGCTTCGGAGGTTGAATTTTTTTAAATTATGTTTCATTTCAATTAACTTACATTTAAAATTCAAATTTTGCCATATTGGCCCGTGCTGATCTAGAAGAATAAATAGTATCAGAAGCACCATTGGTTAAAAAAAAAAAAAAAAGAAGCCAAGAACAAGAGTTTGCTCCAGGACCGGCAGGGGTACAGACAGCAGATGAGTATCTCACACACACACACACACACACACACACACACACAACTGTATAATCATATGGTGAAAAAAGTAAGATAAGAGCTACCTTAAAAAAATCTCTTTTTAAAAAAACTCATTTGAAATCTTGATGATTCTGAAAGATTTTCAGGATTTACTGTTCGCAGTCTCTGTCTGTGTGTATGCCATTCCTTCATAGAGGTTTCATCTACATCACTTATTGGTGACCACACATACTACCCAGGGGGTCATGTGAAGAAAGATGAAACTGAGACCCTGCAAAGGCAGGTAGATACCGAAGTAGCAGGGCCAAAATGTCTTGGAATGAGTCTATCCCATTTATTTTAGGTCATCATACTGACATTTACTAAAGGCACATGACCTCTACGGGCAAGCCACGCGCAGTTCACAACACAGTCAGAGTTGATATATAGAAAAAAATTCAGAGAGTAGTAATAAAGGCCTTTCACAATTGCAATAATAACTCATAAAGGGACAAACGTATTTGGTGCAAGAATTGTTTTAGGTTGCAGCTGCTAACTTAATATATTTTGCTTCTCTTTTCTTTCTTCCAAATTGCCAACATTTCCCTGAGGTTATAGATAAATAAACAGTTTACTATCTACTAGGAGTTCTCCTTTTTTTCGACTTTAGTTACTTTCCCAGGAATAAATAACATGGGTATTGTATTTGAAACTGCAAATACTATATGTATGATAAAAATTAATGTGCATAATGGGAAGTTTCCAGGGTTTTTCATCTTAAGAGATTTTATAAAAGTAGACACTATTAGATCTGTGTATATGGTAGCAGTTTATTTACATCATAAGCGTGTTTGTACACAAGTTGATTACTTCTGTATTTATTGCTTCTGATTAGCAACAACTTTCAAAAAATGGCATACCTTGTCAGCATGCTGTTACATGTAACTACAATAATAAAACAGTTCACCAAGTGTACTGTAGAGGTATGAGCTTTCATCTTATGTATGATTAAGGCTTCATCATACCATGATATTGCAGTAGAAGGCCCTTTTCGGCTGTCTGTAGTGTTCTATGAGTCTATAGTGTTCAAGGAAGTAGAATGCCACAAGTGGCTTATTAGATTGTTTTTCAGTTCAGAGTTTCAAAAACAAAAATGTCTGTTAGATTAGTCTGTACACTCTTCATGGTGATGATGTAAGGGTGTACCGTATTCTATTCACTGCATGCGCCTGTAACAATATATCCCACTAATGCAGTCGTTTTCATACTATATTATCCAGGTTGCAGGAAGATAGGGGGACACACTTCAGGTAGGGTCCCAGGCTTCCCTGCCTTTGTCTCAACCAAACAGCTTTGTTCTTGTGTTTCATCTACTGGTATTCTTTGTAAGGTTTTGTTATAAAAGTGATTCTGCTATTAAAGCCAAAGGAAAAAAACTAATATTACACACACACACACACACACACACACTCAGAACACATCTGTTGTGTCTCTTTTATTTGTTGCCCCAGATGCCACTCCTCTGGTTTTCACCCTGCACTTTGCTCCAGGAGGTCGATCATTACAGACAAGCCATGAGCTGCATCAGTCTCTGCCTTTCACACAGGTTTAAGCAAGAGGAGGCCTCTCTCGCTGTGGAGCCTCCAGAGATGGCTGTGCCCCTCAAGGAAGGCCACCACACTCGTCAGACAGTCCACTCCGTCGAATTATTCTCTCTCAGTTCACAAAGTGCTCCCCTTTCCTGGTCCTTTAAGCCTTCTTCCAGGGTATTGTCCTATCCTGCTTAGTCTCCTAAGCCCCATCCATGACTCTGTAAACAGTAGTTCATTTAAATCTCCTCAAATGACCCAAGTCAAGAGTGCCTGCCATTTGCTCTTGCTGGGCTCCCACTTATTTGTGTATAGGTGTATATTTGTGCAGACATAAGTCATAAACACACCACACACACATACACACACCACATACAGAGAGAGAGAGAGAGAGAAAGAGAGAACCCAAACCTCTAAGTACAATTTCAACATCAAATCAAATATCTAATATCAACATCACAGTAAATGATTCATTTACTACAAAGGAAAAAGAAGATACTCATCCAGCCTATTCATAGTTTTTCTAAGTGCTTATAATTCTTGGAATTACATAGAAAATTCCCTTTTAAAGAGAGGCAGTAATTTTTAAATATTAGAATATTAAAGGAAACATTTAATGTTTTATTTAATTACTTAATTTATTTATTTTTGAGACAGAGTCTTACTCTGTCACCCAGGCTGGAGTGCAGACTGCAATGGCACAATCTTGGCTCACTGCAACCTCCGCCTCCCAAATTCAAGCAATTCTCTTGCCTCAGCCTCCCACCATGGCTAAATTTTGTGTTTTTAGTGAACATGGGGTTTCACCATGTTGGCCAGGCTGGTCTCAAACTCATGACCTCAAGTGACCCACCCACCTCAACCTCCCAAAGTGCTTGCACTACATGTGTGAGTCACCGCACCTGGCTGTTTTAGTTTATTTTCAATGACTCTGCCACAATTCGAACTGGACATATCCTTCAAATCAGTAATAACACTTCTAGGAAAACAATCTTTGAAAATGCACGTGCACAAAAAAATGTACTTTGAAGAACATTATTTGCTGCAATGATGTAATAGAGGAAACAGGAACACTGTAAAATAGGAAAGTTGGGAAAATTCTTAATGGCAATCATTAGGTGCTATGGTCTGAATGTGCCTCCCAAAAATCCCTGTATTGAAACTTAACCATTCATGTAATTGTATTAAAAGCTGGGGCTTTTAGAATGTGATTAAGTCATGAGGGCAGAACCCTTGAAGATCACATTAGGGCCCTTATAAAGGGCTTGAGAGAGTGGGTTTGCTCCCTTCCATCCCTTCTGCCATGTGAGGACATAGTGTTCCTCCTTTCCGGAGGATGCAGCAACAAGAGACCATCTTGGAAGCAGAAAGCAGCCCTCAGCAGACACCAACCCTGCTGCCATCTTAATCTGGACTTCTCAGCCTCCAGAACTGTGAGAAATACATGTCTGATTTTTATAATTTAACCAGTCTCAAATATTTTGTTACAGACCCACAAACAGACAAAGACATTAGAGAAACATAAACTGTGATACATTTATACTATGTAATACTATGGAAAAAATAAAAAGAATATTAATATGCTCTGAAACAGAAAGAGGTTAAAAACAAGCTGACCTGATAATAATGCATATACTATTATCCCATTTATATAAAGGAAGTTCAACATATCTGTGTACATGTACATATGTCAAGTCACATAGGTGATTATGAAAGGTGTTTTGAGTGGTTGTCTCTGAAGAGAAAAGTTAGACATTAGAGGCAATATGGAGGGGCAGGTGTATACAGTTTTAGATGGATGATGAGAGCTTACATTATTTGATGACAAATAAATCCAACATATCAATCCAACCTAAAGATTTTTAGACACTTTTTTTCACTTGATCATTTAGTGTGACAAATATTAATTTCACAAAGTATGTGAACATGTAATTCTTCATATCTATATTTAGAATTGCCTATGCAGGCTGTTCTGTTTATTTTCCTCTACTTTTTTTGTAGTTTCAAATTGTTGCTAACATCTTCTATACATGATCTTACTAAATTTTTTTTGGGGGGGGTGTTAATTTTCTAAGTTATTTCGTCATTTTTATATAAATTAACTTTATATTCTACCCAGTTATAACTATTTTCCATTTATAACAAATATTTAGCCAAACATAGGGATTTCAGAATAAAAAATAACTTTTATTGTGGAATTAAAACTTATTTAAATAAAAATAAACTTAAATAAAAAGTGTTTTATTTCAGAATAAATCCTGGTGATAATTTTTCCACTTTATTTAATTTTCTAATATTTTTTGAAATTTTAAAATATTTTCTCAAATAATAACAAATAGAAAATATTAAGTATTCTTTTATCTGGGTTATAAGTATTCTTATATATTCTTCATGTAAAGTGTTACATCAATGCGATGGTATTTTTTTGAGGTAAAAATATGACCAAGTAGAAAAATTAGGTAATATTTATTATGAGGAATTTAAAAATAAAGGCACACTAGTTAAATTTGTAAAAAAAAGAAAAAAAAAATCCTGTAATGCACAGTAGTTACCAATATGTGAATTAAGAGTCTGAAATATTCATTTTGGGGCTTGTTTTCATATGGTTTATGTAAAGTTAGAGACAACATTCAAAATATAATTAAATCATTGGAAAATAAATTAAAATTGGCACATTGTTTTAATATGGACTACAGAAGTATTTGCAAAAAACTGAAAATATAAAATTAAACATAAATATTGTAAACTGACCAGGTACATGCATAGAAAACATTTTTTAAAAACCTGATGAAAAGTTTTACAGATGAAAGCTTGAAAGTGCTTAAAAGTTGTTTAAAAACCTCCTGTATGGAAAATTTTCAAATTGCTTGTAACGTGTTGCTTTTTCATTTATTTATGAGCGCATTTTCTGGTAAGTCATCTACTTCTAATATGTACATAATTATATAAGATTCAGAAGAGATAAGAATAAAAAATCGGGGTGGGAAGTGGGTACGGTGTAATCCTGTAATCCCAGCCTGGGAGGCCGAGGCGGGCGGACCACCTGAGTTCAGGAGTTTGAGACCAGCCTGGCCAACATGGTGAAATCATGTCTCTACTAAAACTACAAAAATTAGCTGGGCGTGGTGCCTCACACCTGTAATCCCAACTCAGGAGGCTGAGGCAGGAGAACAGCTTGAACTCAGGAGGTGGAGCTTGCAGTGAGCCAAGATCGCACCATTGCACTCTAGCCTGGGTGACAGAGAGGGACTCTGTCTCAAAAGAAGAAAGAAAGGAAAGGAAGGAAGGAAGGAAGGAAGGAAGGAAGGAAGGAAGGAAGGAAGGAAGGAAGGAAGGAAGGAAGGAAGGAAGGGGAAGGAAGGAAAGAAAGGAAAGGAAAGGAAAGGAAAGGAAAGGAAAGGAAAGGAAAGGAAAGGAAAGGAAAGGAAAGGAAAGGAAAGGAAAGGAAAGGAAAGGAAAGGAAGGAAAGAAAGAAAGGAAAGAAAGAAGGAAGGGAGGGAGGGAGGGAGTGAGGAAGGAAGGAAGGAAGGAAGGAAGGAAGGAAGGAAGGAAGGAAGGGAGGAAGGAAGGAAGGAAAGAAGGAAGGAAGAAGGAAATCAGGGTGGAACCATGTAACGATAGACAATAGACCTTGTATACCCTTCTCAGCCATTTGGTATAGGGAAGGGGGTTTATTGAAGAATGTCATAAGAGAATATATAAATGCTTTAGATTATTCAAATAATTTAAAATTTTTAGAATCATTTCTTCAGCACTAAGTGGAAGAAAGGTGGAGACAGAACCAATCAAAGAACAAGCCAAGTTAATTAGGACGCTATTAAGATAGCCCAGCAAAAGAAACAAAAATGAACAAAGATGAACGATCTAGAATTAAGATTTGAGAAATGGATGTGTGGGATGAAAAGAGTCTGATACAACTTTCAGTCTTGAGTGACTTGTTGGTTCCACTAGAAAAGCCTCCCTTGTCCTCCTCAAGGCCACTTTCTCCTGTCCTTCTGGTATCAGTCTCTCCTTACAGTGCTGGGGATTTATTTGTGACTGAAGGCCAAGAGTTTACGTTGGTGCCAGATATCAAAGTTATGGGGACCCTAACATAGACAGGTGTTGCTTCCTGGTCCTTTCTGAGGTGGACAGAATTCAGATTTTCTGTTCCCTCCTGACCATTTCTCTGGGTCCATTCAGAGAAATCGAGTCCCAGGAAATAATTGCAAAAGCAAAAAGGCCTGACTGCCAGGGCAGTCATGTGACCTTGTATTTTCTCTTAGGACATATGGTTCCTGGAGGTCAGCACCTAGGCAAGAGGCAGAAAGCACAGAATCCCCTAAAGTCCTTCAGGTCATTTTGGTCTCTGACAACGCAGATTTCTTAAGAACCCACATAGCGGGTAGGAGGTGGCACCTTGAGAGCCACGCAGGGCTGTCAGAGGAACGGCAGCTGAAAGTGCACTTTAACTAGGAGCATTGTGTATCCACCAGCCTTCCACTGCAGACCTCAGAAGGAGCTGATTGTCATAAAGGGGGTGACTGAAGCCAGGAAAAGTCTACATGGTGAGCAATCACGTCTGGGTGGATTGCTCCATCTTTCAGCAAGATGACCCTAAGAAATGGAGAAATAGTGTTAGTAAAACAGAAAAATACAAAACGAAAACAAACGTAAAGTACAAGGAAAAAGAGCATCCAGAGGAAGAACATGGCTGAAAATGACATGTGACAGCAACTGGAAGAAAATGTCAAGACATATCCTCAAGAGAATGCAGGAAAACAGGCCTCTGTCAACCAGGAGCACTGGACAGTCAGGAGAGGACAGGTTAAGAAGAATAAGCAACACGATTCCATAACATAGAGTGAAAGGGAGAGAGAGAGAGAGAGAAAGATGACGTAAAAAGACTAACAAGGAAACTGAAAACACACACCAAAATCAAAACCAGATTAATGCAATAAAGAAGAGAACTGATAAGGTAGGTATCAAATTGGTGATAGATCACATTAGAGAAGCTATTTCAGGGTGCAAAGAAAGTTGAAAGAAAGTCAGATTCATATAGAGATTTTTTTCTATTCTTGAAGAAGAAATGGAAGCAAATAGATAAGTCATAATCAAAGAGATGAAAAGGGGCTAGCTAGGCAGACTTACAGCTGATCACCTTTCTACAGGCAGAATTCATTGCAAGTATTTACAGGTGTAGTCTTGAACAGAGAAAATTCAAAACATATGACTTTGCCTTTATTCTAAAAATTAGAATAAAACAATGAGGGTTTTTTGTTGTTTTTGTTTGTTTGTTTGTTTGTTTGTTTGTTTGTTTGTTTTGAGACAGCGTCTCACTCTGTTGCCTAGGCTGGAGTGCAGTGATGCGATCTTGGCTCACTGCAACCTCCGCCTCCCGGGTTCAAGCAATTCTCTCGCCTCAGCCTCCTGAGTAGCTGGGGTTACAGGCATGCGCCACCACACCCAGCTAATTTTGTATTTTTAGTAGAGATGGGGTTTCATCATCTTGACCAGCCTGGTCTTGAACTCCTGACCTCAGGTGATCCATCCACCCACCTCGGCCTCCCAAAGTGGTGGGATTAAAAGTGTGAGCCACTGCTCTCTCAGCCAATAAGGGTAATATTAATAATGGAAAAAATGTAGACTTAATTGAACTCTAACTATGTGCTAGTGCTAGTAATTCTTTTTCTTTCTTTTTTTTCTTTTGAGACAGGGTCTCTCTCTGTCACCCAGGCTGGCGTACAGAGGCATCTTGGCTCTCCGTACTTGGGACCACAGTTGCTTGCCACCAAGCCTGCCTAAGTTGTGTATTTTTAGTAGAAACAAGCTTTTGCCATGTTGCCCAGGCTGGTCTCAAACTCCTGGACTCCAGTGATCCATTTACCTTGGCCTCCCAAAGTGTCGGGATTACAGGTGTGAGCCACCATGTCCAGCCTGTATGCTCGTAATTCTTCTAAGCACTTTATGTGTATTAACCCATTTAACAATCTCTTTTTATTACTCATCATCTACAGCTAAGGAAACAGACACAGAAAGGGCCAGAAACAAAGATCACACAGCTAGCAAATGTGAGAACTGGAATTCAAAGCCAGGTACTATAACTGCAGCTTTACACGGTAAATAATATTTTAAAAAATTAAAAATAGAAAATCTAGTAGAATATAAAACAGAATATATGCCTTCAGAATAGTGACGAAAATAAAAACAACAAAAACAATACGGCTATTGTAAAAGAAATAAAAGGATTTATCAAGCAAGCACACGTCTGCACATACACAAAACAGCACAAGGTGACTTAAGTAAAACTGAACATCACAATAATAAATATAAATTAATTTACTTGTCTATTAAAGATAAAAAATCTTTACTAGGCAAAAATAGAATTCAAACAATGTATCTTTAGGAAAAAATGCATCAAATACAGAGTTTTTACTGTGGGTAAGCAACAGGATAGAAAAAGGTAGAAAAAGGTAACAAGTGCAATAACGGGAAATCAGGAATTGCAATATTTATATCAAAGAAAGCTGAATTATAAAAAATTTACGAGAGGCAAATAATTTTTTATAAATGTTAGTTACCAAAGGAGACATCATTCACTTAAGCCTGTAAGCATCACATACATTTTTATTAAGACATATTAATCATTAACTACCACTTATGTAACATAAAGAGAAAAGGACAAATAAAGGTATCCCATGACATTAATTCACTGTCATTGCCTGATGTAGTAAATGAAAAATAATCTGGAAGACGTAACTAGTAACACTGAGTTAAATATATACAAATTAAATTTTGTACTAAACAGACAGAATTTATTCTCTTTTATATCATCCTTGAACATTTATAAAATTTAGTCATTTATGGGCCACAAAACAAAATTCACTAAATTTCCAACAGAATGAAGCATGAAGTCACACTCTTTCAGCTGAGGCTGCAGCCAGCAGAAAATAAAAATAAAGAAGAAATAAAGTCACATTCTCTGCTGTCATCGTAATAAAACTAGCAAAGAAACAAATTTTTAAATAGAAACATGTAAAAATATTTAAATTTCATATCAAAGAGGAAATATAAGCTGCAGTTATTAAATATGTGTAAAATCATGACAATAATACAACTACATACAAGTGGTTTCCATTTTTGTCTTTTTGTCAGCTTGTATGGTAAAAATTTCCAGCAAAAGGCATGTTACATCCTTTGAGATATTCTAAAACATAATTTTTTAAAATGTAAAAATAGCAACATCAGAAATATTACATATCAAAACTTTTGAGATAAGGCCAAAGCAATATTGAGAAAAAATCGAAACCAGAAATACTTTTAAAGGGAAAAGAACTAATAGATATAAATGTATGAAACTTTAGGTACAGAATTCATAGAATAACAAAAATTCTGGGAAAGTATGATGAAATAAGAAATATAAATGAGTAAATTAGAACACAATTGAATAGACAAATAAATCCAATAGTTGATTATTCAAAAATGCTAATACACTTAATAAAATTGTAATGCATCTGGCAAAACAGTAGTTAAAAAATAAAAGCACATATATTCCTGAACAGGTACAAAAATAAATAAATTCTGATGGCTTTTTTCTCAACTATCAGGATATACTAGAGACAAATTTATGCTTATAAATTTTCAAATATGACAAAAGTAAAATCTCTAGGAAATAAATAATAACTAAAATTGACATATGTATATGTATCCAAACTGATCAAATATTTAATTTTCATAAAATGCAAATAATTAAAAATGTATGTCCACAATGGACATAAATGCCCAGTCCAGATAGTTTATATAAGTTGGTACTTTTAATATAGTACTTTTAAGTTGGTGCTTTTACACTCCAAAGTAAAGAGAAATCTTATTTTTTCAAATATGATCAACATTAAAACATAATAGCTGTTTTCCTGAGTAATCTTGATACCAACATGAGACAAAAATAGAGATCCAAAATAAAAAATGCAGATCAATTTCACTCGTGATAAAGATCCAAAAATCCTAAATAAAATACCAGCAAATCAAATTCACCAACATATTGCAAGAAAATATGCAGTAACAAAGCTGGTTCAGGAATACAAAAGATTTTCACATTAGAAAAATCAAAATATGGAAGATATTGCATTAATAGTAAGAAAAACTGTCTGATCGAGGTAGTATGGCATTGTGGAAGAGAGAGATCTTATCTACTCATCTGACAAAGGGCTAATATCCAGAACCTACAAAGAACTCAAACAAATTTACAGGAAAAAAACAAACAACCCCATCAAAAAGTGGGCAAAGGATATGAACAGACACTTCTCAAAAGAAGACATTCATACAGCCAACAGACACATGAAAAAATGCTCATCATCACTGGCCATCAGAGAAATGCAAATCAAAACCACAATGAGATACCATCTCACACCAGTTAGAATGGCAATCATTAAAAAGTCAGGAAACAACAGGTGCTGGAGAGGATGTGGAGAAATCGGAACACTTTTACACTGTTGGTGGGATTGTAAACTAGTTCAACCATTATGGAAAACAGTATGGTGATTCCTCAAGGATCTAGAACTAGAAGTACCATATGACCCAGCCATCCCATTAGTGGGCATATACCCAGAGGATTATAAATCATGCTGCTATAAAGACACATGCACATGTATGTTTATTGCGGCACTATTCACAATAGCAAAGACTTGGAATCAACCCAAATGTCCATCAGTGACAGACTGGATTAAGAAAATGTGGCACATATACACCGTGGAATACTATGCGCCATAAAAAAGGATGAGTTTGTGTCCTTTGTAGGGACATGGATGCAGCTGGAAACCATCATTCTCAGCAAACTATCGCAAGAACAGAAAACCAAACACCGCATGTTCTCACTCATAGGTGGGAACTGAACAATGAGATCACTTGGACTCGGGAAGGGGAACATCACACACCGGGGCCTATCATGGGGAGGGGGGAGGGGGGAGGGATTGCATTGGGAGTTATACCTGATGGGTGCTGACGAGTTGATGGGTGCAGCACGCCAACATGGCACAAGTATACATATGTATCAAACCTGCACGTTATGCACATGTACCCTAGAACTTAAAGTATAATAATTTAAAAAAATGAAATGAAATTAAAAAAAAAAAGAAAATGGCAACTATAGTTTCTCCTCCCTGAGAAATGTCCACACATGTACAAAATGGGGTGCACAATGCCAAGGCTTTCTTTCAAGACCCATGAAAGTTAATCCAATTCATTATTATTACTTTTAAAACAATAATAATCTTCCTGCAATACTAATAGAAGGATATTTCCTTAACATTGTATCTAATAGCAATAAGCTGCAAGGATTTGGCATGGTATCAGAAATACAAATATACCACCTATGTATATATAGGGACACACACAGTATATATGCACTATCATTGGGGAATATCTTCTGGTTGTTCTAGCCAGTTTAATAAAACCATAGGAAAAAATTAGGCATAAATAGTGGAAATAAGACTAAAATTATTATTAGTTATTAATGATAAGATTGCCAACCTAGGAAATTATAGAGTCAACCAAAAACAAATAAAATAAAATAAACAAGAAAATTTAGTAAGGTGGCTAACTTCAAAACACACCTCCTCTATATATACACAAGAGTTTTATATACTAGAAATAACTAATTAGAGAGCATGATTGGAAATGTCTCCATTCGCAAATACACAAAAAATTTATCAGACCAAGTTTTTAAAAATGTAAGACCTATATTAAGAAAATGATAATGTTTTACAGTGAAGAATGATACAAGATTTTAATAAAAGGTTGATACATCATTCTTCTTTATCAAAAAGTTTAATTTTTTACATCTGTTAATATTCTCAGATAATTGTTTATAATGTATAACTATAATTATAATTTTACAATAGTATACTTTATTATTATAATTCAAAATTATAATATAAAATTAATACACAGCTGATATACCAACGTAGCCTTCTATAAACTTTCAGCATATGACAACAATGGCATCTCAGATAAATAGAGAAAAAATAGAACACATTTTAAATGATGTTACAACAATTGACTAACTGGATACTGTCTCTCCTGAAAATATTTCCACTTACAAAAGTAATGCAAAAATACTGAGTACCAAATATTAAAAGCAGGAAAACTATCAATGAATTCATGAAATGTAAAATGAATTCAATATAGTCCAAAAGTCAATGCATCAGAATGAAGAATGCCTTTTTCAAGAGAATGGCAAAGCCAAATTTACAAAGCAAATGTGCTACTCCATAAAAGTTCAAATCTTTGTGCATTAAAATATATATGTGTGTTATTTTAAAAGATAGGACAAAAGAAGGTAAAATGTTTGCAATATTACATTTCAAATGATCAATCACTTCAACAATAAATTGGCACAAACTATGGGACCATAATTACATAGAAGCATCAAAAGCCTTAGAAATCTTCACTAGATTTCATCATCAATTCCTCTTCCAGAATTTTTTCCCTAATTAATTAATCATATATATGCTCAAAGTTTTATTCACTAGGATGTTTGTGGCAGCATTGTTTAAGATGGGGTTTTAAAGATGGAATTGATGTGGCATGCTAGACCAGTGCTTGGAAAATGTTCAGTGCAATTGTTTGCTTTTTATTTGGATGCATGTGAGGACAAGATAATTTCATCTCCTACTCTTATCCTCTCAAAGTTGTCCCAAGAGAGTCTCCAACACAGACTCTCCCAAGAGTCTGGGGAAACTAGTCAAGGTGTTTTATGTCGTATGTATTAATGTAGAAAATAACTTGGGAGTCCCATGAAGCACTTCTCTTCTTCCCACACTCATCAGTATCACGCTGGCACTGAGATCCCTTTTCCTCCCTTATCTTCACACAGAACCCCACTGCTGGCTCCTGATTCTGCCTCCTGAATTTTCAAGCTGACCCTTCATAGTCCTCTTCCCTTTATATACACACAGCAATTCAGCTATGCCCAGTCTCTCCCTCCAAAAATGCCTACTCATACCTGCAGCCCAACAAACCACAAGCCCTGGCATGATAAGACCCACTCTCATCAGAAGGCAGCAGGGGCTTAGAAATAAAGTTTTTCTTTATACTTACAAAAGCAAAATAAACTTTCTAATAAATACTTATTTATGCATAAATGTGCATATGCATCCATGTATGTATACATTAAATGACTAGACTATATAGCAATTCCATAAAAGTTTTGCTTTTTCTGACAGACAGTTAGCTCTCCAATGATGTATTCTCTACTTTCATAGTTGTCTTACTTTAGACTCCTTGGAAAAAGAGTCAGAGAAAGCGAGAACTGGATGCAGAAATTTGACCTATACCTATAAAGAAGTGGTGGCAGGATTCAGTGGAGGGAGAAGTCCACACACCATGCAACTGAGATTTCCATCAATCCTTCAGATAGTTCTGGAGCTGGGATGGCCCTTCAGAATTTTCTCAAATAGAAGCAAAGGGCCTGGGTCTGCGAATCAGCCAGTCATTAGCCACAGGCAATGCCAAGTGAGCCAACCAGCTGTGGGCCTTCAACAGCTGATATTTCCACAGCCAAGGACCACCATATCCCATCCAACAGTGTAGAGAAGCTGTGCAGAAGAGGCTAGCCTGACAAAAACAGCCTCTAGAAGGGCCCCAGGACTAGTTCCTACCAATAGAATGTGTGTGAACGTGATGCTTGCTACTGCTTGGCAAGGTGGTTAAGAAGTAGACCTGTCTTCCTGCATGAGTCAGAAGAGGTTAGGCTATGCTGTAGCAACAAATGACTCCAAAATTCTAATAACTCTCAACACAATAAAATCGTATTTCCTACCAATGCAGTGTCCACTGTGCTTCCGAACATTTCCCCAGGGCAGCTGTCCTCCATCTGGTAACTCAGGGATTCGATCTGCTTCAGTCATGTGACCCCGTGTTCTCAACGTGAGGCATTTATATTCACCGTGCAAAAGGGAGGCTAGGGAATTGAACCATTTGTGGACTTTTCACTGCCTCTGTCTAAAAGTGACATACATTATTCTGCTCACATCTCAGTGGCCAGAACTGATCATAGTAACACCACATAAAGGGCAGAGAAGTATCATTTTCCCGGAATAAGGAATTAGATATGGGATCTGGTGAATACAGCTTTGTCTCTGCCACACTCTTTCCCTGTTTCCTCTCTGCCAGAGAGAAGGAAATAACTGAGTCCCTGGGGGACAGCAGTGCCACCAGACAGGAGACTGGGTCCTTGAACTTCCACACAGAGGGCACTTGGCCAAACACTCACATTGGACTAAGCAAGAAATAAACTTCTATGAAGACATTACGCTTATTAGATTTATCTATTACAGCATTAGACATCAATTACAGCATCTACTGTTATCTTAACCACAATATTCTCTTTGGGCTTTGCTGAATTTTTTAAAATTTTCTACACTTAACAGGCATTATTTTATAACTAGACAAAAATTATTTTTTAGAACCCATGATATGTATTTGCTTATTTGGAAATCAGAGTGGAGGAATGCTGGAGGATATTGCAGCAGTTTTTTGAGGATGAGGATTGTGTCTGATGTCTGTGGGCTCACAGAACCTGGCATCATTCAAAGTCTACAAGGTTCTCCATAATGCATCCAGAATTTACTTCATAATCACAGCAACTGTTCATCATTGCCTGGACAGTATTAGGTATTTAGTGTTTATTATTAAATATATAACTGACCGACTACCTGAAGAGATGGATAAACTATCAAGACTAAGAGCAGCCAAAATATCCAGCCAGGCTCAGTGCTTTAGAGCATTCTTTGTTGGTTGCTCTTGTTCTTAGAAAGACTCTACTTTTCAGCTGGACCTTTGGGAATTTTTATGATGTGACAGAACCGTTCTTTCTAGGGTCATCTCCTGTCACATGTGCACATGCAGTTTGCAATATACTTATTTAAAACTATGTATGACTCCTTAAGCAATTGCTGTGTCCTTTCTCACACTCCAGAGTTTTTTTGCCCAGGCTGGGCCCTCTGCCTGAAATACCATTTCTCTCCCTATGCTCCTAGCCAACACCATTTCATTTTTCAGGATGGAGAATCAATGTCTTCTCTTACAGAAGGATTTCCAGGAAATGAACTATTTTTTCATCCCTCTTTTATCATGGTGCTCAACTGGGCCTCGGTGGTGCTGGCATCACAGTGTTGACCTTGCCTCTGGGTGCTGCTGTTTGCGTCTCTCTCTTCCTCCCCAGACATGAGTCTGTCCAGGACAGCTCCTGTTTGCCCTGGGATCACATTTAATGTCTCATACACAGAATTATTTCCCCTAACCTACCGTGGTGCCTGAACAGACATTGCAGTGTTATGTCCATTAAATAATCGCCTAGACTTATGTGGGGAGACTATTTTTTTTCCTTCAAATGTTTGAACTTTTGGGGTCCCTGTGCATCTGCTTACTTGGGATTAGCACATATCAAAATCCACCACCCCTGGAGGACTCAGTAATTCAGGGTACACTAAGTGCTTTATCTCAAGGTGAGGTCTGGACTCACTTATTGAATCTGGGAAGCTGCTAACTCACGACCTGCGGAATAGGTGTTCTGGCTTGCATTTAACCTAGTGCTTGGGGGAGGAGGGTTGCAACATATACGGT
The DNA here is from genome assembly GCF_008728515.1 of Papio anubis. Taxonomy (NCBI): domain Eukaryota; kingdom Metazoa; phylum Chordata; class Mammalia; order Primates; family Cercopithecidae; genus Papio; species Papio anubis. The sequence goes on from NC_044989.1 coordinate 99,909,642, forward strand.
AATGTTTAGATCGCTCTCCATTTAAATATCTTAAAATTCTCAGAAAATGTAATTTGAAACCCTTATCTTGCCACAATCAAGCCATTACAAAAAACTGAACAAAAGTTATGCCAAAATTTACTTGTAGTTTTCAGGATCGTGCCATTACAACCTAGTCATCGGGGGACTTTTAAAGATACTTTATAGGATGTGGAAATGGAAAGTTTAACTTCTTAATGTAACTGATTTTTAAAACAGAATAGATTTTAGTGGGCTCAGTAAAAACAAAAAAAACAAAACAAAACAAAAAAACCCTAAACCGTGACATTTCTCTCAGTGTTAAATATCTTCCAATGAGAATGTTGTCACATGCTGGTAATTATGACGAATACATTTTTCAATGTTAAATACAATGAAGAATTTTGAAGCGAAAGAATTTAAAGCAACTTCTTATTACGAATTTTAAATTAAACTATATATTGCCCATCACTATGTGATTGTTATTATTAAAACATTTATATGTACTCATGTGTGTATCACCCTCAAAGAGAGAGACTACGTAACATACACATACATTTTGCTCACCTCCATGTGAAATATTTAGATAGGATGTTTTATCATGGTTCTTAGTCATGTTACCCACATACGTCTTTAAGATATTTGAAGATACTTTCTGTACTATTATTTAAACTCAAACCTTAATGCAAATGTTATCTACATATGGTACTATAGTCAATGGTATAGTTTACACATATTACATGTATATAGCATGTTTATTTCTAAATAGATTGGTGAATATACACACGTTTAATGGATACAGCCTTTCTATGCTACATTCTACAGATCTAAGATACAACAGAGAACTTTAAATTCAACAAATTTATACTTGAGATATAATTTCTGTAGGTCTTATGAAATAATAAGAGCAAGAAAACCAACAACTAAAAATATTTATTCTAGAATTTAATCCAGTCACAGTAGTAGATGCCTATGCACAGGTACGGTTAGGAAATATATGGTCATATAAAGGGGAGTCCTACTAAATCTCTTGGTTTGAATAATATTTTATGTTTACATACACAGAAATGTAATTATCTATTTGTAACTTATTTACTCTTATTCTTACATTCTAAATTGTGTAATTGCTGAGTAGTAGATTAGGGGATGTTAAATTGAAATGTCTATAAAACTAAAAAATGTTGAACCATAAATTATCACCCTTAACATAGTATATGATGAGTAATATATATAGACATCTCCCTATAATTATTATCATAGTGAACCTGGCATCACTAAATTTAAAATATTTCTGGATTATAATATATTTTATAGTATTTGGCCAGAGATTCAATAAATAACATTTACTTCAGACATTAAATTTTTTTGTCACACATTTATAAAAATGTGTACTCGTTTGGGATCTATGAGCTGAGATTTTATGTGATTCTATCGGCAAATTCTGACTTTTCCATTTTTTACCACTTTGTGGAGAGAAAAAAAATGACATCAATGTCAAAATCCTCTGAAATAGAAATATCTAGAGAGCTGGCAAAATAGGCAGTCGTGGGACCAAGTTCAATAAATTATGTGAGGAGAATTGCTAACTATGTATAATTATTTTAATATGTATCATTAGGCCATATTTTTTGTAGTCTGCAGCTCCACTTTTACATTGTTTCCTTGTTTCCAGCCCAAGGACGTATTTCAGCATTATAATTTGTTCCTCTTAATGTGACTGTTATTTGTGTTTTAGGAATGATTTGTAGATTTTTTTGACAAGGGACAGGGGCCTCTTTATATCATAAATATATTATAGAAAATTGGAACCAAACTATTGTTACTCATTGTTATGCTGGCAATTTAGAGAATTCACAGTTCATGAGCTTTGCTAACTTACATTTCCAGGACTTCGTCTCTCTCTGTTAAGAATTTCTGTTTCTCCATCATTTTGACAGGGCTTTTTCTTCTAAGTGACTTGCCTTATATATTTGACCTGCCCTGCCTGCATCTAAAGAAGAATGAAGCTTTGAGGAGGACCCATCCTCTGGTCTAAAACCATGCCCCATGCTTGAGTTAGCTGGAACAAAGAAGACCCGCATGCATCGTGCAGACTTTAACTTATTTGATCCACATGAAGATCTCTCGCCATCAGACTTTCACAGGTGGGAAAATGGGGGACAGAGATAATAATTGTCTGCCCAAGAGGTTCCAGTTAGTGAGGGGATCAGCCAGGATCTGAATCCAGGCTTCTTCTTCTCAAATCCTCTCAGCTTACCTTTACCATGTTGCAGGCGTTGGTGCATTTGTAGTTGGTAGAATGATATTAGGATTTTTTTCCCCCTGAAGTTACCACTTTGGTTTGTAAGCAGTAAAAACAGGAAGTTTTGGGGGCAAGATGCCCTGCAGTGGCACCAGACATTACACACTAGACTGTGTCCATCTTAGCCTGTGAGATATGCAGTCACCTAGCTACATCTGGGGAAAGACGACGCATCTTTCTCGTGTGTCTAACATAATGCAGAGTCCATCTCACCTCCTTTCATTTCTTCTCTCATATTAAGCACTGAGAGCAGTTCTGACCCTTGGAAACTGTGACAGCATAAGGCTGTCAGTCCCCACAGAAGGCTTCCTCATCAAGAATGAGTATTATGTCTTTTTCATAAGAATTAAAGATCTAATCTGACCAAAGCTCCATCGATGCTGATCGGGGATAGAGGTTTCTTCAGAAATGGAAGACACATGATTACCTTTTATGGGTGAGATATTCTAATTATTCAGCAGGGATTTGTTTCAGGTTACAGGATTTTTATTGGAAACCATTTAAATTTCAGTACCTGTCATTCGAAGTGGACAACGTAGAAGCACATATAAGAATTACTGGAGCACGAGGCCAGGCCCTCCGTAATTTGCATACACCCATATAATATAATTTTTATCTTCTTTTCACATAGGAAGGCAGTGAATTGCAGATATCATCCACAGACGGCTGCATAGCATATTGGTCGTAGCAAACTGTTAATAATAATAATGCAGGAAATTCAATTTTAGGAACTAGCTATATTTATCCACACAAGAAGAACTTTCTCAGATGCCAACTCGAGCAAATGAAGGGGAGAGTGTGTATTTTCTCCTGCTCTTCTGTTACTTTACTGTTCACCAGTTCGAAATTAAACCTAGTGCATAATTTCCGGCAGCAGCTTGATCATTTTAATAATGAAGATTAAACAAAAAGCAGACAGATGAGTAAGGAAAAAAACTGTCAGCAAATAAGTAAGAGTTGAAATCTGTAAGTTGTTTCACTAATGTATGCTCCTGGTTGATCTTAGGTCTATTAAAGCAATTTGTGAAGCTATTACATTTGGTTTATACAGCTGAGGAGTATCACCAAAGTCAGACGGCAAATACTCACACCATGCACTTACACTCATGCCTGCTAATATCCTTAGAGATGCTGTTTGTCACCATTCAAATGAAGCTTCCAGACGATACCTTGTCTTCAGAAAATATCACCTTGTCAGTAAATCTGCATTTCATATGTTGCAGAATTATTCTAGGAAATGCCTTTTAGAATAGTGTACTTAAGGCAATGCTTTTTCCCAACTGTTTAAGATTCATACAGCACTGACTCAAGGCTTCCTACCAAGCTCCTCACACATTTCTACCCACTCACATTATCCTCCAAACACACTAGCACCAGCACAGCCACAAGGACACACGATCAGATCCCATGGTCTTAGAGAGGGGTGAGTGAAGATGCTGCTTTCCCTCTGGGAGAGGATCTTTGATCCTGTCCACATAGAACCAAAATGTTCAATAAAATGATTCATGGCTAAAAGACTGTCGAAATCCAAGGACAATGAAAAACCCAATTGGAGATATCATAGGGGACATAAGGACTCCCAGAGTGATAGGAAAGCAGGTAAATGCATGGTTATGTGGGTGTGGTAGGGCCCCTGCCTGAGGACCTGCCGGTATCTCCAAGTGTCTGACTCTCAATCCAAGAAATACTGATTAAATAGGTGGTCATGAGAACTAATCAGTTCTTCTATGGGGTCTGTAATATAAGGTTCAACATATCCTATAAATAAGGGCTTTGGGGAGCCTATCAGGGTTTGGAGCATGACCATGGGAAGAAAGCAATAAGAGGCTGTAGCCATGGATCAAAGGGAGCCAGTGCCTTTCCTATGCATTCAGTTTTTTGCTAACTGAAGGCCTCAAAGCTGCTGAGCTCTGTCTGTTGCCTGCTATGAAGTTAACTCTGATGTAAACACCCGGAGCCAGTGGCTTACAGGCCTCCATGAAGTTTCAGTAAACAGGGCCACCCCCTATCATAATATGCCCCTTCCCAGAACATTTGGTAATCCCCAGCCAGTCCTCCAGCTTCGAGTCTTCAGTGCCCACCGCCTGTGAGGAGAGACTTAAGGAAAGTGATCCAAAGAGAGCCCAGTGTCGAAAAATTCATATTGACACTTTGATCACAAGCAGCGTGGAACCCAAAGTTTTTGAACAACAAACCATTTGAGAGTGTGTAACGTGCTTGTGAAAATATTCGAGGCATAATTAGATAAATAACAGATCCAGTGTCTATTTTTACTTTGCCTTGATGAGAAGCTTTGTAGGAGAGACTGCTGGTAGTTAATTCTCCTTAACAACAATCTGTGTAATCACAAACCCCAATTAACCGTGCCTGTTCTATGCTATACAAACTATTTCCTTAGCGCTTCACATCACTACTTTGTAATTAGCTTTCATCTACACGAGCTTTGACTAAAAAAATATAAAAGAGTGTAAGTGATTGTACTGCCACTCAGTATTCTGTGAAATAATCGCTAGCGATTTCAATCAGATTAATTTTATCACCCGTATTAAGGAAAATTACCTCCCTCTTCACTCTCTACAGCTGAGGGCTATTTCATTTCCTGAGATGTTCATAAAAGCATAATATAAAGCAATCCGTAATTGTAAATATCCTTCCCTAATAACTTTGAGATATTTCCTTAATACGTCTTTACATTTGGAGTTTCCGTTCCATAAAATACAGTAACAAGTGCTCTATTATGTTTTAAGTGTGTGCTGTTAAGCTGGACAACTTAGTGCTGTCCTTCCTGTTTTTACATAGGGTTATATTTAACTTGCAGATAATGGGAACAAGGTTTAAAAGTGATGGAGCGGAATAATGGCGTTACAGCAATAATATATCTTGCCTTTGTGAGGAATAGAACTTTACAGCCCTATTTCAGGTCAGCCAACACGGATGCCATTTTTCACAGCCTGACAACTTTCACCTTCACCCAAACTCCAAATGGATTTTAAACACCCTTTCCAGCCAGGACAGAGGTCTCTCGCTGCCTGTGTCCTTCCTCGCGAACCCTTTCAGAGATTAACAGAAAAAGATCAAAAAGGAAAAAAAAAAAAAAAAAAAGGTTGGGAGAAAGACTATTATACTCTCTGGTTGCAGCTGCAGATTCTTCTTTGGGTATCCAGAGATCCCCAAATGTTGCAATTCAAAGAACTGAGATCTTGCACGAAGAGTGAGTGATCACAGGAAAGGTTTCAATCCTAGCGTGCAGGGGGCTGGGACTTTTCTATTGGATCGTATTGCTTCTATCAGGCCTGGAGTGGAGTGGTTTTTCTGACGTGGTTGCAGGCAGCCCTCTATGCCATGCTGAACACTGCACTGCAGCCCGCTGCCTCCCTGACAAGACGATTTATTAGACGGGTCATTCCATTACAGTCGTAACTGCAAGGTGGATTTTAGAAGTCCTCTGGATTCTGAGCTCGAAAGCATGTCACAGCTGGGGACCCTGGGGAGTTTACTTGAAACCTCACTGATAACATTAAAATATAATTTGTATCCTGAGCTAACTATCCATAGTTTCATGCATAAAAAGTCTACCAGCATCTAACACCTGACATACCAAGACAACACGCAACTGCGTGTATCTGTCCTGGTGAGCACAGGTCATTCAAATTTGATAAAGACCACAGTGGGGAGACTGGTGAGCAGGGGAAGTTCTATCACTCAAGGCAGTGGACCTTGAATTGTTCTCATAGAGTCAGGCCCCATAGGGAAATGAAGTGTTTAGGAGACTTTAATCTGCTCCCCTGCAGCAAACACAGTGGCTTTTGCCAGCTCGACTCAGAAGTGTTCTTCCTTTCTTAATAATCTTCCTCCCCCTGTGTCTCCTGGCAGGTTTGCACAGGTTTTTGTTTTTGTTTTATTTTGTTTTCCTGCAAAATAATGCAGTGTGAGCCCAAATTTTGGGGTTCGAAATGGGAGAGGGTAAGAAAATAAAGTAAAATCGCTTGTTCTTTTCTTGGCTTACCAATGCAAGAGTGGACACAACGGAGGGCTGTATTCCAGTGTGAAACAACACCCAAACCAATGGCTTAGAGTATCCATTTCCTGTATTGCTGTTTTTCTGGAAAAGTGTGATGCCCCAGTCAGTGACTGCTGATGTAGTCAATGCTTTGGAGTGCCCACTGAGATCTGGGACACCCAGTGACATCATGCTGCCTCTGGGGCCAGGCCTTCCAGGATGTCAGCAATGAGCCAAAACAGACCCTGCAACTGAATAAGACTCCTTCGTTGTATTTCCCCGTTGTCTGGGTAGTCAAAAAATTAGGTTTAATGCATGTTCTTGCCCTTTATAGTGTGATGTTCTCATCATGATAGAATTGCTTTTAGAAAGTGAAGATGTCATTGGCAATTATGAGAGAGACTCCAGCTTGTGCATTTTCTAAGAAATCTAGCCCAGACTACTGGAAGGCTCACCATGATGCAGCGTTCATTTGGAGTCATCAACAAGGCCACATCAACTTAAGGTCTGGCATAAAATCTTAACCCTGAGCTGGGAAACCCGGGTTGGTAATATCCAAATTTACAAATTCTACCTTAATGTATATCTCCCAACGTGTCAAATGTTAATGAACTGTTACAGGTGAAGGAATTGAAGGCTAACAAATTAGAGACACAGAATGCATAGTGGAAGGTGTGTGGAGGAAGACACTAGCCTCACATTGTACAAGTAGCTGCTTCAAAAAGAATATTTCTATTTTGAATAGCTCTCGTCAGGCATTAGTGATTAAAGGAGTCTTCTGAAGGAATCTAAATCCTCTGTTATTTTCTTTAAAGTTCTAGGGTGTAAGGAAAAGCCAGCAGGCATATAAATGGTGGTGACTGGGACATACATTCACACCAGTGAACCCACCTAATATAAGCCAGTGTTCAAGATGGCCGAAGAAATGGGGCTCTGCTAGCATAACTTCCCATACTGTTCTGTCAAATGGGCTCACGTAGGAACCAAAGATCAACTGCTCTTTGAGATACACAATTAATATAAAGATTTTTCTTTCCCATTGTAGAAAAATTACCTACAGAGAAAAAGTTTAACATCAAAATACTTTTAACCTATGAATTTTAAAGTCTTACAAAGACAGTTTTGTTTAGAATTCTTACTTTTAAATAGCTTTGAAGAGTTATAGCAATCATTTCATAATTTCTTTATTCCTCAGGCAGTGACTTTTATTGAACATGTACTATATGTCAAATGCTATTCTTTTTTCCACACTTAGCCACTATTACACAGGTAAGTAACCTGAGGAAGAGATGCAAAGCTGAAAACTATAAAATTCTTTTACAAGTTTCTGCTCACATCACTGGAAAATACTCCTTAGAGAGGATAAGGGTGAGGAAACTCAAATTAACCTAGCATTTTAAAAATTGTCATGTTTTAAGAAATAATGTAACTAAAAAATACCTATGCTGATTTATTAATTTACATGAAAAAAGTCAAAAATGTTTAATTCTCTTTTTATAGTAATACAGTGCCTCAAAAGAGATCCAGCTTCATTAGCAGAGGTGTCCATACCCACCCGTCTGACCCCGAGTCACACTGCTGGCTCCCATAGCTAGGAGCCGAGCAGATTGCACTGCTCTGGTGCCTTCTGTCTGAATTTAACAAACAAAAGCAGGTCTGGCCAGAATGACAGCAAGACCCCGTTTGGTGTATAGGCAAGAAACACTGACATCACTCTCTTCAGCCAGGAGCACTGTTAACATGCAATAAAAGCAGAATGATGGCATTCAGACAATATTCAACTAAGCTGAAAAAGTCACAAGTGAATGAAAGGATAAAGAGGATGACAAGGCAGCTGGAACTTCGTGTTCTCTAGGTTGGATGGGCTCCCACAAACCCTCCCTTTGTGCCCAGTGTCTCTGGGGAGAGATACCAACCAAAACCCCAATATATTTAGTGGAGCCACGGGGATCCTCAGGATTAACATATACGCACAGTTCCAATCTTGAGTGATGGGAAAATCACCAAACATTCCTCTAACTACAATTGGGATCAAGGTACAAACTACATCAAAATTAATGGTTTCAGAATCCTCTGCTTCTGTGACTCAGGGATGCATGAATCAGCTCAGGCTTCTATAACAAAGTACCCCTAACTGGGGAGCTCAGACAACAGAAATTTATATTCTCATAGTTCTGGGGGCTACAAGTCCATGATCAAGGTGCCAGCAGGGTTGGTGTCCGGTGAGGGCTCTCCCCTTAGGCTGCAGATGGCAGCCTTCTCACTGGGTTTCGTTATGGCCTTTCTTCAATGTGTGTGCAGAAAGAATAGTCTCTCTGGTGTTTCTTCTTTAAAGGACACAGTCCTATGAGCTCAGAGTCCCACTCTATCACCTCTTTTAAGCTTAATTATTTTCTTAAAGGCCCTATCTCCAAATACATCCATATTGGATGTTAGAGCTTCAGTGTAAGAATTTTTGGGGAAAACATTCATTCCCTAATAAGAGAGTCTAAATGCCTCAAGTAAGATCACCACACAATGAGTATCCTAATTAGCTTAGATGCCATTACAAAACATAGATGAAGACAATGAAATAGGCCTTGGTGAGTAAGTTTAATTGCATCATGCAGTTGAAGAGGCAGCTGTTTACTCCAACATTTGTTAGCATTTACTATATGCCAGACACTAGGAAAACAAAGATGAGTACAGCAGGATTCCTGTCCTCAAAAAGTTTCCAATCTCTCTCTCTTATTCACTGCATGAATTCATTGTTCAGAAAAGAATTCGCGAGGACCTGCTGCAACCTGAAGTACAACCGTGTTTTGCTTTGTTCTGTTCTGTTTTTTAAAGAAGGCTCCTCCTTTACCCCAAAATTTATTTAAACAAAACCCATTAAAATGATTGTTTTCTGGGAAACTAATGTGAGCTGTCCAAGATCAACAATGTTACTACCCTTTAGAGTCCTTTACCTACTACAGCAATCAGTAGGCTGCAATCAATCAATCGATCTTGTAGTATTCACTACTGGAGCTAATTTTAGTCTATATGCAAATATCACAAATATATCAGGATACTATTATACCCAGCAAAATATCTCCCTGCTGAAAATTTTTCTTGTAGAATAATTATTGGTGATTTTGTCTTATGGGGATTGTATTTGTTTGTTTTGTTTGCTTGTTTATTTATTTGTTTTGGGGTTTCCCCTTTAATGGTTGCTCTAGCATTTAAAATAGACATTTATTTTATCACAGTCTAACTTAAATCATATCAGTACTCATGTACTGTAAGAACCTTATAACTGTATACTGCATTTCACACTTCACAACTTCAGTGCTATTATTGTCACATATTTCCATATGTTAGACATCTCATAATACATTATTATTATTTTTGTTTTAGGCAGTGAATTGTCTTTTAAATAACATAAAAATGAAAATATATATTTTATATTTACCACTGTATTTACCAACTTTGGCACTCTTCATTCCTTTGTGTAAATCCAACTTTCCATCTGTTATTATTTTTCTTTAGCCTAAAGAACTTTCCTTAATATTACTGGTGGCACAAGTCTGCTGATGATGAATTATTTCAGCTTTTGTTTATTTTTAAATTTCTATTTTATCTTTATTTTAAAGGCTATTTCACGGATACTTTTAAAAGGAAAAGTTTATGTTGACTTTTCTTTCCTTCCAACATTAAAAAAAAAATTCATTGACATTTGGCTTGCATTGTCTCTAAACACAATAGGCAACAATTCTTATCTTTGTTTCCCTTTACATAATGTGAAGTTTTTTCTAGCAGACTTCAAGATTTTGACTTTGTTATTAATTTTTAGCTACTTGAATATCATAAACTACAGTGCTTATTCTACCTGGGTGTGTTAAGTTTCTTGAATCAATGGATTTATAATTTTAATTATATTTGGAAATTTTTGTTATTATTTCTTCAATTATTTCATATTCCCTCCTCTCTCCTTTCCTCCTGAGACTCCAAATATACATATTATAGGCTACTTATTATTATCCCACAGGTCTTCTCATTTTTTTAATCATTTTATTCTCTGCATTTTTGTTTATTTTCTATTGTCTTGCCTTCAAGTTTACTGATCTTTTCTTCTGTACTATCTAATCTGCTATTAATCCCATCCAGTTAATTTCTCATATACTGTAGTTTTTTAGTTCTATGGTTTTATTTGCTTCCTTTTTATGGTTTCCATTTCTATCTCCATTATGTTCATGTTTTTCTTGTAAATTATTGAATATATGTATAATAACATTTTCAATTCCTTGTCTGCTAATTACATCATCTCTCTCATTTATGTTTCTGTTTCTATTGACTTGTTTTCCTCCAGGTTATGGGTTACACTGTTTTCTGTCTTCAAATGTCTGGTAATTTTTACTGGATGCTGCATATTATGATTGTAACATTGTTGAATGAGTAGATTTTGTGCCCTTTGTATAAAGTGGTAGATTTTGTTCTGGCAGATAGTTAAGTTACTTGAAAATTATTTTTATCCTTTGGAAGCTTGTTTTTAAGCTATATTAGGATGAACCCCCAGTAGCCTTTTTGGGTGCTAGTTTAGTCATGGTAATAAGGCCTTATCCTGCTGGTGTCTCTACTGAATGTCCTACATATGCAACAAAATTTCATCACTCTGGCTGAGAGGAATATAGGAAACTCCTCCTTTAATCTCTCCCTCTCTCTCTCTCTCTCTCTCTCTCTCTCTCGATATCTCTGTATGTCTCTCCTCTGCTTTGTAAATTCCAGTTGCATGAAACTACCTGAACTCCAATCATGTCCCAATGGTAAAGGCTTCTCCCCAGAAAAGAAATTCTCCCAATTCCAAATCTTCCAAGGGAAGCACGTTCTAATCCTCAGCAAACCTCAAATACTATCTAATAATAGAAAGAATAGTTTTAGGGTTCATTTGAACAAAATCATAAAGAGATTATCTAAAGAATATTTGAATCCTGACATTTGAGTCCTGCTGAAAGATAAGGAATTAAACCATTGATCCAAGCTTACCCCTGAACTGGCTCTAGTAAATAAAAGAAAAGGAAAAATCAAAAGAAAGCCTGAAACCTTTAGACCTAAAGAAGAGTTAATAGCAGCTGGGGATGACGTTGTGCACCTGTAGTCCCAGCAACTCCAGAAGCTAAGGTGGAAGGATTGCTTGAGCCCAGGAGTCTTGGCCTGCAGGTAGCTATGATCGTACCACTGCACTCCAGCCTGGGTGACAGAATGAGACTTTGTTTCTTAAAATAAATAAATAAGTCAATATTATGAAAAGCTTTTGTGATGAATACACATAAAAAAGTTCTTATTATAAAGGAAACAACAGTTCATTAGAGTGTTGAGCACAATTTCTTCTGATGTGTAGTAGTAAAAAAAAAAAAAAAATACAAAAGCCCAGTACTGGGGGCTGATAACTCAAAATTCACAGAATTATTTTTTTTTTTTACCAAAACGCATTAATTTGTAGGGGTTAAATAAGACCAAATCCTTTTAAAATACAAGCACCCAATTTACTAATGATTTGTACCTATGCACAAATCAAATTAATTGCACTATTTCTGGAAAAATTACAAGTAGAGAGGGAAATTTCACATTCATCAAACCCATTTAAATCCATTTGAAACCCTTTTTGAGAGGCATTAAAAAGATTTAGCTGTTTAAGGAGTGAGCAAGGCTATTTGGACACAATTATTTAAAAGTATTAAAGCACGCTCTAGTTTCCCCTAAATTTAGTAGCATGATGCCCAGGACCTCTTGTAACACTCTCTTATGCAGTGAAACTGTCCTATGTTTGACATTGGCCTCAGTTGTTTTATTTTAGCAAAGCTTCTGGCATTCATAAGAGCCCAGACCACTTTTGTCTTCAAGAAATATATATTATTAAGTCTCTAATTAGAAAGGAATCAAGAAATAAGCTGTCAGCTGAAATTTATGATTACTTATAAAATGTTAAGGGCCACAATGGTTCATTTTAAAATGCTGGCTGCCACTAACATTTCCTTTCCTTTTGCTGCAATCACTTAACAAGAAAAAAAAAGAAAAAAAAAAAGCATTTCTAAGCCACCAAAATTACATCTAAAAAACTCACAGTACTGATGCTCAATGAAGTACTTTGCAGGATGGAATCTAATCATTGAGATGGGATTAGGTTTTAGTCTTGCTTACAGAGACTCTGTTTTACAGGCCCCTAATAACCCTTTTGGGGGGGAAAATGCAACCATTTCCCCAAATTTCACATGTCCTAGTTCAGTGGCATTAATAGACTTATATGGGTGAGGCTAGGAATGGGCACAGTGGACGGGTGAAAGCGGTAAGAGATGCATTCTGTGCAGGGCAGGAGAGTTTAACAGCACTCCTGCCATTTTTGTTAATAGAAATCATGTGGTTATAGCCCCATTCACTCAGTGGACAAGTACAGTGCTCCAGCTTGTCCTATTACAGCCTTTCATTAGGGAACAACTGCACCTCTCTTCTTTCTACATTAAACATGGGCTGCACTTTGTGAACAAAAACACTCAAGTATTGGACCAGTAACTTGGCTCCAACTTCGACTTTGTTTGCCCCTTGGTTCAGTGCATTTCTGCTCCATCACGAGGCTGACATGTGCAGGCAGCAGGCGGCGGGTCTGTGCATGCATATCGCTGCCCTTTCAGAAGGGCAGCCTCAAGATTCCCAGTGGAATTTTCCTTGCCAATTGTCGAGTCCCACCTGCTCGAAGCCATAGCCACTAACAGAAAGGCTTCCTGGGATGTGCAAATAAAGGGGTTGGGAAATTTTCTTTTTCAGATGTGTGCTGCGAAATGTGTATCAATCTGAACAATAGCCTAACGCCAATTACAAAGCTGACTCTAGTGCTTTCTACTTTCTGCGTCCATAGTCCTATTTTCAAGAACATTTTTCAGTATTAAAATATTGGCAGGACACAGTGGCTCACACCTGCCATCCCAGCACTTTGGGAGACTGAGATAGGATTGCTTGAACCCAGGAGCTCAAGACCAGCCTGGACAACATAGCAAGATCCCATCTCTACAAAAACATAAAGCAAATTTACCAGGTATGGTGGTGGACACTTGTCCCAGCTACTGAGGAGGCTGAGGTGGGAAGATTTCTTGAGCCCAGGAGGTCGAGGCTATAGTAAGGCAGTAGGCCATGATAGTGCCACTGCACCCCAGCCTGGGTAACAGAGTCAGACCCTGTCTCTCAAAATACACACACGCGCACGCACACGCGCACACACACACACACATATATATACGTATACCTTTCTGCTTAGCACTACATGGTCCCATGAAAAGACTGGGGAATTTTTGTAATGCCAGAATGTTAGCATTCCCATGTCTAACAGATGCTTTACTCCCTCAATCACCCCGATTTTTAATGTGTAAAATGGTCCCACTTTATCTTCTAGACTGTGTTCTGATCCAACTTCATCTATAGAGTAACAATTTCTAATAATATAACAACCTTAGTGACAGCCTTGTTCTGTAGGCAACCAGACCACCTTCTAGTCATATCCACTTACTCTCGGCAGTGCTTCAAGCTGTTACCAATGCTTTCACATACCAAGCCTCCCTCATCTCATTGAATTTGTTGATCTTTGAAAGAAGTATTTCCACTATCTGGATTGGGTCAGACATCCCCTTGCTAGCAGGATCAGCCAAAGGATATTAGCCTGCTCTTGCATCCAGTATCTTCTATGCCATTGAACAGCTCACACCATGCCCCAGGCAGCAATGGTTCTCCATCCCACTTTGGAATCTTGCATTCTTCTCTGTCCCCTGGGCCTTTAAAGTTTCCGCTACTTCACCATCCTTAGTTCTACTTCTACTAAACGTAAAGGTCCACTCTTACATTTAAAGAATCATGGACTTCTAAAGAAGAGAAATAAATATGAGGTAACCTCACCCAAATGAGGAAACTGAATAGCATGTTGATGAAGTGAGTTGCCCAAGGCCATGGCACTAGTCAGCGGCACAGCTGATGTCGGGAATTCTGTCCAACGGCGATGCTTTCCCTATTTCAAGTCTGAGTGTTGCCTGATGACTAGCTATTTGTGTTGATATGATAACCTAAGTGTTTCAAGACCATGCCAGCTTGCTTTCCAAAACAAGCTTAAGGTTAATTTGCACAGCTCCTTTGTGATCTAACTGAAGGAGAGACAAGCAGAGAAGTTATAGACACCATGCCATTTCCCCTTCTTATTGGCTGGCAGCCACTTCCATCATGACTACTGCTACCTGCTAAAAGGAAACAAAAATGCACCGCCAATTCCGTTGTTGAGCTGGGGAGGTTTTCTCCTTTGGAGACAATGCCATCATGAATTATTTGTGTCTCCTACCCTCCAATTTGACCTTCAAACCTTTTCTTCGACTCCCTTAACCAAGAGAACAATAACAAAAACATGTTTCTTTATGAGGAGTTGGGAAGAGCTAAGAGACCAAGACACGCAAGGACGGCTGGAAGAAAGAATTCACTCAGAGGAAACCCTCGACTCTGAGGAGTCCTGATCTGCTGGGGCGGAGACTGTGGGAGTGGTGGCTGCAGGATCAGCGGCATTTGAGAGACAGCCGTGGGTCACACTAAACTCATTTCTGCTCATCAACAGGTGGTTGTCTTGAAGGAGCACCAGTACATGCATCTGTGCCCCAAGGCAATGACCTACCTCCCTGTCCTTGGAGGTGTTCAGGCTTGGACATATGAGAGAAAAGCCTCCTTGGACAGAGGCGGCACTCCATGAGTACAAATGCTCAGTGGTTTTGTGATGGGTGTTTCACAGTAATGATTTTGAATATCGTTATTGACATTGAAAGCTGCCATATCACTAACCATCCCCCATCACAACATCTGCACACACTTCAGATGCATGTAATGTCTCATGCCAATTAAGGGGCTATTGTTTTTCCAATCTTCTAGTTTGGCATCCATTTTTAACCTTAGTTTTGTTTATCTTCAGAAGTCAATGACAGTCTTCCTTTGTAAGGATCAGCTGAGCACTTTATAGACCAAAAGAAAAAAAAAAAAAGAAAAACCATCGAAATATACGGTATTATCATTGTGGTTGTTTATTAACCTGGGGGAAAAGTGGGGAAACAATACATGTGTTGACAGGAAGTGATCCCTTTGAAAATTTAAGTGTATTTACTTAAAAAATACAAATAATAAAATCACTCAAGATATCATGCCAAATGCCACCAACAACAAATTAAAAGCTTTATACCTTCACACTACCAGTTTTAAAAGCCTCAATATTTAGATGCAAGGAAACCATAGCTATATAAATTTAAGACACAGACACCTGATCAGTACATACAAACATATATTTTTGTATCTACAGAAACTTATATGTGAAAAAGAAAATCACACATGCAAACACATTGGCTGCTTCCAAAAACTTGGCCCTGAAAGTTGACTATATTTTGCCATCGGCAGATGTTGTTGTTGTTTTTATCATTGGAGACGACGGTATTTTTACACATTTCAGGAAGGATCGCTGAAATCACGAATGCTTTTTAAAACACACTGAAAGTGATCATTTACATTCAGGGTCCAAAACAAGGTGCACATAGGAGCTGGCATCGTATCTTGGCACTTTAATGAGATGTCCTTTTTTCTTCTTCCCTAAACAAATGCAGGATGATGTGTGATTCCCTTTTCAAGCCAGGTCACCTTTAAGAGCCCAGGGATGGCCGTCACCACTGAATTGCTAGCCGGCCCTCGCCAGAGATGTCTGCCCGTGCAAAACCTGTGACAAAGGACTGAAATGACAGCTCTCTGACTCACTCCTACATTGTGTTTGTTTAGGAAGGCCCTAGAAATTGTATTTCACCAACCACATTCGCTATCAACACACAATTATCTGGCTTAATCATGTGGAACAGTGGCAAATTCACCTGGGGCCTAAGAACTAATGACATTCTCGTCTGAGCTGCTTTAGTGAAATGGCCTAGCACCTGAAGCAGGAACAGCGAGATTGCTCAAGAAAATTTGGTTTTCTGTTTTCATTTCACAGCATAGGGCCTCTGCTCAAATCAACAAACACTCCTGATTAAATAGCTGTGGTAGTCGACTTCTTCGCACTCGCGTGCGTGGCTCTGAATGTACATCGAGCACCCCAACCTTTACAGGAAAAGAATTGTGTGTGACTTGTTGGCGATGCATTGTCTTTTTGATGGGGGGAAGTAAGTAAATAAATTGGCATTGAATAATTTGGGTATGATCACAGTTATTAGTGTGGACGACCCCTCTATGGCTGAAGACAAGCCTGAGACAGGAGCCCCCTCGATGCACTAATACACCCAGGTATATATTTTCATTTCCTCTCTCCATCTGCAGCGAGGGCATTAAGATTCCGCTTACTCCTGGAAAATCCAGCCCCTTCCTCGGCCTTAAACCCCCAATGTGCGAGGGCTTTGTGGAGTCACTGCTGACTCTGCGGCTAAATCCCAAGGAGGGGAGAGGCCAATTTTCAAAAGCTGGCAGTGGCAAGAAATTGAGTGTTCAGACTTCCAAATGCTTCAAAGAGAGTGTCAGGTGCAGTGTTCTCCCTGAAAGGCTGCAGGAGAAATGGCCTTCATTTATCAGAATAATGATTTAGTTTCATTAGTATGCAAAGGCCAAGGCAGAACAGCGTACCAAACTCCTAGTTTCCTTTTTGGTGTGCACTGTACACCAAATGTCCTTGTATTTATTATTTTAAAAAGTTTTTGTTTTATCCCTCTTGTTAGCAAGGACCATGGGGCTCAAAGCCGATAAGCAGGACTGCAGAACGTTTTAACTTTTCGCTAAGTTATTTGGTATTACTGCTAGCGCTGATGCTGGGCTTCTTGTATCAGAGCTCCATAGCCTGCTGTTTAGAGAACATTGGGAAGTCCTTAGGTTTGCTTCTGTGAGCCCTGCCTCTAATTCATCTGCCTCTCATCTCTTTCTGCCTCTCATCTCACCACTTCTGACTGTCCCTATCACTACCACTACCCTCTGCCCCCAGTAAGTTTGCAGAAATACACAGACTGAGTTAAAAAGTACTCAGGGCAGAAGCAGTTTTAAACCCAAAGCAATAAGATTCAAACAAATGAAACAATAAGAGAAGCTCCGTAAAAGTTAAGAATTGGTAAAGCTCTGAAGATTCATCATCAAACACACTTTAAATATTATTCTTTTTTCTTTAAAAACAAAAGGGGGGGCATTTTATAGGAAAGTGTTTTTGACACTCGACAAGCTAAAGGTGTGCATGTGCGCGCACGCGCACGTGTGTGTGTTTTAGGTTGAGCTCCAAAATTAAACTGCTTTATAATAAAATGCCTAAGGGCACAAACAGTGGCACAGAAGGATCCAGAGTGGGTAATTTGCTGCACTATTTCTCAGCAGCCAAGTGAAGTTCATGTAGCTCCTTGGTGTAGAAGCTCATGATATGACTGTTTCCATTGCTCTGAGACAAAGTGTAATCAGCCTGCCTTGTGGAGTGCACATACAGTTACCACACACTCATCACAAACAGGGCATGGATACTGATCATTGATTGTAACAGGCAGCTCCCAACTTCATCAGAAAAGGGGCCATGATATAGTCCGAATACAATAAATCATGAAAGATTTCTCCTAAGAAGTAGGCATTTAACAGAAGAGATGAGAGGTAGTTTACAAGTGAAGAATTGGAGCTCAGGTAGGAAATACCATTAATTCAAAATCAATTAGCTATGAGAAGCTAGTCTTCAACCTGTATCAGTATCTTTTCAAGTGCTTATATGAAGTTTCCAAAGTGCAAAGCACCTACAGAAATCTAAAATCATATTCTTCCAAAATATTACATATCCGGAAGTCTCTTGTCTTGCTGGAGAGTTCGATGCTTTGCTGGATCTGCATCTGTTTTAGATCCAGTCTGCTCCCCAGAGTTTTTTTCCCACCTGTCCTTTTACCCATCGATTCACAATGTTGGTGTGTCCTTATTCATCACCCACTAAAGGAAAATACGGATTAGCAAGACACATTCTGCCATTAAGTAGACCACAGTGTGGAGGTTGTAGGGGAATCGAAAAATAAAACTCGTAAGTTATATAGTGTGCACTATTGCCTTATGATTATAGAGAGATATGCAAAGGCTTAATGAGCAGAAATGAAAAAGAATACTTTTTTCTGTTCCAGAAGAAAGTGCAGAAACTTTCCACAAGAACAAAAGTAATATGGTATCTAAACAGGGTCTTCAAATAGTACTAAGGGTTTTGTTTCTGTTTCTCTGAGAGAAAGGACAGGAAATAGTGCATTTCAAATGGAGAGTGAATAGCATTTCGGTGAATAGCATTCATTCACTTATTCATTCATTTATTCACTCAATCGTAATTGCTATTGCTCTAGACATTGAAAATAGAATCCTGGAGGGAAATGATATGATCCATATTCTTGCAGACTGGAAGTCTACCAGGAAAGACATAAAATTATCAAATAATTACATAGCTACAAATAGGGCTGAGTGGCATAAAGAGAAAGAACAGGGGGCTATAAGGCCCAGAAACAGGGACACAGTTCCAAGCACAGCGGGGACTCTCAGAGCAGGTGAGCGTAAGCTCAGACCTGAGGGAGGAAAATGAGGAGACTCACACACACACACAGTGGCGAGCATTCTAGGCAGCGGGGAGGAAGCTCCTTCTAAGAGCTGTTGCTCTGATGCCTAAACCAGTTAAATCCTGACTGTGGCTGATGAGTTCAAACCTCTGCCCAAAAAAGGGTAATACCAAGTCAACAGCCCAGTTTACAGAATTCTGCTTGCCTCTTCTCTCACTACAAGGTAGGCTAGGTATGACTGTGTGCGAATCACTCCTCTTGCATGCATCCACTTCTAGTTGGGTGGAAAAAAAGGGGAAAACCCAAATCTTATGATAAAATAATAAAAATCAATTCAGTGGAAAAAAAAAATATCTCTTGAAAGCTCTGGTTTTCCTTGGCATAACCACACTATCTCTTTCCCTCTCCTACAAGGTCTTGCAGCAACAATGATCTTCCCTACTCTTCAGAGTGAAAAGTTTCCATCATCTCCCACAGATAGCAGAATTATAAATCCCATCTGATCATTCAGATGAAGTATTTATCTAAGAAAAACAAAATAAACACTTCATCTCCTTCTTCCCTAGATGTAAACCTTCTATTTTGCTCTATAATCCACAGATTTCCGAAATAATCTGATGATTTCTAATTAAGTATGATGAAGTAAAAACACCACATTAATTTATTATTAAAAAGAACACCATTGCCATCTAACCTTAGCAGCCTATTTTAAGTTTCAAAAGGAAAATAGCATTCATGAGCTATACACCAAGTAAAGACCATCAGGTAAATAGTGGGGATCATTTATAAATGCTACAAAGGGAGAGAATCAATTCTCAACAAGGGAGAAAAACTAGGGACTGAGAATGTACAGAAATCTAGACTCTACTCAGCTGCTGGCCAGCTGTGCAACCAGGTGTAATCCTCTTAAATTCTCTAAGTTTTGTTGGCCTCGGGTTCTCCATTAAATGAAGATGGTCCCTTGTTTTCCAATCTACATGGGTAATGAGAAAAACACATGAGCTTCCATGGTTTAAAAAAATACTTTTCAAATTATGCAACTAAATACGTCTAAAGTTAGTATTCCGTCATTACAAATGAGGTCCCTTAGATCATCAAAAGATGGTAAGAAAAAGCTTCATCAGCCTAGTGGGAGCAAAGCTTCCTCAGGAGTAAAAAGAGGCACAAAATATTGCACAGTGCTATCAACAAACCCACCGTTGGCTTGTAAACCATTCTCTTCATGAATTCTCTGTAAGAGACCCAATATGTATTCCAAAATAGCCTCTTCCCTTTTACCAAAAAATCCCTCTGCCACTTGCTACAAATTGTAAACACCGAACTGACTAAATGTTTTTGGCAATAGTTTCTAACCAGGAGATTATAAGAGCGCACTGCAATCTGTAAATAGTAATCAGTCTGGCATAGCTCAAAGGATGACATTTGAAGCTGGATTCATAGGCCTTGAATGCCATGGAAGGAATTTAGGCAATAATTTTGAGAAGGCTATTAAAATATGCCAGATGTTATCACCCAGGTTGCTTGTTAAGAAGAGCTGAGATGACGCACTGGCTCTGTTCCTGGTGACTCTGATTCAGTAGACAGGGAAGAGATCCTAAGGATCTGAACATTTAACAAGCACCCCAGGTGATTCTTGCTATCAAGCAGGGTTGAGAAACACCACCATGGGCCTTGATGAGCCACTGGAGAGTTGTAAGCAGGAGATTGGCACCATCCATCTATACTAAAAGCCAATTTACAAATGCCATCATCTGGAGAGCTTCAGACTTTAGCAGCCTGACTTCTTGGAATTGGCAGAGGAGCTATTAAAAATTCCAGTGCTCAGGCCAGAGCACCTGAGGCCAATCACAACAGAACCTCTGGGGACAGGATCCAGGCACAGTATTTTTATTTGATTGGATTGTATTTTGGATTCAGGGGTACATGTGCAGGTTTGCTACATGGGTATAGTGGTTGATGCTAGAGTTTGGGCTTCAGTGAACGCATCATCCAAATAGTGAACATAGTACCCAATAGGTAGTTTTTCAACCCTGGCCCCTCCCTTCCTCCTCCCTTTTGGAGTCCCCAGTGTCTATTATGTCCATCTTTCTGTCCATGCAGTCACAGTGTTTTTAAAGCTCTCCAGGTTTTTTCAATGTGCAGCCGGGTTTGAGAACTGAGAAGATACTGAGTATAGCTGTCTCTGACTCCTTACCAAACAGGATGGTTGTCCATCCCGGGGGCCTGGGGTCAGATAAGGAATAGTCAAAGCTCACTGGATTAGCTGTGTCACTTGCTTTATTTTTGTTCATTGAATTTATAATTACCTAGCACTTTATTATACTTTGGCAATACTCAAAACACACACATATATACTCAGAAAGGAAAATACACACACACAATCTCCCCTTCTAGAACGTATGTTTCATCAGACCAGGGACTTTGGAATAGTAGTTCCTAGCAGATTGATCATGCATGTATATTACATACATAGTTTCAATTATCAGGAAAGGGGGGGCAAATATCATTAGCCAGTGCAATCTTAATAAAGCTTATAGATTTTTCAAAACAAAAATAAAGAAGAAAATAAGTAAGTAAGATTTTGTGGGCAACGGTAATGAAGAGAGATGTTATATGCAGAGGCAGAAACTGTCCAAAATACGAGGTTAATATTAGTGATAAAATGGCCATATTGGTAATGAATTCACCACTCCTTAAAGGGAAAAATTCTCATGGATAGCCAAGCATTTTTTTTTTATTACAAAGTCATTTAAATAATACAAAGATTTAACTACATCTAAACTCTATACTCACAACCTCTTGTACCTTTATTCAACTTGACTCAGACACAAACAAAACCACAAATCAATAAACTTGTATTTAACAAAATTAATGTGACACAAGATATCTTGCAGAAACAAAAATGTTAATTTTGCATTTATTTCTACATTTAGTTGTATTTGTATTTTTATTTTTAAGTTTTCTCCTTTTTAACTTTTTCAGCATAATGGAACACTATCTGAATCATTGCTGTTGAAATATTGGTATTTTCTGTTTGAACAATAAATTTGTATTTCCTTAACTTTAACTAGCAAATATATTTAATATTGCACCTCGAAATAAGATATTGACAAAATGTAAAATGCCAGTTTAGTCAAGCTCTTCAGTGTGTAACAACTATGATATTAACAATAAATATAAATTGTTTCCTGCAGAGATTGGATGTCCTTCCACAGTAAATGTTGCTGACCATAGGTTTCTTTGAGAGCAACATAAGAACCCAGGTTACCCAAGGGCATGACAGTAGATAACATTTGTGTTTAGGTGTTTGTATTTGTAGACAGATAAACATAAAAAAAGAGATGAAAGTACTATAAAAGGTCAATAGTAGTTATGTCCAAGTAGCAAGGTTATAGAAGATCAAGTGGAATTTTGTTTTTGTTTTCAAAATAAATATGCATTAGTTGATTTATGAAAAGCTTTTTGTTTTACTGTATAGCCCATTATTAAGTGAGGGGTTTCAGAAAGTTGCATATGGTGTGAACTAATTCTCTGAGGAAAATGATACAAATGGATTTCAATGTATTGATAAATGTATGTATGTGCATGTACTAAAAATTTAACTATAACTCTCCTTGGGTGATGAGATTACAGATGGGTTTTCTAAGTGCTCTTTTTTGTGCCTTTATGCATAGGGTAGGTACCTACGAATGTGGCTGCCACTGATTCCCACCAGCCAGGTGTCAGGCCCTTCTGTGATCCGCCACCTTTGAAAATGAGCAAGACACTGATTTGCTTCTAACAGAGTACAGCAAATATGATGGAAAGTCACTTTCAAGATTAGGTTTTTAAAAGACTTACTTCCTTCTCAAACTCTGTCATGCTCTTTCTTGGAACACTTGTCTTGGGGAAGCCAACTGCTGTGTTGTGAGTCTTGTGTGGTGAGGCACCAGGGGCGAGAGAGCTTATGAACAAATTCACACTCTCCTTCCCATACCCCTCCCCAATAGAGTCTTCGGATGAGACCACTGTCCCAGCTGTCAGCTTGGCTGCAACTTCAGGAGAGACCTTGAATAAGACATGCCCAGCTAATCTGTATGCAGATTCCTGACCTAAGAAACATTCAGGTAATAAATGTTATTCTTTGTAGACACTAAATTTGGAGGTAATTTGTTATGTGCCAATAGATAATTAGTTTTCTATATTAAAAAATTAACATAACTTTATAATCAGAGTTTTGGTTGATTGGTTGGTTTCCTCTTTCCTTGTTTTCCCCCTTCTTTTCTCCTTTTCTTTCCCCAGAATGATGTGGCTGAGTAGGCTTGCTCAGTGGCTTTTGATAACACTGCATTCAAATCACTTGTCCTATTGTTCTGACTTCTATTGGACCCACATTTTTCATTTTCTATGGTAAGCCATTGTTAGAGTACACACTATCGTACTTATTAAATAGTCAGACTATATAAAGAAGTCCCTTGTGCTCTGAAAACACTTCCTACGGACTGGCATTGCCCCACTTTCCTCTTAAAGTTATCGTTCGAGTGACTCTGATTTTTGCCTTGAGATACCTTGTCATAAAGATAGAGCAGCAATTTCTTACTAAGTAACACAATTAATGGATTAGGTTCACCTCAAAACACTAAATAACATATCTGTTCCTTACTCTAGTCATAGACACAAAAATTGGAATCTTAAAGATGAAGAGGAAATGATGGAAAACGAAAGGAGAACCATGTGATTAGACATCTAAATGGAGGTATGCAAGCATGTCCCATCATGAACAGCAGCGAGCGCCACTTCCTGCACAGAAGCTACTGTATACACAGCACTTATCGCTGATCCCAGATTCCATATGACATGTCTGAATCAGGAATAATATGGTAATTTTCACAGTTACAGAGTGGAAAATCTTTATGGCATAGCAGCAGAATGTGTCTTTATTTCACATTTTAAGAATCATGCCACAGGATGGAAGTAAAAACATTTTGAATAGATGTAGGCGAGCCTCCGAATTCAGGCCACAGAAGCTACATAGCTTTTTGATAGAAAATACTCTTCCTGTTCATCAGGGTTGCTAGCCTATGGTGAGCTTAATTAAAATCAATGGAGAAAAAAATTGAATACTGAGAAGCACTATTTGGGGCTCATGAGATGTAAATGAGTCAAAATATGAAATACTCAAATAACCTTTGGTCATGGACTAGTTTAGTGATCACCTTATTGATCCATTGAAAACCATCTCTCTTCTTTTGCTCTCTTGTGCTATCTCAGATGGAACTGGGAGTTGATAAAGCTTCCATTTTGGAGCGAGAGTTCCTGCTTTTTTTTAGCCCATACTATCCCCACCCTCCATCCACCTCCTGTTCTGTTTCTCTATTAGCAGTTTTTGCACCATCTCTGTTGCTCTTTTATTCGCACCCACGTAGCAAAAAGAATATCAGCTGTCTAGAGGAAAAGCTGTGTCTGCTAGTGGCCTGGAACCAAACATGCCTCTTGATTTCAAATATGAGAAAAACGTACATTTCTTCCTTCTATCTCATTTGGGCACAACAAAATTATACTTTATGCATGTGTAACGAGAGGTCAGAAAGGAGTAAAC
This sequence comes from Papio anubis, assembly GCF_008728515.1. Lineage (NCBI taxonomy): Eukaryota > Metazoa > Chordata > Mammalia > Primates > Cercopithecidae > Papio > Papio anubis. Next base: position 99,934,067 of record NC_044989.1, read on the forward strand.
TGAACCCCAAGTGCACTCAATTCAATGTGATCAATATTCCTTTATTTTAAAGGGATTCATAAAATAGCAAATGTGCAACTTATGAAAACAGCCAAATTATTCACCCCTCCCTCTAACCATGCCCTTTGGCATGTCACTTTGAAGTTCCTCCTATAAAAGCAGAGTATATTCTTCTACTCCGTCTATTTTCTTTGGACCAATAGACTAGAGAGGAAGTGGCAGTTCCAGGCCAAGACCTTATAAGCCTGCGGGTTTCTCACTCTTACAACTCTATCATCAATGGGGACACACTCAGACTGGGCTGCTGGAGGAACAGAGACACATGGAGCACGGCTAACCCGCCCTATTTTTCTAAGTGGAAGCCATCGTGCATCATGCAACAGCTGATCCCCAGACTCCAAGCCCAACCGAGAACAGCAGAACCATTTACCCAACCCCCAGCTGACCCCAGATGGAAGTGGGAGTTAAGAAAGCTTCCAGTTTTATCTATGTCTAATCACACGGTTCTTCTCTCGTTTTCCACCATTTCCTCTTCATCTTTAAGATTCCAATTTTTGTGTCTCTGACTAGAGTAAGGAACAGATATATTATTTAGTGTTTTGAGGTGAACCTGATCCATTAATTGTGTTACTTGGTAAGAAATTGCATATATTGCATATAAACAATAAATGTTTTTCATTGAATGCCATTGAAGGTATCGTGGCTTTGTTGCACAGTATTATAATGGCACTAGATAACTGATAAAGCAGTTTCAGTGTCTATCCTCATTAAAAATAAGACCTACTGTGGAGTGTAATTTGGGAAGTAAATTAGAGTATAAGCATTGCTAGTGCATGTGTGTGTGTGTGTGTGTGTGTGTGTATGAAATAGAGAGAAAGGGCACAGTCAATGTTTTTGTATGTGAATGACTAAAACCACGTTTATTTCTTCAGTCTCAAAATAACACTGGATAACTCACCCACAGAATACTCATTCATTCACTCACTCACTTCATTATCCATTACCTAGCTAACAACATATTAGATATCAGGGATCTAAAGGCGAATAGGCTGTGATCACTGCTCTTGAAGAACCTTCTGTATACTTGATGATACATTAAAAAATACACTACGGTGGAATGACGGCTCTAGCTTCTCTCTCTTGTAAATTATAAACATGACCCAATGTTTCACTACAGCTAATAGTTACTAGAGGTTATAAGTACTATCTTCTGTTTAATTGTCTATTAGAAATTTGTCTAAACGTTTCTTTTAAAAAGTCAGTTTGTTTATTCCTCAGTCCATAATGTTATACCTCAAGGTAAGACTCCCTTTCAAATCTGAAACTCTTGACATTGGCAGTATAGAAAAATAAAGTACATGTCGCACAGTGGGTGCCAGAGACCTATATTATGTCCTACTGTTGGTTACAGAATTTTCAATATTTCCTTATCCTTTTCACTCATATGAACTGCAGCTTATAGCAGTGGTAATCATTTCCTGTGTTTGAAAAAGAGATGAAAGCATTCATGGATGAAAGCAAGTTGGATTTAATCTCCTTCTCTCTCATCCAGTGCACTGTACTGATCATTTTCCAAAAAAACAAGACTTAAGCTCATTTTTGTCATGACAAAACTAGTTTCATAATAATCAGATGGCAATTCCTAGTGTACACAATTCTAATATAATTACCAGGAGGAAATGTAGAGGGAGTTGCAGGTTTGAGATAAAGAAAAGCCTGTGAATTTTGTATTAATGTCTCAGACTCTCTTATTTGTGCAAGTAATCAATCTTTCAGGGAGTAGAATAGTAATTCTTTGTGAAAAAAAATGACAAGAGTCAGAGGAAGAAAGAAGATAATCTGAGTTCCATTCGGTACACAGCAGGTCAGCTGTGATTGACAAAGCTCATCACAAAACTATAGCTCACGGAGTAATCCCAGTAGCAGAGTCTCATTTGCAGCCGAAGCAGTGTTAATGACATGTTTAACAGCTGCTTGTTGAAGTTTGGAATCTGCATTAACCCGCAGAGCAGTGAACAGAGAAATGAGGGAAAGTATTGAAATCAAGCCTTCATTATTCTGACAGCCCAGGTGAAAGGGTGCCCAGAGGTTGTGGAGAGGTGGGTAGGAGGGTCTGGAAGGTGGAGGGTTCAATTGCATGTAAGGACCATCTTGGAGATGACAGGGTCTGATCAATAAGCAGAGAAGTACAAAAGTAAACTGGCGTGTTCAACTCAGAGACAATAAGGCAAGGAAGTCAGGCAACCAGAATGAAACCATAACTTGGACACCAAATATTATGCAGGCATTACAGTCACTAATGATCAACTCAATATTATGTAGCAGTGGAGGTTGTTGCATGGAGAAGACCAAGTGATGCTATGGTTTTAGGCTTCTTTACCCCCAGAAATCTTATTTTTTCATCCCAGCTCAAAAAGCAAAGGGGTATATGTATCACAGTGTATTTTCTAGACTACATATAATAGTATATGTTGAATTCACTTAAATGAACGACCAGAGTTTCTTTAAATGCAACTCTTTATAATGGTCCCTTTTTGTTCCATGGAAGTATATCTCTGGCTTTTCCATTGGCTGAGGGCATCTGTTGCTGAGGGAGAAGAATGAGAACACAAAGGAGTTGTCAGGGGATTTGGGGAAAATTCTAACTTCTTCACACTTTTTTGTTTTGTTTTGTTTGTTTTGTTTTTTTTTTTGAGACGGAGTCTCGCTCTGTTGCCCAGGCTGGAGTGCAATGGCGTGATCTCAGCTCACTGCAACCTCCGCCTTTCGGGTTCAAACCATTCGCCTGCCTCAGCCTCCCGAGTAGCTAGAATTACAGGTGCCCGCCACCACGCCCAGCTAATTTTTTGTATTTTTAGTAGAGACGGGGTTTCACTATGTTGGCCAGGCTGGTCTTGGACTCCTGACCTTGTGATCCTCCCACCTCGGCCTCCTGAAGTGCTGGGATTACAGGCGTGAGCCATTGCGCTGAACCCTTCTTCACACTTTTTAAAAATAGGCTTAGGCAGCTTGTGCAAATGCCCTGACCTTCAGTGTCCTTATCTATAAAAACAGAATAATAACACCCACTTTATAGGGTTGTCGTAAAGAATAAAGTAAAATATGTAAATCCCCCAGCACAAGTACACACTTCATAAAACATCGGCATTATTTTCTAGAGATGGCCACCGTCAGTGGGTAAGTGTGGCAGACCTGCCAAAAGTACCTCAGTGGTATAAATTGGTATAAAAATCCCACAAAAACCTGCCTTTGGGTAGATGGTTACCTCCATGTTACCAATGCACTTTTTTCTACTTTGTTCACGGAGTTGTGTCAAATACCTAAAAATCATGGCTGGCACATGCTAGCCACTCAGAAAATATTGTGAGTATACCTGCTGTAGGAATCTGAAGAGTCTTTTTCGATACTGTATTTTGCTTCTATGGAGCCCCTTCTTCATCAGGAAGAATGCTGGAACTCCTGAATTATAGGATCTTGGAGCTCATTTCATCAACCCTTTCATTCTGCACATGAAGAACCAAGGCCCAGGGAGAGGATGACTTGCTTTAGGCAAAGCAAACCATGAACGAAGGTTTCACAACCTTATGGTATTTCGTACATCATAATGTGTTCCAACCCTTCTCTTCGCTTTACCCGGGCATCAGGTAATGAATTTCCATGGTCATCAAATGGGCCTGCTCACAAGGCATTCTTTCTTTAGCTTCAAGGTATTTTACCCCTCAGGTCCTCTAGGTTCTCCTATAAAAATTAGAAGACTGGAGAAGAAACTTTTGTTTTGCACTGTTTTCTGTAAAATTTGGTGGTTTGGGGGAAGTCCTACACAGAAATGTTGTAAACTCACTTTCCATCCTTGTATTACCATTTAAAATAGAGAACTTATGTTTAAAAATTTTATGTATACCAGATTCTATGTAAGATTTATTTAGGATTAGAAACAGTATCTTCAACTAAATAACAACTGACTAGATGATCTCTGGGATATCTTCCCTTCTGTCCATTATGAGAGTGGAAAAAGTAAGGCCAACCCACTGGGAACTCATTTATTTTTATCACAGCATTCACCAACTTTTCCTTCCCAAAGGCTCAGGGGCCCAACGAAGCAAGCAGGAGGGAGAAGGGAGAGAGGGGAGAAAGGGGGCAAGAAGGAAGAACAAGAAAGCCACCACTAGTGAGAGGAAGAAAGCAAAAAATTGACTAACACTTTCAAATTATTTTGGTTCGTGTATTCCTATACCCATTATCTTAATCTTGCCCAAAATTCTCTAATGGAAGTAGCAAAGGCATTATTTCCATTTGTCTGAGAGAAACTGAAATACTAGAGGCTAAATTAACGTCCAGGGCTCTGTGTGCCATCAGTGCTGGCATCATGGGACTGGAATGCCCATCTTAAGTTCTTTCTACATTGTACACTGATTAAGGCAAGATGACATCACGTCACTGGGGCTGCTTCCTTAAGGCCGATGTGTCTTATGTTTGGAAAACAAGAGTGGTCCGATGGCTTACATCTTTGAGGTCTCAGAATACAGACAATCATCTCTCTTTCCCCACAGATTATGCCATATGTCTGAAATAGCCAAATCCTTCACAGATCTCTACCATTGCCACCAACACTGCATGCATTTTTCTGCTTTGCATCTAGGCAGTAAGTTATCTGTTTCAGGTCAATTACCTGGCCATGAGGCCAATAAGACCAGGCATAGTGGCTCACACCTGTAATCCCGATACTGTGGGAGGCCCAGGCGGGAGGATAACCTGAGGTCAGAAGTTGAAGAGCAGCCTGGCCAACGTGGTGAAACTCTGTCTCTACTAAAAATACAAAAATTAGCTGGCACGTGGTGGCAGCCACCTGTAATCCCAGCTACTTGCAGGCTGAGACAGGAGAATCACTTGAACCTGGGAGATGGAGGTTGCAGTGAGCTGAGATCGTGCCATTGTACTCCAGCCTGGGCAACAAGAGCAAAACTCTGTCTCAGAACAAACCAACAAACAAAACATTTAATGTATCCAGAGGTATTATACTCAACTTCATTTCCTTCATTTGGTGCAAATGAAGATAATTGGATATTATTGAAATTTTGAAGTGTGTCAGGTGTTTAGAGCATGGACCCCCATCTCTGGTTTTGTGATATTCTGGGATTCTCCCCCCTCACACCTACCCCCACAACTCTTGGCCCACCCACAGAACCTCAAAGCCTTTTTGAAATTCTTCAAATGTTTTCAAATGCAAATGGTTTTAATTTACTTTTTGCATACATCTACATATATGTTGGTATAAAAATAAATATTCATTTTATAAATATATCTACCTATATGTTTTTAAATATACAGATGGAGGTCACGTGCCTTAGTTCTTTCTAAAATCATAATTCAGAGAGCCACTTTGGGGACATGGTGGGGAAATTTTTGGGTCTCTCTTGCTTCCTTCTGCTCTAATAGAGTGCTTCCGCATTAATTATGGTTTGCCCCAGCACCTCCCATGCTCAGACTTAAAGTGTGATGCCTTCCTTCTCCCCAACTTGGTATTAATAATAATGATAATACCTACAGGTTATTCAGCACTTGCTGTGAGGTACCACATCGGTTGTTTTATAAACATTATCTCTTATGATTTTCCCAATAGTGAGAATTTCTCCTATTATCTGTCTTTTATAAAAATAAACTAGTTTAGGGGTTAAATAAAAGTCTAAGGACACATAAATACTAAGAGAAATGATTTGTATTCAAACCTAGGACTAGTTTTCCCTAAAATCTATAATATTAACCATTAAATTGTGTGCCCTGGGTCCCACTTTCTAAGGTTGTTCCTATGTATGAATATGATCTTCATTCCACAAATCTGCTGAATATCTCCTTTGTGCCAGGCATCCTTCTAACATGTCAGATACCACAGGGAGTGAAACTGAAAAAAGTGCCTGTATTCAGGGAGCTCACACTCTAGTGATGAACACAACAAGCACAAAAGAAGAAGAGGAGTAATCTGACACCATTCTTCTCTCACAAATGATTGTGGTTGAGTCCATTACAAAGCAGGGGAGACTTGCCTTTTATTGTAGCCCCCCTGGAAACCTCATGCTTGGTTAAAGAGAATGGCTTATAAAGGAGAGCAGGGTCGAAGGGGATGTAAGGGGCTTGGTGGTGTGTAAGGCACATTGGGAGGTAGGCTCTGGGTTTCCAAGGGAGCTCAACAAATCATACTTGCCAGCAACCAGCTTCTTATACAATTCTTGCCAAAAATAATGGTCCTACTTCAAAACTATGAAAACCATGCTTTTTAAGGGATAATTCACTGCCAAATGAGAATTTGATAGCTTATTAGATAGAGTGCATAGACTGGTTTAGGATACAGATTATATAAATGGGGTATTGGATAGATACTGTGAAAGGATATGTGAATGGTGTGATTTGGCTCCGTGTCCCCACCCAAATCTCATCTTGAGTTGCAATCCCATGGGTCAAGGAAGGGACCTGGCTGGAGGTGGCTGGATCATGGGGGTGGGTTCCCCCATGCTGTTTTCATGGTAGGGAGTTCTCATGAGATCTGATATTTTTATAAGTGTTTGGCAGTTCTTCCTTCCTCTCACTCCCTCCTGCAACCTTGTGAAGAAGGTGTTTGCTTCCCCTTTGCCTTCCACCATGATTGTAAGTTTTCTGAGGCCTCCCCAGTCAAGTGGAACTGTGAGTCAATTAAACCTCTTTCCTTTATAAATTACCCAGTCTCTAATATTCTTTATAGCAGTGAAATGGACTAATACAGTAAATTGGTACCAGTAGAGTGGGGTGCTACTATAAAGAGAACCTGAAAATGTGGAAGCTACTTTGGAACTGGGTAATGGACAGTGACTGGAAAAGTTTGGAGGGCTCAGAAGAAGACAGAAATATGTAGGAAAGTTTGGATTTTCCTAGAGACTTGTTGAATGGTTTAACCAAAATGCTGATAGTAATATGGACAATGAAGTCCAGGCTGAGATGATCTCAGATGGAGTTGAGGAACTTTTTGGGAACTGGAGCAAAGTTCACTCTTGTTATGTTTTAGCAAAGAGGCTGGCAGTATTTTCCCCTGCCCTAGAGATCTGTGGAACTTTGAACTTGAAAGAGATTATCTAAAATTTGAACTTATGTTTAAAAGGGAAGCAAAACATAAAATTTTGGAAAATTTGCGGCCTAACGATGTGATAGAAAAGAAAAACCCATTTTCTGAAGAGAAATTCATGCTGGCTGAAGAAATTTACATAAGTAATGAGGAATCAAACATTAATCACCAAGACAATGCAGAAAATGTCCCCAGAGCATGTCAGAGGTCTTCACAGCAACCCCTCTCATCATAGGCCCAGAATCCTAGAAGGGAAAAATGATTCTGTGGGCCAGGCCCAGGGCCCCACTGCTTTGTGGAGCCTCAGGACTTGGTGCCATGCATTCCAGCCTCTCCAGCTCCAGCCATGGCTAAAAGAGGCCAAGGTACAGCTTGGGCCATGGCTTCAGAGGGTGCAAGCCCCAAATCTTGACAGTTTCCATATGGTATTGGGCCTGTGGTTCCACAGAAGACAACAGTTGAGCTTTGGGAAGCTCCACCTAGGTTTCAGGGGTTGCATGGAAACACCTAGATGTCCAGGCAGAAGTCTGCTGCAGGGGTGGAGCCCCCATAGAGAACCGCAGCTAGGGCAGTGCAGAGAGGAAATGTGGGGTTGTAGCTCTCACACAGAATCCCCACTGGGTTACTGCCTAGTGGAGCTGTGAGAAGAGGGTCACCATCCTCCAAACTCCAGAATGATAGAACCACCAACAGCTGGCACTGTGTGCCTGGAAATGCCACAGACACTCAATGCCAGCCAGTGAAAACAGCTATGGGGGCTGAACCCTTCAGAGCCACGGGGAAGAGCTGCCCAAGGCCTTGGAAGCCCATCTCTTGTATCAGTGTGACCTACATGTGAGACATGGTATCAAAGGGAATCATTTCAGAGCTTTAAGATTTAATGACTATTCCACTGGATTTTGGACTTGTATGGGACCTATAGCCCCTTTGTTTCATCCAACTTCCTCCATTTGGAATGGGAGCACTTACCCAATGCCTGCATCCCCATTGAATCTTGAAAGCAGCTAACTTGCTTTTGATTTTACAGGCTCATAGGAGGAAGGAAGTTCCCTTGTCTCAAATAATACTTTGGACTGTGAAACTTTGAGTTAATGTTGCAATTAGTTAAGACCTTTGGGAGATTGTTGAGAAGGCAAGATTGGTTTTGAAATGTAAAATGGACATGAGATTTGAAAGGGACCAGAAGCAGAATGATATGGTTTGGTCCTGTGTCCCCACCCAAATCTCATATCAAACTGTAATCCCCATGCATCAAGGAAGGAATCTGGTGGGAGGTGACTGGATCAGGTTAGGGGTGTTTCCCCCATGCTGTTTTCATAACAGGGAGTTCTCATGAGATCTCATGTTTTTAAGAGTGTTTGGCAGTTCCTCCTTCCTCCCTTTCCCTCCTGCTGCCTTGTGAAGAAGGTGCTGGCTTCTCCTTTGCCTTCCACCATAATTGTAAGTTTCCTGAGGCCTACCCAGACATATGGAACTGTGAGTCAGTTAAACCACTTTCCTTTATAAATTACTTAGTCTCAGGTATTTTTTATAGCAATGTGAAAACAGACTAATACATTGAGGAAAGTGCAGAGTACACTAAGGTGAAATGCCAGTTACAACTGAGACCTAGGCAGAAGACCATTGAGACCTGGTAACCTGTGGAGTTCCTCCCAAGGGCATGCAGAAGATGTGGTAACTGAACAGGTTAAGAAAGCACATGATACTTCTGTGTTTGAGACACATTAGGAGTGTGGATACAACCCAAGGTCTTCTACATATCCCATTCCTTTAATTGCTAATAGACTTAAAAAACTAATTTGTTAAAGGTTTGATGCTTTGATATGTATTTTAACATAATAAAGTTGCTTTGTAAGAAGCGTTATTTTATTTAACCTAGGAGTTATTTCCAAAATGTAGTTATGAGGGTCTACCAGGAAGTAAAAATATTCAGAGGATGGGAACAGGGTATGCTCGCATACAATCATACTTACTATTTTTAGTGAGGGTTCAAAGTAGGAGAATACTTAATTTTTTAATCACATAAATATTTTATCATAAAATGGGACAAAAATAAACTTCACATTTTGACCTCATTTCCATTAAAATTCATATATTTTGTACTCTTTTTACAGTTACAAAATAAAATTCATCATATTAGTAAAAAACAAAAACCAAAAAAAAAAAAAACAAAGAAAAGAAAAGTTGAGGAAGAGCTATTATATTAACAAAATAATGTCCAGCTCTTTGCCTTCCAGGCATATCATAGGATTTCACTTCCCTGCTTACTGTGAAGTAAACCATGACTGTGGTATGACTCAGCACATTCCCATCCCTATGCTGCAATAATCCTAGGAGGAAATATAGAGGAGTTACCTGGGTCCAACTGACTCCAAAAAGCTCAGCCCCTAGCTGACTCACAATGGACATGCTATGTAAGCGAAATATCATCTTTTGTTGTATTAAGTCACAAGAAATGTGAGGGATATTTATTACCATTGCACATTGTGATGGTTAATATTGAGTGTCAACTTGATTGGATTGAAGGATAAAAAGTATTGATCCTGGGTGTGTCTGTGAGAGTGTTGCCAAAAAAAGATTAACATTTGAGTCAGTGGGCTGGGGAAGGTAGATCCACTGTTAATCTGGTGGGCACAATTTAATCAGCTGCCAGTAAATATAAAGCAGGCAGAAAAACGTGAAAATGAGAGACTGGCCTGGCCTCCCAGCCTATATCTTTCTCCCATCCTGGATGCATCCTGCCCTCAAACATCAGACGTTCTTCAGTTTTGGGACTTGGACTGGCTCTCCTTGCTCCTCAGCTTGCAGACAGTCTATTGTGGGACCTTGTGATCATGTAAGTTAATACTTAATAAACGCCCCTTTATATGTAAAGGGGAGTTAATAAACTCCTATATATACATATATCTTATATCATATATATGTATATCTTATTAGTTCTGTTTCTCTAGAGAACCCTGACTAATACAGAACGAGGAGTGGTTCTAGAGGAATGGAATATTAAGGATGGAGTTCTTTCATTGGTTTTGGGGTTTCTGGAGTTTGCTGCTTAATATTATTAGACCTAAAAATGCTAAGGACTCTACTTCTAATAATATGGAGAACACTGATAGTCCTTGGTATGAAGTGTTTAGAGAGCTATGCAAAATAAACGCATTTGACACCCTGATTACTGCTTGTGAGAGTCAAGGAGTTCAGTGACACTTTAGATAATACCTTTGGCCATATGTGGAGAACCAAGGAACATAATGAAGCTGGTTGATTGCCCCAAAGTTCAGTGGACAAAGTGTTAAACGCAAATGATGAACTCAGGGACTCTGTCTCCCGGCTTCAGAAGCAGATACTGAGCCTCAAATATGCTAAGACTACCCTGAGTGAGAGTATTATGTCCTGTAGAGAAAGAGCTGAAATTGTGCAAAAACAGACACAAACTCTTATCATGCGAGTGGCTGACCTGCAAGGAAAGATGCATGCACAGCCTCCCCAGGTGTCTACTGTTAAAGTGAGGGCATTGATTGGAAAAGAATATGGGATCCTGCAACTTGGAATGGGGACGTGTGGGAGGACCCTGATGAAGCTGGGGACACTGAGTTTATAAACTCTGATGGACCTTTTTTTCCAAAAGGAACAGCTTCCCCATCCGCAGTAGTGACAACATCCCCTCCCTGACCCATGTTGCCATCAGCCTCTCCACCTTTGTCTGAGGAGACAAACTCTGTGCTGCCTGAGGCAATAGTGATGGCCTTTCCTGACAGTTGTCAGGCAAGATAATGTTGATTCTCATCAGGAGCCACCCCCAACACCACTGTTTGCTTCCAGACCTCTAACTAGACTAAAGTCCCAGAGGGCCCCTAGAGGTGAGGTTGAGAGTGTGACCCATGAGGACATGGACTACACTCAAAAAGAACTGTTTGAGTTCTCAAATTTGTATAAACAGAAATCTGGAGAACAGGCATGGGAATGGATATAAAGGCCATGGCATAATGGTGGAAGGAACACAGAGTTGGATCAGGCTGAATTTATTGATTTGGGCTTACTAAGTAGGACACTGTTTTTAACGCTACAGCTTGGGGAGTTAAAAAAGGTTCTAATAGTTTATTTGCTTGGTTAGCCGAAATGTGGATTAAAAGATGGCCCACTGTGAGTGAGCTGGAAACGCCTGATCTCCCTCGGTTTGACGTAGAGGAGGGGATCTAAAGGCTTAGGGAGACTGGGATGGTAGGATGAATTAGTCACTTTAGACTTCCTCATCCCAGCTGGAAGGTCCAGAAGATATGCTGTTGACCAATGACTTGCAAAATAGATTTGTGAGGACAGCACCTGCATCTTTGAAGAGCCATGTAATTGTTCTTCTCTGTATGTCACATCTAATGGTGTGAACTGCAGTCACTCAACTACAAAATTTAAATACAGTGGGGATAATTGGATGCTGAGGTGGCAGGGGCCAAGTGGTGGCAATAAACTATGAAAGGCAAGGTGGGCATAACTACCGTAATGGACAGCAGAGGCAAAGCAGCAATCAGAATAGTCTGACTTGTGTAGAGCTCTGGTATTGACTGGTTAATAATGGTGTTCCCAGAAGAGAAATTGATAGGAACCCTACTGCATTCCTACTTAATTTATACAAGCAGAAAACTTCTAGGTCGAATTACAAAAACAGAGAATCATAGCCCCTCAATCAATTTCCAGACTTGAGCCAGTTTACAGACCCAGAACCCCTTGAATGAACAGGAGGCTGGGTCTCATTAAAGAAGGACCCCACTATATTACCAACAATTTGTGCAGTTAATCTTTCTCCCATCTTTCCCCGAGGAGATCTCCAGACATTTATCAGGGTAACTGTGCATTGGGGAAAGGGAAATGATCAGATATTTTGGAGACTACTGGACACTGGCTCTGAGTTGACATTGATTCCAAGGGACCGAAAACGTCATTGTAGTCCTCCAGTTATTAAAGTAGGGGCTTATAGAGGTCAGGTAATAGAGTTTTAGCTCAGGTCCAACTTATAGTGGGTCCAGTGGGTCCCTGGACTCATCCTGTGATCATTTCCCCAGTGCTAGGATGCGATGCATAATTTGCATAGACATAATTAGCAGCTAGCAGGACCCCCACATTGGCTCCGTGACTGGTAGGGTGAGGGCTATTATGGTGGGAAAGGCCAAATGGAAGCCATTAGAGCTGCCTCTACCTACAAAACAGTAAACCAAAACAAATCAAAAACAATATAGCATCCCTGTAGGGACTGTGGAGATTAGCGCTACCATCACGGACTTGAAATATGCAGTGTGGTGATTCCCACCACATCTCCATTCAACTCTCCCATTTGGCCTGTGCAGAAGACAGATGGATCTTGAAGAATTACAGAGGATTATCATAAGCTTAACCAAGTGGTGACTCCAGTTATAGCTACTGTACCAGATGTGTTTTCATTGCTTGAGCAAATTAATACATCTACTGGTACCCGGTATGCAGCCATTGACTTGGCAAATTCCTTTTTCTCCATTCTTGTCCATAAGGCTCACCAGAAGCAATTTGCCTTCAGCTGGCAAAGCCAGCAATATACCTTTGCTGTCCTACCTCAGGGGTGTATCAACTGTACAGCTTTGTGTCAAAATCTTATTTGGAGAGATCTTGATGACTTTTCACTTCTACAAGATATCACACTATTCCATTACACTGATGACATGCTGATTGGATCCAGTGAGCAAGAAGTAGCAAACACTGTGGACTTATTTGTGGGACATTTTCATGCCAGAGGATGGGAAATAAACCTGACTAAAATTCAGGGAGCTTCTACCTCAGTAGAATTTCTGGGGGTTCAGTGGTGCAAGGCCTGTCAAGATATTCCTGTCAAGATAAGGTGAGGATAAGTTGCTTCATTTGGTCCATTCTATGACCAAGAAAGAGGCAAACACCTGTTTGGATTTTGGAGGCAACACATTCCTCACTTGGATGTGTTACTCTGGCCCATTTATCAAGTGACCGAAAGGCTGTCAGTTTTGAGTAGGATGCATAACAGAAGGCGGCTCTGCAACAGGTCCAGGCTGCTATGCAGCTGCTCTGCCACTTGGGCCATATGACCCAGCAGATCCAAAGGTGCTTGAGGTGTCAGTGGCAAATAGGAATGCTTTTTGGAGCCTCTGGCAGGCTCCAATAGGTGAATCACAGCACAGGCCTCTAGGACTTTGGAGCAAGGCCCTGCCATCTTCAGCAAACAACTATTCTCCTTTTGAGAGATAGCTCTTAGTCTATTACTGGGCTTTGGTGAAGACTGAACATTTGACTATGGATCATCAAGTCACCAATGTGACCCGAACTGCCTATCATGAACGGGGTGTTTTCTGACCCATCTAGCCATAAAGTGGGTCATGTACAGCAGCATTCCATCATCCAATGGAAGTGGCATACATGTGATCGGGCTTGAGCAGGTCCTGAAGGCAAAAGTAAGTTACATGAGGAAGTGGCTCAAGTGCCCATGGTCTCCACTCCTGCCACCTGCCTTCTCTCCCCCAGCCTGCACCGATGGTCTCATGGGGAGTTCCCTGTCATCATCTGACAGAGGCAGGGAAGAGTAGGGCCTGTTCACAGATGGTTCTACACGATAGGCAGGCACCACCTGAAAGTTGTCAGCTGCAGCCCTACAGCCCCTTTCTAGAACATCCCTGAAGGACAGGCGAAGGGAAACCTCCTCAGTGGGCAGAACTTCAGCAATGCACCTGGTTGTGCACCTTACATGGAAGGAGAAATGGCCAGATGTGCCGTTACATATGGATTCATGGGCTGTAGCCAATGGTATGGCTGGATGGTCAGGGACTTGGAAGAAGCATGATTGGAAAATTGGTGACAAAGAACTTTGTGGAAGAGGTATGTGGATGGACCTCGCTGAGTCATCAAAAACTGTGAAGATATTAGTGTCCCATGTGAGTGCTTGTCAACGGGTGACCTCAGCAGAAGAGGATTTTAAAAATCAAGTGGATAGGATGATTTGTTCTGTGAACATCACTCAGCCTCTTTCCCCTGTCACTCCTGTCATTGCCCAGTGGGCCATGAACAAAGTGGTCATGGTGGCAGGGATGGAGATTACACGCGGACTGTGCAACATGGACTTCCATTCACTAAGGCTGACCTGTTCATGGCCACTGCTGTGTGCCAGGAGCAGAGACCAACACTGAGCCCTCAATATGGCACCATTCCTCAGGGTGATCAGCCAGCTACCTGGCAGCAGGTTGATTATATTGGACCTCTTCCATCATGGAAAGGGAAGAGTTTTGTCCTCACTGCAACAGACACTTACTCCAGATATGGATTTGTCTATCCTGAAAGCAATGCTTCTGCCAAGACTACCATCCGTGAACTCACAGAATCCCCTATCCCCCGTCATGGTATTCCACACAGCATTGCCTCTGACCAAGGCACTCTCTTTATGGCTAAACAAGTGCAGCCGTGGGCTCATGCTCATGGAATTCACTGGCCTTACCATGCTCCCCATCATCCTGAAGCAGCTGGATTGATAGAAGGCCTTTTGAAATCACAATTACAACAGCAGCCAGGTGACAGTACTTTGCAGGTCTGGGGCAAAGTTCTCCAGAAAGCTGCATATGCCCTAAATCAGTGTCCAATATATGGTACTCTTTCTCCCATAGCCAGGATTCATGGGTCCAGGAATCAAGGGATGGATGTGGAAGTGGCACTACTCGCCATCACCCCTAGTGATGCACTAGCAAAATGTTTGCTTCCTGTTCCGGCAACATTACGTTCTGCTGGCCTAGAGGTCTTAGCTCCAGAGGGAGGAACACTGCCACCAGGAGACACAACAACAATCCCATTACACTGGAAGTTAAGATTGCCACCTGGACACTTTGGGCTCCTCCTACCTTTAAGTCAACAGGCTATGAAGGGAGTTACCATGTTGGCTGGGATGACATGCCCTGTGACTAAGGTCAATGGGAAACTACAACAGCCCAGTTCAGGCAGGACTACAAATGGCCCAGACCCTTCAGGAGTGAAGATTTGGGTCACTCCACCAGGGAAAAAAACCACAACCTGCTGAGGTGCTTGCTGAAGGCAAAGGGAACATAGAATGGGTAGTAGAAGAAGGTAGTCATCAACACCAACTATAACCACGTGACCAGCTGCAGAAACCGGGACTGTAATTGTCATGAGTATTTCCTCCTTCTTTTGTTTAAAACAGGTTTGTGCATGTATACACTTGTACTAAGAAAATGTCTTCATTTTATTTTCTTTTTCTTTTCTCATATGACATAGGATTTATTGACTTCATATCAGCATTTAAGTATTGTTAACTTTACGTAGTCGTATTTGGGTTATGGATTGGTGCGTTTCCGGTTGTATGAAGGATAGTTGTATTATGTTAGGCATAAATATGACCTTATTAGTGTCTTTATTTGAAGATTATGTATGATCTCAGGAGATGTGTATGGGTTCAACTTGACAAGTGGTAGACTTGTGATGGTTAATACCGAGTGTCAACTTGATTGGATTGAAGGATACAAAGTATTGATCCTGGGTGTGTCTGTGAGGGTGTTGCCAAAAAAATTAACATTTGAGTCACTGGGCTGGGGAAAGTAGATCCACCCTTAATCTGGTGGGCACAATCTAATCAGTTGCCAGCGAATATAAAGCAGGCAGACAAACGTGAACATGAGAGACTGGCCTCTCAGCCTACATCTTTCTCCCAGGCTGGATGCTTCCTGCCCTTGAACACTGGACTCCAAGGTCTTCACTTTTGGGACTTGGACTGGATCTCCTTGCTCCTCAGCTTGCAGAAAGCCTATTGCGGGACCTCGTGATCATGTAAGTTAATACCTAATAAACTCATAGTTTATTGGTCACAAGAGAAATGTAGGCAGCTGATAATTTGTTACATATATATATACACACACACATATATTTACACATAAATACATATATTTATACATATGTTTAAATATATATATTTATTTATGTGTAAATATATATATTTATTTATATGTGTAAATATATATATTTATATACGTGTAAATATATATATGTGTAAATATATATATTTATACATGTATTTATACACATACACGTGTGTGTATAAATACGTGTGTGTGTGTATATATACACATATGTGTATAAATAATATGTGTGTGTGTGTGTGTATATATATTTTGTTGTTGTTGTTGTTCTGTCTCTCTAGAAAACCCTGGCTAATACAAGCACCCTAGCCCACGCTGACTGATTCAGCTGAGAAGTGCCATACACCCTTGAAGTCCAAGAGTCAACACATAAGAAACTGTGTAAGGTTTAATGGCTTCAGTGTTGGCTTTATTCCTCCACTGTAGTGATTGTTCCAAGTGGGAGATTAGCAGTTAGTGCACAGACTCTGTAGCCCTCAAAATACAGATTCAGAAAGCTCATTTTACAGCTCACATTAATACACCTGCTTTGTGTTCCCGAATCCCACTTCATCCTTCCACCCCTGAGACATCAATATTGTGGCAGAGTGTCTAGCCCTACCCTCAAAACAGTACATAAAATTGTTATTCGATCACTTCTTTCTACATTAGCAACAAATTAATGATAATGAATTTAACCTTCCATGCTGCCTCCTACCCCTCTGTACTTCATTGTTGAGAAACGGGGAAATGCAAACAGAAGACAAATGTAGGCGGCTGACAATGTGTATGAAGTTGAGCAGGCTGGATTTAAAATCATGGGTTTTAGAAACATGAATGTAAGCTTTTATTTCCATTCTCTATATATAGCTCAATAAAATAGAGGGAAACTGTGTATTCAGGTAAACATTTAGCTTTCTTTTAAGAGCAATATATAAAATATTAATCTACTGCTCCTTTCCTGATTGTTGCCCAGAATTTCCCCAGGTGTTGCTCTTCTTGATGGACCTGCTGGCCTCTGTAGACCCTGGAGAAGCAGCAGGTGGCTTGGCATTGGCTTAGAAAAGAAAATATGCAACACAATATTAAATGGGACTTTTCTGGTAGTCTTGGCAGAGACCCCAAAGGTGAATATAGTATGGAGACAATCACCTCCTGCATTCTCAGAAGAGAAGCCAGACATCTGTATTCATTTTTCTATTCTTGCTGTAATAGGTCACCACCAATTTACCAGTTTAAAGCAACACAAATTTATTATCTCATTTATACCTCCCACCCCAAACCGGGATAGGAAAGTAAATCATTATCTTGTTTTTATCATTTTTTTAATGTATGTACAGTTCACATTTATTTTAGTGTTTAATATTATAAGTGTTTTGGTCTTTATTTAGAAGTTTGGTGATGTTTTTATGACCAAAACCATGCCATAGGAACCTAACTCTTGTTTAGGTTCAATTAGCCTAAAAATTGATATCCTTATAAATACAGAGTTTTGCTTAAAGTCAGTTTCCAAAAATCTATGGATGATGTTAAGTGAAGACTTACTGTCCTTGGACTGACAGATAGTGATGACTAAACTGTGTGGGGCCCTGGCAAGGCAGTGAAAATGTTAATAAAGAAAGTGTCCCAGAGGGAAGGTTTCTGCTGAGTCCTGAAGAATACTGACCAGGAAAATGCATGGGGAACCAAACTGTCATCTATGTTGGGCCAGAGACACTCACTGTCTGAGAGGCTGTATTCACATGGTGAGAGAGAGAGTAGGTGGCAGGGCTGAAATTTCATTGTTTGGACCCTTGACTGAGCTAGAGAAAAATATTCCAGTTAGATTGGACTGGGTTATCAAATCCTCACCTTAAATAGATTGGCCATATTGAACCCAAAATAACATTATGAAGACATGCAAAAACAACTCTCTACTACACTTGCGATGGCCAAGGTAAGCCTCCGGACATTCCCAGTAAGTAATCCCTGGGAAGTATTATAGCATATTAGCCCCTCCACAGAGACAAGCTGGTGTTGCTCTGTTGCCTCCTGCGGGGCGGAGTCCCTTCTGGCATATGTGTCCAGCACGTTCTACAGCACTGCTTCCTGACAATATGCTCTGCTGAGTTCTGCACACTTCACTTCAAGTCCACAAAATATGTGGGTGCGTAACAGTTGCTCCCAGGTTCTCCCACAGGAGCTAATGCTTAATAGATATCTAGTCAGTAGTTAGTTCTTTTTGCACAAAGAACTAATTACTGACTAAGAACATTCAGCTGCCAAACTGGAGATTTTTTTCATTTGAGGCATCCCACCACCAAAGAAATCGTTGACCTCTGCTTTCGCCAGAATCAGATGTCTTGTCTATTGCCTGAAGGGCTATTTGCTAATCGTACAGACACTGGAGGAGAATTATTTGTCTCCCTAGCTTATTTATGTGTTAGGTTAAGATACTGGATATGGGCTGGGCGCGGTGGCTCAAGCCTGTAATCCCAGCACTTTGGGAGGCCGAGACGGGCGGATCACGAGGTCAGGAGATGGAGACCATCCTGGCTAACATGGTGAAACCCCGTCTCTACTAAAAAAATACAAAAAACTAGCCGGGCGAGGTGGTGGGCGCCTGTAGTCCCAGCTACTTGGGAGGCTGAGGCAGGAGAATGGCATAAATCCGGGAGGCAGAGCTTGCAGTGAGCTGAGATCTGGCCACTGCACTCCAGCCTGGGCGACAGAGTGAGACTCCGTCTCAAAAAAAAAAAAAAAAAAAAAAGATACTGGATATGCTCTGGACAAAGCTAGATTACTAATTTCTTCTTAGGAAACTGGTAGGTTGTGTTATTAATTGAAATAAACACCACCTTTTCTGGTGGGAAGGTAAGATATCTTCAAACCATTGACATCAGGTTTAGCCATATGAATTAGAATGCCTCTCCCTACAAAAGGATTATCCATTTTTGATTCAACGACATCAGTCATGGCCATATGACTTCCTTTGGCCAAGAAAATGTCAGAGTAAGTGGCATGTGACACCGTGGAGCAAAAGCTTTAAAATTTCATTTGAGGCTCTGTCACGGTCTCATTATTTTCTGCCATGAAATAGGCAATATTCCAGACAGGAGCTGCTGCTTTATCCTGGGTACAAGAAACGTAGCTGACTTGTACCAGATGAGTAGCACGACCCAAAAACTAACCTAGATTTTTATAAGCCACAAAGACTTGGAGCATGTTTGTTGCTACCACATAACTTAGCCTAAGCTGACTGATGCAGTACTTGAGCCCTGAGGTCAGCTGTAAATCTGATGATGACTAGAGAGCTCGATTCTCAGAATATATATCTCACTGAAGATATGAAACACTGAGTTGATCAAACTTTGTAATATGGCCTACAGAAAAGGAATTTCTGGGATACACCTGCACAATTTGACATTGCTAGTTGATGCTACCATTGAGCCTCAGCCTGTCCCCTGGGCTCTGTGAGGAATCGGATAAAGAAGTTCAATTTCTACAAGTGACGGCAAACCAGGCCCTTCAGATACTCTATTAGTAAAATGTTGTCATGTTTACATTCAGCCAAATATTATTCAAAATTCAGACACTATAATTCAGACTTTCCACAATGCACTGGGGCTTCTTCCTGAGTTGGGAATGATGCAAAGAAAGAATGCACCCAGCTCTAATAGAACGTGTTCATCAACAATATTTCAAAGATCCTTTTTGCATTATTTTAAGATTATTACCATAAAGATAAAGATTCTCTGTTACATCCATTTACTTCCATTTAAATATATGCAGCCTCCTTTTAAAATTTATGGAACCCCCTTTTTTTTTTTTTTTTTTTTTGGATGGAGTCTCGCTCTGCCGCCCAGGCTGGAGTGCAGTGGCCGGATCTCAGCTCACTGCAAGCTCCGCCTCCCAGGTTTACGCCATTCTCCTGCCTCAGCCTCCCGAGTAGCTGGGACTACAGGCGCCCACCACCGCGACCGGCTAGTTTTTTGTATTTTTTAGTAGAGACGGGGTTTCACCGTGTTAGCCAGGATGGTCTCGATCTCCTGACCTCGTGATCCACCCGTCTCGGCCTCCCAAAGTGCTGGGATTACAGGCTTGAGCCACCGCGCCCGGCCAAGGAACCCCCTTTTTAGGGATAATTATCTCTAAGGTCAGAATCCACTATTCAGATAGTAGGACTATTATGTTTAATCCTACCTAACTGAGCGGGTCCTAAGAACACATATTCAATAATACTAAGCTATTAAAACACATCACAAACCAAAAAATATTAAATATGTATCTAATGAAATAATGTTTTTAAAGAATTTAGTTTGGAGAATGTGTCTCTATAATCACACATGCATAAAATATTTAAAATTTCTGACATTTAAGTTATAATTGTTTATATAATACCTATTCTATTACAATTTGAAGAATTATAAAAGCCTGGAACATTCCTGTCTGCTTTCTTCTTTGTTTTCACCATAGAAATGCTGTATTATTTTCCTTCAGACTGGAAGCAGAAATTATACAACTTTTAAAATAAACAATGCTATGTGACCACCGAGAAGAATGGATCTCACAGAGTTTGGCTGCAAGAAGTTGACAACAGCTTTATAGACAATCTTATGTCCAATCTTGTAATTGATTCCTTACTTAAAAATTATCAACCCGTTGGCTAGAAAATTTAACTTTTTTATTTTCTTTGTTATTTGTTTCCATTTGAAATGGAAATGAACCATAATGTATCCCTTTATGTATCCAAAGAGCTTCATTAGTATTGATCTGAGATGTCTGGTGAAACAAATCCTCACTGCCGCTTATTACCATGGAGGTGTGATCCTGATCAAGTTTCTTAACCCATTTGGGGTTCTTAGCAGTAGCATGGGCTATAGTAACTCCCTTATGAAATGGTAGTGACAAGTAAAGAAGTAATCTCACGTAAAGCACAGCCCGGTGCCTCGTGCATCGTACATCAATATTAGCTTTTACTACTATTATTGCAGCTGCTTTTATTGCTGTTGCTATTTTTCTCAGTATTTATTCCTAATAATTATCCCTAAGATGTTTCAAAGAGAAAGTAGACAATGGGAGGCGTGGAAAAGAGATATGCTTTACTCTTAGCCAGGGTGTATCCATTCCTAGGCAACAGCAAAAGCGTCTCTGATTGCCTGCCATGTACTTTCCAGATGTTCTCCTGGTTATTTGTCAATTTCCCTGTGAGGACACTATCCCTGAGGTAAATGAGGAATCTTGCCTACATCGACAAAGATCTTAAATGGGAGAATGCAAGAATTTGACTCTCTACCTTCAAAATCCCAGCCCTTTTACCATCACAAAGAGCTTCCAGGCAGACTCTTACTAAAGAACCACAAAAAAGGAGTAGCACAGCCTAGTTTGGGATTTTTAAAACCTTCAGTTTGTTGTACAGTCAACATTTTCAGGTTGTAAATTACAAGGAGAGACAAAAAGGAATAACACAGCAGATTTGTATTGCCTGTGTCCTATGAAGTCTTGTAAAATTAAAGAATAATATTTTAAAAAGGAATGTTGTTATAAAAACAGCATGTCCAACATCGATGTTAGTTACTGTGCTAAGTGATAACAACTGAGGAATATCTCTTCAGAATACTGAAACTTTTATTATCACTTCTCAGCCTTCTGGCTAAGATCAGGTGTAAAATTATGTTTTAAAATTATTCAAAAATGTCCACTAATATTCAGTCTGTTTAAAGCTTTTCAGTGGAAAATGGAACTCTGAGCTCCCTTGAACTTGAATCCTCTTTGAACACAGCCTGTTGCATGAATGGCTAATTTGTACTAATTATTCTCTTCTAGCCTCTCTGTTAATGTGCAATGTCCTGAAAGAGTAAAAGTTTTTAAAATGAATTAATTTACATACAAAAGCAGTGGCCTTGAAATTAAAAAGAATAATGTCAAAAGAACAAGAATACAAATAAACAATGAATTTCAAAGCAGCAACAGACAAACCTGAACAAGAACTTCCATGAGGGAATCATGAACTACGGAATGAAGCCACCTGTCCTTCTTCACTCTCGCGGGCATCTGTGGCTACCCATCTTCAAGACTGCCCACCCACCTGTCGTCCCAAACTGTCCTTTTCTCTCCTTGCGTTGTGTCCTCTAGGCACCAGGAATCTACAAAGCCAGGATCGTCCCAGCACCAGGACCGTCCCAGGACTGTGCACCAAATACCAAAACAGGGCAGCCCTTCTCCAGCCAACTCCTCCCTACCTGGATGCCAGTGAAGTTTAGTCTTGGGTGAATCCACAGTGATCAAAGAAATAGTCCTTCAGGGTTTAACCACTTCTTGTCAAAATTGC
Source organism: Papio anubis (assembly GCF_008728515.1). Classification (NCBI taxonomy): domain Eukaryota; kingdom Metazoa; phylum Chordata; class Mammalia; order Primates; family Cercopithecidae; genus Papio; species Papio anubis. Next base: position 99,956,349 of record NC_044989.1, read on the forward strand.
CTGATAATATGCACTTCTTTGTTACGTAAACGAAAGACCTGTGGCAATGGAAGCTTTTCCTGTCATTGTTACTGCTGTTTTTTTGTTTTTTTAAGAGTTTCAAGGGATAAATTTCCCTGACTGGGGAAAGGGTACTTTAGGCAGTGGTTTGTTTATGTCACTTCGGGACATCAGAGTCATAGGCATTCTTTTTTTTTTTTTCAACTTTTACTTTAAATTCAGGGAGTACAGGTGCAGATTTGTTACCTGGATGTATTGCGTGATGCTGAGAATTGGGGTATGGATGATCCCATCACCCAGGTACCGAACATAACACCCAAGAGGCAGTTTCTCAGCCTCTGCCCCCATCTCTAGCATTCTTAACTATGTGCCAAAGCACTGAACCTAACAGCATAGCTGGAGACAGCTCTATTGCCGAGATCACCTAGACTGGACTAAGCTGATTATTTTTATTTACCCCTTGTGATGGGCTGAATTATGTCCCCCAAAAATCAAACATTGAAGTCCTAACTCTCAGCAACCCAGAATCTGACTGTATTTGTAGGTAGCGACTTTAAAGAGGTAATGAAGTTAAAATGCGATGATAGAATGAGCCCCACTCCAGTGTGATTGGTGTCATTGTAAGGAGGAGATTAGGACACAGACCCACACAGAGGAAAGACTATGGAAAGACACAGGGAGAAGGCGGCATCTACAAGGATCAAGAAACCAACCCTGCTGACACCATGATCTTGGACTCCTGGCCTCCAAAATTATGAAAAAATAAATTTCTGTTGTCTACACCACCCAGTTGGTGGCACTTTGTTATAGCACCCCCGTCAAACACTTTTCTTTGAGCGATTCCAATAAAAGAATGTTTTCTAAACCCAAATCCCTAAAGCTAATATTTATCGGATGCTTACAGTGTGCTAAGAGACTCACAGCGGTATCTCTGTACCTGGATATCTACATGTGTAAATCAAGAATATTAATCATACCAGCATTGTTGTATGTTGTAGTGAGTGAGGACTGCATCGGTCTATTTTAGCTGCTGGGTTCCATCATTAACCTTTAAACTTCACAGCAGCCTTGCAAGGTATTTTTGTCCCCATTTTACAGAAGACAACAGCAAGGTCCAGGTTCTCCTAACAAAAGCGATGGGAAAACTAAAACTCGTGCCTTTCTCCCAAGTATTTAAACACCATCACATGTCACTTAACCACAGGAATACATGCTGCAAAATACATTGTGGGGCAATTTTATTGCTGTGCAAACATCATAGAGTGTGCTTACACAGACCTAGATGGTACAGCCCGCTACACACTGAGGCTCTATGGTCTGGCCTATTGCTCCTGGGCTACAAACCTGCACAGCATGCTTCTGTACCGAATACTGTAGGCAACTGTAACACAATAGTAAGCAATATGTATCTAAACATAGAAAAAATAGCAAAAATATGGTATAAAAGATTTTTTTCAAATGATTCTCCTGTATAGGGCACTTACCATTCATGGAGCTTGACGGTCTGAAAGTTGCTCTGGGTGAGTCAGTGAGTGAGGACTAAATGCGAAGCCCTAGGACATTACTGTACACTGCTGTAGACTTTAGAAACACTGGATACTTAGGCTACACTAAATTTATTTTGAAATTTCTTTCTTTCATAATAAATTAACCTTAACTTACTATAACTCTTTACTTTATAAATTTTTTAATTTTTCACTTTTCGACTCTTGTAATAACATTTAGCTTAAAATGCAAACACATTGTAGATATAGAATATCATTATTCTATAAATAATGATATAGAATATCATTATTCTATAAACTAGTTTCTATTTGTTTTTTACCTTTTACACTTTTTTTAAAAAATTAAGATCCACATACAATGTGCCTAGGCCTACACAGGGTCAGGATCTCGGGATTGTCAATATCACTGTCTTTCACCTCCACATCTTGTTTCACTGGGGCAATATCACGCATGGAGCTGTTGTCTCCATGATAGCGTGTCTCCTTCTGGAATCCTCCTGAAGGCTGTTTTACAGTTAACTTTTTCTTTTTTATCTCTTTAATAAGTTATTAAGACTCCAAAATAACAATTAAAAGTATAATCTAATAAATAAACCAGTAACCTAGATGTTTCCCATCATTATCAAGTGTTCAGTACAGTACATAATTGCATGTGCTATACTTTTATACAAGGGCAGTGCAGTAGGTACCTACACCAGCATCACCACAATCATGTGAGCAATGCATTATACTGTGACATCCCAATGGCTATGAAGTCACTAGGCAATAGGAAATTTTCAGCTCCAAGATAATTTCACATGACCACCATTGAATGTGCGGTTCCTTGACCAACCTGTCCTGATGCAATGCCTGACTGTACTTCTGCAGCTACACTGAAGAAGAGGCACTGAGGACTAGAGGCATCCAGGGAATCACAACTCAAAGAGGTTAGTGACCTGCTGCCTCATATCCCAGCAGGTGGCTGATGGGTGTGAGAAAGAATTGGCTTCCAGGGCCCTGTGCTTAACCATGACAACTTACCTCCCCTTTCTTCCTGTTCCTGGAATTGTCACTTCCAGTGAGCCTCAGCTACCAGGAACCATCGCTGAACTAGTGTGGACTTACACAGTGCACAAGAGTGTGTAGCATGACCTGTTTAAAACTTGAGCCTGGATTCCTACTGATCTTAATTCAAGCCATTCCAAATTTTTTAGTAGCATGAGTTGTTTTCTGAATGTCTTCCTATTTACATATTTGTCTACTGAATAAATGAGTTTGGAGTTCTAGGTTCAACTTTATGCATTTCAAAATTTATGTCTGTTGCTAGCTCTGTTCCATTGTCATTTAACACATGCATTTCACATAATGGAATTAGAAAACGAGACAGTGCCTTTTCTCAAGGAAAGCTCCATTGCATCTCTTTTTGCTGTGAGGCTGGAGGAGCCGCCTTCCTGAGAGGCAGAGGAATGCACTGTCTTGTCCTTGACATTCAATTCCTACCCCATTCAGACACTGAGGCCATCCACAGAACAGACCCAGAGAATATCCAAGCAAGGTGCAGGATGCCAGCTCTGTGTCCACTTGCAGACCCATGTTTGTAGGACTACCCACTTTTATCCGCTCTGACCTCAGAGATTAGCCTAACCAGCCCCTACAAGCTGCAACCCAGTTCCTGCCCTTCCAGCCTGTCTCCTCCATCCTACCAGATGGTTCCTGGTAGCTAAGGCTCACCAGGAGGGGAAGGGAGATATGGAAATATACATCTCTGTGCTGACTCTGTATGCTTTGTTTTTCATTCTTAGGTTTTCCAGAACCAGTTATTTCCAAATTATGTTCATTAGGAAACAGAACTAAAGAATATGCCTCTGATCTACTTATTTATCAGCCTGAATACTGACTTCGGAGACTTTCAAAGCAAAGCAATAGGTGAGGAGTAAAGACAGTGTTTCTGCTGATGCTTCAGGACCTGCTGTGTGGGTAGGGTGGCTCACTAGTCATCCTGAAAGGTAAGCTCTGACATGGAGATGTTCAAGCACGAGCAGCCTGGGTCCTCTGGAACAGCGGTTCCCAACCTTTTTGGCACCAGGGACTGGTTTTGTGGAAGACAATATGTTTCCACAGACAAAAGAGTGGGAGATGATTTGGGGAGGATTCAAGAACATAACATTTATTGTGCACTATCTATTTCTATTATAATTACATTGTAATATATAATGAAATAATGATACAACTCACGATAATGTAGAATCAAAGGGAGTCCTGAGCTCGTTTTCCTCCAACTAGATGGTCCCATCTGCAGGTGGCAGGAGACAGTGACAGAGCATCAGGTGTTAGATTCTCATAAGGAGCCCACAACCTAGATCCTTCACATGCACAGTTCATAACAGGGTTTATGCCTCCATGAGACTCTGATGCCACCACTGATCTGACAGGAGGCAGAACTCAGGGGGTAATGTGAGCAATGGGGAGTGGCTGTAAATACAAATGAAGCTTCACTGGCTCACCAGCCATTCACCTCCCACTGTGTGGCCCAGTTCCTAATAGGCCACCAATCAATACCGATCTGTGGCCCAGGGATTGTGGACCCCTGCTCTGGAGCATCTGATTGGCATTGGTGTCAACCATTCACCTCAAACTTGCTTCATTTAAGACACAAATCACATAAGTGACAAAGCCGGTTTTTAATCTGCTGGGATCACTGCTCTAAAGATGAAGTGAATGAGAATCACAATAAGAAGTAGAGAAGTGTTTGCATGTTAAATTAAAGATGACTTTTTTCCTAGATTTTCCTCATCTAATTAAAACACAAGTAAAGTTGGGTTATGAAGCTTTTAACTATTAAACTATTTGGCCAGTATAAGGATTAGCCAGAAAGGGACCAAATAATTTTTTTTTTTTAGGTTTTTGAAGTGATCTTATCACCATGAGAAAAAAATCCTCACTCTTGAGATAAATGTTATAATTGTACTTGTGATAAAAATCATTCCTGGTTTGTTCTAATCTCAATACAATCTTGGCTGTGTATTTAGTATTTTAAAAGGTTTTCTACAAGACTTTTTACAACAATAAAATATTAATTTTTCTCTTCAACATTATTCCAATCAGCTTGGTTAATGTGATGAGAAGTGCATCGCAGGGTAACGAGTGCTGTGTTATTAGCCACCAAATGCTCCACACGATGCTGCAGTTTTTCAGAAGCAAAGGGCACATTGAAATAAAATCACACTAAAAGTGTTCTTCTAGGTTTATATCCTATAATAGCAATCACCGCCTCAGTGCAGGCGTTTCTTAGGAAGGACTGACTGGCTGAGGTTAACTGCCCAGAGTACAGTTGAAGGCCACCAATTCCTCCCAGCTACTCATTAATCCCCAGGAAATCTCCTGAATCCTGGCAGTTATTGTTCAATCCTTTATGGATGATTTTCTGAGTATTTTGAGTGCTTGTTCTCCCCAGGAACACCTACAGCTGGCCAGATCGTGTGTGTATAGAGAAGAAAACTCTTTTTCTTAAGAGTGGATTGAATTTCAACCTCCCTATAAAGACCCCTTATGGGCCAATGACTCAGAAAAAGCCACTTTAATTGCGTTTTGGCTTCTCTCCTTTTCTAAGGGAGCAAGAGACTAGAGAAGCCAGGGAAAGTCAGGGAGGGAAGACAGAGGAGCCCAGTCACTCAAATTCTTTCTGGCTCCTAGCAATCACCCAGTCGAAGGTGGGGCTGCTGGTGAGGACAACAGGACCCAGCAGAACAGGTGCACCTGGGAGGAGGGTTCAGAGCCAAGACACCAAAAGCCCTCCCTCAGGACAGCCGGGGTGGCCAACTGGACCCCAGACTCAACTTGGCAAATGGGGGCAACTCCAACAATCTACTTCCGCCACACTGAGAAATTTCTAGCCACAAAGCCCCACACATGCAGTTTTAATATTATAAAAATGTGAAGACAAATTAATCAAGTCAGGGCACTAAATAAAATTAAAAATTATTGTCCTCTATTCAGAAAGGATTTTGTATTTTTATCTCAGCATTTAGTGTTTTCTAATTCAGGTTTCTGATATTTAAAAGCTATGTAAATAAGAGAGGTTATTCTAGACTACAAATTAATTATCATTGTCCAATGTTAACTAAACTTGCTAGGAAGATATCATTATCTTGTGTGTCCGTGTGTGTGTGTGTGTGTGTGTGTGTGAGAAGAGAGAGAGTCTTCTGAAGTCAAAATGACCCTTTATGTTTTATATGTTAATATCCTTTATTCCAAAATCAGTTTTCTACCATTTATTTGTATCTCATAAGAGAAATAATTCTTCAGTAAAAATATAGATTTATCAACTATATAGTTGAAAATTAGTATATCCCTATTCTGACTGAAGACTGTTAGATTCTGTTCCTAAGTCACTTAATATTAAAGACAAAAGACTGGATACATAGAAAAGACACATATTTTGTTTATAAATTAAAAAGAAAAAATGTGAGGACCCTGTCTCAAAGCAGCATCAGTAAGTCTTCTGAAGTCATGATCAGGAAAATCTCCAGTGTCTTCTTTTGAACAAGACAATGGAAGAAAACTTGTTCTCAAAATCAAATCCATTCCCAATAGCCCTATATCCATAGACTCATTCTCTTACTTCTTGCAGTGGGTTTCCCAATGTAGATTTATGAAACATTGTCTTAAATTAGTCCAATAAAAGTCAACAAGCTGTGATGGGGCAGCTGGCGGGAAAGTCTGGCTCTGTAGTTCCATGAGGAGTTTAAGGTGCATTGTAATGTGGTAAACACAAAGGGAATAATGAGAGTTGCTTTTTAAACAGGGTGGAGTTTGGGGAAATTTCTTTTCATTGTTTCCTCATTTCACAATGTCCGCACAAGCAGAATTACAGTATTTCATTATTTCTACATCTTAGACGTTCACAGAAATACACAGCAATTCAGCCAAACAAAAATAGTGTTGGGTCCAGTCTTTATGTGCTTTGGTATTGGCATGGCTTTAATCACAAAATGATTCCAACAGAGCCCTGAGCCAAAAATGTGGGTTGGAGGAAGTGTTCTTACACCATCGGCCTTTATGACCTCTAATTCAGAGGGAAGCAAACCGTTTAGCTCAATTGAACTTCCTTTCCCTAAAATGACTCCAAATTCCAGAGCATAAGAAGGAGAAATAGTGTCTGTGGCTGACTTCAGCCTTACACACGATCACCCTCTCCCTGAAGGCTGTTGGATGACTTGCTAAATGCAGCAAATCCTGTTGAAACCTGCAAAGTTGTTATAAAAACAGATGGACCAGGACTTCCGCTACAACTATTTGGATGGGCAGGTATATAGTTAATTATTATGTTTTTGCTCACCCTTTCAGAATTCATAAACTCTGTTTCAAGGTCAGGGCATGGGTTTGCTGTACTTTTAACAGGTCATTTATTCCGAAAATGTTTTGGGGCTGGGTTTTGTTTTTTTTGGTTTCTTTGTTTTTGTTTTTTTAATAGCTACGTATCTCTATGGGGAAAACCAACAGCCCAGTTTGAAGGAGATGACATGTGACCAAATATTGTTTTTCTTAAAATTTTTATTTTTTACCCTGTTTTTCTTAAAAAGCTGTATGTTTCAAATTATTGGTATATGTCAAACACTCTGCTAAGAACTTTATGTATGTCATCTTTTTAAATCTTTACAGTAATTTTACGAAGCAGATATGTCATTACCATTCTCATTTTATACACTGGAAGTCAGAAAACTTTTAAACCTTTGCTGAATTTCTTTCTCTTACTTATTGCAAAATTTTGCAACTGAAATATGTTTTTGTGAGGATTGACTCAGCAAACAAAATGAGATTTGTATTTCCCTCCCTACAGTCATATTCACTCAAAGGACTTTTTTAAGCACTGTATCAGATATTCATTACCTTGTCATTTTCTGTAGTTTTCTTAATTTCATGAAACAAGAAACCACATCTCAAAGACCAAATTACAAACCTCAGGTAACTAACTGTACCCCATTTTCACATAAGCAAACTCCTCTAAACCACCAGAGCTTTGTAATGACAGGTTGAAATTATGATGCTTTTCCTTTTTACACTACTGTAGAACTAACTAGAAAATTTTTAACTAGAAAATAATCAACAAAGAAATGTTATAGAATAAATAAATTCAATCTCTGTGGTCCCCTTGGAATGTTGAAGTCTTTACATCTTTTTAAATAAAGATTTTTTTCTCTTCTCTTCCCAAGGTCTCCTCAAAAAAATGGTACCAATGTCATTACATTCCTACTTTTGCCCTACACACAGACACACACATACACATAACAGTCTCATTCTTAGAGGAAGAAATAATGAACAGGGTATTTGAATAAGCAGCTAATTAACTGCATTCAGCCTACACTACTATCAGCTTTCTATTCAGCTTAATGTATATTACCTATGTAATCAAGAACTACACCTTGGGCTATCAACACCTCAGCCCAAATAATCACAGCAGCTCCTGGCTAAAAAAAAATTAAAAAAAATAAAAAAACAATATGCAAGCAAAGTAAATCTATATTCTTATGAATTTATGTATGGCTCAAAGTTCTTAGATATTCTTTCTGTGAATTTCTGATTCTGTCATCATTGTTAAAAATTAGTGAAATATTCATGAACAGTTTCTTATGTCAGTTTACACTATTAACACAAACATTTACTTAATAAACCTTTTATATAAGTATAAAAGAGTCTTCATCATAAATTATAACAAGTAGCACATGTGGCAGAATCACAGGAAACATGTTATCTCCTGAAAGGGTATCTTTTAAAAAGTTCAAATACAGCATAACTATTAAAATGGCTGTTTCAGCCATCTGAATGTTTTCACAGGAGAAACTTGTAAATCTGCATTTGTTTTACAAATATATTTCACATTGATTACCAGATCATTATCAGTCTGGAAGGAATTGTTGTTTTTCCAAATTTCAATAAATAGGAAATGATCCTCGAGGAATAAATACATAATAAAATACAAAGTGGAATTGCCTTGTTTTCCAGCTGCAAAATCGCTCATCTGTGACCCTGGTTTATATCACCACAATTCTGAAGGGGAGAATTAGGTTATGAATGCATGTGGCTGAGAAACAGAGGTTGAAGAGAAAGGATATGACACTTCTCAATCAAGACCAGGGTGTTAAGAAAATGCATAATGCAGTGTGAGGTCCTTCCTAATAAACCAGTGACCAGTACAACTAAAATACATCCACCAAGGCCCGTGGTTGGAGGCCAGGCAAAAGAGACATGGAGAAATTATCTTCTTAGATAAACATCACATTGCGGATTATATTTATGTGTTTTTACTAGAGTTGATAATAGACTAAGGTGTATGCACCTTATAAACACTCAGGATATGCAATGATTTTAATGTGACTATCTGTGCTCCAGGAAAATGGAACAGTTATGCGAAGGTAAAAATCAGGAAAATGTATTGATATTGAAAAAGTTTAAAACTTTACCAACTTTTATTTTATTCTAGTGTAGTACTAAGATTTTAATTTAAAAATAATGTCATGATCAATGTAGAGATGCTATAAAATAACAAAATCAACCCTTTTGGTTTCAAAGTGATTCGATATCTCTGTTAGCCACACAGCGTTTTAAAAGTGGAAAGATTTATTGCTTTGGGACAAACATAATAGACTGTAAACCAAGCTACCATAATGACTATAAAAGCTTATCTTGCGATTCTCTACCTCTAGGCTCACCTCTGCCCAAGAAAGATCTGAAAACCTTTCTATTCAATCAATAGACTATGTTTTGAAACATTTATCACACCTTGTGATAAGGTAGCTTAACTATTGCAGTGAAGTGCCTAGACACTTGGTTTGTCTTAACTTGCAGTAATAAGAACAAAGGAAATTTTGATTCACTCGGGTGGGATGAAATGTATCCATATCATAGCAATATTAGGACCTTTTAATCGTCTTTCCATAAGAAAAGATGAAAATGCCTTAGTTATGGGAGATTAAATGCTCATTCAGTAATTGCAATGGACAGTATGCTTTCAGAGTGGGAGAATTAAATTAAAAGAAAGACAACTCTGGAAAATGTAGTAGTGGTAGAATTAGAGAATGTTTCATCAGATCCTGATGTCTCAACAGTAATGAATCTGCCAAAAGATAATAATATTTTAGTGAAAGGTGTGATTGGATAAGTCACATTATTTATTAACTGTTACCCTAAAATATCACTTTTGTCTTATTATTAAGAATGGTTAGAGGGCAGCAGGGATGCCTGACACAAGGCATTAAAAATGGATTGTGTCTATCAGAAATCCTGGAAGACGTGATCCGCCACACTCTACGTGTGTTAATGGAACTTGCTAATACCTGACGGCCGGGCATTCTCTGCCCACGACTAGAAAGGTCTCAGTCAAGTCCCCAAGATCCGCCAGTTATCACCTGATCTTTTTCAATGGCCTAAATAAGAAGTGGTCTCTAATTTCTAAATTTGCTTTTTGAAGAATTTCAAATAGATACAGGTGTTTAAGACGACGGCTAGAAACCAGGGAAGATGAAGGTTATGACTGATAGAAAAGTGTCTGCAAGCTATCTCGAGGTTACTGGCATTCTTCTGCCTTTATTAGGAAATAATTATTTCCCTGTTTTCATGAGCAGTTTAATTTAACTACTCATATTCATTCCCAAGGAGTGTATGTAATATGGATTATGATGTGAAAATAGATGCCACCAAAGAACAAAATAATATACACTGCTTCAAGCAAAGCAGGCATGAAGGCTAAGGAAGCAACTGGCAATCCAGGGTCTTAGGTTTCTGAGAGCTTGGAATTAATGCCCTGAATGGTGATACTAATCATAAGTCTAAAACAGTTCTGACAAATTGATAGGCATTCCCAGCACTTTGGGAGGCCAAGGCGGGCAGATCACTGTCGGCAGAAGTTTGAGACCAGCCTGATCAACATGGTGAAACACTGTCTCTACTAAAAATACAAAAATTAGCCAGGCGTAGTGGTGGGTGCCTGTAATCCCAGTCACTCAAGAGGCTGAGGCAGGAGAATCGCTTGAAACCGGGAGGCGGAGGTTGCAGTGAGCCGAGATCATGCCACTGTACTGCACTCCAGCCTGAGTGACAGAGTGAAACTCCATCAAAAAAAAAAGAAAGAAGGAAGGAAGGAAGGAAGGGAGGGATGAAGGGAGGGAGGGAGGGAGGGAGGAAGGGAGAGCGGGAGGGAGGGAGGGAAAGGGAAGGGAAGGAGGGAGGGAGGAAGAAAGGTAGAAGAAGGAAAAGAAAAGAAAAGGAGAAGAGAAGAAACGAAAAGAAAAGAAGGAAGGAAGGAAGAAAGGAAGGAAGGAAGGAGAAGGAAGAAGGAAGAAGGAGAAAATAGGAAAGAAGAAAGAAGGAAGAAGGAAGAAAGAAAGAAAAACAAAAAGCTAACCAGCCCAGGATATCCTTTCATGAAACACTGGGTAGACATCACACCCATAGCAGACTTTCTAAGTGCGATGCCTCTTTCTCTAAGTCTCAAGCAGGGTTAATGTTAGCAGGAGAGAGACAGGTCCTTATGTACTGGGAAAATGATCTAAATTCTCGGTACATTTCTGTTTAAACTCCTTGTGGATTATAGAAACTTAAAAGTGAAAAGAAACCTCAGGGATAGCAAGAAAGAAACCCCCCTCCTAAGGTGAGCCCACACAGAGGCAGGAACAGAGCTATGCTTGCTCCAGCTGTGCTAGCACACTGCTAGGACTGCTGAGACATTGCACAACGTCCACAACACCACCCTGGTCGGTATTCCTGAAATTGTTGGCATCAGAGTCTTGTCACTTTTCTTCCAAAGACTTTGAAATGTGGCTCTAGCCCTCTTGAGTCACTAGTGCATATTTATTAATAGCATCTCATTATTCTGGTTTTATTTTTCTTCTTACTGATCACAATTTTACAACCTGGCCCATAGCTTCGCCTACTAAATCCCTGCACATGCAAAGTGCCAAATATTATTAAATGAAACTTTTTATTTAATTACACTATATTTACAAAATCCCACCGAAAGTCCACAATAGTGAAAAATTCAGTAAGTTAACTGGTTATTTCATGTAAAACAAACCCTCAAAAGTTAGCCTTCTTCCCCTAACAGTCATGCAATGAGTTGGCTTTTTGTTGAGTTGCCTGACTTTGTTGTTTTCGAACACATTCTGTGTCCAGATCAGGTATTTCCAATATTTTCTACATAAAATTCCAATTTAATGATTATCCATGTCTCACATTCTTTCGAAAAGTTTGTCTACCAAACTGCCTTTATGAGGAAATAATTATTTCCCTGATTTTTGTTTTTTAAAAGGGCAGCAATTGAAATTGTTACAAAACAGTTAATAGCAACGGGAATCAGAATGAAAGCAGCTTCTCCAACACTGAGCACAAGGTCAGCTGTCTACTTTCTAGGTCCTAGTGCAAAATGACAATGGGAAGCCTTGTTTGAAACAGCAGGAATAAAAAAGCTTTTTTTTTCTTCTACCTTTCTTTTGAGCTATCATGGTATTGAAAAATTGTTATTTAATATGGTATTGCTGGCACAGTGGTAATTGCCAGGTAAGTGTGGACAACTCTGTGTGAGGTGCATGCACCTGCTCTGGCCCCTCCCCATGCCGTTTCCAGACCTGTGGGTGAAGTGAGAAGTCAGCAGCCTAGAACTCGTTCTGGGGAGCAGGAGGCTGGAGGCAGCAAGATGCAGTCACCAGCACACACTTGAGTACCACTTGATTTTATTTACAAAACATAAATTCAAAGACAAAATTATAAGAAATTCAAAGTAGTGATCGTAGCACATTCAACCCCTTCTCACCCTAGGTGACCACACGGTCCACATACCCTATCTTAAATCCTAAGTGTTAGTTTGACTTATGTAATGACTTATGATATGACTGCCATTGACGTTAGCCTGACAGTGTATTTTTTAAATTAATGTATAACATTATTAAATAGGCTTTTGAAATATTGAAAGTTATTAGTTAATACTTGAATACCTTCAGGGAACCCAAAGTCCTGAAGACCTAGGTAGAGAAAATAAAATTATCATTCCAAATATTACCACTAACTCCCAATATCTATTAGGTCGTATTGTGGGTGTCAGGTAATTGCTTTCCTTGCCCCTTTAGTAGGTACCTCTATTTGACATTTCCTCATTCTTCTAGAGCAGCATCATTCAACAAGATTGTCACTGGTCGAATGAGGTTATTTTGCTCCCTTGAAAGGTGGCTAGTCCGAATTGAGATGTGCTAAAAAGTAGAGGGTACATACTGATTCATAAAAAGGAATATAAAATATTATATATATATACACACACACACACACACACATATATATATATATATATATATATATAGAGAGAGAGAGAGAGAGAGAGAGAGAGAGAGAGAGTCTTGCTGGGTCGCACAGGCTGGAGTCCAGCGGCATAATCTCAGCTCACTGTAGTCTCTGTGTCCTGGGTTCAAGTGAGTCTCATGCCTCAGCCTCCCAAGCAGCTGGGATTACAGGCACACACCACCACGCCAGGCTACTTTTTTTGTATTTTTAGTAGAGACGGGGTTTTGCTATGTTGGCCAGGCTGGTCTCAAACCCCTGACCTCAAATAATCTGCCCATCTCAGCCTCCCAAAGAGCTGAGATTACAGGCAGGAGTCACCACTCCCAGCCTCATATATAATTTTTAAAATATCGATTACATGTTGAAATGATCATATTTGGGATACAGGTTAAATAATGTATATTATTGCAGTTAGTTCCAGCTCTTTCTTTTCATTTTTGAAAATGGTTACTTGAAAATTTTAAATTACATATGTGACCCAAATCTGTGGCTCACATGATATCTTATTTATTTATTATAGAACCGTCACCTTCTGCTGTTATTATCTCAAATACACATCCCCAAGAATAGCATACTCTATCCTTGTCCACGGTGTCCTTGTGCCGTCTTTTGATTGTCTAGGATTTTGCTCTGGTTCTTGAAGGACTAAGTAAATGCACCTCAAAAACGATAGAACGAAAATTGGACTGGAATCAAGGGATCTGGAGTATGGTTCTTACTATTTCACTGAGATGACTTGAGCTCCCTTTCTGTAAATAAAAAAAATGAAATTGAACCAGATTATTGCTTGGGTCCCTTCCAGCCCTAACTTGAGTATTTTTCCCTGCATACGGAAAAGCACTTCTGTAATCAGTAAAGTCATGTTGAACTTTTACAACAAGAACTTCCACCAACACCCAACTCCCCAAAACTGACTCAGAGCTTTAAGAACTAAGAATTAGCATGTACATTAATACCACTCCTCAGATTAGCTACTAATTAGAAAGGAGGTAATGCATCTTTACAATGGAGAGATCTGTCAATCACCCTCTGGACAAGAAAGAAGTCAAACTGGGTGAGCATCCTGCCAATCAGGAGTCAACCTGGCATCACGTGCCTCCCAATGGGGAGACGAGAGCACCTCCCAAAAGAACAGCAGTAGTGCTTTCCTCAGAAAGGTTTGTCCTGCATCTAATAAGGAGGAATGTGTCACATTCAGAATGTGGCACATCCTGCAGGACATATCAAAGCCTTCCATATCTTGAAGAGCACAGAGTGGGTTTAGGGGTATGTTTGAGATTGGGAAAGAGCACAAAAATTCAGCAGTCAAATGTAATGAATGAGTCTCAATTAGCTCCTGAATCAAAAAGCAACTCAAATAAAAAAGTTATAAAGGCACTTGATCAGACTTAAAAAAGGAGGAAATCCTGCCACTTGCAGCAACACAGATGAACCTGGAGGACACTATGCTAAGCAAAACAAGTCACTTACAAAAGGACAAATACCACAGGATCCCGCTTAGGTGAGGAATTTAAAGTAGTCCAACTCATAGTAGCAGACAGTAGGAGGGTGGTTGCCAGGGCTTAGTGGGGAGAAGGGGATGGGGTGGTTTTGGTCAAAGGGTACAAAGTTTTAGTAATTCAAGATGAATAGGTCCTAGAGATCTACTTTACAGCATAGTACTTACAGAAAAAAAAAAAAAAAGTTTACTAGGAATGTAGATCTGATGTTGTGTTCTTATCACCAAATCCTATCAATAATAATAAACAAAAAGGCCAGTAAGGATCTTGTGGAAAGGACAGATACGTTTTGGTACAGATAGTAGTAATCGTTTCACAGATGTCTGCTTGTCTCCAAACTCACCAAGTTGTTTATGTTAAATATGCAGGCATTTTTTGTATGTCAATTAGACCTCGATAAGTGGTTTCAAAAAAGATATTTGAGAACAACTGAGAAATCTGAGTGTGGATTGTGTGTTAGATCTCATTTTTACATCAGCGACTTTCTTGAGTGTAGACATGGTGAAGTGGTTATACAGGCTAATTCTGGTAACAGTGGGGTGATTTGTCATGGTATCTGTGAACTACTTATGAACAGTTTGACAAAAGAGGAGATAGAGCGTGAGAAAGAGAATAGATATGACCACAGGCTAAGAGTTGGTGAATCTGAATCTAGCTGGGGGACATAAAGATGTTCATTGTATTATCCTTTCAACTTTTCTGTGAGTTGGAATATTTTCAAAATTAAAAAAAATTAAACTAATAAATAATTTCTTCAAGAACATTAATAAAACTTGCATAGAATTAATATGCCTTGTGTTTGCCATTGTATAACATTTTGTCATTATGGAATTATTATTTTTATAAAACAGACTGTCATTAATTACATTGTATTTGCTCTTCTCAGTTTTCACTTCAGTCCGACAATGTCTACCCTGGCCGGCACATGTATGAGCCCACTAGGGATTGCTAATGCATCATGAAACACAATCATTTGGACCAAAGTGGATGTTTCTTAAACTTACATTTATTTTAAAGATAGAACATTCTTCTTGGGCACATTTTGCCAAATGTTTGTTTTCAGGAATTTGTCAAATATTTATTTTAGAGGTCAATTTGCCATGGATGATTTTTTTTTTTCTATTTACTATCTATCTTCCTATTCCTTTCCCTACTTTTTTAAATGTTATCTTTCAAAGGAATTTTTTAATCAGCTATATTTGTATTACTCCAAATATGTAATGTAGCTATTCTTTCCCTGTCTTATTGTTTATTTCACACATAATGAAGTTCAATTGGATTTAAATCAAATCACATGAGCCAAAACTTGCCATGTCATTAGTATCATGCTCTATGTAGGGTATTTGACGGGGTGTGAGTAAACATGCTACAAGGTCTCTGTCATTCACAGGGTGAATGGGATTGACACCTGAACCACAGTTAGAAGTTATAGATTGGTAATCAATATGTAAAATATGCAGGCGTATTTTTGCTCAATTGGTAATCAATATGTAAAATATGCAGGCATATTTTTGCTTGAAATTCTTCTCCTAGAATCAATTCCCAACTTCTTCCCCTGGCAGCAGGTCACTCTACCACTGGCTGCAGTCTCCCTCTCCAGCATTACTCCCTCTTCCTCACTTCATTTAAAACACCCTCCTCTCTGATCAGTCTTTGGAACTTCCTGCTCTGCGGGGCATGCACTCTTTTCTCTCCACCAGACGCTGGTCTCACTGTCCTCTCCTGCCATATCTCATCCTAAGAGATCCAGTTCAAATGACATGTCCTTCTTTACTTTCTTCTTTTGGAAGCAGCCTGTGATTAGTCCCGCTTTTTCTTTCAGACCACCTAGTTTCATGTTTCATTTTCTTATATCAGCCACGCCATTCTGGTTTGTTTTTCCTATGTTCTCATCTAAATGAAGGCAGAGACCACAACTTACTCATCTTTCCTAAAACTGCACCATACTTTACACGTAGTACTTATTCATTAACTATTTGTATTTAAATGTATAAAAGATGCTTATAGCTTAATTAACTCCCCTCAAAAAATTTTTTAAGCGTTTAAAAAAATACATAAACCCATGACTTCAAGAAGTTCCGTCAATCATAGTGCTAGTTTATCAGATTAGGAAGTCTAAACATTTGGGCGTCTGAGTTGGTCCCTAGGAATGCCTAGAAACCAGAACTCTGTAGGGCCCTATCACATGACCACTCTGATCCATCCCGGGTTCCTCCCCCGGCTACAAAACATGAACCTCCAACACTGCATCGTCTCAGTTCTCTGAAAGCAGACACCCAGATGGTACAAGACACGCAAGAGATTTCTTAGGGAAAAAAGCCTAGGAGGGGAATGAGAAGGGAAGGAACCAGACAAGGCTGAGAGGACTCACAGACCACAATGAAGCTGTGACAAAGGGAAGGAAGCCGTGATGAGACCAGAGTCACAAAGAACACCGCAGAAGGTTTTCTTCACGTAACAAAATCATTTAAACCAAGGGTGTCTAATCTCTTGGCTTCCCTGGGCCGCACTGGAAGAAGAATAATTGTTTGGAACCACACATAAAATACACTAACAATAGCTGATGAACAAAAAAATGTAAAAACAACTCATAGTGTTTTAAGGAAGTTTATGAATTTGTGTTGGGCCACATTCAAAGCTGTCCTGGGCCACATGCGGCCCCATGTCGTGGGTTGGACAAACTTGATTTAAACATTTAAACTTTTCTCGAATTGGACCAAGTAAATAATTACATGCGAAAGACAAAATATTTTTACATAAGATATTAAATCAAGCCCGTGTATAATTGTGTAAGAGCATGTGATAGGTAATTTTAAGTGGCAACCTGGTTAAGGTATGGTGCCCAGCTATTTCGTAAAACGCCAGTCTAGATGTGGCTCTGAAGTTGGTTTGTGTGTGTGTGGTCTTTATTTAGGTTAACATTCAAATCAGTAGACTCTGAGTAAAGCAGTTCACCCTCCATAATATGGCTGAGCCTCATCCAATCAGCTGAATAAGAAAAAGCACTGAAGTCCCCTGAGAAAGAGGGAATACATCCTATCTTATGGATTTTGTCTCTCTGGAGAACCCAGACTAATATAGTGAAGGAGTGGGTTTTATCAGAAAATGAGCCTAGTACCAAAAATACTTCTCTTCCAAAATTGGTGTGCCGGTCTTTAAATAATCCTTATATCTTTTTTTAAGTATATGTTTACATTTGTTTACTTTTATGTTACATGAGACGCACTTCACAAGCAATTCACACAAAGTTCTGGGAGGCGGCTACTTATTCTAAGTGTGCCTGGGATTTGTTCGCTGTCACAGAGTGAGCACTTTTCGAGTGAATAAAGCTTACTAATTACCACGTATCTTGCTACATTACAGTTAAATTGTTTAGCCGTTTCTACAATATAACTGTAACCCAGTTACAGGAAGATGTTTGTGTACTCTCCAGTGACTCTAACAGGAGGCTGCCTATGCAAGTACAAAATGGGTGGAATGATGTTCTTTAGCTGATAGCAGAAATGGACAGTCAGCCTTCACCAACACACCCCACCTTGTGTCTCATACACAGAAAGTTTTAAAGATTTCCAGGAAACATATTTTACCAACTTCCTTAGTAACTAATTCCAGAAGAAATGAAGAAATCCACCTGTAAGCTAGAAGTGATGTTCGCTTGATGGCACAGAATATTCAAGTGAGTTTCTAACTCAGTTAACAATATGATAAAACTAAATATATGCACATGCAAAGTTATTAAAGATTTGTTTATGTGAGACTGATATTTGCCATGAAAATTCCTACAATTAAAATTTGATTAAAAATATAGAAATATTTTCCCCCTTTCAAAATCAGTTTCAAGAAACCCTTGATAGAATCAGCTCATTAATTCTTGGCCCCTTTAACTAATACCACATTTGAAGTCACGTGTTATAAATCAGTTTCAGTTGAGATATTAAAATCAGATTATAAGAGAAAAGCCTTGTAAATATTTGCCTCCAAATGAGTTTAAGAATAAATATATATTCAGTAATTCATCCATATTTAGCAGATATTAATAAGACAAAGCATAGCTTTAAGTTCACTTATCATTTAATACAAAGAAGGGACTAGAAAACTGTGCCTGATTAGCTTGTTTATTCTTGGGCTTGGTAATACCTTATTAAAATTTGAACTTCAAAATTGATATAATCAGTCAAATGTCAGCAGAAATATTTATTCTGTAAATGAAGCTTTAGTTAATAGAACTTCAATTTCAAGTACTTTATATTTTCTTCTCCTCCATAAGAAAAAAGGAAAGAAAGGATACAGGAAACTTTGATAGAAGTAACACAGAGGTTTGAATTTTCCTTCTAGGTCTGTGCCAACACTAGAGGTCAGCAACCTTCCAGAAATGACGTGTCAAGTCTCCACTTAATGTAATTTACTTTTATTTTATTTTATTATTTTTTTTACATTGGAAAAACTGTAGAATTTTAGGTCAAAAAAACAGTCTAACCAATGACCTAATTTGCTGTCTTTTTAGAGGTTAAGTTCTGCAGACGTGTCAGGACTTGGCTAGTCTCACCGTTATGCTGAGATAGAACTAAACTCAAGCTCTCATGAGCTGTGCAGGGTTAGGAACCTCCATGGCCCTTGAGAGGGACAGAAATTAGGTGTTATTAATGGTGGATAATTGTGTGGACTGATGGTGTCAGAAGAGACAGGGGAAGGAAGAAGAGTGGTTGGGAGCTTTGACAAATCTTGGCTCCTGGAGAAGACAAGGGATGAAAAAGGCATAATATGTACCAACAGCTGAAAGGTGCCAACTTCAAAGTTGCCACCACCTCTTCTTTCTGGACCTCTTCTCCACATGGATCCCAGGACTTGGACCCTTGCTTCATTTCTTTTCAAACCCCAAAGAAAATTCCTGCAGAGAAAACTGCTCCAATTTCCAATTAACCTGGAACTACACTAAGTTCATGGCCCTCAAAACCACTCTTGGCCTCAACGCCATCACTTGCCAGCCCTGACCCACACTGTGTGTGGCAGGTTCCATGTGGATCATGAGACCCCACTCCCTCCATTGTGGTGCAGCCTCTCAGAAATGATCATCAACAAGGGGAAATGAGGAGGAATGGCTAAGCTTGGGCTTTGGGAAGCCAAAGTCTTTCTGAATCTCTGTCCAGCCAGAAGCTAGGTAATTTTAGGCAACTTAGTAAGCTTCTCTAAACCTCAGTTTTCTCATCTTTACAATGGGAATTGTAATTATACTGGTCTCATGAGTTTTTATAGGCATTAAATAAGATGTGTGTGGCTGGGTGCGGTGGCTCAAGCCTGTAATCCCAGCACTTCGGGAGGCCAACGCTGGTGGATCGCCTGAGGTCAGGAGTTCGAGACCAGCCTGGCCAACATGGTGAAACCTTGACTCTACTAAAAATACAAAAATTAGCCAGGCGTGGTGGTGGGTGCCTGTAATCCCAGCTGCTTGGGAGGCTGAGGCAGGAGAATTACTTGAACCCGGGAGGTGGAAGTTGCAGTGAGCCGAGATCGCACCATTGCACTCCAGCCTGGGCAACAAGAGCAAGACCTCGTCTCAAAAAAAAGAAAACAAAAAAGATTTGTGTATATATCCCAGCTTGTTTGTATGTGAAAGGAATTTGGCCCAAACTTTCTTATTAAAAAAATAAAATGGGCGTAGGGTGAGGAGGAAATATCTGGACATTTAGCTGCCAGGAGAAGATGCCTGTGCCTCAGTGTCCCTGGCCATGTCTTGACAGTTCTCCAATCTGCCTTTCCTCCTGCAGGTGCCTTTCTCCAAAAGAAACAATGAGGGGAAGAGATGGAGGGTCCTGATTTGGTGTAGGTCTGTGCTTGGCACATGATAAGCGTTCAGTAAATGTCACCCATCTTTACTGTTGCTGTCATCAGTATCGTAAGTCACACTCACCTGTGTCTTGCTGACTCATAACAAACCGCCATGATTTTACTAAACAAGGGATCAAAGTTCATGGAAGTGAAGAAATGTGTCCTGATGATTTGGATGGTGTATTCATACTTACACCATTCTCAATTCTCCCATCATGGTCCAGGACTACACCCTGGTTTTATTAATGCACGAGGCTCACTAGGAATAGCTCCAAAGCCTTCTCTGTGCTGAAATGTGGATGTTACTGAAGACACTGAAATAAAATTGGCTACGATACTCAGATTGATGCTGAGTCCAAAGATACCAAGATAATTGGCTGGCAATTTGTTTTAAGATGGAAAGGAAAATTGTATTCAATAACCAGGTTGTCTACAAGATATCATATGATCAATTTCAGGGCCGGGCGCAGTGGCTCATGCCTGTAATCCCAGCACTTTGGGAGGCCGAGGCGGGCGGATCACGAGGTCAGGAGATTGAGACCATCCTGGCTACCATGGTGAAATCCCATCTCTACTAAAAATACACACACACACAAAAAGATCAATTTCAAATTTTTTTATTGAGAAAATCCACTTCATTTCAATGTTTTCAATACCACATAGATGTGATCTCAGTACAGTGATTTTTGTAAAATTGGCCGCTGAATCTATTCCAATTCAGGTTTGTAAAATGTCTACTTATTCCACAGTGGGAAATGTCCAACGTTAGCTAGAGGATGCATTCAAAGTTTTCCCTCCATTGGGTTTAGAATACACATGACATTAGGGAGACAGAGACCCAACTGTTTTGCTTTTCTCGGAGAGGCTCAAATAGTTGTTTCTCTTCTGTCCTCCCTCCACCTGATACTATCATTTGGAAATACAGACGAAGAATGTAAGTTTATGACTCTTGAAAAGGTCAATTAGAATATCAGCTGAAGTGAATATGTAAAACAACCTAAACACTCTAAATACCCCCAAATTAAACATTTTGATGATAATTTTTAAAAGAAAATAGTCACTACCAAAAGGAAGTAAATCCAAATGAGCTAACATAAATAAACATCACTTTTTCATTGTGGAAATGGGTAAACTGCATGTAAGGAAACTCAAGTGATGGGCAGACTTCCAGAATGACCCTTTCATAAGTTATGCTTTTTTGCATCAGAATTGACCACTTTCCCTCAAGCATCTTTCCTTTTTTTTTTCTTCTGAGACATGCAGCAGGTCAGGAGAAGAGAAATATGTTAAAATAAAATTGTCAGCCTTACTCTACATCCCTTCTTTTCCACCAAAAATTGTACAAACTGACTTCCAGTTTGGGTGAATTTGCATACATTTTTCAAAGGTAGAAGGTTTTCCAGACCAGAATTTTTTAGTGTTTCTGTAGATCATACATTTATTAACATCTCTTATAGTTAATTTTGAGCCTCTTCTCTCTTTCAATAATGCTGTCATTCGAACTTACTCAACTGAAAAGAAAAACTATGTTTGAATAGACACAATGTATTTGTTTGCCTTTGTAGCATCATTAATGACAAAAACTAGAGCTTATCTTGAAGCAAACACACGATATTTTACAATAAGTACCATTTTTAATGTAACTCTTAAATCCCCTACATCTCTGAGTATTCTATTGGCATTTGTACCAAGTATTATTTCACCTCTGTAAGTCTGTATCTGACAAGCGTGACAGAAAGCCCATTGCGGCTACCATGTGCCTTTGGCCCACCTTTTCCCCTTCTTCCTGTCTGGATCTCAGACAAATGTG
Organism: Papio anubis; assembly: GCF_008728515.1. Lineage (NCBI taxonomy): Eukaryota > Metazoa > Chordata > Mammalia > Primates > Cercopithecidae > Papio > Papio anubis. The sequence continues at coordinate 99,978,293 of NC_044989.1, forward strand.
CAGAGTTAGACAAGGTACTAACAACTGAGAGAAAGAAATCTGTGGGCTATGGATAGAAGAGTGGGGAGCTAAGGATCACTTGGGTTCCCAGTGGCATCACTGAGCCACCAGGCCTAAGCTGCCTATCCCCAGGCCTTCTGTTACTTGCAAAAGAGGCAACTTCAAGTTTCTTTAAGAAATGATGGGTGATGTATCATAATCCAATGTAAACTCATTTTTTTTTTTTTTTTCTGAGACGGAGTCTCACTCTGTCGCCCAGGCTGGAGTGCAGTGGCGCAATCTTGGCTTACTGTAAGTTCACGCCTCCTGGGTTCACGCCATTCTCCTGCCTCAGTCTCCGAAGTAACTGGGACTACAGGTGCCCGCCACCACACCTGACTAATTTTTTTGTATTTTTAGTAGAGACGGGGTTTCACCGTGTTAGCCAGGATGGTCTCGATCTCCTGACCTCGTGATCTGCCCGCCTCGGCCTCCCAAAGTGTTGAGATTACAGGCATGAGCCACTGCGCCCAGCCATAAACTCTTAAGATTATAAAAACAAATACTATTATTTTTGGTTTAGTTTCTGCATTTAAATTATAAGGTTCTTGAGAGCAAAAGCCATATCCTACCTCTTTAGTACTTTTGCATAACAAAATAATGTGATCAAAGCAAACATAATAATGATTAACAATAAGTAGGAAATGAATGAAACCTCCTAGCCCACACTGGGCTTCATTGATACAACTTTTTGTGTTGAACACAAACTTTAAAATAGATTTTATGTTATCTATTGCCGCATAACACGTTAACACAAAACTTAGTGGCTGCAAACATGAGTATTTATTACCATATGTTTTCTGTAAACCAGAACTCCAGGAGTGGCTTAGCTTGGAGACCCTCATGAGACTGCATTCATGGTTTTGGTCACGGCTGCAGTCACCTCAAGGCTTGCCTAGGAGAGGATCTGCTTCTGAGCTCACTCATTTGGCTACTGGAAAGACTCCCAAGATCTGTGCCCGAGACAATGCACATGGACCTCCCCAGGTGGCCTTCTCACGATATGGGACATGGCAGCTGCCTTCCCCAGAGCAAGCGAAAAGTCGGAAAGAGAATGAGAGAGACAGAGAGAACCCAAGAGAGAAGCCACTGTCATTGATAACCTCATTTCAGAAGTGCCTTCCCACGACTGTTGCTGTATCCATTGATAATACATCACCAAGTCCTTCCAACAACATTAAACCCAGAGGACACACAAGGAGAAGGAATCACACCAGTGCACAAGGCCAGAGGTCACTGGGACCATCTTAGTGGCTACCTACCACACAAATGTAGATTTCACACCTGCTATAAAAATACTTAATAGATCACTCACATGTGTGAATGTTTATAGATTTTTAACAGTGAAGATGAATCAGAATCTATTCATGATTCACAGGGTTTTCTCTTAGTGACCTCTACTCAACTGAGAGAGAAAATTAAAAAGCTATAGAGAAATACATTTCAGATATTTATCATCACAATGTTTTTCCAGAATCTAGCAAAATCTTTTTTGGGTAATTCTGCGGTCCATCACCAATGGCAACCTAAAGCCAGCAATGGCTATGACTGCCCATTGTCCTGTCATATCTGCTTTTCTTCTTCCAACTTAATAGCATTGTTAGCTGCATGTATTTTATGGCAGCTTGGGCTGCCATAAAAAAAAAAAAAATACCACCGTTTGAATGGTTTACACAACAGGCATTTATTTTCTCACAGTTCTCAAGACCACACGTCATGATCAAGGTGTCAGCAAATTTGGTTTCTACTGAAGGCTCCCTTCCTGGCTTGTAGATACATTCTCACTCTGTCCCCACAAAGCCTTTCTGGTCTTTCCTTTTTAAATTTAGTTTGTTGTTGTTACTGTTGCTGCTGCTGTTTCTGTTGTTGCTGCTGCTGCTGCTGTTGTTGTTGTTGTTTTAAGAGACAGGGTCTCACTTTGGAATGCAGTTGTACAATCATTGCTCATTGTAACCTCAAACTCCTGGGCTCAAGCAATTCTCCCACCTCAGCCTCCTAAGTGGGACTACAGTGTGAGCCACTGTGCCCAGCCCTCTCTTCCTTTAAAAGCATCAATTATATTGCATAACGACTCCAATCTTATGACCCCATTCAACATCAGTTACTTGCCCAAAGGCCTTACCTCCAAATTGCTATCACATTGGGTGTTAGGGCTTCAATATATGAATTGTGTCGGGGAGAACACAATTCAGGGCATAACAGTGAGTATTCAGTACATGAGTGTTTAGTGTGAAGGCCGCGTTTCCCAGCCTCCTCTGAAGTTAGGTCACTAAGTTCATCATCAATGAGATGGAAAAGGAAGACTTGTGAGATAGTTTCTGGTCTTCTTTAAGATACAGTCCTTTGTTCTTGCTTCTTCATCCCTTCCTCCATCTCAAAGCCTGGAACAAAGACTATGAGGACAAGAGTCACACCTTTGGAATGGCCCGAAAGTGTCTGGGCCCCCAAGAGCATTGTGGAGTGGAACGACTGACGTGCCCTGAACTGCCTATCTCTGAACTCTTATAAGAGTGAGAAATAATTTTCTATTTCATTTAACTCACTACCCTTTGAGGGACTTCTTTTACTTGTAGCAGAATGTAATCCTAATTAATATACCGTACTTATGTAACTGAAGCAGAGATGTCACTAATTATCACATGCTTTGTGGAACATTTGAATTTACATTGTCAAATGAAAAGAAACTTCACAGTTGATTTAAAGTAGTCATTTACAAACTATATGTCCATTTACTAAAACCCAGCATAGTATTAAAAACAAATTTTAAATTTTTTTTTTTTTTAGACAGAGTTTCACTCTTGTCACCGAGGCTGGAGTGCAATGGCGCAATCTCAGCTCACCGCAACCTCCGCCTCCTGGGTTCAAGCGATTCTCTTGCCTCAACCTCCCAAGTAGCTGGGATTACAGGCACCCGCCACCACGCCTGGCTAATTTTTGTATTTTTAGTAGAGACAGGGTTTCATCATCTTGCCAGGCTGGTCTTGCACTCTTGACCTTGTGATCCACCCACCTGGGCCTCCCAAAGTGCTGGGATTACAAGCGTGAGCCACCATGCCCAGCCCAATTTTAACTCTTTTAACTGGGGTTTCACGGCTCCACTTTGCCTCAGGCTCAAGCACCTCCTCTCATTGATACTAGGCCTGCTTTACACGCTTTCCTCACCTGCCTGGCTTCTTACAAATTTGAAATTACAATGACTGATTTATTCTAGTCCAACCCCTTATTTTATAGATGAGAAAGCAGAGATCCAGAAAAGTAAAGTAATCAGAGATTATGGAGAAATAATTACTAGTGTTCAGGATGTGGACTCCCAGTTCAGACCTCTTTCCGTCGTTCGGGCACAAATTATCCCCTTTGAATTTCCTTGCGAAGGAATACCCTTGGGTGGACCCTTCCCTCGGCATTCCTGCAGTTCCCCTGTGGGCCTAGCCCTTTCGTACCACAGTAGCTCAGCAGCTGGACCAGTGAGAGGACATCTCTCCCTGCAGTGGAATTTCAGGATGACTAGTTGAAGGCATCCCCACTCTAGACTGCCTACATCTTCCCTCTAGATGTAGGAACCTGGGGAGGTTGCATGTCTACCTCTTGGAAGTTCTCTCAGCACTCACTTTTTTATCACATAGATTGAGGGACCAGAGTATTACATTCTCAACCCTGTCATCTCCTATCACATTAATGTGATATCATTTTAGTCTATTAGAGTGTCATCACAAAAACAGAGGTGTTAGAGCATGGCAGCACCTATCAGAGGTTTGCAGATAGTTACTTGAAATATTGGATTAAACCAATTTCATGACATTAGTGGCAGTAACTCATCCCTACAGACTAACTTCATTATTTGCACTATGTAAATGAAGGTGTCCTGTGCGGGCTATCATTTTAAAAAAAAAAAAAAAAGGTCCCCTTACAGAGTTGTGGAATTTAAAAAGTCTAGCACTGAGAGCTTAGAGACCATTAAAAGCCGTGTTACAGTATTTCTCTCCTCGCTTTTCAACTTTGAGATGACCAACCACCTTCTCCATGGGCACTTGCTAAGCTTCTCCATCTATATGGCTGAACACAGACCATTTTCAAATAGGGCATTAAAAGTATTCAGTTTTACAGTGTAATTTAGCTGCATCTGTACTTGTTTCCTTGACTAGATTACAGACTCCTCAAAAGAATAGGAATAATTTTCTTTTCCTCTTTTTCATAGCATCGAGCATCAGGCTTTCTATGTACCAAGAGCACAGTGTTTCTTGAGTGATGATCTAGTGGAATCTTTTTTTTTTTTTTTTAAACAAACATAAAGACCATTCAATGTAAAAGAGTTACTCAGTGGGGGCAAATTATTTATTCACCTCTCCAAAGCTCACATTTCCTTATTGTACAGAGTAATAATTCTCACTCATAAGAATTTATGTGGACCTTACACCAGGCACAATGGCTCACGCCTGTAATCCCAGCACTTTCAGAGGCAGGGGCAGAGGGATCACCTGAGGTCAGGAGTCGGAGATGAGCCTGGCCAACATGACGAAACCCCGTCTCTACTAAAAATACAGAAATTAACTGGGCGTGGTGGTATGTGCCTGTAGTCCCAGCTACTCGGGAGGCTGAGGCAGGAGAATCGCCTGAACCTGGGAGGTGGAGGTTGTAGTGAGCCAAGATTATGTCACTGCACTGCAGCCTTGGTGACAAAGCAAAACTCTGTCTCAAAAAAAAAAAAAGAATATATGCAGCCCTTCACATCTAAAAATGGGATATAAAATTATCCATCTAGAATTTGAAGACGCTAGTTTCTAGTCACATACTATTACTAGGTGGCTAAGTACAAATATCCACTTAAAATATCCCAATGATGTTCTAAATTGGTGATGAAATACTAGAGAGAATTTGGTTTAAATGTTGAAAAAATCCATTGATTTATCTTGCGCACTAACAGGCTATTTGGAAAATATTACCATTGGTGATGGTGATCTTGGTTGGGGTTGGTGATACAGTAAAAACAGCCATAGAAAAACTCAAGGGCCCAAGATACAATCAAAGTGGAATGTGACTCCAAGATTACAACCAGTTTTTAATGTTCATGACTCTACCAGCTTCTCTTCTCACTGGTTTCCCTGTTTTCTTAATGTGCGAAATAACAGGTTTAGATGAAGCAATATGAAGCTGCCTCCCTGCTTTGGAGTGTAGAAAAATAAAAATGTTCAGTTTAATGCATGTAAATAAATACACTACAAACCTCACCAAAAAGTAGAGCACAGTATCCACTCAGAAGCCCCTCTCTGGTCTCATCAAAGGTGGGCACTGTCCTGATGTCCATGGAAATCACTTCTTTGTCCTTCTGCCACATGAACAGGCATATTCCAGACACTGTAGCTTAGGTACACCTGTTTTGAAACTTTTTCTGCTCAACTTGTTTGTGAGACTCATCTGTGTTTTTGTTTCTAGTTGTGAGTTTATTGTCAGTGCTATATATTATGCCACCGTATAAATATATCCAATTTATTCATCCATACTATTGATAATGGCAATTTGGGTTTTTTCCCTGCTTGACATAATAATGCTGTAAAAAACATTCTCATAGATAGATAGATAGATAATTTTCATATATGTGTATATATATTACATAGGGAGAGGGAGAGGCGAATGATAGCTATAGATGATGTATAGATACACCTTAGTGACATTTCTAGGTGTGAAATTTCTGGATCGTAAATTTGGATTATCTTCAACTTCAGCAGCTAATTCCAAACCATTTTCCAAAGTGATTCTACCAAGATTTACCATCATTAGAAGTGCATAAAAGTTAATATTGCTTTTTTTCCTTGAACACATCATTGGTCTTTTTAAATTTTGGTCATTCTGGAGGTTACGTGCATAGCAGATGTTGTCGTTTGTGTATGTGCGTGTTGGATGCCTTGCTCATGAACAAGGTTAAGTAAGTTTTAATACACTTATCGGCCACTTTTGAGGGGCACTTTTACATGTCTCCTACTTTTTTAAAAAAAATTAGATTGCTTATCTTTCTCCTACTGATATACAAGAGTTCCTCATAAATGTTTGATATGAATTTTTGGGGTATACCTGTATTACAAATATATGCTCCAACTCTGTGACATTTATTTTAATCCCTTACTGAATGACTTTGAAGAACAGAATTTCTTAAATTTAAAATCATCACTCTATTCTATTTCAATTGCATAGTTGCCTATCTTTGAGATGATGAGACCTTGTCTTATTTATTTCTTAAGTCTGATGCCTAGTAAGTTCTACTACATTGCTATTCTTTCCTCAATACTGTCTTAGCCATTCTTAGACTTTTGCATTTCACAGCAATGGTAAAATAAAACAAAGTTCCAGAAAAATCAAAGTTGAATTTTGATTAAAATTGCACTGAAAATGTAAATCAGTTGGGAAGCAATTTGCATATTTCTCAAATTGGGTCTTCTCCTTTATAAACTTGATATATCCCTTCATTCATTTAGGTCTTTTATAGTTTTCTGGGTGGAGGTTTTAGGCATCTTTTGTATGATGTACTTTTGGGTATTATATCATTATAAATGGCATCTATTTAAATTTTCTAATGATTTTGGTGGTAAGTAAAATTCAATTTATTTATAAATATTTTGTGTATTATATATGTACGTTGCTATAAATGTCTAAGTGTGACTTTAGTTGTATTTCACGAGTTTTGGTATAAATACTAATTTCATTTTTTAAGTTTTTAATTATTTTTCTTTGCTATATGGGTTATCCAGAATTTTTATTTTCCTAAATATCTAAACATATGGCGACTTTATATTATCAATTTGTTATTGTTTTCTAGCTTAATTGCATCATGGAGAGAGATATATATTTTTATATATGTATATACATGTGTATATGTGTGTATATATGTGTATATTTGTGTGTATATGTGTGTAGATGTGTATATACACATATATGCTGTGAAAGACCTCGAGCTAGAGGCACCTAGCTAAGATATATTTCCTGACTGTTGACTCGCCAAAAAAAGAAAGAGATAACAACTATTTGTATTGTTAGGCAGAATATTTGGGGATAGTTACAAAACAGTAGATAACCAATATACCTAACCTAACCCAAGCCAACTGATAATGTTGCTTAATGGTCTAAATATAGAAATGTATGTAAATGGTCACATAATGGAGGTTGAGGTGGAAAATTGCTGTGCACACTTAAACTAACAATAAAACCACATATTCTGCAGTCATTGGACGGCATTTGAATCTGTAAAAAACTATCAGCCACTATCCCTTTAGCTTTTGTTTCTGTCCTATTTTGTCCTCCCTTTCTTATGGGATTCCAATTAAACATGTATTAAAACTTCACAATATAAATTATATATCTTTTATCCCCCTTTCTAACTTTTTGTCTTTCTCTGCTTCAATCTGCATGATTTTTTGTGAGTTATCAACTAATTTATTCCTTCCCTCTTTAGCTATGTCTACTCTATTCTTAAAACCATCCACTGAGTTTTAAATTTCATTTATTATATTTTTAAGCTTTAGAATATACATCTGTCACTGACAACTCCAATATCCAGAACCCTTGGATAGACTCATTTTTTTTTCTGTTGCTTTATGTCCAGGATGTCTTATACCACCAAGTCTCAATCAGATAAATCTACCATATTTTTACTGTTTACAGTAAAATGCTAAACTTATCATATTTTTACTGTTTACAATAAAATAATGTTTATCTCATTGAGACTTACTGGTAAGTCAGTCAGTCTAGCTAGGCATGGTGGCTCACTCCTGTAATCCCAGCACCTTGGGAAGCTGAGATGGGAGAATTGCTTGAGTCCAGGATTTTGTGACCAGCCTGAAAAACAGAGTGAGAATCTGTCTCTACAAAAAAATGAAAAAAATTAGCTGGGTATGGTGGTGCGTGCCTGTATTGTGAACTAATCAGGGGGCTGAGGAGGAAAGATCATGTGAGCCTGGGAAGTTGAGGCTGCAGTGAGCCATGATTGTGCCACTGTACTCCAGCTTGGGCCACCGAGAAAGATTCTGCCTCAAAAACAAAAACAAAAAAAATAGTAAGCACATGCCTTCATAGATGTTTGATATTTGCTTTTACAGGTACCTGGATACTCTCATACTCTGGGATTCAGTCCAATTTCAGTGACTGGGGTACAATCCTCACAAAGATATCTCTCTTCATCTGTAGCTTTTAAGGGTCCCAAGTCAAAGCTAAAGTGGCTCACCAGAGCATTTCTTCTTTCAACAGCTCTTGAATGCCAGTCCACATTGTTACAGTCCCTAGAGCTTGTCCAAAGCAGTGCTCATTCTCTCCCTATTTCAGACTCTCTTTTATGAATCATCATTTGTCCTTTGCAGAAAAAGGGCCAAACGCCAATGCCAACTACTTGGACCTCTGTCCTCCCTTTAATCCCAAACCACTGTACAGATAATTATCTTATTACTAAAACATTAATAGGAGGCTCATTCAGATCACACAGAGGCAAGGGGACAGGAACTAACATTTGTGGGCAATGAGGAGATGCCATGTGTTTACTATATGATATCTCTTTTATTCATCACTTTACTTCTTAGACACCTGTTTGAATGTCTTTGCCCAAAATGCTGACAGTCATACAGACAATAAAGTCTTAGGTGGTCTCAGATGGAAATGAGGAATTTGTTGGGAACTGGAGCAAAGGTGCCTCTGGTTATGGATGGAAATGAGGAACTTGTTGGGAACTGCGGCAAAGAGACTGGTGACATTTTGTCCCTGCCCTAGAGATTTGTGGAACATTGAACTTCAGACAGATGATTTAGTGTATCTGGCGGAAGAAATTTCTAAGCAACAAAACATTCAAGAGATGACTTGGGTATTCAGTTTTATAAGAAAAGCAGAGCATAAAAGTTCAGAAAATTTGCAGCCGGGCAATATTATAGAAAAGAAAATCCCATCTTTTGAGGAGAAATTCAAGTTGGCTGAAGAAATTTGCGTAAGTAATGAGGAGCTGAATGTGAATCGCCAAGAAAGGGGGAAAATGTCTCCAGAACATGTCAGAGACCTTTGTGGCAGCCCCTCCCATCACAGACTAGGAGACCTAAAAGGAAAAAGTGGTTTCATGGGCCGGGCCCAGGGTCCCCATGCTGTGTGCAGCCTAGGGACTTGGTGCCCTACATCCCAGCTGTTCCAACCAAGGCTGAAAGGGGCCAACATAGAGCTCAGGCCATGGCTTCAGAGGGTGCAAGCCTCAGGCCTTGGCAGCTTCCACATGGTGTTGAATCTGCCAGTGCACAGGAGTCAAGAATTGAGGTTTGGGAACCTCTGCCTAGATTTCAGAGGATGTATAGAAACACCTGGATGTCCAGGCAGAATTTTTCTGCAGGGGTGGGGTTCTCATGGAGAAACTCTGCTAGGGCAATGCAGAAGGGAATGTGGGGTTGGATCCCCCACACAGAGTCCCTACTGGGCATACATGTAGTGGAGCTGTGAGAAGCACATTAGACCCCAGAACGGTAGATCCACTGACAGTTTTCACTGTGTGCCTGGAAAAGCTGCAGACATTCAATTCAATGCCAGTCCACGAAAGCAGCCGGGAGGGGGGCTGTACCCTAAAAAGCCACAGAAGCAGAACTGTTCAAGATCATAGGACGCCACCTCTTGCATCAGCATGACCTGGATGTGAGACATGGAGTCAAAGGAGACTGTTTTGGAACAAGATTTGACTGCCCTGCTGGATTCTGGACTTGCATGGGGCCTGTAGCCCCTCTGTTTTGGCCAATTTCTCCCATTTGGAAGAGGTGTATTTACCCAATACCTGTACTCCCATTGTCTCAAGAAAGTAACTAACTTGCTTTTGATTTTACAGGTTCATAGGCAGAAGCAACTTGCCTTGTCTCTGATGAGACTTTGGACTGTGGACTTCTGAGTTAATGCTGAAATGAGTTGTTAAGACTTTGGGAGACTGTTGGGATGGCATGATTGGTTTTGAAATGTAAGGACATAAGATTTGGGAGGGGTCAGGGGTGGAATGATGGGTCAGGCTGTGTCCTCACCCAAACCTCATCTTCCCATGTGTTGTGGGAAGGACCCAATGGGAAGTAATTGAATTATGTAGGCAGGTCTCTCCCATGCTGTTCTCGTGATAGTGAATAAGTGTCATGAGGTCTGATTTTTTGTTTGCTGTTTGAAACAGAGTCTCACTCTTGTCACCCAGGCTGGAGTGCAATGGTGAGATCTTGGCTCACTGCAACCTGTGCCTCCTGGGTTCAAGAGATTCTCCTGCCTCAGCTACCCAAGTAGCTGGGTTTACAGGCACTTGCCACCATGCCTGGCTAATTTTTGTATTTTTAGTAGAGATGGGGTTTCACCATGTTGACCAGGCTGGTCTTGAACTCCTGACCTCAGGTGATCCACCCACCTTGGCCTATCAAATTGTGGGATTACAGGTGTGAGCCATTGTGCCCAGCCAATCTGATGGTTTTATAATGGGGAGTTGCCCTGCACAAGCCCTCTCTCTTTCCCTGTTGCCCTCCATGTAAAACATGACTTGCTCCTCCTTGCCTTCCACCATGATCGTGAGGCTTCTCTAGTCACATGGAACTGTAAGTCCATGAAACCTCTTTCGTAAATTGCCCAGTCTCAGGTATGTCTTTATTAGCAGTGTGAAAACGAAGTAATACACTTGCACTCTCCAAAGAGTGGTCTGCAGACAACCTGGTTTGCTAATTGTTATCAGTTCATGAAAAGAAAGGGGCAGAAAAACAGTTGAGAGTCAGTATTTGCAAATCTTCACAGCAACTTGATGTTGCCATGACATCTGTGTATGTGAGCAGTGGACAAGATTTAGGCTGATCTGGGTGTTGAACAAGATTTAGGCTGATCTGGGTGTTGCCGAGCCAATGTACTGAGTCATGTCACATGTGGCACTGCATGCTGTTAGGCACAAGAGGACACAGTGGGACAGGGATCTATGAACCAGTGGCAATTTTAAAACCATGTTTTTCACAGCAAATAATTTGAGAAGCACTGATCATTTACCAGGGTCAATTTATATGCTACTCTGGGTGGGGGGCTCTTGTTTTCCTTTCTAGAAAAAGCTACCCTCCCAGAGGCTGGTGCTTTGTAGAATCTTGCTGCCAAGTGTGTAGACCTAGGAGCCCATGCACATGACAACTGCCCTCTGGCAAGATTATTTCTATGGAGCTTGTCTTCTCCAGTGGCTAACTGGAGAGGAAGGAGACACAATCCAGAAGTGGAGGGAACATCTGAGAGAGGTGGTAGGTAAATTCCTTTTTCTTTCTCTCTCCATGTCAGCTCCACAGCACCATAACATACCCTCAAATCTGTTTGCCCTCCTTCTGGACTTCATGTTCCTTTTCCCTCACACTAGCTTCCCAGGGCTTGCATACTCCAATAAAGCATTCACATATAAACTTTTGCCTCAGGTTCTGTTTCTAGAGAACCTGAGCCAAGACATACACTATGTAAAATGAACCTATGAATGACTATTCTAATGCTTTCAACTGGTGCTTCTCAAAGTGTGACCACCAGACCAGTAGTATCCGCATCATTCACAAATTGTTTAAAATGCAATTCTTGGGTCCTACCCAGAACTACTAAATCAGAGACTCTTGGTGTGAGCCCCATAAATCTGTGTTTTAACAAGTTCCAGATGATTCTGTTGTACGTTTGAGAACTACTGCTTTACACTGACAATGAGAACCGGAAAACGTTCCTTCTTCTTAAGGTGTATCAATCTGCTAAATCTTAGCTCAAGACTGGACCATTTTGTAGGCAAAATCCATTATGCTAACTTGACAGTATTATAATAGCATATATCTAGTAGCAAAATGTAACATTTTTGTCTTAGTATGAGATCAACTGAAAAAAGAATGTTGCATAGCACATTTGTCATAACTTCTATCTTTTTAAACCAAACTTTCTTTGATATATTTTTTCATAACTTAGACCCACATGGAGGAAACTTAACCCTCTAAACCATTATCCCTGTCTTTTTAGAATGGAAGCATCATTCTGTTGAGTACTTCATTTGTTTTCCTCTCATTGCCTCCTTCCTGTTTGATCTATGCTCCAAAATTGCTATCTAAAGTAATAACTACTTTGTCTCAAATAAAGCATATTAAAAGGAGTGTTTAGGCTTTCGTGACATACCCGGAGATCTATAGAACTCCCCATGGCTGTGAACATCAATGTTTGGAACTAGTACTCTGATCTACAACACAGACTGCCAGTTAAAATCACCTGGGGAATTTTTAAAACATACTCATACATTTGGTCCAACCCAAAGAAACTGATATAGTTGGTCTGCGTGTGAGACCCAGGTACTTAACATCCATTTCAGAAGCCTCAGAGGAGTATTCTAATATGTAGCCAGGGTTGCAAACCACTTTGAGTCCAACTGTAGCTTGTAGGGTGCTTAATTTTTGCTCCTTGACTTCATAAGCCCTGGGATAAACATACTGACTATTTCAGGTGTTTCTGCCTTTCCAAGACAACCTAAAAGGAAAGCCACCACTACTGCCACCTCCCAACAGTCATGAAGACTTCTAGCAAAATCACATTCTGGAAGTTGAAGCCAAAAGACAAACCAGAGTCCTTGTAAAATTACTCTCAAACTGAACCTTCAAAGGATATAGACATCTGGGTTTTGTTAACAAATAGTTTGTCACCTTCCTATGGAATTTTTATTGTCTTAGTCCTGCTCAAAGTTGCAGTCGGAGAAAACTTCCTCTCCAATAATCCCAGCTCAACGACTGCAGCCTGCCGCTCTCCAAGGGCAGATGGCAAGATAGGAAAGGTGTGCACACTGACACAGAAGGTGAGCTCTCAGACTCCATGCAGCTCCTTGGTGCAGTCTCAGGGGGCCGGGCCAGCTCTGGAGGAGCACTGTCAAGACACAGGTACTCCTGAGTCAACACCCAAGATTCCGCACACCAGCTTTTAGCCTTATCCTGTAGGGTGGCTTGTACTGAAATGTTTGTGTTTGATTCTCACTTTCTATTCCCTTAGTGAAAATCCCATTATCTCTAACAGCTGTGTGTCAAGAAAAAACATGAATTTTGTGTAACAAAAAAAGAATCCCATACTTGTTTCTCCAGATAGCCTTAGGCAAAACCATTTAATCTCACTTTCTTTATTTATACTATAAAGACTTTGTTTGGAAAGGGGATAGGTACTTTAAGGTGGGAAACTTTTGAAAGAATGAATTAATCTCTATAAAACAGAAGGGAAGTTTATAATTATTATTATTTTTTAACAGCCTGGACCAAAAAAAAAAAATAGAACAAACGTGCCACTAAAATAGTATTTGACCATTTCCAGATAAATTCATAAAGGGGAAGAAAACCAAAAAGGTGACACACACTGCTTGTGTAGGCTTGGAAATTGATTTCCAAAGCATCAGCGCTCACTACAAAAGAACTTCACAGTTTAATTAGGATGGCTCAAATCCAGAGTCTATATTTAGGATAAGCTGGAAATTACAGTGCAGAAATGAGAATCATCTAACAAGAGCCTAAATGGGTAGCGGGGGTGTCTATGGGAAAATCACCATAGCATTTCTCAGCCAACCATAAAATTTCTTAACTTTGTGTTTCTCTGGACACACACTAAATAATCTCTAATGATTTTACCTGTTCAGCTGGGGAATGTGTGTTTTAAATTTGCCTTCATACATGTTACCCACATTCTCAATACCTGTATGATCTGCTTAATTGCAGATGAATTTGGCATTTAACTCACAACATATCAAGAGAATCTCATTAAAATTCTGAATGTATATAAACATATTTTATACCATTAATATTTTGGCTTCTTATTTTTAAGTGGTTGGCAAAGGACTCATGGCACTATATCATTAATTTCTTAAATATTCCTGTTTTCTTCTCATCATTGATATATCATCAAATAAATTAGTTCATACCCAAAATGTGACAGAAAGAACCATATGATTGATTTTTTTTTTAATTTTTACTTCTGGAAATGTTTAAGATGATTTTGTACAAAATATATTGGCTTACAGTCTAATAATTTATTAGAGGAATACATGATTATTCATGACCACAATTATGGCTTCTGGAATGTTGAATGAGGGTGTTTATCTTCTTCCTCTTTTTCTTCTTTACAGTGACCTGGCTCTGAATTTAAATATGCTTGTCAGTAATTTCCCTAAAAGCCGTTTAAATGGTTTAAATAATATACTCAAAATTGTTAAGAAAATAAATCGTTTTAGCAAACTGACCTCATCAGCAAAGCTGCTCTAATGCACAACGACTATACAGGCAGAAAGACACAGAGAGAAATTGAATCGCAAGAGGAGAGTTTGAAATTTATTTAAATTAAAGTTACTTGTTTTGGTTGAAGGTTTAATTTTAAATTACAAGGAAGGAAATATTCCAGGTAAAATAGCTCTTACTTAATTTTAACTAAAAAATTTCAGATACCCAGCTTAGAGTTTCAGTGTGCACTAGTCACCTACTAGTGCATTAATTTATCCTCATTAATTTTGCAAAAGTACATACGTGGCCCTACTCCATCATTCCAAGGCCAGGCCTCTCATTCAGTGTGATGACTCAAATTTTAAAATGGCAAGAAATTCGCCGAATTCCAGCTCTGAAGACCCAATCTAATTAAGTTGAGTTTCCTTGCTTTTATGTTAATGCTAATTGAATGACGCCTATATGACAGGTACAGCAATTCACTCCTTTAGTCCTTATTACTTAGCGATTGTTGTTGGCATTCTACAAATGAATAAACTGAGGTTAAGTATGATTTAGTAATTTGGTGCCACAGCCTTAATGTAGACTACACTTCCAAGCAAACATTGTCCCCGTGCTATGCCGGTCACTGTTCTGATCTCCAAGGAAGCAGTGTTGGAAAGGTGCAGATGACTGTTCTAAGAGTTGCCTGACATTTGGATGAAAAAGTGAGCACTGAAACTGTCTGAGATTGAAGGTCAAAGTAACAGAGTCGGTGGTTATCTTTTGTGGGGAAGCAGGAAAGGGGGTCGTGGCTGAAATAACAACTCGGGCTGCCATCAATTTCTATCGAATTGGCTGCTGTCTGTAACATTCCGCAAATCTTACTGCTTATTTTAGCTCAAATGGAAAACCCTCAGTTTTTCATCCTCAAAAAACAGTCTTATACTTTTGAACCAGTGAATCCGAAGCAGAGCCGGTGATTTCTGCAGCAAGGCAGGCAAAGCCGTCAGTCACGGCCACTCCAGGTCCCCGGGGCACCCAGGGAGCCGCGCCCTGGCAGGCAGAGCGGGCTGGAAGCTGGTCCTTCCGCATGCGCAGGCGCTGGTGTGGCCGGCAGGCACCGGGAAAACAGAGAACCCAGGGGAGGGGCAAGGTCCCTGGCATTGAGGAGACTCACCCAAGGAAATATTGTGCCTAACACTGCCACCAGCTGGTCTTTCCTGGGAGAGGTTTATTAAAATAAAAAAAAGAAAAACTTCCAAGGAAGTTTTCCTGCTGATGATAAGAATCTAATGAAGTCTCAGAGGAATCATAAGTCTGCACTCTAAATGACTCTGGAGGATCCCACCAGTCAAATCCAGAATGTACCAATCTTCAGGACATAACCTGCTGATTTGAACAAACTGATGTCGGGAAAGAAAAAAGAATGAAAGGGAGGTAGTAAGTAGAAAAACAGGCAGGAGAGGGTCACTATTTATTTTGAGACTACCGAAGAGATCAGTGAAATGCACTCAATGTATGGATCTTTTATGGGTCTTGATTCAAACAAACCATGATTAAAAGTTACCTTCGAGCCAAGGTTGGACAATTGGATAAGGCCTGAGTAATCAGATGACATTAAGAAATTATTGTTAATTTTGCCAATAATGGTATCAAGATTAACTTTTACAATGGGGGAAGGGCTTTACCTATGAGAGAGAGAGTATCCATTGGTGAAATAATGTAGTATCAGGGATTTGCTTTAAAGTGTCCCAGAAAACAGTGGGGCCGGGAATAAAGGAAAGGAGACTGGAAGAATGTTGATAACCTGTTGAATCTGGAGGATGAGCACATTGTGGGGAGGGGGGGTGTTCTTTTCTTGTTCTTTAGGCTTAAATACAGTAATTGAAAATATCTACAATAAAGTTTCTTTGCTAAGTTGCAGGGGAAATTATTGATGACTCTAAGTAAAATACTACATAGGTTGGTGCAAAAGTAATTGCAGTTTTTGTCGTTACTTTCAACAGCAAAATCTGCAATTCCTTTTGCACTAACCTAATATATAAAAATAATGTTTTTTAAAAATCTATCTTGTGGCAAAGTTTCATGAGAATATCACCTTTCTCTTCACACACAGAGACACACATATTTACCATATTAGTTGTTATCCATGTCATGTGTGTTGCTGTAAATAACTGAGCATCAAATCCTACCAAAAAAGTTGTCTTTCGAAGTAGTAACAACTTTATTAACCAAAGCATTCACAATTCGACTTCATAAGTCTAGCGATATTAGAAATCCATTTTCTCTCCTCTGATTTAAAGGCTTTTCTCAGTGAAACACTTTATACTCTCTAATTTATATATTTCCCCCTTCATTCATTTCTATGACAGGGAAAGATAGAAAACCAGTACATGAGACGTCTACTTCTCTTTTTTTAAAGGTCAGTCCTTGGACACATGTAAATATATTTCTCTAGTACTTGAAGGATAACATCATTACTGTTGATAGTGATACAACATAGTATCTGCATTATGAAAGTCAAGTTGATATTCTGTATCTAAATTCCAAAAGAGTAGCACTCACACAATAAAACATTGTTTTATAGGCCCAGGAAATGAAGAAAATCAGAACATTCTCATAAAATTGGGCACCAATCTGCTTTGATTTTTCGGCTTGAATTTCAAGGGTGACAACTCTGACCATAATGTAAACATTCATTTACAAAAACTTCGCGACCTTTTCTCCAGAGATTTGTATTAGTTTTTGATGTTCTTTTTTCTCTCTCTTTTTTTTTTTTGCTTGGGGGTGGATGGGGTGGAACGTAAATAAACATACCAAATATGTTCAGGGCAGTGGTAAACCTCCTTGTTAATCATGCATTTTGTTTCTGAATCGAGAAGATCACTTCAGGTGATTAAAAGGTGCTGAAAAATCATCGGATACTTTTCAATTTTCCCCTAATTACCATTTCTCTTACCCAAAAGAGGAGAGCTGGTTTTGCTTCACGGATTTCAGGGAAGTCCTCATCTCTGATCATACACTCATGCAGAGAGACTTGCACTGGCCTCTCATTACATTACTAACTTGGTTACCAGAGTAATTTTTCTCTCAGTTTTCCCCATTTTAAAATAGGCATGAATCATACCAAAGTTGTGAGGATCCAGGTGACTCCATTCCCTCAAAGTGCCCAGAGAAAAGTAAGCCTGTGAGAGCAGCAAAGCCCAGCCAACAGGCAGGGCCCACCCAGCTCTCACCCTACTGCCTGCCTTCACACTTACACCCCAGATGGGACCAGTCTCTGCCCAGGGGGAAGAAACACAGGCAAGATTATGACTTCCTCCCTGCCCATGCCTTTCTCATTCAGGACTTCAGCATCTTCTAGTCCCTCTCCCTAGAAACCACGCCCTCAATGCAGTTGGCCAGCTCCTGCTTATTCTTCGGGTCTCAGCTTCACTGTTAGCTGCTCGGTAACCCTACTTCTAAGAAGGTGAAGTGCCCCCAAAATCTCCTTACAATTCCTGGGTTTTCAATATATATTGTTGAACAAAAGTAGTTGTTGAATAACTAACCACCACTCTCACTGGATGGTGAGTTCCAGTAGGGCCGGGGTGCCTGTCATTTCCACTGCTATGCCCCATGTGCTTGGCACACAGGAGGTCCTGACTAGATATATGTGACAGGAGCGTGCACTCTATAGAGAACATACACAGCTTTACAGAAAGCGACAGGAGGGACAGCCAACCTGCCCCATGGGAAGGTACTGGGAGGGGGTCAGGTGTCATAGGAGGCTTCCAGGAGGAAGTGCCTTTCTCCAAATGGGCAGGCAATTGTAGACACACGGAGAGATGCAAAAAGGTAAGGGCAATCATCACTGCAATTTATTGATCGCTTACAACGTGCCCAGCACTATTGTAAACAGTGGAGTGAACATGTATCATTTTTTCTAATCCTTAAGGTAGCCCCGAAGAATTAGGAACTGTAATAATACCCACTGTCCAGGTGAAAAAACTGGGATAGAGGAAAATTAAATGGATATCCAATGTCTGGTGCTAGTGAGCAATGGAGTTATTGATTACTTATTTATTTATTTTGAGATGGAGTCTTGCTCTGTTGCCCAGGCTGGAGTGCAGTGGCGTGATCCCGGCTCACTGCAACCTCCGCCTCCCAGATTCCAATGATTCTCCTGCCTCAGCCTCCCGAGTAGCTGCGATTACAGGCACGTGCTAACACGTCCGGCTAATTTTTGTATTTTTAGTAGAAATGGGGTTTCACCAGGTTGGCCAGGCTGGTCTTGAACTCCTGACCTCAGATGATCTGCCCATCTCAGCCTCCCAAAGTGCCGGGATTACAGGCCTGAGCCACCGCGCCTGGCCAATGGAGCCATTTAGAAAGACACCTGGGCTCTCTGCGGACTGTTCTAATCACTAGGCTGTGCTGCTTACAAAACCCCCAGAACACTGCATACATCCCAGCTCCGTCTACAGCTGCAGGGACACCCACAAAACACCCACACCTAGAGAGATAAAGAGAGATACGCAGAGAAAGGATCTTTTCTTCTAACCTATAATGCAAGCACCTGCTTTTCTGGCATTTCTTTTAGCCTGTAGAACAGGTCTACATGTTAATAGGTGGTCCAAAATGGTTGCTGAGTGATCAAGTAGAAGTCTCTTACCTAACCTCCTGCTAAGCATACAGTTTACCTGTATATATATCCTGATATATAGCTGCAATGAGCAGTTGATGCCGGGCGCGGTGGCTGAAGCCTGTAATCCCAGCACTTAGGGAGGCCGAGATGGGCGGATCACGAGGTCAGGAGATCGAGACCATCCTGGCTAACACGGTGAAACCCCGTCTCTACTAAAAAATACAAAAAAAACTAGCCGAGCGAGGTGGCGGCGTCTGTAGTCCCAGCTACTTCGGAGGCTGAGGCAGGAGAATGGCGTGAACCCAGCAGGCGGAGATTGCAGTGAGCTGAGATCTGGCCACTGCACTCCAGCCGGGGCGACAGAGCGAGACTCCGTCTCCAAAAAAAAAAAAAAAAAAAAAAAAAATGAGCAGTTGATTAGTAAGAGCATTTATAGGAGTGCTCATTATTCTTATATGAGAATAGGAGTGATGTGGCTTTCGACAAGTTATTTAACTTCTCTGTACCTCAGTTTCTGCCTCATTACAGTGGGATTAATAGAAGTAGCTGCCTCATGCTGTTGCTGTGAGGGTTAAGTGAGAAAATCCATTAAATATGTGCAACACTGCCCAGGCCTCATCCGGCACGTGTGCCCTGGTACACTAATACTTCCGCGCTAGTGCTAGTATGCTGGTAGCTCCCGATGACCCGGCCTGTTGCCTGGAAGGGGAGAACAGAAACAACAACGAAGGCAGCCCTCTGGCCTTCCCAGGGGCAGTCTTTCAAGAGCACATTCAAAGCCTCATTTCCTTGCTCCCAGTACATGGGCTTTCTCTGCACCTGTCGCTCCAGCCATTGCTGATTTTCTCCTCAAGAAGGAAACACTGTTTTCCACCAGGTGAGCAGAGCAGTTATAGCCAGGCGTAACCCAGGAGTCTCAGAAAAAGAGAATCAAGGACACTCACAACAGCAACGTGAAGAATGGAATGGTTAGGGTAGACATCCCTTTAACCTCAGTGACTGGGCAGGGAGCCAGTGCAGAAGAGGTGGGGAACCCCCACTTCCTATTGCCTCCTGACCCTCCAGAAACCTTTGGCCCCGCAAGGCCAGCAAAGAGATCCTCAGCCTGAGATGTCAGCAGAGGGCAAAACAGGCCCAGGCAGAAGACAGCCAGCCGAGAGGAAGAAAACACATTTAGCCCAAGGCACTGGCCCTGCTCCAGCCTGGAGTGACCATCCCACCTCCCAGTCAGGAGGGACTGCCGAGCAAATCAGTCCTCCCGCCTGGATGCAATTAGCTATCAACAGGCTCTGGGAATCTGCGGGCAAATGTGCCCATATTGCAACCTTAGTTCTTTCCCAAAGCCAAAATTTTTTTTTAAAACCTTATGCAGGGGCAGAAATATCTGAGACAAGGTGGCCTCTGCTGACCACCAGGTCACCATGGAGGTTCCTGGTCATAAACTGCTATCCATTAATCACCCTGACAGGGGTAATTACAAAGCGGACATTCTACAAACGGAATGTTGCATTTCCATGCTACATGGGAACTGACAAGGGAATGGGTAATTGGAAACATTTTTGCAAAAACAAATACTAGAATCCCAAATTGCCTTTAATTAGAAATATAAGCAGGTATGCATTTCATCCATTCATTCAATCAATATTTATAAGGCATGGGTATAGTAGGAGAGAGACTTTTAAACAGTAAGGATTTAGAAAGAGGAGCAGTACGGACACATTTAGGTATTAAGCATTTACGAGAAAAACATGAAAAAACAAATGTCAATCTTGGTCTGTGCTTCCAAGTGACTTGCAACTAAATGGGAAAATGAGTTATCTACAAGCGTAGAGGTAAAGAGCAACATAAACCCACTGGAATGCAGGTCCAGTGACTGGTCCATCCCAGCCGTGGCATAAGGGCTTGAAGGGGTGAGATATCATTGACAGCTGAAGAAGTTTCACACAGAGGCTGGGACAATAAGGACTTTAAGAAGCTTGGGTAACAGAGAGAAGAAATTCCATCTAGAAAAGAGTGAAATTTATTAGGAGAGTCACCTGGTTTTAGAGAAGAAATTATAACCGAGAATTATGGAGGATAACATGAATTAGGTAGATTGGAACTGTATCATGAGCAGACGAAATCCCCAACAGTGTGTCAGATTATGCTCTGTCATTTGCTGGTAAGAGGGACTGACTCTAAGTGACTTGGATAAAAAGGGAGAAAAACAGACAACCTAGTGGAGGTGTCATGGTATCTCCTGACAGGGTGGACCTGAGCAGCCAAGACTCAGGACACACAAACCCTGCCACACACTGGGGAGCCATGGCAACAGGAGACCTTAGCACAGGACCTGCCATTCGTGTTCATGTGACTACGTGTCCATGACATCTGATCTCAGGGTCTCTCCATTTTCTGGAAAGAGTATCTGTTTGTATACACTGTATCAAAAGCCTGGCCTCTGTGTCAACAGCTATCGCCAAGGGGCAGTGCCAGGGGCCCCTCCATGGATGTCAGGACCATCCCTGGAAGGGGCAATGGCTGTGATCCAGGCAACCACCTAAAGGGAGCTACTGTCGGGTCTATGACGGGCCAGGCACTTGGTTCTATGATGAGCAAGGTGCACACTGTCTCTTCCTTCACGGCACCGAGAATGGAGTGACCTCATCTTACTCTGAAGTTAAGTCCATCCTCCAGGAAGTGGGAAATTGCAAAGATGTGCAGCAAGGAAGGAACAAAATTAAAAGGTGGCTTCGAGAGGAGCTTTCTGAGAGTGACATGCCCTCTGGTTTGGAAGGTCAATCTAACTTGAGGTCAGAGAAGTATGTGACAGGGGTTCCCAACAAAATCCCAAGCATATGGTAGTGCCATGCCATCCTGGGCCCCTCTACAATTCTGACCCTGTGGATCTAGGTGGAGCCCTGGAATTGAGATCTTGGGAAAGTTCCCCAGAAGCCAATGAGGTAGGAAACTGAACTAGTAATCCTGACAAGGAGCTATGTGAGGGCAGTAGACAGACACAGGAGGCAGGGCAACACTGGAAACAGCACTGCGAGTTCAAGGATCTGTTTAGATAGGGAAGACAGTGATGAAGGAGAAATTGAGGTGATCCCAGCAATTCAAGGTTCAGGAAAAGGGGACAGCACCATCAACTGGAATAAATAATGCAGAGAGGGAGGTGGGAGCATACAGATAATAATTCTGCATTTGAATTCTAGCAGGACATCTGAGCAGACACTGCGAGTAGTCATTGCGGGGAGGGGGAGCGGGAGAAGGGAGTACAAGACTTAGCCCAAAGGAGACAAGTGAATTATCCTCCTAGAGGTTATACTTTATATATGGGTAATACTATAAGAACAGAACTTATTCAAAATGAAATTAAAATATTAGAATGATAATGAAATCTAAACAGGATTTCGGTGATGCATCTGGATTCAGCTGTAACTAACCATACTAGATACTTGCCTGAATACATTTCATTTAACCTTCGCAATTACCCTGTCATGGAACGGAGTCTCAGAGCTCTAAATTATGTAAATTGTCCAAAGTAACATATACATAGGGATGTCAAAGCGAGAATCTGAATCCGGATTTTTAGATTCTGCATTCTTTCCAAGTCATCAAGTCACCTACCACAATTAAAAAACAAACAAAACTACCTGTCCAAACACTCAGAAAACAGGACAAAAATGGATATAGCTATGGCAATAGCTATCTTTTTAACGTCCATATGGATAATTGTTCTGCTTTAGCTCCCATTTTAAAACTTGGAAGATCTGGTGAACTTAGTTCAAAGATAACAGACACCGCACGCTCACAGCGTTGGACTCAGCGACGGAGGGAGTTTTTAAAGCTGCTGTGTATCATTGCTGCGGGGCCTGTGTGCAATTTTGGTTCAAGATCCTTTACTGGGTTTCAGCTTGCTAAAGCACAGTTCTTTTCTTCTCGCTGTTTGAATGACTCCACAGTGACACCTGCTG
Organism: Papio anubis; assembly: GCF_008728515.1. Lineage (NCBI taxonomy): Eukaryota > Metazoa > Chordata > Mammalia > Primates > Cercopithecidae > Papio > Papio anubis. Next base: position 100,001,101 of record NC_044989.1, read on the forward strand.
GGAAGAAAGAACTGCTCAGGTCCGGGTCCTCTGCAGGAGACTCACAGGGCCATGCTGAGGGTCTGCAGGACCATAGATCATTGGCTGTCCCCTGTGCTTCTGCAGGGGACGCTTCTGCACGGTTGGTGTATCACATGGAGACTGGAGATCTGCCACGCGATGAATACCCAGACCCTGGTGCCCCTCGGAGCTGGGCCGGAGTCCCAGCCTGGCCCCGGATCAGAAGAGCTCCGTGGGACTGTCACGTGCAGGGGACACAGACGTCACCTCAGTTGCCCTGTTTCCACTCCAGCTCCCCATCCGCCCCCGCCTGCAGCTGTTAGTTCCTCCACCCCAGGCCACTCTTGTTGCCACTATTTGTTTCCCCATGGATCTCTGTGATCCTGCACTTAGTAACAAAGTAACATTGAAAAAACAGGTCCCCTGGCATCACTGAGAAGAAGACGACTTCCGCGGAAAGTGCCAAAATGTTTTAGAAATAAACGGCAGACAACAGAGTCGTTGCATATTTCACTAGGCAGGATAGTAATTTATGTAATGTATTTTTAACTGTGAGAAGTGATGGGGGAAACCACTTAAATATAATGTGAATTGAAGATTTGTCAGTTATGTAGTTCATGCAGTGGCAGATCTAGAAAACGTTATAAAAACTGAAGGATTACCAACAGAGAATGCCTAAAATCAGAACTCTTATTCGAGTTCTAACTCCCCCTATCTCAGGGAATTCTCTGCTTTCTGGGAATATTTTGCTTTCTGTGAAAAGAGCTGGAGTTATACATTGTCTGTCAAATGTTCTTTTTTAATCGGCCTTCCTCATTTTTGTTTTACTTCCTTGGCTCTTTATTGCAGCCTCTATATGGGCCTGATGCTAACTCACGCTCCCTCCACCCGCTATGCCTCGGGATCCCTTACCTGACCCACCAACGCGGGTGTTTACATTGGTTCCTGCCCCCTTTTAGGTGGAGGGGCCCTTTGGAGAACAATGGTGCATTCACTAAGTCTAGATTCCTCTGTAGAAGAGTTATATGGGAAGAGGTAGTCTACTTTTTTCCTGGAATATGTGCTGCAGCTACCCAGGTTACAATAAGGAAAATGCAGCCTCCACAATATATGGCAATTTCGCACTTAGGCACACACCTTTCCCCAGAGTTAAGCACGTCAATAACTCTCTATCTCATGTTCCCTTTTGCCCCTCCACCTCCCACTGCCTCACCCCTCCCCAAGGCCTCCATCCTTTGAGATGTGCTCAAAAGTCTTTTGGGAAGTTCCTGGGTTTTCAATGGAAAGCTTTCTTTATAGACGAAGTGCGCCCTCCAGTGGCAGAAGTAAAAGTTGCAGTCTCTATTTTTAGGAGTTGGGGGATGTTGGTTCCTTCTCCCCGTGAGGCACTCAGAGCTGCTTCTCACTAAGAACAGATGCAAATCCCATGCTTTGTTGCTGCTTTTTCTCAAAACAATTCTACACTCTTTCCCAAAGTTTGCAGCATCCCTGTGACTATGTCTTTTGCCGATTATAACCTTATGATTCATTCTCCTGTATTGGCTGCCAGAAAATCAAACAGGGATCCTCCAACCTTCTGCGCTTCCCTTGTAGAATTGCTGGGCTTCTGACTTCAGAAGTCGTACGATGAGAGTGAAAGCACCACCTTGGCAATTCATCAGGTGGATAACAAACACGTATTTCTGCACTCTTCTCACAGAGGACTAGTTTCACAGTGTGGCTAGGAACTAGAGCTACGTTGCATTTGAGTTTTGTGGTGTTTCAATTTTTACCTAAAAAGTCGTATCATCCATCATGTTGGTCATATGTAATACCTACACTCTTGTTTTTATGCTCCAAACAAACAAAAAAGACCAATTTTGAAAATTTAGGATAGGTGCTGGGATCTAAAGTTCAGATGTTTAAAATCTACTCTTTTAGCATCTTGATTCAATAATTCCACTATAAATAGAGGAATTATTTTGTGTATACATATATATAGCAAAACATCACAATGTACCCCATGAATATATATAATTATTATTTGTCAGTTAAAAATAAATGGTTTAGACCTTCACAATAGGTAAGATGTGAAGCCACCAAAAGCAATAGGAAATCAGTGCTAATCCAGATGTGCAAATTATTCTATCTCCTTCTTTTCCAAGCATTTCAATCAACAGAGGAAATCCAAGTGGCCACTTAGACAGCTTTGATGTCTCTGTCAGAAAAAATGGCATGTATTTAGCACCCACTGTTTATGCCATGTGAAACAAAGATAATTACAAAGGCAAAAAGAAGAATCCTGGTCACCTAGTGCTCATGCAGGAGGCAGCAAGACAAACAGATAAAAATCAATTGAGAACTTCTTTATCAGAAACATAAACACACAAGCACAATTACTACTAGTGATTTGATGCTATATGGCGTATTACTAATCATGAATGCATGCTATTCACTCAGATGAAATACAGGATTCTGTACAACCTTGGCAAAGATGGCAGTTCTTGAACCGTCCTTGACTTCTCTCTCATTCCTTTATTTTTCACAGCGTCAGTGTATCTCAGATTCATTCTCTTGCCACCCTTCCTCTGCCAATGGCTTGGTTGAGGTCGCATGGTCTCTCCGCCTAAGCATCTGTGAAACTTTATGGACTCAAACCTTCTACATTAATTTCACCACAGGTCTTTCCACCAATTCCCCACAGAGCCCCAGAACACACGTCTGAACTGATTTCTACTTTTAAAATGGTCGTCCAGCCCCTGTTGTCCACTTCAACATTTGCCCCAAGTGTTTTCAGGATTTTGATTCTTCAGGTTGTTACTACTGACAAATGAAAGGGGCATCCCATTAGGAAAATAGCCAATGCACACTGTGAATTACCAAGAGGCAGAGAGGACAGATGCAGGCAGTGCCTAGGTCCTTCCATCCTGGAGCCCTCTGAAGAGCCTTCCCTGACCACCTACAGCTGAATTTTCAGCCCTTCCCTCTCTTCACACCAGTACCATTTTATGCATGCATTCTATACACACCACATTGCATTACACTCATTTAGTTATGTGCTTCACACATTGTGAGAATAGAAGCCCTCAAGAGGAGGAACAATATGTAGCCATCTCAGTAGTCTACTGCACCAAGCAGTGAAGCTAGGAAAACCAAAATCACAACTTCTAGAATCAACTAAGTTAGACTTTAAGTTAACACGACAGCTATCCCTCAAAAGTAATAATGGAGCTTCACAGTTTCCTGTTTTGAAATCGAAGACTTGCAAAACCTACTTCCGTGCAGCATTAGAGAATTAGGTTATCAAGTAAAAGGGAGTAAGACTTCATGAATTTGTAAGCAGTCATCCACTGATGCCGGGGCAGGGCCAGCTTCTGGGGTAGGGTTGACTTGGGCAGTCACACAGGACCTGGCACTTACAAGGGCTCTGCACTTTGTTTAGTGCTTTGCTGCCACCATCTTGAAATTCTCAGTAATTTTTCAACAAGGGGCCCTATGTTTGCATTTTGCCCTAAGCCCCATGAATGATGTAGCTAGCCCTAAAGGTGAGGAACTCTCAGAAGCCACTTCTGCCTCCCTCAACAGGTAACTTCTCTGGAAGTCTCCTGCCCAGAGCAGAGAGAGAACAAAACCAGCCTGCGTGGTTGGTTGGGTCTGGGGAAAGCAAGAGAGTGCAGCCTGACCCAAAGCCACTTGAGGCACTCAGGGCCCATCAGCCCCATTCTGCTCTACGTGGTCAATGTGAAATGAACCAAGTGATCCTGCAGCAGCTCCTTTTGCTCTTCTGCTCTGATATCCACCATTGTTTTATTAACCACATTTCACACAGGAGCCTTGGCACCATCAAGGTGACACCACAACAGCCCCCAAACCCTCTGAGCCCCCCACAGCATCGACACACACTAAGATCCTACAAGGCCCACACTGGCCTCCTACACCCTCAATTCTGCCATCAGTTTCAAGAGTTCCCATATTTAATTTTTAACAGAATCTCCACCCTATTAACAACAGCAAATCATTCTTCAGGACATCAGTAGAATCTAGTCAATGCTTTGCTGTTCGTGTTTTTCTTCTCTCTAGTTTACGTTAAAAACAAGTAACGTTTTTCTTATTTATCTTAATGAACAACTTTATAATTCTTGACTTTTTAGGGATTACAGCCCCCTAAATTGGAAAAACAAAAAAAAAAACCCACAAACTTCACCTTCTTATGTCTAATATTTGTTTTTCAAATAGAATTGGGTTGGAACTAATGTTCTAAGAATTATCTATGACATATGAAAAAATTAGAAACACCACAGGGTATCAGAGAACTGGGAATGGAAACTACCTAAGAAAACAATTAACTACCTAAGAAAACAATGGAAACTACCTAAGAAAACAATTAAGGTTGGAGGGAGGTACCGTAATAACACAGAGCTCTCATCTGCAGCTGGTGTTCAGGCACAGAGCGGGCAACATATTTCAACCCGTCGTGAGGCGATGCTAAGTTTTATGTGTTGCACTCAAGAGAGGTCCTGTCTCTCATCAGAGCATTAAATGCATTCAGAAATAAGCAATGGATTGGAGAAGCTTGGAAGAGCCATCGGGATTCCTAGTATAAGGCCAAGGACTGAACGCTTTGGCCAACCCTGCCATGACTGAAGGCTGAGAAGTTGTCTGTGGTCAGCATGGCCGACAGAGACCAAGTTCTCTTCCTGTGTCGTGCTCTGTGTGGCACTCTGAGTGAGTCCTTTAACAGGTCTAGAATCAAAGCCCTCCTTTGTAAAAGCAGGGAGTGGACAAGCAAACCAGCACTGAGAACGCCTCTGAACACTTGGCTTTGTGCCTGCTGTTCATGGAACCTTGGGCAAGTTATGCAGCCTCTTTAAACCTCCCTTTACTAATCTGGAAACTGGGAAGACAAAAGCATAGCACTCACCTCATAGCATTCTTGTAAGGATTCAATCAGATCACTGCTTGAAGTGCTTAGTCCAGCATCTGGCACTTAAAACGCTTCAGCAAAATGAGATACCATTATCTACCTATTAGAATGGTCAATATCCAAAAAACAAACAGCATTAAATGCTGGTGAGGATGTGGAACAACAGGCATTCTCATTTATTACTGGTGGGAATGCAAAATTGTGCAGCTACTTTGGAAGGCCATTTGGAGGTTTCCTATAAACCTAAACATATTCTTATCATATGATCCAGCAATTATGCTCTTTGTATTTCCCCAAAGAAGTTAAAAATTTGTGTCCCCACAAAAATCTGCATATGGATGTCTATTGCAGCTTTACTTATAATTGCCAAAAACTTAGAAACAGCCAAGATATCCTTCACTAGGCAAATAGAACTGTGGTACATCCAAACGATGGAATATTATTCAGTGCTAAAAAGACATGAGCTATCAGGCCATGACAAGGAATGGAGGAACCTTCGATGCAAACTGCCAAGTGAAATTACCCAATCTGAATGGACTACATACTGTACGATTCCAACTATAGAAAATTTTGAAAGGCACAAAGCTATGAAAATGGTAAAAGATCTGTGGTTTTCAGGGGTTGGGTGAGATAAAGAGATGGAACACAGAGGATTTTTAGGGCAGTGAAACAATTCCATTTGTACTATAATGGTGGATACATTTGTCTAAACCCAACACCGAGACTGTACAGCACCAAGAGTAAACCCTAAGTAAACTATGGACCTTGGGTGGTTATGATGTGTTATGAAGGCTCATAAATATTAACAAGTGCACCATTGTGGTGGAGGATGATGGTAACACAGGAGGCTGTGCCTGTGTGTGGACAGGGAGCACATGAGAAATTTCTATACTTTCTACTCAGTATTGCTGTGAACCTAAAACTACTGTAAAAAATGTCAATTTTAAAAATCGAGTCATGATTATTGTTATCTAAAACCCCTTCTACCTTTGGATTCCAACGTGACATGTAGCCAATATATATTTGTTGAATGAAGTTACCATTTGCCAAGCATTTGTATTATCCTGGCCTCTGGTGGTGAATTTAAAGAGATGTCATAATTCTTCCTACTGCATTTAGCATTTCTACAGCACTTCTCCCTGATCTTGGTTTTTCTGTGAGCTGTTACAATCACTGAGCCTTTCCCACCCCCGCCCCCCACAATTGTTTTGTGTGCAGCTGATTACTATTATTATCCTTAATTTTCAAAGGAGGAAACAGGCACAATAAGTCCTCATCTAGGAGGTGTTATTTGGGCATAAATAACACCTCAGGTGAAACAGGTGAGGCACAATTTGCATCTTGGCATTAAATTAGAAATAGACCCCAGGAATATTTTATTCCTAAGATAACAACCAGCAAGTGGAAAACCCAGAGTGATTCACGAAGGATGCTTGGCTTCTGTACCAGCTTGGTACTAAATTGAGAGTTCGAGTCACCTGCTTATATGTTGGACTGCTCTGGACCTGCGGGAGCCCTGAGTCTGTTTTGCTGGTGTGAAATGAGTGGTGAGCCTGACCAGTAGACTCCGTATTCCTACTACCCACTCTGCACTGTCACAGTCATATGACCTTGGCAAGTCCTTGAAAGCTGTTAAGCATCAGTTTTGTTTCGTTTTTCTATTTGTAGCAATAACGCTCTCACTGATCTGCACACCTCACCTACATCTGTTGAAATGAGACAGTGCGTCTGAAAGTGGGTTGGTGACCACGGGGCACTAGCAGACATTTTTACACTCCACTTCACTTCCATCCCCCCATCTTCTAGATTTCTGTTAACAGCAGAGGATCCCAAGAGAAGCTCAGAAGAAAAAAAAAGGGAAATGTTACATATACAGAAAAAAATAGACAAGTCCTAAGATGGTAAATGGATGAGGGTTTTTTTCTTTACAGAGACTGTTGTGCGTGAAGTTCATCAATGGATAATCCTTCAGCCTTAGAGTTAGGTCCACGTAAAGTAGGGATGGCTATAGGCAGCCATGGTATTGCCAGAGATATATTTAGACCTATATACCTTTGTGGTCACACGTCATAGAGCAGGGAAATTAAAAATGCAAGTCCACCCAATGACTGGAAACATTGAATCCTTGCTCAAGATACATATATACTATTTAACTTATGTATTTATTAAACTAATAATTAACATAATTATTATCTAGGTTCCATGGCTGACCCAGGTCCCATTTACACGAATGGGATGAGTTATTGACTTAGCAGACCCATCGTAATCAATAGAATCAATGGTGCCATCACCAGGAATAGGATATGTTAATATTGTATGTATATTACTGTATATTAATATAATACTGATACAATGTGTTGGGAAGGGCACATGGCCTCTAGTGGTATTCTTTCCCAAAATATATGGCTCCAATCTATCAAAACATCAGACAAATCTAAACGAGACACACTAGACAAGGTCCTTGACCAATACTCTTCAAATGTTTCAAGGTCATGAGAGACAAGGAAAAACTGAGACATTGTCACAGATGAGAGGAGAATAAGGAGCCATTGCAACTAAATGCATGGTGGGATCCTGGACCCAATTCTGGAATAGAGAAAGGATATTGGAGGAAAGACTCGTGGATTCCTAATGAGGTGTGTAGTTTAATTCTTGGTATTGTACCAAGGGTAACTTAGTTTTGAAAGTTGAACCATGGTTTCCTGGGATGTTAACCTTGGGGAAAATAAGTCAGGGTCTGTGTGTGGGAGCACTCCATTCTTTTTGCGACTCTTCTATACGTCTAAATTTTTTCAAAATTAAAAGTTTAAAAAATAAGCACGATGTTTGACCTGATCTTCTAGTCCCCATGCACAATTCCAGGGAGAAATTAGAGCTGCAATTGGATCTGGTGATGGGAGGGGGATGATATCTAAGTTGCCTAAATTGATGCAAAGGCTCAAAATTAACATGGTTGTTATTCCTGCAAAAAGTCTCTCTATGACTGATTTATACCAGACTGTGAACAAATAACTGAGAATTAGTTCAATAAGCCCCTGCCAGCAACCCTCTTCTCCCTAACCCACCACTCCTCCTCCAACCTCCCACCTGCCTGAGAAAGGGGAGCTCCTCCCTGAAATCATAGCATGTTCCAATTTTTGTGTAAACCACGGCAAAGGCACTGACTCTTTTCTTTTTGCATTGTTCCCATGAAGTGTACCATTAGGGGCTCAGAATAATAAAGACTGCTGTCATAATTAAGCTCCGGGATGTATTTCAAAGACTCATAGACATTAGAGATGAGAAAGACCCGGCAGGTCATCCAAGCCTGTCTGCCTGCCAGTGCAGGATGGCTGTGTGCAATTTGGAAGATCTGTTAGCAGGCTATAAAAATTCTAAACTATTACAAAAATTACCACATTGTATACATTATAATACAAAGTTTACCTTATTCCTGGGCAATTCTTGAGAGAGTGTGTGTGGTGGGGGAGAAAGTAAGTCACCAAATAGCTTTCTAAAAACAATTACTGTCCTATTTAGAATATATTTTCCAAGGTGAAAGTGTGGTTATTTTCTGCTCAGTGTGACAGCCTGCGCTTATTGTTATGCAAGAGTTGTCTCCCTGCATCTGATAATTTAAAATTTAGCACTGACCCCAGCTGTCCCGCAAATGATATTATAAATGTGCTTGCAATAGTTCCAACTTCTTCTGGCTTTTATTTAAGTGCTGGACTTGAGCTCAGTTGCATAGGATTCTGCCTCTGGCTCAGACATGCTAGCCCCAGTATCTTCGTTCTTTTAAGAATAAAGGCTGGAAGGAAACACTTCAAAGGCCTTCAAAGAATGCTACTCAAGGCACTGCACCTTATTAAGCTGAGTGAGGCCTTTTTCGATGAGAATTGTGAAATGACTGTGATGTATGTGTTGATTTACAATCCCAGTAGAAATGAACAAAACAACTATAACAATACCAAAAGTAGGATGTAATTTCAAGGGGAAGGATTTAGAGGAATATTGAGGAGACTTACTTAAATGAAAGAGTTAATTTATAGTCCAGAAATACATCCCTGGAATATATTCGAATTCTGAACACAATGGCATAGTGGAATTAAAGAATGTAGGTGGATAGAATCCAGTGAAATACATGACTACTGTATCCATCAGAATCGATATCTGTCTGTCAATCTGTCATGCCAGGCATGGGGATATGAGAGCATGGCAATATGAAACATGTCAACATTTCCCATTGTCTCCTTAAATTTTCTCTACTTGACATACACAATTCACCTTTACATAATACATATGAAACTGGAAGTCTTGTCCTATGAAAAGATTGTCCTATGAAAAGAAGGAACATTGTCACAAGAAGAATGCCTAGCTCTTCTTTGCAATTGGTTGGTGGTTGGGTGCCCCATGTTTGCAATATGTCATGGTGAAGACCCCCATTAAGAAGCATATCCCAAGACCCAGAAGTTCTGCATTTGACATCCTTCATCCACACTTCTTTTTCTTTTTTTATTTTTTTTTAGACAGAATCTAGCTCTACTGCCCAAGCTGGAGTGCAGTGGTGTGATTTCAGCTCACTGCAACCTCCGCTTCCCAGGTTTGAGCAATTCTCGTGCCTCAGCGTCCTACGTGGCTGGGACTACAGGCATGCACCACCATGCCCAGCTAATTTTTGTATTTTTAGTAGAGACTGGGTTTCACCATGTTGGCCAGCCTTGTCTTGAACTCCGAATCTCAGGAGATCTGCCCCCCTCGGCCTCCCAAAGTGCTGGGCTTACAGGCATGAGCCACCATGCCCGGCCCACCACTCTTCTTCTTTTAAGATGACTGCATGTTAACATATCGGTCATGTATGCAGGGTGGATCCTGTTTACCTTCATGTATCAAAATTTCATTTGTTAGTTGGTTAAAATGTAGAATACATAACAAATGCTGGCAAGGATTGTGGAGAAAAGGGAACCCTTGTCCACTGTCAGCGGGAATGCAAATTAGTGCAATGACTAGGGAAAACAGTTTGGAGATTCAGCCACCATATGATCCAGCAATCCCACTGCTGGGTATATACCCAAATGAAAGGAAATCAGTGTATTGAAGAGACATCCGTACTCCTATGTTTGTTGCAGCACTGTTCACAGTAACTAAGATTTAGAAGCAACCTAAGTGTCCATCAACAGATGAACAGATAAAGAAAAGGGGATACACATACACAATGGAGTACTATTCAGCCATAAAAAAGAATAAGATCCAGTCATTTCCAATGACATGGATGGAACTGGATCATTATGTTACATGAAATAAGCCAGGCACAGAAAGACAAACATCACGTGTTCTCACTTATTTGTGGGATTTAAATATCAAATCAGTTGAACTTATGGACATAGAGTAGAAGGATGATTACCAGAGGCTGGGAAGAGTAGCGGAAGGGTAGTGGGAAGGTGGAGGTGGGGATGGTTAATGGGTATGAAAAAAATAGTTATAAAGAATGAATAAGACCTACTATATGATAGCATAATAGGGTGACTATAATCAATAATAAGTGTATATTTTTCAATAACTTAAACAGTGTAACTGGATTGTTTGTAACTCACAGGATAAAATGCTTGAGGGGATGGATATGCCATTCTCCATGATGTGCTCTTTTCACATTGCACGCCAGTATCAGAACATCTCATGTACCCCAAACATATATATACCTACTATGTACCCACAAAAATAAAAAATAAAAAATAAAATCCAGAGCCAAAAAAAGCACTTGGAATTCAGTTCTTCAAAGTCCCAGTGTTGTAAATAAAGCTTACTTCCCATGTTATCCCACAAAATTCATGATTAGAGCTAGGATCATGGCCTTGACCATATCTATACACAGAACCCTTAAAACCCAAGTGCTGAAAGCCCCATGAGTTCACACAGCCATCAATGCCTGATGCCAGCAATTCAACCCTTCACTTGAGTGTTAAGTTTCCACTCCATAGAGAAATCATAGTCATTTACATAAAGTGGTTGTCAAAACTTGATAGTTTATTAAGTCTGAGTATTTTAGTTCTGAAAATAATAGGTAAAGATTTAGACACATGAAAACAGCAAAAGCAATAAGACATCTCTGGGACCATAACAAGGAATGGCGGGCCAACGAGAAATCACATAGACTGCAGAAGACAAAAACTCTTAGACAGAACTGGGTGAACACCAACATCTCAACAAACAGCTTTCTCCACTCCCTTAATGGTATACAAGCAATATGAACACACTTCCCCTTACCCTTCAACTCTCACTCTTACCAGTAATATGAACAGTAAACTACTGTGGGAAAACTGCTCCTAAATTTTCCTTTTCTGTTTTGGTTTGGATCTTTGGTTTCCAAATATGGGGAAACCTTCAATCCAGTTTAATTGGGGGAGGAGAGTGGTCAAGCAAAATACGTGATGCAAGAAGGGAAAGTTTCACAAAAAGCCAAGAATAGGAATCATAAAGCCCCAGGCTGCCTGGATCCTGGCACTGGAGGCAGGGAAGCTCCAACCTAGACCTCTCAAGGACCCTCTGCTATCCAACGGACTCCTCTACACTCTCTGTGTGGGCGGCTTTCTGACCTGCTGGCAAAAGCTCCTATACTTTTTCATGGTCTTTGTCCCCTCAGCCTCATGCCCATACATAGCTCATCACTGTCTCTACTCTTTCCATGATGACTCTTGGTGCATCCTTCAGGCTTCTGTCTACTTCTAACACCTTCTGATATGTCCCCAGTATAAATTGCTGTTAGGGTAGAGATGGGGACAAAATGAGAAAGAAAGGTGGGAGAGGGAGAAGAACCTGACTGCCCAACCCACCTTTCTTTAGCCATTGGCTATAGGTCATAACTTGTAAGTCGTTGGATAGGTTATGGATTGGCTGTCCTCCAGTCAGGTGTCCCACCCTGATGCAGTTAGCATACGGATCCTGTGGCATAAACTAGGGACCTATCCCCTAGAAACTATACCAAGAGCCAGGTCCGTGACATTACTGTCCCCTAAGCCTTCTGCCCACGTATAGCCCATCACTGTCAAAATACATGATGCAAAAAGGTGCTGATAAGCACCTTTCCTTATGAAGTGTATTTCAGTGGAGTGCTCTAAGTCAATAAAAAATGCTTAATCCGGTAACGTTCAGTGTAGATAAAGGGATCAGTGCTACCTGATTGGGAATGCCAGCTACTCCATAACCTCAGCCTTCCACTTAAACTTCTCATGCTGAGAACTGAAGGAATAACTTTCTCATCAGGATGCATTAAAAGAGAAAGATGGAACCCACAATATTTGCTAACTTCTGCTCTTTTCCAACCATTCAAATGAACTTTTATTTTTCTAAATAACCATAAACGGATGACAGAATATTTGCTCAATATACATATTCACAGGCTGTTCTTCATACCCCTTATTTGCTGGAAATCAATTCTCAGGCAATTTCAGGTTAAATGTTTAGCCTTACAGTCTTTTTAGATGTTACGCCTTCATTTTTCATTCTCCAGTTTCTTCTAAGGCATCAATACGAGTGGCCTTGCCCTGGGCAAAAACTTCACAGCAGCCCGACCCACTCACTCCATGCAGTCATTCATCCAGTTGACATCTACTGAGCTCCTACTGTGGTGCAGCCTAGTGTGGAGACTTGGTCAGAGAAGGTTCAGCTAGAAAAGTGAGGAGGAAAGCCCAGGGCCCCAGAAATCTTGGGCAAACCGTCAGAGACACTTCCCTCACCTTGGCCATCACTTGGAAGCGTTAACTGCCATGGAAACCTTGAGCAACAGGTTATCTCCTACCAGAATCAGAAGAGATGTTGACACCATGAACAGTTTTCCTAATGACTTTTTTTGCAAAGATATCATGTGGCAACCTGGGACTTGAGCTGGCTACCTTGTTCTTCAAAGTCTCTATTTCACTATTTCAATTACACAGGCAGAAAAAAGTAATTAATAGTTTTCCTAAGATTAAGACACATATCAGTCCTGGGTAGAGACAGTGTCTCCAGGCCCACTTTCCCTTACGTGCTAGCAATTCTATCAGTTTGCTCCGACAGGGGTTAACTCTGTTACACATGATCTCCTGAGACACAGTTCACATCCTTTGACTACTCATTGGGTGGGGATTTGTTTTCTCTTCCCTGGTTAGTAACTACAGAGAGCCATGTCTCCAAACCAAGCCACATTTCGAAACATTTTTATTGGTCTACACTTAAAGCCACAAGTCACTATTTATTTATTTATTTGTTTATTTATTTATTTATTTATTTATTTATTTATGAGATGGAGTCTCTGTTGCCCAGGCTGGAGCGCAGTGGCACGATCTCGGCTCACTGCAACCTTCACCTCCCAGGTTTAGATGACTCTCCTGCCTCAGCCTCCTGAGCAGCTGGGATTATAGGCGCCTGCAACCACACCTGGCAAATTCTTGTATTTTTAGTAGAGACGGGGTTTCGCCATGTTGGCCAGGCAGGCCTTGAACTCTTGACCTCAGGTGATCCCAAAGTGCTGGGATTACAGGCGTGAGCCACCATGCCCGGCCTAAGCCACAAGTCATTTTTATCCAGTGTAGGTATTAGCCAAATCTTTGTGGAAGTTGCCTGTTTGTTTTTCTCAAATATTCTGGGAAATTCCCGTCTGGTGCAGGGTAACGAAGGCGAGGTTAACAGCTGCTTTTCTAACACTCAGCATTCAGCCGCACCTCCAAATCTTGTCACAGGCTGCTTAGGCAGGGGCAAAATGGTTTCTTTTCAAGAAACAGGCTTCCAAGATCAGTGATGCACGAAGTACTTCGATGTGAAAGGAGTGAGAGAAAGGAGAAGACAGCAAAGGAAAAGGAAGCTTCGAGATAGCACAGAAACCCAGACTGGAGGGCCGTGAAGTTGAGAACAGTTTTGAAGTTGTTCGCAAATGCTGCATCTACCCCTTGACAGGTCATTTCATTCCACTTAGCACTTTTTATTCACTGTGGTTTATAAGCTCTTAAGCAAATGTAGAAGGAAGGAAAAGCTAACATATCTGGCAGGATAGTATATCAGACTGACAATCCAACTGAATTTCCCCTGCATTGTGAGCAAGACACTTCTAAAAAGAAATGATACAGAAAGGAAAGCGGAGGAGGGTTCCAGAGATCATGGCTTCACATCGAATTTCAGAGAAGACCTGAGTTGATTTCTGTTTAGCTCAGTGGTACACCAGTTGGAACAGGGTGCCTGGCGCTGCAGCACTGTAACATGATCTGTGCTATAAATAGCTACCAAATAGCCATGTGGCGGCTGGCAGCATGCTACGTGTTGTGATGAGAGCGACCCGTTACAAAGGGAAGCCACAAACTACAAGGGCAAGTAAAGCTGAGGTGCAGGGGAGCAGTTTTTCATTATCTTGCTGTGTTTTCCTTTTTATATGTATTAAAGTGTATTCCTCATTTTAAAAGGGCACTAATTCAATTAGGAATTTTTTTTTTTTTTTTTTTTTTGATTGGCCAACCAACCACATTTGGAAACGCATCCAAGTCATTTGTGGGATGATTTATCTTCTTTGGTGGTCTGTTTTCTCCAAAAGGGACATGATATTACTCTTGCCACCCCCTCCCTCAAGTTTTCCCAGGTCTGATCACACTCCTGGGCAATCTTTGACATGCAGAAGCAGTGAGATGTAAGAAGTCCCTAAGATGAGTGTGGGAATGAGGAAAAAATAATTAGTACTGAAGAAACGCTATCCAGTGACTTCTGAATAGTAAGGTCAGAAATCTTGGGTCAGAAACCCTAAAAACATGGTACGGTGATTCAAAACTAGAATAATAACAATAATTGATAACATTTATTGAGCACTTACTTTGTGTCAGATACTTTTGCAAACATGTTGCATGAACATTTTCACTGTCCCTGCTTCATGGATGAGGAGACTGAGGCACAGGAAGTTTACACAATTGCTCAATGCCACACTGCCAATGGTGGAAGTCGGATCCCAGCCCTGGCTCTCTCTCTCTCTCCAGGGACCTCTCTCTAAACCATAATATCCCCCATTGCAGCTCTAATGAACACTGATTAGGAACTTTGCTAAAAATAATAATAATAATAAACCAGCTGCACACTGCACCTTGCACTGGGGCTTTGCCCAGTTATTTTGCTTGGAGGAAAATGAAGAGGCTCAGTGACTTGCCTGAGGCCATCTGGGTAGGCTTCAGATGCAGAAGTTTTCTCCCTACCACACACCTGGATGCCCTCATGAATGTTGTGAGTCGTTGCACCATGACATACTCCATGGTCCCATTTAATGTTTCAAACCCAAGCACTAAATCACAGTGAGTGGCCAGTGGAGAAGTTAAAAGTGGCTGACTTTATGCAATTCAGTTGTTCATTCATGCAACTAACCCAACATGTAGCCTCAAGCAATTGTTCCGTTTTCATTCAAAAGTGTTCGAAACATCTTCTCTCTGCTATTAGGAAGAAACCAGTTGGTATCATGGAGAGAACATGGAGACTCAAACACCTGGAAATCCACCTCCAGTGCTTTTTGGCTGTGTGACCTTGGGCGAGTTACCTATTCTTTTAGTTTCAGTTCTCTCAACTCTCCAATGGGACCAACACCACTAGACAAAGTAAGAAAAGCTACTGGCATGTAGAAGTGCCCGAACATCACAATTACTGCCACCGTGAACCTTCTCTTGACTTTCAGTCAGTGGCGGTTTAGAGAGCACATTTTATTTTTCTTACAGGATTTCAATTGTCCACAATTATTTAACTCACAGTAACTTCAGATAGGTAATCAGTATTATTCCTCTGTGTTTAAATACGGTCACCTGGAAAACAGCAAAGTGACTCCAAAACTCAATGGGCTTCCTAAGGCCAAAGACTCAAACACTGACCGTGTCAGTGGGTGTCTGAGCTATGCTGGCTTGGCTGTGATTCAAAGAGTCTCGATAATACTGGAAATATTTAAAGGCACAAAAAATGTTAAAACGATACCATTAAGTAAAAAACTAAGTTTAGGAAACTTTGCTCTGTATTACCCGCTTCTTGTTACCTATTAGAACTATTAACACCACTTGAGTCTGAGGGTAGAATTATAGGTAAAAGCTGTTTCTTCCTTTCTGTTCCTTTGTCCTCTTTGAATTGTCTAATGAATATGTATTACTTTTACAAAGAAAAACAGCTTGGAAAATTAAAATATTTCTTTAACATCTTCTTTTTCTGTCCTGTCGTGTCTTCCAAGAGGCCATAACAGACCTCAGATACCATGTGTTTTTCTAAAAGCTTGATAGGTACTGAAATTTTTGCCTTTGAGGCTCATGATTTCATGATTAAAACAACATAAAATAATATGTTATAAAGCAACAATGTTATGAAAGCAATTTGGAATATGTTTGTATTAGTCCCTCCTCACACTCCTATAAAGAAATACCTAAGACTAGGACATTGATAAAGAACAGAGGATTCGCTGGCTCACAGTTCCTCATGCCGTACAGGAAGCATGGCTAAGGAAGCCTCAGGAAACTTTCAATCATGGCAGAAGGTGAAGGGGAAGTAGACACAACTGTTTTTTTTTTTTTTGAGACGGAGTGAGGCTCTGTCATCAGGCTGAAGTGCAGTGGTGTGATCTCAGCTCACTGCAACCTCCACCTCCCGGGTTCAAGTGATTCCCCTGCCTCAGCCTCCTGAATAGCTGAAACTACAAATGCACGCTACTACCACGCCCAGCTAATTTTTTTTAATTTTTTTTTTAAATTTTAGTAGAGATAGGGTTTAACTATGTTGGCCAGGATGGTCTCGCTCTCCTGACCTCGTGATCCATCCACCTAGGGCTCCCAAAGTGCTGGGATTACTGGCATGAGCCACCACGCCTGGCCAGCAGGTACATCTTACATGGCCAGAGAAGAAGAGAGAGAAGGGGAAGGTGCTTCACACTTTTAAACAACCAAATCTTGGGAAAACTCACTATCATGAGAACAGCAAAGAGGAAGTCCACTCCCGTGGTCCAAACACCTCCCACCAGACTCCTCCTCCAACACTGGGGATTAGGAATCGACATGAGATTTGGGCAGGGACACAAATCCAAACCATGTCAAAATGCTGCTCTCCACAAACAACCACTGAGGACAGGTGAAAGTATTAAATATTATCAACTAGTGAAGATGGTGAAGATCAGTCAAAAACCACAGTATCTGTCAGCATAAGACACAGTCACTTACTGTGATGTAGTCAACTGAGCCAGGTGTAGAGAGTGGTAAAAACAAATCTTCTCCCACGTCACCTCTTAAGAATCAAATCTCCTGCTTTTATTAAGAAAAAATTCAGTACAAGAATTGTTCAGAATCCAAATGGAGTCCATTTGTAAAACCCTCTTTCTGAATCTTTTATTTCATCACCCCTCTTTCATAAGCTGCACTTTCCTTTTATCTTAAAGGATTTTTCTTGCTCAAGAATGGACAACTTCAATGATGTGGAACAAGTTCGATGTTCTACTGCAATAATCTGATACGCCTTTTGATTGGCCTTAGACAGAAAGCTGAGTATTCCCATTAAACCGGTGGATGGCTTTTGGGCAGTCGCTGGGATTTTTCTAGGTAGGAGCAAAACTAAACTAATGTTGAGAATGTGCTATTGCGTGACATTTCTTTACTTTCTGAGGCCTCATTTGAATGGGTTTACATATCTCGTTTAAAAGTTAACCTAAGCATATCTCCTTCAGTGCTATTTTCTCTCAGTGAATGGAACTGTTTAAGAAGGAGAAAACTGGCTGGGTGCAGTGGCTCACGCCTGTAATCCCAGCACTTTGGGAGGCCGAGACGGGTGGATCACGAGGTCAGGAGATCGAGACCATCCTGGCTAACACGGTGAAACCCCGTCTCTACTAAGAAATACAAAAAAGTAGCCGGGCGAGGTGGCGGGCGCCTGTAGTCCCAGCTACTCGGGAGGCTGAGGCAGGAGAATGGCGTAAACCCGGGAGGCGGAGCTTGCAGTGAGCTGAGATCCGGCCACTGCACTCTAGCCTGGGCGACAGAGCAAGACTCCGTCTCAAAAAAAAAAAAAAAAAAAAAGAAGGAGAAAACTGGCTGGGTGCAGTGGCTCACGCCTGTAATCCCAGCACTTTGGGAGGCCAAGGTATGTAGATCACGAGGTCAGGAGTTTGAGACCAGGCTGGCCAACATAGTGAAACCCTGTCTCTACTAAAAATACAAAAAATTAGCTGGCTTGGTGGCAGGCACCTGTAATCCCAGCTACTTGGGAGGCTGAGGCAGGAGAATCGCTTGAACCCAGGAGGTAGAGGTTGCAGTCAGCCAAGATCGTGCCACGGCACTCCAGCCTGGTCGACAGAGCAAGACTCTGTCTCAAAAAAAAAAAAAAAAAAAAAAAAAAAAAGGAAGAACTCTGTAATCTAGTGTTGAAAACATGCTATTGAAATACACTTCACATTTTTTCTAAGATATTAAAAACCACATGCCATCAGAAATCAATAAGAAATTAAATTTCCTTCTCAAATACTTATCTAGAGAATCAAGTCAGGGGAACATTTAACTTCACTCGCAAGATGGAACCTTCCAGATATACACTAACATCCTGACAGACTGAGATGCTGTCATTTTCTATTACTGCTCACGGTGCTAAAAGACCTACCTTTCAACTGTGTTGACTCTCGGGGATCTTATTATTGCGCTTTGAGGATGAGCAGTGAATACTATTGCACTTGGCTTGTAAAAGACGACCCCAACACCTGATGCTGGAACTAGTACATAATAAATGAACAACAGGGATTTTGTTTGGTTGGTTAGTTTTGCTCCTTCTTCTTCTTCTTCTTCTTTTTTGTTTTTTGTTTTTTTTTTTTTCATCAAATTGAACGTACTGAGTGCTTTCTACATTCTGGGTGTTTACTTTGAGGAGAGGCAGACACCACCGTCCCTCCACACATACACTGGCAGGCTCCGCACTCCACTGTTTTCATGGTCCTCTTCACATCATCAACTTCTTTGTACAAAATAATTTTCAAAGTACACACACTTGCCCTTGTTTTCCCGGGTCTTCAGAATGCTTTCTTTTGATCCCACATTCTCTTCTACCCATTTCCACGGCTCTGCTCTGCTTCAAGGACAGTCAGCTTTTAGAAGTTGCACAACAGCCTTTTCCACTCTCTTACCTCCCGTTAACTCTTTAAATCAATCACATCTGGCTTCCATTCCCACCCCATACCAAAACTTCTGCAGTCACCATCACCAACCACCTCCACGCTTCCATCTCCAAAGGTCACCTTTTTCCCTTGTCCTACCCATCCCCTCAGCCCCACTGGGAAAGATAAAAACTCAGTCACTTCTCGAAACATCCTCCTTCTGGGTTTCCTTGATATCACATTTCCCATTAATTCTTCATTGTCTATTTCTGGCCTCTCCGCAGGCTCCGTCTTCCACTTATCCTCCCCTGTTTTGTTCTCCAGTGCACAGAGGATCAACCTCTCTAGCTCTCCTCCTCAGGGGTCTCATCTTTGCCATGGCTTTACATGTTGTGACTCCCCAGTGTGCACCTCTAGGCCCACATTGCTTCTCTGAGCTAACTGCCTAATCTAACTGTTTTTAAAATTTTATTGACATATAATAGTTGCACATATTTTTGGCGTATACGTGATGTTTTGATGCCTGTATACAATGTGCAATTATCATATCAGGGCAATAGGGGCATCCATCTCCTCAAACATTTACCTTAAGTGTTTTTTGTTTTGTTTTGTGTTTTTATTTTGAGACGGAGTCTGCTTCTGTCGCCCAGGCTGGAGGGTAGTGGAGCAATCTCGGTTCACTGCAAGCCTCCCGGGTTCAGGCCATTCTCCTGCCTCAGCCTCCCGAGTAGCTGGGCCTACAGGCGCCTGTCACCACACCCAGCTAATTTTTTGTATTTTGAGTAGAGACGGGGTTTCACTGTCTTAGCCAGGATGGTCTCGATCTCCTGACCTCGTGATCCGCCCGCCTCGGCCTCTATTTTTAAATAGGATGGTCAGGGGATGTTTTCCTGAGAAGGTAACTTTTGAACAAAGACCTAAAGGAGATAAGAGACTGAGTAGGGACCACTGTATTAAGCCACTCTTGCCCTGCTATAAAGAAATACCTGATACTGTGTAATTTATAAAGAAAAGAGATTTAATTAGCTCACGGTTCTGTAAGCTGCAAAGGAAGCATGGCACTGGCATCTGCTCAGCTTCTAGGGAAGACTCAGGGAACTTTTACTAATGGCAGAAGGCAAAGAGGGAGCAGGCATGTTACATGACTGAGCGGGAGCAAGAGAAAGTGGGGGAGGAAGTGTCATACACTTAATCAATGACAACTCGTGAGAACTCAGTATGGCAAGGATAGCACCAAGCTATCCACCCTCACGACCCAAACACCTCCCACAAAGCCCCACCTCCAACATTGGGGATTATAATTCAACAAGAGATGTGGGGACAAATACTCAAACTGTATCAATCACTGTGTGCAATTAGGCAGGTCATAGTTGCCTAATTTTAAAGATTTCGATTATGACAACATAATACGGACTATACATTATGTTCAAGAACATTGAGTCAGGAGTGCACCTTGGCATGTCTGAGGCACAGAGTGAGTGTGGGGAAAAGTAGCAAATGAGGTTGGAGAAGTAAGCAAAGGAGTCAGCTTCTACAGCGTCCTGTGGCCACTGTAGGACTTTGAGAAATCCAACTCTTTACCAGGGTTGAAACGTGGACATGTCACAGGCATCTCAAACAGGACACCATGAACATGAACCATGGATTCCTCTCTCCCTCAAGCCTGTCCTCCTCCTGCCTTCTCTATCCAATCATTTGCTTAAGCTAGAAATCTGAAGTCATTCTTGGTTCTTCCCGGTCCTCAACCTCTACCTAATTCACAGCAAGTCCTTTCAACTTTACCCTCAAAATATACTATAACAACGCAAGGGCTTGAAATGATCAGGCCCTTCCTGCTTCTCCAACTTCACCACAAAGCTCCCGGCTTCAATGGCCAGCCACAAAAGCTGCCTTGCCATTTCTAGAACATGTCAAGTTCTTTTCCATTTTCAGGCCTTTTCATCCACTTGCTCCCTTCTCCCTGAAATCCTTTCGTTTCCACTTTTTACCCAGTTAGCCCCTCTATGTATTTTGTGTGTTGGAATAGTCAAAATTCTTGCCTTAGAAAGAATTTCTCTTACTATCCAACAAGCACGGTTCCATCTCTCATTAGTCTGTTATGTATTTTTCCCTAGAGGATTTATCACAATTGATAAAGTCAAAGTTATTTTTCTCACTTATCTGTTCTCTGTATCCCTTGCTTGAATCTTAGTTCGAAGAATAAAAAGACATTGTCTGTTTTGTTCAGTAATATGTATCTAACATCGAGTGCCATTTGTGACAAGTAGCATGTATGCAATTACTGTTTGCTGAATAAACTAGTGAGCATCTCAGATGAAGAAACTGAGTCAAAGTGAAGTAGAATGATTTGGCAAATGGCAAGTTTAAAATCAAGGATTTGAAATCAGCTCTCCAAACACAGGCTCATCACCTTCCACACAACACCCTAGGAGCCTCCCTTCAGGGGACTCAAATAAGGAGTTGACAGGGAACCAATCAGTATAATCTTCTGCAACGGGATTAAAAGAATAAGCCAACCAAGACACGTGGCTTTAGAAAGAAATCATTTTGCCCAAAAAGGTTTATAACTATTAAATAAATACTTATTGACAGCTATCGATTGCCAGGTGGTGTGCAGAACATGTTCAAAGACACAATCATGACCACTGGCATTTACAAGGAAAACACGACTAGCTCATTGCATATGCACCACCACATATGCTCTGGATCCAAGCAAGAGAAGGCCATGGTAGCACTTATTGTTTGCCCCCATCCTCACTCACCACTGCAACAAGCATGCAATAGCAGAAAGATAAAATATGCCCTCCTTTCCAGCAAAACTTAAGAGTTTGGGAATGCCTGAGACAAATATTTGGATATGCGTATGTGCACATATAATATAATGTAAGCATTTCTTCTATGCATTCATGTATACACTATAGCATATAAACTATTTTTCCATACATACACATACATTATGTGTATATATGTGTGCATGCATGTGTAATCAGATATATAGGCATGTGTGTATATAGTTCTATATGCATACACACAAACATATGTATACAGTTGTATCCAAATCCATATATACATATACATGCATACCACAGACATATATATACATATACATGCCTAGGTATGTGGTTATAGGTAACCACAGACATGTTAATCCAACTTTCTACTTCACATATCTTTCAGATAGTTACATATACCCACAAAATTTTTGGAGAAAAATTTCCCTTGAATTTTCAGGGGATGAAAACAATACATCAATATTTCTTATAATGCCTTTATATATGCTAGACCAAAATATGAGGCAATAAGCATTATTCTTTACACATCACTCTTTTGTAGTCTATGTTGTTTAAATATCTATTCATTTAGGTAGTTTTTAACATCAATACTATGTGCAAGCATTGGTGAATTTTTTAACAGTGGCAGTCTCTCTTTAGAATTAATGGGAAAAAATGCTAAGAGAAGAAAAAATGAATTGTCATATAAAAAGAGAACTATCCTATATTTTCAGTGAATTATGTCACTATAATTCCTAGACATCCAGAAGAATGAGAATATTAAAATCTTTGCTGCATGTGCACTTATTTTATCCCAGTGAGTCCTCTCCTTCCCTAAATTATCTGCAAAATATGCAGAATCTGTGCAGGATACCAATTACCTCAACCATGCTTATTTCATAAACCCAGGGTAAACTATCCTGTCATTTGAGTGAACTGTGAAAACCATCATCATTTGAAGAATCCAAATTGTTCTAATTTAGTTACTTATATAGACAATGTATAGACACAGTATCTATCTATATAGAGATCAATTTAACTGTATAATTTATATATAGATAGATGATAGATAGGATTAAATAGAATTATTAGATATATCATATGATTCCTTACATCTAGAAGTGGATCATTTATAAAGTTCAACTGTCCAATTGCCCCTTCAATTTTTCAGTCATAGCTGAACCCTATGGGCAGGAGGGATGATCTTTCAAAAAGCTGAGTGGGTCTCTTAGGGTGTCTCCATTGTCGTTCCAGACTTGCTGTCTCTGATACATCCCACTCTCACAGGCTAGTCCAGGTTTGTCTCACTGATCTGCAGACAGAGCCCCTAACCCTTGCTCTGGGAAGTTAGTTCAGAAAGTATAATCTATAACTGGATGTTTTCCTTTCTTTCTTTCCTAGCTTCCCTGCTAACCACATTAAATGTCCCTTTGCTAACTTCATGCTTATTATAAATATGAAAAATAGTATATCCCTAACCTCCTTGGTTTTTAACATATCAAAGGTATTGTCATCCTACATTCTGATTGGAATTTCTCCATCTACTACGGAGGAAATGTCTCCATATATTTAACTACTTCATACAATCAATAAAAATTTAGTTTTCTGTTTCATCTATTGCTCATGAGTTTCCATTTCTGGTGAAGTCCCACAAAAATCAAATCTGGTTTTGATTTAGCTCATCTTATATTTTCTTCAATATAACCCCATCACCATTGGTCTTTCTCACAATTCCACCAACCTTCAGACTTACATTCAGCTAATTTTACTGGTATCCAATATTTGCCTAACACCTCTGACATTCTAAGTCTCTTTGTAAGTCCAACGTGGTTACTTTTAAGAAAACAGAAATCAAATTACATGTTGAACGAATAAACCACCATCCGTTGAGTGAAACAGTTAAAGTAGCACTCAGGGAAACAACAATAATAGATTGCTGTTCCCCAAAGAAAACTGATTTTTTAAAATTTGCTTAGCACAAATGTATTGATTTATATCATTCAATTTATCTCTTTCTACCCAAACGTATAATACACATGCACACTTACATACACACAAATATACACAGACATGCACTCATATATATTGATGATAGACAGACAAAATTAATAGATGAAGAATTACCAACAGTGACACTTCCTCCAATATATTCCTTTATAATTCCATTTAATCTTCAAATTTAATAAATATATTTATAGATTAGTAATAAAAATGACCAAAGGAACACTAACAACACACTTGATATTGCTTTTTTAGAAAGTCCTACCATCAACCCTCAAATTGTACACAATCATTAAACTTCTTTGTATAGTCTCTCCAGCCAGTTCCAATGTATATGCAATCATCCACCTGAGTGAATTAAACCAGTTGAACAAATACAATATGGAGAGATGATAGCTTTCACCAAGTCCAAGAGCATAACTCACTGCCCTTTTTATTCTCTCTTTCTAAAAGTGTAACTGAAAAGATACCTATTTGTTAAAGTGAAACTTTATGATGCAAAATCAACACTTTTCAAAAAGATTCTAACACAGTTTAAAGGCTTCTAAAAATTAATAAATACAACCAATAGAGAAATAAACGTAACATGGACGTTTGGCAACACAGTATCTCAAATCAGATATAAGGCTGCTACAATAATGTACTATATATCTCCGCCATTTTAAAGTATATTTCACTCATTGACATAGCAATCACAACTCACGTTCGTTCCTTCAGAGGGTTACCGGTAAATTGATCAAGAAATGTGCTTGAAATTTATTTGATTGATGCATTACAACTATAAAATACTTCCAAAGTGCAAATCTGTGTAAAAGTGTCATACACATCAGCTATTCAGCCAATTGTCATATGAAAAATATATGGTAGCCACATAAGTGTACTATAAAGTGAGGATAACCATCTGAAATTTATAAATATTCAAGCCTTTGCCGAAAGCAGCTTGTATGTGAAACTTAAATGGCATACAGTACACCAGAAAAAGGCTCCATTCCAAAGTACTACAAAAAAGAATTGTATTTACAGATGACAAGAACTAATCAGATACATCCAGCATCGTCTGGAAAACTTAATGGCATGCCATAACTTAACATCACAGTCAACGTGCAGAACAGACCTCATAATTATTTTTTCTAATAACTAAGCCAAAAGCAAAGAAGCAAATGAAGCAATATAAAAACGAAACAGTGAAAGACAAAGGAAAGTACCACAAAAACGTTTATGATAGTATTGAAATGACTTGAGAAACCAGTTAGACCCCTGGAGCTTTATTATTATTATTATTATTATTGGCAAGTCCTGTCATGAAAACGCCCTCACGATTCAGACCTTTGCAATTTTTCCAAAGCTCCTTCCCACTGGAACAAATCTTAATGGAAAAGCACAAGATGTACAGAGAAGACTGGGATCACCTCTCCCACGGCACTGGAAGAGCTGCTAAAAAGGGGCAGTTCCTCTCTCCCAGAGCATCTTCTAGGTGGTGACTTTTTTTGCCTGTAGGCCATGTCTGTCTGTCCTCACAACAGCTGCAGAATGAAACACCGCACCTCCAACAAAGCTCGCATACCCTGCCAAGCTCCCCTGCGATGGAAGCTTCCAGAATGCAAATACAAGCTAGGCATCTCAGATGGATCTGATTTCAATCAACATTAGTGCCAAAGGAACATCTTTGATATACAAAAAGTCTATGCTACTGAATAATACAGAATTATCTTTCCCCACGTAAAGTTTCTTCTAGGAGGTGAAAGGAAACAGTCGATCTGTAAATGTTAATATACCTATTGTAAAGATGAAGACATTGAGGGATAGGAATTAAAGGAATCAAATGATCAGAAGAACTGGAACCCATAACATCTTGGGGAAAGTTAATATTTTATGGTCTTTAATAAAGCAGGGCTATTATAACCCTCATAGGGAAGTATCTTGAAAGTTTATAGCTAAAGAATATTAAAATCACATTTTATCAATAAATTTTCACATGCTGAACGTTAGCAATATAATTTTTAAATGAGAATTTTAAAATATCAAATAGAATTATGGACCAAGCTGACATGCTTGGTTTTTATGTATTTTAAACAATATTACATTACACAATTAACTCACTTTAAGTTCATAAAAAATCAATCTAGATTATATATAATTTGGTATGCAGACTAGTTAGTTTTAAATGTAGTTTAAAGTTTATGTAAGCATGCACAATTAAGTGAATAAAACTAGGTAACCAAACCACTGTTGGTGAAAAAGCAAGATAAGTATATGCTCTCAGTCTTGTTTGTTGTGGCCCATTTTAACTGGTGAGTACATGGCTCCCACTAATGAGAACAACTGCTGTCTATTTTTAAATTCATTTGCTCACAAGAGCCAGTGAATGTGTATGTGGGTATTATGTGTGTGGAGAAGAAACGAAATAAATTCTCTGACAACCTTGCCCATTCTTAATTATTCTTCAAGGATTTTTTTTTTTTAATTAGCAGAAGTGAATGCCAAGGAGGCTTTAAGCCAAATCTATCTAGATTCTCCCCATGTCACGGTATTAAGCTATTATCAGGCCTTTGCAACCTGCATGAACTCTAACATGTTCAATGAAAGGGAGACCTGTTTACCTATTCCCTAAAGACCTAGGTCCTTGACAGCACTTAAACAAGATGGAGGCTTGTTGGTATCTGGATAGATTCTAGGACCTTCTGATTGAAGAAAATCTTACTAAAATGATTAATTTGAATAGCAACTAAAAAGTTATATCCACTAATTTTATGCTGGGATCAATGAAACAAGATGGAAAAAAAAAAGTATTCCCTGTTTTAAAATCTCTCAAGAAAATACTCGGGGCAATGGTTGATTTAGTGATGTATCTGAATATGCCGTCCAACAACTAGAAATAGTAATCCAGCCAGCAAAGAAAAAAATATCCCAGCTGGGGCCAGGAAAAATGACCAGCCATACAGAACAGAAGGGGTGAAATCCAGGCAGTCCTTCATTTTCATGTTTCGGTAGCTTTCCATGTCAGCCACTGCCTGGACCCAGATGACATACAGCATCACCACCAATGAAAATAGGATGCCTGAGAAGGATGAAACAAAAGACTGTTAGCCTTTCTGATGATGTTTTCTCAAGAACACTATCTAAACCAATCACTGACCAGAATGGCAAGCTCCTGCAAATATATTTCTAGCAAATTCAAATACTCTATGTCAGGTCTTTTATTATGTACTTTATAGATATTTCTTTTATCTTTCATCTTCAAAGCATTGACGGGAGGGCTATAGTAGCCTAAGAACAGCAACCACTGAGGTATTTATTGAGTGCTTCCTGTGTGCCAGGGACTGTAGTAAGTGCTTGTGAACATTAGTGAAAATCTTAGCACTTCTAGAATTTATATTCTAACTTTTTTTTTTTAACTGTACAACTGGTTTGGGATGAGCACTATACTATGTTATTTCTTTCAATACATAGAATAAACCATTGAAATAGGTACTCTTATCACCCGGTTTTAGATATACAGAGACAAAGACAGTGGTTTTCAGAGCTGATTTTCAGCCCAGGTCTTTCTGACTCTTGTTACACTATGACAACCCAGCTAACTAATGCTGGAATTAAATACGGTTATAAAAATAGAAACCAAAGTAAGCACCAGACAAGAGCAGAGATGAAAACACTGAACAAACATAAAAGAATATACGTGATTCTTCAGAATATATATATATATACACACACACACACACACACACACATACACATACACACACACACACACTCTAAAGATTGATTACAGCATAAAGAAAACATTGTCTTGAATAAATGAGGGAGGAAGATTAATGATAAAAGATTCTTTGGAATATAAAATCATAGATTAGAGATCAACAGCCATATTAAATAAAAAAAAAAAAGAAAGAGAGAGAAGGAAGGAAGGAAAGAAGGAAGGAAGGGAAGGAGGGAGGGAGGCAGGGAGGAAGGGAGGGAGGGAAAGAACAAATCCCTAACCACTAACTAGAAGGCAACATCCCAATTTAGCAACAATTACAATGTAACTATAATCCACTGGTTCCAAACACTGTTGGAATTAGATGAAGTGTTACAGTTTTGGACCACTGACCTTAACAAGTGACAGAAAAGCTCTGTGAATTCTGAAACTTGAGAATACCACTAAGCATGTCCTTTCCCATGTAACTGTTACTGTAATTACCAGAAGCAAACAATGCGACTACGCTGAGCAGCAGGCTCCAGGGTCCGCTGGGCAGACTCACCAGTAAGCAACAGGCTCCACACACAAACCGCACACACAGCCTGACGGATTCAAATTTGTCCTAAAGTAAAATCTACTTGAGAGCACTTGCTATCTGTCCAAAATTTCAATCCAAACATGCCAAGGATCTATTACACTCGTTGAATTAATGAGTTGAACTGTTAGGTATATAAAATCTCCATGGTCTAATCGCTAGAATGTCTGAAAGCTAAATGCAAGTCTGGGACTAGGAGCAGAGACTGAGGCATATCAGCAGAGAGTAGCTTTTAAGAGCCCAGTCATCAATTACATTTCTCACATTAATTGTGGTCCTACAGCATTTAGGATGCCCTCTCTCTCCTGCGTCATCGATTTCATAAAGAATCTTGAAAAGTAAAAACAAAAGAAGAAGGGCTCATAAATACGTTGTGGTGTATCAGTAGTGGAGCTTCAATTTCCTTGTAATCATGATACAAGCTACAGAGCAATGAAGAATCAAATAGATGCTTCGCTAATAAGAAACATCCTTCACACCATGGTCTGTAATGTAAATGCAAATATTGGCTCACAGAGTAGAGCAATGTAGGCACTGAGAAACAACTAATCACAGAGAAATAGTAAAGCCATAGCCTGCAAGCAAACTCCTTACAACGCCGTACCTCAGATTTTGACAACAATATGGCAATTCCATGTGTTGTCTAGCAACTCTGTGCATTTCAATACATTTGCCAGCAAATATATACACAGTGTTCTCTGCTGATGTAAAGGTTTGGCTTAGGCATTTGCATAATATCATTTGCCTTATGCAAACACCTTGCAAAACTTTGTATTATTTGTTGATAGGGTTTTTATCTTCCTTGCATCATGTGAATCTCTTGTGCTTTCAGATATTTTAATGGAAAAAGGAAATTGCCTTTGTGAAAACCAGTAGCTTTAAATTTATCTTTTCAAAAATTGAAAAACCCACCAATGAATTTTCAGTATTAGGAAAACATATTGCAGGTAATCAGGTAGATGACTTTTAATAAGAAAGAATTAACTTATATTTAAATATTGTCATTATTTGAAGAGGAATTCCATCTTAAAAGAAGGAAGAATAGTCATTTTTATCGCTATAGTCTTTAACTTGTTCACTAATTGAAGATACTGTCCATTTAATTTGTATCAGATTAGTTTATGATTATATCTCACCCATGGGGTAAGCCTGTGTGTGTGGGGGGTGTGTGTGTGTATGTATGTAGACAGAGAGAGAGAGACAGACAGACAGACAGACAATGAGAAGGAATTTACACCAAAGGCCAATGGTTTAGTGGATATGGAAGCAAGAATTAATCATGGTGGCCTGCATGAGACATGTGGCCAAGAGAGGAAACAGAAGGATACTGTACTCAGGTAGACTGATCAAATAAGTGATTGGATTAAGGCCAATGGGAGCCATGTATTTCACTGCCTGGAAACAGAGTTACAAATCTGAAAAGGAGGAAGGCTAAAATAAGCCCTACAGTGCTTAGAATTTGATTAGAATTGCATATATCAGTGTGACTTCATGGTTTTTCATTGATAGATAATACAGAAATAAATATAGAAGTAAATGTGTGTGTGTGCATGTTTTAAAATACACATGTGTGTATATAGCTAGATATATTTCGTGGCTCCGTTTCTTGAGAGCATCTGGCAGCACCAACATCCAGTCGCACAGAACACACCAGGTGTCCAGATCTTGACTCCTAAACTCCATGAAACAGGGCTTCTCAAAGAAATTGTTGAATCCAGGCTGAGGCGTAAAATATAAGATGAACCTGGAAAATCTTGTTACCCCAGAAAGTGAAGATGTGTTCAAAGAATGACAGGGGTGTTTGGAAGCCAGCTAGCTGGGGCCTCCCATAACTTAAACTGAAACAATCTGATCACCAAATGAATAATGATAGTGGTACATTTTTCTGATTAATAAAATAGGAACTCACAGTGATATAAATAAATGAGTAAATAAATGAATAGGAAGAAGGGAAGCTTTTCCTTACAACAGAAAACTAACTTATAAGCGTAGAGGGATGGCAGAATTAGAAATCGCCATTTGACAATCACTTAAAAATAATTCAGAGAAGGAACAAAAATGAATGCTAAAACTAGTGGATAAAATTGAATGAAACAGAGTATATTTACGTAAGTTCAAAATCTCTTCCAATAAAACACTTATTAATTTTGAAGGAGAAAATAGTAACCTCATACTGCAGAAACGCAGCAAATATTGCCTTAATCAAGTAATCAAAGTTAACATCACCAGTGACATGACAAATTGATGTCACACGTCACCTGATGGGATACAGTGAGAATCACACAGCATCAATGCTATAATCTTAGAGCCAAAAATACAGAGACTGAATTCAATCATTAAAGAAAAAATCAAACTCAAATTCAAGACCTTTCTACAAAATCACAGGCCTGTACTTTTTTCAAAAGTGTCAAGGTTAGGAGGCACAAAAATGGGACTTCCTCTGGTTTAATGGAGACTCAAGAAACAACTAAATACAAAGCATGATTCAGAATTGGATTTTTTTGGCTATAGAAGGCATTAATAGAATAGTTAGAAAAACATGAATGGAGTCTTTAGGTAAAAGGATTTACAACATCTATATTTTGATATCTTAGGACTTTTAAAAACATAAACAATAGCTGGCTTGAATAACAATGAGTTACAAACCTACTTGCCACAGTGACTTTAGCAAGAATAGAAAATACTGCAATATACAGGTACTAAATTGTTTTGAAATAAAATTACATTTAAATTTGGTCATACATTTGGAAAGCACAAATTTATTTCCAATTGAATTTTATAATATCTATTTTTTTGAAGTGCAGAAAATGTATACAATATTTCACTAGAGGCAGAATCAAAACACAGCCCTGAATCCACGAAGATGTGTGACCACAATGAAACTGCAAACAGATGATTGAGTCACACCAAGACCATGTTGAATCTCTTGTTATTGGCAGTATGTGAAACAATGATGGAAACTTATCGTTTTGCATGGGTTCTCTTAAAAAATTAAAAACTTCGCCCTTTAAATGCCATGAATTCAATTCGGAAAGCATGTTTTCTCTTTCTGAAACAAAGGGCACACAAAATTTAGTGACAAATGGCCATTGAGAATGCAATTGCTGATGATAACAATATGGAAACAATCACAGTATGGAAACAAAACAGATTTCCCCAAGACCAAGTCAAAAACTGAGACATAAAATTGTATATCCTCACTGTTTCACAAACACAAGAATGAAAAATGGAGGCATATTCTAAAGATCTTCTCACTATAGTGTAAGAACCAGATTTAAAAACACATCCATAGAAGAAAAAAATTTAGCCCCAGAAATGAAAACTTTTTTCCTAAAAAAGTTGGGCAAATTATCAAACTGCTTTATTATTGTATAGAAGTACATATACTCTTACATGTATTTTTTTTTTTTAAGAGAGTGTTTTGGAGTTACTTAAAAATGACAGACGTGATCTTTCACTGATTAGATGTAACTCGACTGCCTTTAAATGGGCTTTCACAACGGGAATCATGAGCAGTTATAGGTTACCCGGGGAAGAATCATAAATTCAAAATGATTCACTGGCCTCTTTTAGTCATGCTTCCACACAAATGCAGTGGCAACTCATTTCAGTTTTCTACCGGCATAAGAAAAGCCATAGAACTGCACATTCATTATGAAGTTGAGGTGAAAAGTAAACTCGAATCAGAAAGCAAAATCGTCCTTTTTCTACATAAAGGCTGCACACACTCTAAAGGTAGGGCGATATGTAGCATGGCATCTACATAGAATTAGAAAGTAAGTATCATAAAATGTAAGGGATGACAGCATCGGCTTTCTCATTGTGGCTATTTTCAACAGGGGATAGAAAGGAGGTTTCCAGCCACTTATTTGTCCAACAAGGTCAAACGTTGAAGCCTGTGGAATAACTCAGACTGAACCCTGAGAGCAGGAGTCTCATACGTTAGTCTGAAAACATTCCCAAACCCATTCTGCAACAGGGAAAATGTTTCCAGGAAGCACTGGGGGACTAGGTTACTTTTCTAGGTGGAGCTGCCTGGAAGGCAGCAGGGCACGCTTGTGCTAAGTATAGAATCAAAGAAAAAATCTGGGGCCTGGGTAAGTGTGCTAAGGATAGCAGCATTCATGAAATGGTGAATTTAGAGCAGATGTGTCCAGAAGAAAGAACAAAAAAAATTTGATAAACTGTGCATTTACTATCATTTTTGAAGAAGAAACACAGCAATGCATCAAGGGAGATACTGGAAATGCCTTCTGCAGATCTGCACAGGGACACTGAATACCATGACTGACAATACCCCTGCAAAAGGCTCTTGCAGAAAATACATAAATCATCTTCATACAAACATTTCTTAAATCAGCCCATACCTAATGTTTGAAGATATGATATTAAACTACCATAGTCTGAAGGGTTTCCTAATGGGTAAAAACACTCCAGGTTTATGGTTCCTCTTTCTCATTCTTTTAACTGACATATACTTTACATTGAGTAAAATGTACGGATTTCAAGTATATGATTTGATGGGTTTTGACAAATGGAAACATCAACGTAGCCACAACCAATGTATGCATCACTCAAAGAGGTTCTTTATGCCTCTTCACTCTCCTACCCAAAGCATCTATCGCTATAGCTTAGTTTTGCCCTTAGAACGTCATTATAAATGGAATCATCACAGTATACGGTCTTTTGTTTGGGAATGTTTTTACTCAACATAATGCCTGAGAATGCATGCATGCTCTTAAGATGTGTTCACAGTTCATTCCTTTTTATTGCTGAGCATTACCCCATCGTATGAGTATACCACAATTTGTTTATCTGTTTATCCACTGATAAACACTTCTGTTGTTCTATTATGAATTAAACTATGGGGAATATATTGTTCTGTGATGTTCTAACTCATACATGAAGCTTTGAAAGGATGGAGAACATTTCCTTAGACAAATGATTTTAGAAAAATATGGTAATGAAATTTGTGTATGGAGCACAGTCTTAGGCCAAACTGATAAAATGGCACTGGAACTTGTCGGTGCTACGGCAGGCACCTAAACTGCACCTGCTGAAGCTTCCTCCCTTTTCCCCACCCCCAAGCAGCTCTGCTAAATCCAACTGAGAACACGGTTCTTAATAAAACACTGACTTAACTGTCTTCCTCAAACATTAATTCCTCAGCAAAACTTTTAACAATTATTCCATAGCGCTCAGTTATTCTATGAGCTTGGAAAGCTGAATGGCTCATTCGGCTTTCATTGTTCAGCCACCTAGAACACAACCCACCCTTACAGCATTCTTTTTGGAACTCCTTTGGAAAGAGGCTTCCCCCTGCAATATTTAAGGAGCATCTCTAGGCTTTAATTTAGGGGGTCAAAAATTACAACCAAGGAGAAAGAGCTAGACTCTTAAGCTGGCTGTGGGAGAACAGGCAGCTGATTAACCTCTTAGGATGGAATCTCAATGCTCCCTCATGCTATGAATGCCATTGGGGTCCATTAGGATGATTTGACTTTAGCCCTGCATTCATAAAAGACTCCCAATTAGCCTTTGCATGATATCTACAAATCATGTTATATATAGGGTTACAATTCATTTATGGATGAATGTTACAATTCATTTATGTATGAATTGTAAAAGCATAGAGCCTTACTATATTAAACATAAACACTTAAAATGCTACAATATTTGCAAACTTGTTCTCATATGTATTAACTTTGACAATGAGGAACCTTAAAAATTGCAGTGTCTGAGGGCTTTCTCTACTTCCGTGAAGTCTCTGTGTCTTGCTAAAGGACAAAATATGAGGATTAGCGCAGCATGATCGAGGATCACAGGTGCATTCCAGAGTCCAACATATACTCTTAACTTCCACCATATTACATTCTGGGAAAAGGGAAATTTGCCACTTCTGCATTTGCTAAAGAGTAATATTTGTCATAGTATTGTAATGCACTTTCAAAGTAGTCTCATAAATATTATTGCATCCATTAAAATATTTAGACAGTCTTTCTGAGAAAAGCTAGAAGTTATTTTAAATGATTTAAACTTGTGTTTTTGAAAAACTAGTTTGCTCTTCTTTACATTAGTATGCTATTGTTTTCTCATAAAATCATGCTTCAGATTATAGAACAATGAATGCATAATCGTGCACATTCTTTATCCCCATTCTTCATTTTCTCAGACTTGTTTTCCATTTTTTCTTCAATTTTCTGAGACAGCCTTAATTCTTTCTGCTGTTATATCATGATTACACCTTTCTGATTTCCAAACGCTCACTGCTGCACACACTTCAGCATTCTACTTTCCAAATACATTAATTGCCTCTTCCCTTTCATTTTCTGGACTCATAGTTTGATGTAGTCAACTATATATATAAAATTCTGATTGAGTTTCTCAAGCACTTATGACTTTCTTAGATTGTCATATAATTTTTATCATTAAACATCCTGCATACCCAGTGCTCTGTACTCTACTGTGAAGCAGTTATTAACAGAGAATGATCATGGGGGTTTATCTATTTCTACAAGTAATTAGGGGTTTAATCTGAAAAGGAGAGTTTTATCTAATGCCAAGGAAATATTTATTCACAAGAATTGAGTTTCAGGAAGTAGGATGTGATTGAGGGCACACCCTTGGATTCTGACTCTCCTGGTTCAAATCCTGCCTCAAAGATTCACACTTCACACTTTATTGAATAACCCCGAGCAATGTTCGCACTGTTCTGTCTCAGTTTCTTCATTGGTAAAATAGGCAGGATGCAAGTGTCTACCTCAGAAAGCAGTCATGAGGACCGAACAGAGGAAAAGCACTGAAAACAGTGCCCGGAACATGACAAACACCTAGTAAGCATTGGCTAATTTTGTTATCATTATTGTTAAACTTTGGCACGAGCTCCTGCTAATGGTTAGCAAATGTTACTCTCTCAAATCTTCTAAAGCATCAGAGGTTCTCATGTGTCTGGACTATCTCAGGACAGGCCAAGAGGCAAAAGAATAAACTCGCTGTGGTGTCTTCTAGTCCTGAGATTTCAGAGGAGTAAGGGAATGATGACCTCCAATGCATCTCCCAGTGTCTTTCTGGAACTTTCCACGAGGTGGCACCAGTCACCCCATAGTCCCATGACAAAACGTTTTGCCAAGAACAGAAGGTGAATCCAGGCTCAAGCTCGTTTGTATTGAGGACAACTTCTTCTCTGAGAGTCCAGTCAAGCCAACCGCCTTCCCCTGCCCATCAGCCCTTTATTTCTAGGAAGTAAAAATTCTTTCCAGGACAGACTCTTAGCCTAGGTCAAGCACATTAGGTTTGTCTTTCCATATACAAAAATGTAAAGAAAACAAAAGTCTCAGGAAAAAAAATTATAAAACTTAGTGAAAAAAACAATACAATATTTTTTGGCCACTCACTGCTAGTTAGTTCTGAGCAAAGTAACCATTTGGGGGATAGGATGGTTTTCAATGAAAAGAAATGTTTGCAAGGAAATTAAATCCCTTAGTACTGAGTAAATAGTAGATAGTAACAAGACACATATTTTGAAAAAGGAGAATAAAGCTTATGGAAACTTGGTCTGCCTTTCCACTTAGGTGACAAAACCTAATTCCAGACCAGAGACAGTATGTTTTTTGTTGTTGTTGTTGTTTTAGAGACAGGGTCTCCCTCTGCCCGGCTGGAGTACAGTGGTGTGGTCATAGCTCACTGCAGCCTCGAACTGCTGGACTCAAGCAATCCCCCTGTATCAGCCTCCTGAGTAGCTGGGACTGCAGGCACCACCACCACACTCGGTTCAGAGAAATAAATAATCTTGTCACTTTGCACATCTGAAAACCCTCTTTCAGGATAAAGATTAATTATGCCTCACTATGTCATATGAGTAAAAACGTTTGTTTGCCAGGCCTGTCACCTTACTTCTTAGAAAAACAGCACTTACTTTTATTTTGAGGGGATGACAGGAGTGTGGGGAAGCATTTATTCAAGTTTGAAGTTTAAGGTTGTTCAGAAAAGCTCCACCAAAGGTATTCCTGAGACGGCGATTTATCTGGGCAGGAGTTAGACCGTGACCCAGAATATCTCCAACAAGGTTGGAGGTTGGGTGGACAACAAGGTCTGTCAGGTTGGGTGGACACTTACAGGGAAGCAATTTCTCTCTCCAAAGAAATGGCTCTGTGTCTCCTCTCTTCACATTCTCATTCCCATTCACGGCCTTCACCCAACTAAGATGTTCCAGACTTAAGGAGCAGGCTTTGGGATTTGATTTCCTCATTTTCTCCCATATTACTGCCCCATTTAAAACGGATTCTAACAACCAGTTAGACACATTTCCACTGAAGAGGAATGCAGGGCAAATAAACTTGCAAGGAAGAATCAGAGAAAGAAAAGTAATAACATTTAAAATATTTGTGTAAATAAAAGCCATCACATCTCTTTTCTATATAACATTAAGCAAGGCTGACTAATGCTGGCATTTGACATTTATGGAAAATGTCAGACCAAGGATGTTGGCAAATTCACATTAAAATCTGAAGGAAGGTGTTCTCACATTATAATAGGATCAGTAACTGGATGACAGTTTTTTTTTTTTAGATATATTCCAACTGTGACAATGGAAGGCACAAAGCGAGTCTACAAACCAGGTACTTTTCGAAATAGGAGTGTGACTAGTCTACGCTCCTGTTTAGAAGGCAGATCTAGTGTACCTGGGCCTTTTGATCATCAAAACTGAAGACACTAAGTCTACCACAAGAGGTGCATCTGGCTGGCATATCAGTAACAAATACTTTGTATTAACTACTTTTTTTTCCCACCTACCTCCCACACACCAGAGCTCTGAATATGTTAAGTTCTGAACTCGGGTGAAATATTTGATTTCCTACTGGGAAGCTATGCTTTTGATTTTCTCCTGAAAGCCTACTTGTCACACACCAGGGAAAGTCAGAGAAGCTTAAAAACAAACAAACAAACAAACAAACAAAAAAACAAAAAAACCCTGTAGTGGATCCAACCCAAATGCCCATCAATCAACAAGTGGATAAAGAAACTGTGGTACATATACACAATGGAATACTACTCAGTCATTAAAAAGAATGAATTAAAGGCATTCACAGCGACCTGGACGAGGTTGGAGACTATTATTCTAGGTGTAACTCAGGACCGGAAAACTAAATATTGTACGTTCTCACTGATATGTGTGAGCTCAGCTATGAGGACACAAAGGCCTAAGAATGCTCCAATGGACTTTGGGGACTTTGGGGGAAGGGTAGAAGAGGACAAGGGATAAAAGACTACAAATAGGGTGCAGTGTATACTGCTCGGGTGATGGGTGCACTGAAATCTCACAAACCACTGCTAAAGAATTTACTCATGTAGCCAAACACCACCAGTACCCCAATAACCTATGGAAAAATTGTTTTAAAAATAAAATAATTTAAAAAAACTAAAATGTGAAGGAGAAAAAAGAAAAAAAGAAAAGCCACTGTAGCCACGCCTTGGCCAGCCCCTCCCAGGGAGTTCCCTGGGCTTGTCCACAGTGGGCAGCTGTTTATAGCCCAGATCTTTCACTGGATGGACGTGGAGACAGCAGGTGTAGACAGCAGGGCTGCGTGTGCCTGCAGGTGTGGATGGCAGGGCTGTGTGTGCCTGCAGGTGTGGATGGCAGGGCTGCACCTGCATGCAGGTGTAGACAGCCTGCCTCCAGGCTGTTGACAGTTCTTCCTAAGCTGTCCTGCTCTTGCCTTGCCCCACACACTCTTCTGCTCTGATGGCTGCCACATCCTCCTTTACCTGGAGGAAAACACGAGGAGCCTCTGTGAGCCACATGCTCAGTCTCAGCCAAAGGAAAATGAGCACCTGAACTACATCTCTTGGTTTCTGCGAGCTGTTTTTTCTAGGATTAAGGAGAAAACATCCTGAGTTACATATTATGTGTCCATCATATCTCTCTTATCTTAGTTGCAAATAAATGTGGTTTACTGATGGGCTATTGCCATTTCTCTTGATCTTCTGAAAAGAAAAAAGGAAAACAAACCACAAATCCCACTTCCTTTTAAGTCAGTCTAACTTGCTAGAGATGGGGACTTTCTATTCCCTTTCTAGCTATTGACCTTTCCTACACTAGATTAACTGTTTCCAACCCTACACTTACAGAAAGCACTGCCTCCAGAGCAGGAAAGATGGGTGAGCTGCAGACAGCTGTGCTTCAGGCTTTTTGCCACACATGGCAGAGGATTCACACAATTCATCCCAACCAGCCCTGCTCATCTCCCTGGTGAGAGGAAGTAGCTTGTGAAGCAGCTGTCTGGGACAAAGAGCTCACCTTGTCCTCATGGAATGGTGCAGAGCAAGCAGGCACCTGCAGGAATCAAGATGTAACTTGGCCTCTGTGGTGTTTCAAGGGACTAAGGTACACTGCAAAGACACCCTTTGCTTCCATGAGCACACCCTGGACCTGGAATAGGGCTGCTTGAATCCTTCTACTCTCGAGATGTCCAGGTAGTCTCACCAGCCTGAGAGTCTAACAAAGGATTTAGCCCAAGGTTCAGAGCTCTGCAGTCTCCTCCACCCAGAGAGACTCTGTTTCTACTTTCTGCAGCAAAATTCCACACACATCCCACTTTGCCATTTAAGAAAAGGCTACTTCAATTATGGCAGAAAAATGTTTCTACCTTGATGTGCTGGTAAGATAGTGAATTTTATGGCTGATCTCCCAATGCCAGTGTCCTGAGTGTCCAGGCCACATCCTTACTCATTTCACACACGTAGATGTCCTGCTCATGTACAGAAATTGCTGTGTTGGTGTTGCTTTGCCCAGGGATTATGACTATTCAGCTTTACGGTAATTTTCTTCATATAAGCCAATGTTGAGAATGCCATGCCTACGTATCCTAACACTTCCTGCATCTTTCCTATCACATTCAATGCCATGGGGCAGGAGGAGATGTGTGACAACCCATTTGTATCTAAGAGTTCTCTGTGAGTCCACATTAAAACAAACGGGGGCAGTTGAGATCTTGCAGAGGTGTGTGATCACTCGCTGAAACAGTTATGGCTGACGGTCATTGTCCTGACAATGACTACACTTTGCCCAGAACTGACTCCCCTGGAAACAGGTGGCCTGGCCTGCCTGAGGAAGTCTCTGTCCAAGTGTAGGGAGACGCAATATCCACCTTCCAAGCCTTCTGAGCCTTGCTCTGAGCCTGTTGACCCAGCAAAGGGAATACCATGGGCCCCATCCCTCCTACCCCACAGCCCTGATATAAGCATCCCTCTGCCATGCATGGAATGTCTAAACACAGGGCTGCTGATGCCAAAGAGTCTTCCTATGTGCACACACTCAGCAATGGCCATAGAAAATTTAGCTCTGCCCTTCCCTAACACCATCTGCCCAAAAATACAGAGAGCGTCCAATTCTGTTTGTGGCATTGAAAAAGCAGCCACCACAAGCCGGAGCCCAGGCTGCACCTGCTCCTAGTTGTGGGCAAAGCTCAATGTGCTGGCCCAGGGCTGGCATGGGAGCCTCTGGAACGAGTGACCAGTCACATTCCATCCCATGCGACAGGGTAGCTCTCCCTGCTCTTGGTAAACAAATGGCCATACACAAACAATGTAGAATTGTACTGAGGCGGAAATTAAAGAAATAAAAATAAAATTAAGTAGAAAAATAAATAAGCTTTCTTGTATTAGGGCAGCAACAGACATAGCCCAGACCCAGGAAAAGTCTCAATAAACACTATCTGAGAAGCCAGGACACAAAGAACGTGCTCTGGAGACTCTCCCAGCACTCCCTCAGCAAAGGGAGAAGAAAAACAAATTTTCCTTTCTCTTTTTAGTATGAGTTTATAGATTCCTGTTCTCTGTAACTCGTAACTTCAAGTATTTTGTTTTATCTAAGCGGCATGATGAAGGTCATGAGAAGCCTGAGCAGGCCTAAACGACAGCCATCTGGGCGCCATAGCGAAGGTTATGAGATAAGCCCATGCTAGACACTAGAGCAAACCTAGATAACAGCCATCTGGGCTGCATAGCAACCATCATATGTAATCCTGAGTTACACACCTGCCACAATTTGATTAACTGTCTCTGTTCTGCCTCTGTTTCATTGCTTTCATGCCACCGAAAGCCTGCTTCAAGCTAGCCCACCCCCTTTTTGAAGTTGTATAAAGTTCAAGAGCTGTCTTTGTTCTGGGCCCAGTCTCAGGATGTTAATCCACTGGATCTGAGTGCACTCAATAAAATCCTCCTCGTTTACCCTGAGGTCTCTCTGGTCCTCCTGATTCCCACAACAGTGCCACAAAGGAAATTATTAATAAAAGGCAAATGTAAAGTAAACGTCCTCTGAATCATCCAGTTTCATGGCTTTGAAAATGGGCTCCCTCAACACCTTGGACACCTCAGAACTGCTCGGGGCTTTTGCATGAAGTGCTGAGCAAGGAAACACTTGGCCCTTTACCATAAGCAACACAAGGTTCATTTTTTAAAAATCTGACATGTACAATTATTAAGTGTCAATTAAAAATAATAATAAAGGCAAAAAGAAAAAATCTACCAGTTACAGGTGTATGGATATATGAGTACATTAAATGCTTTATCCTCCTACACAGTTCTCAGCCAAACATAATTCTTCGCGTATATTGCTTTCTTGCACAAATTGCAAAATGGAAAAAGACCAACAATTTTTTTCAAAGCTACTAAACACACAAACGCAAACACACACACACACACACACACACACAAATTGTCCAAAAACCGGGACCAAAACCAGGATCAAAGCAGTTCTGAGTTTAAAACAATCATGCTGCCCATAATACATTATCACTAAACTATGTTTATTACATGTTCCCTCTATTGAAAAAATGTGGTTACAAAAAAAAAAAAAAAAAGCAAGGAAAAAGAAGAAACAAATATTTACACGTGTAAATAGAGCACTGTTATTTCTGGGAAGACCATAGAAAAATATGTACCCTCATTAGAACTTTGAAACGGAAAAGGGTAAAGTGCAGTTTGGGTGAAAAAAACATATTTGGCCAAGAAGATGCTCAGTTTTAAGGGATATAAGGATATGGGATCTGGTCCTAGGAATTATGAATTCAAGCAGCAGGGATTATAATTTCTCAGATCTAAGTGAAAAAAGCCAGACACAAAAGTCCACATATTGTGTGATATCATTCATAGGAAATATTCAGAATAGGCAAACTCATACGGATAGAAAGTAGATTAGAGGTTTCTTAGAGCTGGTCAGGAGAGAAGGAGAACAAAAAACAGGGTTTCTCTGTGGAGTAATAAAAATATTCTGAAATCAGATAGTGGTGATTCTTGCACAACTCTGTGAACATCCTAAAACCCTACGCTGAATTATACACATCAAAATGGTAGGCTGTATGTTGATTACATCTCAATACAAAAGGCTTTTGTAATGAAGAGCTTTAATGGCTAAATCCAGTGAAAGAAAACAGTTGAAATAAAAGATGAAAGAATGGTTTAAACAGGGTTCTTCTTCTCAGAGTGAGATTTTTCTGAGCTCTTTAAACTGCTGGGGCTCAGGAAACAAAACCCCAAAACGAAGCCCCAGGAGCAGCCTCAGAAGCAAAAGTTTTCCTTTGACCTTCTCCTGCCCTCCTGCCTCCCAGCCCTGTTCTCTCCCGAGGCTGGCCTTAGAAACCATAAAGGTACCCCTCTCCACAAAGGTGAATCATAGAAACCAGAACTCCTTTCCCCAAAGCCAGCCATGAAACCTGAACATATGACTCTAACTCTCCCTCCACCTTTCTGGGTAAAAACTGGCCTCAAAGGAATGACCTGACCTACGTTGTTTGCCAATAGGTCGTAAGATCCCTATTCCAGAGAGGGTCCTGCCCCACACCCGGAAGGCAGGCGTGCTGCTCAGAGGCCAAGAAGAAGCTAAACAGACAGGCCTCGCTGGGTTCCCCACTTAGTCTATGACCATTAGATCCCACCCTTTTTGTCCAATCATATTTCTACACAGCTGCCCATCCTTCGTGGAACTTAAGCATAAAACTAGAAAACTTGCCCATATCTTTTTAGGTCTTCAATCTGAAAGCTGCCGTGTACACATGTTAAACAAATATATATGCCTTTTCTTCAATTAATCTGCCTTTTGCAAGTCGATTTTTCAGGGAAACTTCTGTTCCTCTTGGCCCCTATAAAACACAGGATCTAGATCTGATTATTCTTTTTATTCCCTCTACAGAATTAAGCACCATCTTATGCAGAAAGTATTGTTGTTACCTGAGCACTGATGAAGTGACACTGGGCAGCGTCACAAGCTATCTTTCCAAAGATTAGAAGGACAACAATCCTTTCCATTCTGTTCCTTTCCTTCAACTGTCACTACGGTGCGACCTCTTCAAATTACTTTTCTATTTGCAGTGTGATCATTTTAGCAGGAATCAAATAAGTTAGAAACCGGACTAAAATAAATGCAAGCTTCACACAGAAAATAATATATTCAGATAATTCACGTGAACCACAATTAATTAATTAATTGTTCTCAAACTCCTAACCTCAAGTGATGCACCCACCTCAGCCTTCCAAAGTGTGGGGACTACAGGTGTGAGCCACCACACCTGGCATGAACAAACAATTAAGAAAATGAATGGTGATGATGTAGAAAAATATTTTTGTACCTATGATAAATCAAGAGTGTGTGTTTGTCATAAATATCATCACAGGGCTATCTTTGAAGAGCTCAGAAAATACCTGCCCATATCATAACCTGACATGTTACAGAGACATACGTTACAATCCCCATTTACAGACGGCAAATTAATAGGGTAAGAGGTTAACAGTCTCTTGTGCACCTTGGAGCGAGTCAGTGACAGAGTTTTCTCCTCTAAGCCTCAG
This sequence comes from Papio anubis, assembly GCF_008728515.1. NCBI lineage: Eukaryota > Metazoa > Chordata > Mammalia > Primates > Cercopithecidae > Papio > Papio anubis. The sequence goes on from NC_044989.1 coordinate 100,043,968, forward strand.
TGTTCTCTTTATAATAATGGGCTTACAGTGAGCAGAGACTATCATGATGGCTAAATGTGTCAGCATGTGGAAGATGGAAAGTCCCTGAAAAGTGTCTGACACATAGTTAGTGTTCAGGAAATATTGTATACATATATTATTAGTTCGTGTTCAAGAAGTACTGTATACAAATATTATTAGTTAGTGTTCAAGAAGTATTGTATACAAATATTATTGTGTTACTGTTACTAGAAGGCTGTTGCCTGAATATAGAAACGAAAAATCGAAAGACATGAAGAAAAACCATGGCTGAAAGTCATACCCACTTAATTGTACGTACCTGCAGCAATATAGGAGCCTCCCCCAGCTTTGTAGAGAAAGTGGCTGGCGAAGGGGGCCGCACAGATGATCAGAAAGCTTGCGATGACTACAGCAACTACCCCCAGGAGCATCAGGACTGCCCAGAAACCACGGTAAACTGGAGCCCCCAGGAGGAAAAGAGAAAAGAAAGAAAAATACACTTAGATTATGGATACAGCAGATTGCCACACAATCAGTTGCTGTCATCTTCATTTTTCTAATTTCAGCCATGGGCACTGCTAGATAGAATGCCAGGGATGGGTCTCAACAAACAGGAGATTTTATCAGATGACCTTGGAATCAGTGATGTCCGTGTCGGTGACTTTCAATCAACTCCTCTTGCTCAATGTTTGTACTACACACAAGCTTAATATACTGTGGGAGCTCTTTTTTTCCATCAAGATTTTCCACTTTAGAAGCAAGAAGACCTAAGGTTCTTGCTTCTAAAGAGTTCCCCCATTTAAGTGCCCACTCGGATAGCATAGAAGTGTTTCACACCGAAGGTCCAAACACATGTAAAGGCATTCACATTATTTACAAACACTGCTTCACATCTTCTGCTAAGATATATTTGCACCATGATTATCTCTGAGAGCTGATAACAGTCACCCCAAGCCCCTAACCACAACAAAAATATCTGCTTCTATTTAGATTGTTGGCTCTATAGAAAATAGTCTAAGGCAATGAAAAATGACAAGCAAAACAGCTATGCTTTCCAAGCAAATCTGAGAATTTAAATCAGATTTATTTAAGGCCTACCTCTTTCTATTAATATTTTCACTTAGAAAGATTCAAAATGAGAGGTATAGAAGTCTATAGGCATCAAGGACAAGCAAGGCTAAGTTAATGGTACAGCTGGTGAAAAATAGATAGCAGGTTTGGTGACATATGGTAATCAAACAAAAAGGAATTCCACAATCATTTTTAAGTTGGATAATTACCAACCTTAACCAAATTCATCATTTCCAAAAGGCTAACATGCTAAAATAAATTCTTGATGGTATAGATGGGGGAATGCTTAGTGAAACATATTAGTCAAGTTATATTTTAAGAAAATATAAAACTTGATAAGAAGGCAAAGAATGTTTTTCCTCAACACACCTTCCTGGCAAAGAAGAAATCTATCAACCAACTGGAGTCTTAGAGGAAAGAGGATGGGACGATGGAAATTTGAGAAGAGGAGTCACCTTGGTTAAATGGAAAAGGAAGGCTCAGATTTTTATATGAATAACCAAGTCCTGAAGACAGGAATACCTGATAGGTTTTCACTTCCCATACCAATGCTGGCCACTTGGCATGGTTTCCAGGGCTGCTGTGTCAGACAACATTCTGCAGTTGTATTCAGATGCAGCAGGGAACAGGGCAGTGAAGAGATACTAATGTCAACTTTGAGTATGGAAATCAAGAGTTGCAGAGTGTGGGCCAAATATTTGCTGTCCTTGTCCTTCCACAGTTTATTAGGCAATTGGTGAGTCTCACATTTTACATTTTCATTTACTTCATTTAGAAATAGGTTGAGGTTATCTTTCACAGGACAGCTTCCATGCCAAGTGCTAGGGGTATAATCACTACTAAAAAGCAGCAGCTCAGAGAATAAGAAATTCATTCCACGGCTGCACTGATCACAACTAAAACTAGGTAAGTATGACAAGCAACCATATAAGGAGTGAAAGTAAATAATAGCAAGTGGGGTGAGAAGGAAAGTCAAGTCTTAACAAAAGATGAAGTTGCAAAGAGTTATCTGATTTTCTTCTTTTTTTTCCCTCATGGATTTGGCCTGAAGGCAAGCCAATTGGGAACTGTGTAAAAGGTGTGAATAACAAACATCTTTAGTTGAATTCATTTTCTAGAAATCTAGGAAAATAGGCCCCTGAAAGCCAGAGTAAATCTCCATGTTTATTTTTTCCTCTTTTTATTCCCTTAGTCCTGCCTCCAGATCAGCTTTAAATACAGGTCTGCACTGCTGCCCCAGTGGAGGCGTGGGCACTTAAGATCCCAAATGATGACCCAACCCTCTAGATAGAGGAACCACAAAAAGGAACCCTCATTGTGCAAAGAGGAGGGAGGAATCATGGTCATGCTTTTTCCCTTTTCTCTTGCTGCTTGCTGTGTGTCACGGCTGCATGGAAATGTGCCACAGCACAGGAGGCCAGAACTCAGAATTCAACCTTTCTGGCCAGAGAAACTGGGAAGCAGTCTGAGGACCCAGAGGGTGTAAACAAAATCTCACAGAGAAAAGAGCTAAAGAAAAGACTCTAAAATTCTATGTTTGAATCTACACAAGGACCAAGCATACCCCCAAGTTGCACATGCACAGGAAATAGACCAAGAAGCATAGCAAAGTCTTTGAGAACCAAATTACAGTTTGAAGACCATCCAGGTTCCAGAGCAAGCCCTGAGTGGTGTGCGCCCCAGGTGCAGGGCACAAAGAGCATCACACAGACTTTGAAAACTGAATTGACATTGAAACTGCCACCACAGAAGAAAGGGACAGATTGGGTTGGTTGATTGCCTGCTGAAAAAATAAAATAAAATTTTAAAAAATCAACATTATCCAGAGAATTTTAACAGTGAATTCTCCAGTGAATTTAACACGTTGAATTTTGACAACATAAAATTGAAGGTGTCCAGGATACAACCTGAAATTACTTGACATACCAACAATAATGAAAATCTGATCAATTATCAAAGAGACAGCCAACCCAAAGATGATTTAGATATACTTCCCAAATGTGATGAAACACAAAATTTACAGATACAAGACACTCAGCAAACTCCAAAAGATAATAAATTCCCCCAATAAATTAGTCAAGACACAAAATAAAAAAATTACCAAAAGCCCGTAACAAAGAAACAGTCTTGAAAGCAGCCAGTGGAAAAAATCATGACATAAAACATATGCCGAAACAATCCCAAGACTCTAACTTTCTCGTCAAGAATGATGGAGGCCAAAAGACAGCGGGAAAATATTTTTAAGGTGCTGAAAGAAAAGACCTTCAACTAAAATTCTGCACGTGGTGAAAATATCTTCTAGAAATAAGGGTAAAATAAAGCCATTTGTGAAGAAGGAAAGTGCAGAATGTGTTACCAGCAGACCTGTTCTACAGGAAATGCTAAAGGAAGTTCTTCGGGCTGAAGAGAAATGACACCAGAGCGCACGTGAAACTTTAGAAATGGAGGAAGAGCAGCAGAACTGGTTAATATCCGTGTAAATAAAGTAGACTCTATTTCTTGTCTTAGTTCCTTTAAAAGATATTGGTTAGAATTTTAAAAATCAGATTAATACAGTAGAAAAACATAGGTGTTGGAATCAGAGGGACCTGAGTATTTACCACTTTCCTTCAAGGTAACTCTCGACCAGTTACTGAAGCTCCTAGAAGTCTCTTTTCCTGTAAAATAGGGATGTTTGCATCTATCCTTTAGAACTATTAGAAGAATGACTTACAAAGTATGTGAAGTCTGTGGCATATAATAAGAAACCAGTAAAAGGCGTTTCTTTTTTTTTTTTTCTTTTTGAGACAGAGTCTTGCTTTGTCATACAGGCTCGAATGCAGTTGTGCAATCATAGCTCATTGCAGCTTCAAGCTCCTGGGTTCAAAGCATCCTCCTGCTTCCTCCACCCAAAGTGCAGGGATTACAGTCATGAGCCACCACGTGTGGTGTCTTTTACTGCTATTATTATCAAGATTGCATTATCACTGCACAGCAGGGGGTCTTGTGTTCAGCAATAGGAAAATGCATTCTTTCCCTTAGCTTGTATGGTTAGCCCTCTGTATCTGGGTTTTGCATCTGTGGATTCAACCAACCATCGATCAAAAATATTTAGGAAAAACACCACAAAAAATGTCAACACAACAATAAAAATCATACAAATGTTAAAACAGTACAATATAACAACAATTTACTTAGTACATACATTGTAGTAGATATTAGAAGCAATTTAGAGATGATTTAAAGTATACAGGAGGATGTGCATAGGTTATATGCAAATACTATGCCATTTTATATCAGGGACTTGAGTGTTCACAGATTCTAATATCCTCAGGGGGATGGGTCCGGGAAACAATTATCCATGGATGTTGTGGGACAGCTGGATGGCTGTACACTGTTTCTGATGTGCCACTGAGGATGGAACGTCTCTTTAAATGATAGCTTAGAGTGTAGTAGTCATGTTCGGGCAAAGTAAACTACTGATACAGAAAGTTCTACAAAGTTCTCATACCATCTCCCATGGGAACGTTTTCTGTCCATTTACCTCCTAAAAAGGCAGTAGCCACGTTCCATATCACATGACTCTACTCCTACAAACCTAAAACATCAGTAAATGGGAGCAGACACCTGACACAAAGCCAGGTGACCTCTGACCCATGTCTTCTGAAGAACAGTTTGAAAAGATGAGTTGGAATCATCCCTGTGATCCCCTAGGAACCAGAACACTGAGAAACCAAGGTGATGAGCAGCAGAGCAGAAGCTCATGGGAGGCACTGATAGCCTGGTCCAGGTCCAGATGAGCCAGGGAAGCCAAGGGCTCAGCGATCCTGAACCAGGTCGCACAGAGGGCAGAGGAAGCAGCAGGAGCCTCAAGGCAGCGGGCAGCAGAGGGGATGTAAGAAAAGGAGGAGACTCACGATGAGGGAGAGGAAGAAACAGAGAGTAAGACAGAAGTGGGGAACAATGCACCCCAGAGCTGCTGTCATTCCTGACCACTGCGAATCCCTGCCCTTTCAATTGCTCTAGCAAAGGAGCCCAGCTTTTGATTCTGAATCCCCCGCACAAGGCAGGAACCACAGATTGGCATTTAAAGGAAGGGAGGGCCTTGGCTGCCTGGAGAGCTTTGATCACATAGAAATAGCCTCCAAGTCAGATGCCTGAGTGCCGTCACCATGTGCTTTGTTTCCTGCCTATGCCTGTAACATTCAAAAGTGCATAACATCAAGCATATTACAAAATTTGTTGGAATTTCCTATTTTCTAGCTAATTATATTCCATAGTCTTCATAGGTACCACACTTCGATTGCAGAATTAAAATCCTCAGTCATAATAAAGAATTGTCTTGTAGAATTGCGTAGAGTTCATGCACTCTCTGAAGCAAAACTGAGCCAATCAGAGAATCTTCAACACAGAGTGAATTAAGTGCATGCATTTGGGAATTGAAACATGATATGGGAGCTCGTCTGCTTATTAGTTGTGTGACAATGATAGACTTTAGTTTTCTAATACAGAAAGCAGTATTCTTTTCGTAGGCTTATAGTGAGGATTCATTGATATAATATATGAAAAGTGGCTGTATGCAGTAAGCACTCAAGTATATTTGCTATGATTATTATTAATTATGACACCTTGTAATAAAATGGTCTTGTCAACAATGTGGCTGATACTAACAAATATCATCTAATCTCATGGATCCAGGGTGGAGATAGGCTTTAAGTTATCTATATATATATAAGAACATACACATATGCACACACACACATATATTAACACTGAAAACTGAAAGACTGTCCTTAGAGGCTATAAATGTGGTGTGTATGTGTGTGTGTGTATACACACATATATAATGATATATATTTTAGATATATATATAAAATTTTATATACCTATATAATTTTTGGAGGATATTTTTGTTTGGTTAGTGATTTATATCATTTCAATCTCTTAGATCTTGACTGTATCTCAGAGAAAACTGAGTTGGTTTTCTTGTTGTTTATTTGAGCTTGTAAAACTACACAGCCTCGTCTTTCAAGGTTTAGGACTGTGCCTAGTAGAAGCATTTCTAAAAATCCATTTGTCTCATTAAATACAGTTCAATGCTTAACTTACATAATATTGAACTTCTATTAGTGCCTATTAGAACACGAAGCAAGATTTACAATGGAAATGCATTTACATGTAATCTATACAATCACAATGTGGATAATTAAAGGAAAGCATGTGTGAATCTGTGAAAGGATTAAAGAATTAAAGACTGGTTTTAAAGAGAGTAAGTTCTGTTGATTTTTCAATCAATTGGTCAACTGGCCTATGAAGAGCTCCTTGGGCAGGTGCTGAACTGAGGATGGCGGCCAATCAGTCCAACAACAGATGTTGTATAAATAGTTCTGGGGAATTCAGTTTATTTTCCCAAACAGATTAAACTTTTACGGAATTACATTTTCTAGCAACTTATTTCATAACCTTATTCTAGTAGATCTAGACTGAAAATCATCGGCCAAAAGTGTACTGAAATATGATATCAACATATTCTGTGTAACTATATCATTTCATATTTTTCTAACATTTCCCTTTAAACATAGTATTTTCTAGTAATTATTCGAGAAGTATTCTGTTGTTTATTTATAAATAAAACAGGCTGGGCACGGTGGCTCACGCCTGTAATCCCAGCACTTTGGGAGGCCGAGGTGGGTGGATCATTTGAGGTCAGGAGTTCAACACATGATGAAACCCCATCTCTACAAAAAACACAAAAATTAGCCAGGCATGGTGGCATATGCCTGTAATCCCAGCTACTCGGGAGGCTGAGGCAGGAGAATAGCTTGAACCCACGAGATGGAGTTTGCAGTGAGCCAAGATGGTGCTACTGCACTCCAGCCTAGGCAACAGAGCAAGATTTCATCTCAAAAAAAAAAAAAAAAAAAAAAATTCAATAAATAAATTAATAAAATAAAACAGTCATTGAATCATTAGAGATTGTCTAGTTTGTTAAACAGAGCATATAGGGAATGCAAATCTATGTTCCTGATGTCTCAATTTTATCCATAAAAATATATAATAGAAAGAGTATTAACTGCATACAAATTCAAATTTCAGATTCAAGCATAGGTCAAAGGAACTCATGTCTTGCGTATACCTGAAAGGTCAAATTCAAAGTGATGTGAGTAGGCAGTATAGGGAAACGTCTGTTAAAAATCCTTCAGGAAGGAAATTTAAAAATAACCAAAAACTACAGGACCATGAAGGCTATGAAGTCAAGTTGACTATTAATGATGCACACTAACGTGTGTGTGTCTGTATGAGTGTGCTTACGCGGTATCTACGTGCCTTTTTGTGCATGTGTGAAGATTACCACAGGCAAGAAGCTAGTGGCAGAATGGGAATCTGTTCTGAATTCAATGGAAAACGTTAGGAAAGTAAAGCCCCATAGTATTTCTTTTTCCAGAGAAAAAGAGTAAAATATGCACTAAAACCTCATTAATTTAGATGACAGGCAAAAGCAGCCTGACGTTTTAACTGTGACTGATTTTAGAATAAGTTCCATTCCAAGCCATCCACATCCATCCAACAACTCAAACTGGTGTCTCATCAGGGGCCTCTAAGAGGGGCCTTGCCAGGCTTGCTTAGCAAATGGGCACAGTGCTGGCAACCAGAAGCCACTTTATTTAGCAAACATATGCTGAGGGCTTTCTACGTGCAAGGCACCAAAAACTGCCAGAGTCAGACATAATCCTTGCCCTCGCAAGTTCTCTTCCCCAGAAGGAAAAGCATATTTGCTTTTCTTAACGCTGGGTACTAAACGTACCTAGTAGAGGTATGCTTGAATATGACGGTGTTGAATGGCATGGAAAGGCCATGATTTCAGGGCTGAGTAGCAGTGAGAAAGGGCATATGGTGCTGGGTCTCAGCGTTTGCCTACAATTCATGGGGCAGAAGGCAGGAGCCAGGCCATGCCAATCAGAGAGGGAAAGAGTTCCATGGAACGTGGGGTAGGAAGCTGCTCCCTGCGGCTGCCACCAGGTGGATGAGGGGAAGAGAAAATGGGGAACCTGGAAAAGTGGTTGAGGCTTTGTTTTCCCTTCCAAGGAGCCGGTGCCCTAGCACATGGGTGTCAGGGGGTGCTCAAGACCATTAATCAGAGATACCAATCCAATTGGTATCAGAGTATCCCTGTTGCAAGTATACAGAGAATGAACTGCCAGGAAGAAGAATAGAACAAGGAAAAGGTAATTTCTAATTAAGGTAGCTATTGTAGCAAACCCAAGTGGGAGCTCATAAAAGACTCACCCAGAGCTGAGCAGCTGGGATGGAGATGACGTAAGCTTTGCTGTTACTGTTGTTACAGGTGGTGAGAAACCAGGAAGAATCAAGAGTGTCTCTACGGGTTTTCATTTGCAAGCAAAACCAGTTTGTTCTGTTAAGATATTTAAACATTTCCTCTCGATTTTGCATAATATAATTTGCAGAACAAACCTTCTTTCATAGAGGGTATAGAGAGAAAAGTCAACCCAAATGATCACAATTCCAAATTTGTAGTGTTTTGATAAGTGATTTTGTTGTACATACAAAACTGTAAATATTTTATTTGCAGCTTAAAGATAAACTTAAGTGTTATTCATTTTTCAAAACTTGCTATATTGCCTCAGACACCCACAAAGCTAGTTCATAAAGCTAATCCTGTGTTTCGACACATCCTCAAGCACACGCAGTGTGAAGTGCTATAAAATGTTCCAAATGAAGCCAAAACAAAACACGCCACTCCCCCCCACCTCCCTCGCAGCAAATGAGGGCCGCCAGCATATGTCGCCTCGCTTTAGGCAATGTGCTTCTGTTGTGCAGGCCAGCAAGCCTGGCCTTCATCTCCATACACTGCTTGTCTTGGCAGTGTCGGGCAGGTCTAAAAATACAGTAGTGCCTGCACCAAAGCAGAAGGACAGGCTGTACAGTATCTCTGCATCTGAACCCCACAATCGTGAACATGCCAAGCAAAGTCCAGTGCTCAGCATGGCCCATTGATTTGTTTTCTGGACGCTAAGAACTCTGAGATCAGATGGAGTTTATTAACCTCCCACCCTTAAACATTGCCCGATTCAGGAGATGCTTCAGGGAGGAAGCACACTGGGCACAAGCGGGAGGGATTCCACCTTCCACTCCGGCAGTGACCTTGGGAAAGTCCTTGAAGCAGGAGAAGCTTGGGTTTCTTCACACAGGGTTGAGAGCACGTCCATGTTCATTATCTCACTTGCTCCTTCTAAGGAGCCTGGGGGTTAGGAGGGAGGCTTCCTGGGTGCTGGGAAGGGTGGTTTTGCAGTATTAGTGGTCCTATGGGTGATGGCTGCAGTAACAGGAGTAATAGTCCAATGCAACTTGGAAACAGCCGCCACCAGCATCCTCAAAGTCACAGAGCTGAGGGGACTGAGGTCCTGCGTACAAAGCCACTCAGTGCCCACCCCAGGGGACCAGGTGAGCACACAGGGCCTAATCTCCAGCTCCAAGGTCCTCGCCTGCCCGCGTCTCCCTCAGTAGGGAAGGGAGGCAGGTCAGTGGCCCCCATCGCTGCCACATATCAGAACCACTTGGAGAACCAAAACGTAACACCCATGTTAAGATTCCAAACCAGACCAGCTGAATGGGGATCCCTAAGGGTAGGCACAGGCATCAGTCTTTTCAAAAGCCGAATAAAGCTGGGTGCAGTGGCACACTGTGTAATCCCTGTTACACAGGAGGATCACTTGAGCCCAGCAGTTCAAATCCAGCCTGGGCAACATAACGAGACATCCTCCACCGCCACCTTTGCCTCTCAAAAATAAACAAATGTTTTTAATAATAAATTTTAAAAAATAAAGCCCACTGGGACACTGTGATTCGCAGCCAGATTACGAAAGGTAAGACTCCTGGTCCCGCTGAGCGGCTACTTTTAACGAGCAGGTTCTACAAGTCAGGCAATGGCTTAGCCCTCATACGTGTTCTTTCTCTGTCTTCCCAGCAGTCTCTATGTTGTATTTCACAGATGAGGCTCAGAGAGGTCAAGGCACATTCCAGAAATTAAACAGCCAGTAAAGGGTAGGGTCAAGATTGTAATTCACAGCTGTCTGGAGAGTCCACTATCACTAGTCTTAGGTTTGCTGTGTTTTTCAAAGTCGGTTGGCACTGATCCCTCTGTACCTTCTAGGTTCAAATCTTCCCATTCTGGCTTCTCCTACTATATCTGCTAGAAATTTTGAAAAAATGCTGAAGTCCTCTAAAGGAAAAGTTATTACCATCCCTCAAGGCTCTTCTTTGCAACCCCATTTCCTCTAACTAGAATAAATAGCCTTCCTACTTACCATGAACTGAATGTGCTCACTCACTCAAATTCATATGTTGAACGCCTAACCCCCAAAGTGTGAGAGAATTTGAAGATGGAGACTTGAGGAAGTACATAAATTTAGATGAGGTCATGACAGTAGGGTCCCCATGGTGGGATTAGTGACTTTATGAGAAGAGGAGGAGAGAGTTCATTGTCTTTCTGCCAGCAAGAGTACAAAATACAAAGCTATCTGCAACCCTGAAGAGAGCCCTCTTCAAACCCAGCCACGCTGGCACCCTGATCTTGGACTTCACGCTTTCAGAGTGATGAGAAACAAATGTCTTGTTTAAGCCACCAGACTGTGGTATTTTGTTACAGCAGTCCAAGTTGATGAAAACACTTCTTCCCCTTCATCTGAGAAAGCATTCTCCCCTCCTTAAAGGGACATCACAGAAAGAGTTACTTCCTTACCTCCACTAAAGAATCAGTCAGAATAGAGGTACATTCAATATTTGGAATACCCTTTACCAAGTGTGCAACCTTGGCCAAATTACTTGGCTTCTCCATGCCTCAGTTTCCTTCCCTAAAGTGTGATGATAATACCTATTTTACAATGAGGATGATTGGGATGAAGGTTCGCGGTAACCAAATGCTGGTCACTGGACTGAGCACTGACTGCCATTCCCTGTACAATCCCCTTCCCCTTCCTGATTGTGAGTGCCCGGGACTCAGTCTTGCTCATCTCTCTAAACCCGGTGGAAGCTTTATGGTTTGCATGTAATAGGTGCTCAATAAAATATCAGTAAGTAGAGAATCAATAATTTACCACTCAATACCCCCTGTAATCCCAAGGTTAATGAGATATTCAATGGCCATGGAACAGAGTGAAGCAAACTCATTCAAAATGGAAATGAATTCAGGATCTTGACCTCATTGTCACAATGACTGGGGAGTCTTTATCATGTAAATCCCTATGAGAGAGAAGCAGGCCTTGGAAAAAGAAGAGCTGAGGCATCATGGGATCCAAGATTAACACCTGAGTACTAAGTATGAGAGCTGAGGCTGGGCGGGCGCGGTGGCTCACGCCTGTAATGCCAACGCTGTGGGAGGCCAAGGTGAGTGGATCACGAGGTCAGGAGTTCAAGACCAGCCTGACCAAGATGGTGAAACCTCGTCTCTACTAAAAAACACAAAACTTAGCCAGGCGCTGTGGCAGGCGCCTGTAATCCCAGGTACTCAGGAGGCTGAGGCAGGAGAATCGCTTGAACCTGGGTGGCAGAGGTTACTGTGAGCCGAGATCCCACCACTGCACTCCAGCCTGGGTGACAGAGTAAAACTCTGTCTCAAAACACACACACACACACACAAACAAAACAGAGAGAACAGAGAGCTGAGTGCTATGTAATCTTCCTTTCCACGCGCCTGAATTCTAGTGCTTCAAATGAATCAAGAACATCAGGGACCTCTGTAAATGCTCCTGCCCAATTCTAAAACTGCCAGAAAAGACAAATTTCCTCAGTCACTGATTTCCTTAAAAAAAAATTGGTTTTGATCTATACCTGAAAAGACCTGTGATCTTTTACACTAAGCCATGATAGGAACATTTTAAGACCACTTTATTCTTCTACTTTTTTAAACACTGAATTGGAATCTGCTGGCTTTGGCTTTTGTACAGACAGTAGAAAAAAATTATAGCAAAGGCTTATTTACTTAGCTGTAAGTATTCTAGGACCCCCAAGTCTTCATTTTCATAATTTTTAGATGATTTGCCTCATAAACATCTAACATCCAAGAAATCGCATTTCCCCAGGAAAACTTACAGTCTTTTATTATATTGTTATTATGCATCTTGGAATCTTTCTCTTAGGTATATGAATTAAAAGCAGTTTCTACGATTTCTGTATCAGAAAAGTTAGTTCAGAAATTTCCTAGTACTAAAATGATTTGATATTTCCCCTCTATTTGTATTATAAAACACCCAGCAAAAGGAGTGCTTAACAACTGAATTGAGTTCCACACTCTCATGTATATGCTTGAGCACTGATTGAAAATCTACCTTGTATCAGCTACTGTGCTAGGCTAGGTGAGCATTTATTGGTGATATACTATGAAAAAGTACAATATGTACCACCAAGCAGTCTAAGAGGAAAGGAATATACAATTAGATGGCTATTGGCTATGCCAAGTGCAAGGAAAGAGTATGGATGGTTTATTATGCACAAGAATAGAGAAAGGGTGCTTGTTGCAATCTTAGTATACTGCATAAAGGCTCTTTGGGGGAGGTGATTCTTAAAGGGGAGAATGGGAATGGCCTGAAAATAGAAGCAGCAGAGCAGGCAGCAAGAAGAAAGGGGACTGAGGGGGAGTGGGGAGTGGTGCTTGGAGGAGCTCAGCTTGCAGGTGCAGAACAGTGAAAAGCTTTGGCTTCAGGGAAGTAGCTGGAGGGAGAAAGTAAGGAACACATCATAATGGTCCTTTCATGATGTGCTCATTTTTCAGTGGAACATTTTGGCCCAAGTTGCATGAACTTTTCATACAAATGATACTGTCAGAGATGTTGGAACCAGACCAACTCCATCTTTAGTTGGGTGAGATGAGGCTGAAACCTACTGGGCTGCATTCCTAGATGATTAAGGCATTCTAAGTCACAGGATAAGATAGAAGGTCAGCACAAAATACAACCCATAAAGACCTTGCTGGTAAAACAGGTTGCAGTAAAGAAGCTGGCTAAAACCCACCAAAACCAAGTTGGCAATGACAGTAACTTCTGGTTGTCCTCACTGCTACACTCCCACCAGCACCATGACGGTTTACAAATGCCATGGCAACGTCAGGAAGTTACTGGTCTAAAAAGGGGAGGCATGAATAATCCATCCTTCGTTTAGCATATAAACAAGAAATAACCACAAAAATGGACAACCAGCAGCCCTAGGGGCTGCTCTGTCTATGGAGTAGCCATTCTTTTATTCCTCAACTTTCCTAATAAATTTGCTTTTACTTTACTCTATGGACTTTCTTGCACAAGATCCAAGTACCCTCTCTTAGGGTCTGGACCTGGATGCCTTTCCTATAACAATATTTTTAAAAAATCACTGATTAACTTAACATTGGCTGTTTGTCCATATGGAGCTTCCATCCATCAATATCAAAACCAATAATAAAATACTTGCAGTCTGGTTTTGCATGGGAGTGTTTTCAGTAAGAAAACTAGACCACAGACAGGTAGAAAAGCACATACTTTCATTTCTTTCTTATAAAGCCTTATATTTTCCTGATGCTTTTTTCTTAAGTGGTAAAATACTGTGAGACAAAGGCATGGAAAACTCTGACAATACTTTCTATAAACTAGTCTACCCAGTGGGGAAATTGACATGATCAAGGGACCTTATAGAGAAATTTGAATAAAAAGGAAGAGGTACGACTAATATCCAGAGTCTACAAAGAACTCAAACAAATTCACAAGAAAAAAACAACCCCATCAAAAAGTGGGCAAAGGATATGAACAGACACTTCTCAAAAGAAGACATTTATGCAGACAACAGACACATGAAAAAATGCTCATCATCACTGGCCATCAGAGAAATGCAAATCAAAACCACAATGAGATACCATCTCACACCAGTTAGAATGGCGATCATTAAAAAGTCAGGAACCAACAGATGCTGGAGAGGATGTGGAGAAATAGGAACACTTCTACACTGTTGGTGGAACTGTAAATTAGTTCAACCATTGTGGAAGACAGTGTGGTGATTCCTCAAGGATCTTGAACTAGAAATACCATTTGACCCAGCCATCCCATTACTGGGTATATACCCAAAGGATTATAAATCATGCACACGTATGTTTATTGCAGCACTATTCACAATAGCAAAGACTTGGAACCAATCCAAATGTCCATCAATGATAGACTGGATTAAGAAAATGTGGCACATATACACCATGGACTACTATGCAGCCATAAAAAAGGATGAGTTCATGTCCTTTGTAGGGACATGGATGAAGCTGGAAACCATCATTCTCGGCAAACTATCACAAGGACAGAAAACCAAACACTGCATTTTCTCACTCACAGGTGTGAATTGAACAGTGAGAACACTTGGACACAGGAAGGGGAATATCACACACCGGGACCTGTTGTGGGGTGGGGAGAGGGGGGAGGGATAGCATTAGGAGATATACCTAATGTAAATGACAAGTTAATGGGTGCAGCACACCAACATGGCACATTTATACATATGTAACAAACATGCATGTTGTGCACATGTACCCTAGAACTTAAAGTATAATAAAAAAAAAAAGAGGTACAAAAAGTTTCTAAGAAGAAAACAAAGATACAGAGAGTAGCTATCAGCTGATGGGTTGAGAGGGTTGTGCCGCAAGTAGTGCCCTGTGCCTGCCAGCAGATGCCTTGGAAAAATACTTGGCCAGTTTAGAATCAGGTCCTGCGTAGTTTGGGATGTGAACCACATACGCACAGCCAGGGTAAGATCAGTGTCTCGTTGGAACAGACAAGATAGCTGAGACATAGCTAACATCTCTGGCAGGGCAGGCATACCTCCTTATCCTGGAATAAATGTGTGCAGTTTATTTACTCACAGGCTGAGAGTTGCATTTTCTTTACTTATCAAGAAACATGATCACTGGTATTTTTTGGTTTGTTTTTTTAGAGACAGCTTCTCACTATATTGCTTAGGTTAGAGTGCAGGGCTGGACACAGGCATGATCATAGCTCACTATAGCCTCAACTCCTATGCTCAAGAGATCCTCCCACTTCAGCCTCCTGAGTTGCTGGAACTAAAAGAGTACACCACTGCACCCAACAGATCGTTGGTGTTTAATGTCAGCATTCACTGAGGGCAGTACCTCCCTGGGCATCTTTTATGGACTTGGCTCTTCTAGGGATGGAGCTAAAGGAATGTTGTGGAAATGTCTGCTGGTAGTTTTGAGTTGTCCTCATTGACCTGACAACTATTTGGTGTGTCTTCTTTAGAAGCAAGTCACTTAACTAGCCCTTTTAGTTTTCTGTTTGCTTAGTTTTCTGTCCATGAAAAAGAGAATCAACAGCATCAGAAGTCACTTCTGATTCTTCTGCTTAGAGTCCCAGCATGTAGATTGTCAATATTTCTTTTTGATAATGAACTGCATACATTGAACTTTCAAGTTTCTATTTGAAAAAACCAGCCATCTAAAATGGCCCATTTTACGCAGGAAATCATTGCAAAAATCAAACATAGTGTTCCCATAGCTACTCTGTACACGGTTTAGGAGGGGGTTACATTTTCCTTATTTATTTGCAGTGATAGGATATATCTTTGGAAGACTTCCTCTCTAGCTACTCAACATAGCAAGCTGTTACAGCAAATACCCTCCATAGTGCACAACAACAGCTGTTGCTCTGGAAACAAGTTAACACTTTGCTTTCCATAAGACATTTCACTTTCCTTAACAATATTAAATCTATCATTTATTGGCGTAAATAACAGCCTTGGCCTTGGCTATGTACAGACTTGACGCCACGAATTTGGGTAGTAGGAAAAGCACTTGATAAAAATCAGTTATATTTAAAAATATTTACGTTTAAAGGTCGCTGTAATTTTATCTCCACGTCCCCAAACGTGTTTCTCAATAGAAAATAAAAGATTATATTGACGTGCTATACTGAAGCTAAAAAGTAAAATAATACAACTTACCAAATCTTCCCTGATTAACAAATCGATCTTGTTTTAAAGTGACTATTGCTCATGAGGAACACAAAACATAAATATTTTTTAAATGTTACTAGAGTTGATTATAAAGAAAGTTATGGAAATGGAGGCAGCTCGCCAATCTTTGGGGGAGAGACCTAACTTCTTTGTTTCCTTGGCTTCAGATGAAATCCTTGGCTTTCAAGCCAGTCTTGGTGTACTATGAGGTCATATATTAAGATCCAAGGGGGCAATATATCAAAAGTAAAGTATGATTGCATATAATATGAGCCCCACATATGTTTCCATCATTCCATTTAATTTGAAACAAAAACGAAATAGTAATTTATTGTGATATTAATACTTTTTATAAAATAGCCAATAAAAATTACTTTTCTATTTTATACATGATCAATATGTTAGTAGTTTCATTTTTATTATTATTATCTTTTTGTTCGATGGAGTTTTACTCTTGTCGCCCAGGCTGGAGTGCAATGGCGCTATCTCGGCTCACTGTACCCTCTGCCTCCCAGGTTCAAGCGATTCTCCTGCCTCTCAGGTGATTCTCCTGTCTCAGCCTATCCTGTGGCTCAGATTATATGCACCGGCCACTATGCCTGCCTAATTTTTGTGTTGTTACTAGAGATGGGGTTTCACCACGTTGGCCATGCTGGTCTCAAACTCCCGACATCAGGTGATCCACCTGCCTTGGCCTCCCAAAGTGTTGGGATTACAGGTGTGAGCCACCACGCCCGGCCAATATGTTAGTAGGTTTCAATAACTAGACAGAAGAAACAAGAAATAAATAAATAGCTTTGATGAAATTACTATGGTGCCTTTGAGCAGTTTATGGCTGTAATTGTCGATAATTTCACTGGGTCAAATTCCTCATCCCAGCACTGGAGTTCAAGCAGTACTAACGTTTACTTTTTATGAATGATATAAAATGTGATGGTGAGCTTGACAAGTAAAAATCCTATGAGGCAAAACTTTAGGTCAAACGTTTTTCTACATTGCTCTGGACAACCTACTAAATCCAAGGATCAGATTTCAGTTGCACGTTCCTCTACTTCTCAGCAGTATTGGGTCCATCTCATCATTCCCTGTCCTGAGAACACATTCATCATGATTCCTGCCTCCCAAGCTGCCCATCCTTAGTCTCCTTTGCTGGTCCTGACTCTTATTCCTGACCTCGTAACAATGGAGCATCCTAGGGCTCAGCCCTTAGACTGATCCCCCTTCTCTCCGCACTCACTCTCAGGTGGTTTAGTCTTATCCCATAGCTTTATAACCTCCATGCCATGACCCTTAAATGCACAGTTCCTGCCCAGATCTCCAGCTTTAACTCCAGACTCTGCAAAACGAAAGCCCACAAAACTCCACTACTTATCTTACATGTAACATGTTCAAAAACTACAAATCATCCTCTTAAAAATCAGCTCAACCCCAGTCTTCCTTCCCCATCTCTACTAATAGCAACTCCATTCCTCCAGCTGCTAAGGACAAAAAAGAGTCATTAATGACTGCTCTTTCCCTACACCCCATACCCAGCCTATCAGTTAATCCAGTCAGCTGTTCCTTCAGAAAACAACCAGATAAAGTTAACTTCTGCTTCCAGAAAGATGAAGTAGACACACTTGTCCCTATTCCTTCTGGTAAGTACAACTAATAACTCTGGACATTGTCTATAAAACAAGCATAAGAAGTCTCTAGAAGGAGGACAGCAGAAGACAGGCCAGCAAGGGACTTTGGGACCCTAGGAATAGCACCGTACCTGGTGAATTTCCTGGGTTTTCTTATTGCGCATGTATTCTAGACTTAGTGATGGAAAAGCCAGCAAGCCAGAATCAACAATGGACACAGATTAAAAACCAAACAAAATGCCCTTCCAAAGGACCAGGTAAAGGATAGCATGCCAAGGCAAAAAAAACTTTTAGAAAATAACCCCCCTACTTTGCCCACACACTACAAAATACTGCAGTCCCACCGCCACAAGCAAAAACTGAGAGTGTACACTCTCTCCTCCACAGTTTGCAACAAGGTGTCTCAACCGCATCCCCTTCAACCCCACAAGTCCAGGTAATATCAGAGAAAGCTGAATAAGGAGCCTGGACTTTCATCCCTGCAGGATGGCAATGAGGCCACCCTCCACAGTGATAGTAGAGACCATATAGGGTGCTAAGACTTCTACTCCTAAGAGGTAGAAATGAGGTAGCCCCTCCTAACCACAGTGGTATCACAGGAGGCCTAGTGGAGGGTCACAACCCTCACCACCCTCACTGCATAATGCCCTCCACCACCTTTGTCAGTGGAAGCTATGGTTAGAGCTGTAATGAGGTCTTGCCCATCTAGTGTGGTATCAGAGGAAGCATCATGGGAGGCCAGAACCCTCACTAGCATTCAGCAGCAACAGGGAGCCTCAGAGGCTTAGGGGGTGCCTGGAATTAATGAGGCAATGCCTACTCCTCCTTCACTGGAATGGTATCAAAGGAAGCCAACTAAAACAAAAGATTTAAAGAAGATCCATAGTCTTATAATATAATATTCAGAAAGTTCAGGCTTCAATAAAAAATCATTAGTAATACCAAGAACCAGGAAACTCAACACTTCAGTGAAAAAGAATAATCATTAGACGCTAATGCTGAGATGTCAGAGATGATGAAATTATCTGATGAAGATTTTAAACCAGCCATGATACAAAAAAAAAAAAGAAAGAAAGAGAGAGAGATAGAGAAAGAAAGAAAGAAATGGCTTCAATGGCAAATGTGAAAATGCTTGAACCAATTTCCCCCGCCCAAGACAGAGTTTCACTCTTATTGCCCAGGCTGGAGTGAGATGGCACCATCTCAGCTCACCGCAGCCTCTGACTCCTGGGTTCAGGTGATTCTCCTGCCTCAGCCTCCCGAGTAGCTGGGATTACAGGCACCCTGCCCCCACCACACCCAGCTAATTTTTTTGTATTTTTAGTAGAGACAGGGTTTCATCATGTTGGCCAGGCTGGTCTCAAATCCGCCTCGGCCTCCCAAAGTGCTGGGAGTACAGGCATAAGTCACCACACCTGGCCTTGAACCACATTAAAAAAAATAGAAAGTATGAAGAACCAAAGGGAAATTTTAGAATTGCAAGATATAATTACTAAAATGAAAAACTTAACATACGTGTTTCATAACAGAATGAAGAGGACAGAGAAAACAGTAAGTTAACTTCAAGATTGAGTAATGAGAATTATCCAATCTAAAAAGCAAACAGAAAATAGACTTAAAAAATGAACAAGAACTGACAGATGTCTAGAATTATAACAAAAGATCTAGCATTCATTTCTCCTAATTCTCAGAAGAGCAGAAGAAATAGGACAGGGCTGAAAAAGTATTCAAGGAAATAATGACTGAAAATTTCCAAAGTCATCAAAAGACATAAATCTAAAGTTTTGAGGAGCTAAGCAAAGTCCAAACAGGATAAGCCCAAATAAATACACACCAAAATATGTGATAATTAAACTTCTCAAAACTAAAGGCAAAGAAAACTCCTGAAAGCAGGGATGGAGAAACAACATCTTATATAGAAGGAAAAACCACTTGAATGACAGTGGATATTTTATCAGAAACCAGGAAGGTCAGGAAAAAGTGGCATAACATTTTTCAAGCACTAAAAGAAAAAAAAAATTGCTAACCTCAAACTTTAGACTTAGCAAAAAATATAATTCAGGAATGAAAGGGAAATCAAGACATCCTTAGATGAATGAAAACTAAGATTTGTCACCAACAGAATTACTAAGAAGATAAAAGGAGTTTTCTAAACAAAAGCTAAATAATAGAAGAACACCAGAAAGGAGGCAAAAACAATGGAAAGAGTAAAAATATGGGTAAATATAATGTATATTCCTCCTCCTCTTAAGTTTTCTAAAGGATGTTTGATGATTGAAGCAAAAAGAGTAAGATGTTGTATGCAGTTCTCAACATATGTGGAAGAAATATGTGAGAATTATAATTGCTAGAAGGTAAAGGAACATAAAGAAGGTAAAGTTTTGCACTTTACTTGCATTGGTAAATGTCAACATCGAAAGACCATAATAACATATATTTATGATGTAATAGCTGAACCGATGATTATAGAAGTTATACAAAAAGATACACTCAAGACCACTATAGATAAAACAAAATAGAATTCTAAAAATATTTCAAGTAACCCCTAGGAAGACAGGAAAAGAAGGCAGAGAAATACAGAAGACAAAAATCAGTATGATAGAATTAAGCCATAACATATCAATAATAATGTTAAATATAAATGGTCTAAATACATCAACTAAACGCACAGCTTCCCAGACCAGATTTTTATTAAAAAATCACCCAACTATACATTGTCTATAAGACACTCACTTCAAATTTGGTGATATAGATAAGCTGAAGGTAAAGAATGAAGAAGTGTTATATCATTCATATATTAATTAAAATAATGTAAGAGTCACTATATTAATACAAGATCAAGTAGACTTCACCACAAAGAAAACGACTAAAAACATCACATATTGATAAAAAGCTCAATCTACTTATAGGACATAGAAGACATAGCAATCCTAAGTATGTATGTATAAAAAAGAAAAGCTATAAAATATGTGAAGCAAAAACTGATGGAACTGAAAAGGGAAATAGACAAATCCACAATTTTAGTTGGAGACCTTGACACCTCTCTCTTATTAGTTGATGGAACAACTACACAGAAAATTAGAAAATATATAGAAAAACTAGACAACATCAACCAACAGGATCTAACTAATGAACATTTATAGAACACAATAAAACTACAGAATATGCATTCTTTTCAAGTACCAAGGAACATATACCAACACTGATCGCATCCCAAGCTGTAAAACAAATCTCAACCATTTTAAAAGAATTGAAATTACATGGATTGTGTTCTTTGCCCACAATTGAATGAACTAGAAATCAATGACAGAAACATGGTACTGGAAGTCATGGTCTGTGCAATAAGGCAAAAAAAAAAAAAGGAAATAAAAGACATTTAAATAAGAAATAAATAAAATTGTCCCTATTTGCAAATGACATGATTATCTACGTAGGAAATACCCAAAAATCTCCAGAAATTTCCTAGAACTAATAAGTAAATTCAGCATATTTGCAGGAAAGCAAGCTAAACATTTAAAAATCTATCGTAGTAGAAAAACAAAGACAGAAGGCTGACACAATCCAACTTCAATACTTACTATCAAGCTAGAATAACAAAGGAATTGTAGTATTGGTAAAACAATAAATAGATCAATGGAACAGAAAAGAGAGCCCAGAAAGTGACCTACACAAATATAATCAACTAATCTGACAAAGAGGCAAAGCGAATTCAATGGAGAAAGTAGTTTTTTCCATAAATGGTGCCGAAACAATTGAAAATTTATATGCAAAATAATGAACCTAGACACAGCTCTTATACCTTTCACAAAATTTGACTCAAAATAAGTCATAGATCTAAATGTAAAATGCTAAATCATAAAACTCCTTGAAAATAAGGGAAACTTTAAGGACTCTTGGTTGGGTAATGATTTTTTTAGATGCAATACGAAAAGCATCACCCAAGAAAAAAAAAAAAAAGACAAATTGAACTTTATCAAAATTTTAAATTTCTGCTCTGTGAAAGACACTGTTAAGAAAATGAAAAGAAAAGCCACAAACTGGGAGAATTTTTTTTTTTTTTGTAAAACATGTATCCAATAAAGGACTGGTACTGAAAAATATGCGAAGAAATCTTAAAATTCAAGAATAAAAAACCAAATAATCCAATTTGAAACTGGGAGAATTTGAACAGAAGCCTCACAAAAGAAGAAATACAGACAGTAAATAAGCATGAGAAAAGATGTTCAACATTATATGTCATTAGAGAACTGCAGATTAAAACAATGAGATGCTACTATATACCTATTTGAATGCCTAAGTCCAAAAGCACTGATAACACCAAATGCTGACAAGGATATAGAACAACAGTAACTCTCATTCATTACTGCTGGGAATGCAAAATGGTATGGTCTCTTTGGAAGACCGCTTAGCAGCTTCTTTAAGCATGCTCTTACCATATGATCCAGAAATTGCACTCATTGGTATTTACCCTAGAGGTGAAAATTTATGTCCACACAAAAACCTGCACACAAATGTTTGTAGCGGATTTAATAATAATTGCCAAAGTTTACAGGCAACCAAGACGTGCTTCAGTAGATGAATGCATAAATAATGATATACTCACTGATGAGAAATTATTTATCACAATAAAGAAATGAGCTATCATGCCATGGAAAGACATGGAGGAACCTTAAATGCATATTCCTAAGTGAAAGGAGCCTATCTGAAAAGCCTACATATGGTGTGACTTTAACTATATGACATTCTGAAAAAGGTAAAACTATGGAGCAAAAAGATCAGTGGTTGCCATGGTTTGGGGGCAGAAAGGGATAAATAAACAGTACGCTGAGGATTTTTAGGGTAATGAAACTAATCTGCATGATACTATGGTGGATACATGGCATTATACACTTGTCAAAACGCATTCAATGCCTGACACAAGGAGTGAATCCTCATGTTAACTACTGACTTTAGTCAATAATAATGGATCAATGTTGGCTCACCAATTGTAACAAATGTACCAAGATAAGGCAAGATGTTAATAATAGGAGAAACTGTGTAGGTGGTGGGATGGGAACCCTCTGTACTTTCTACTCAATTTTTCTGTAAATATAAAACTGCTGTTAAAAGTCTTATTCTCTTTTTAAAATAAACTGAATTTCATTTCTATATACTAGCAATAAACACATGGAGAATGAAATGTAAAATACAATATCATTTACAATTGCTCCAGGAATGGATTCATTGGATGGAAATGTAACAAAACATATAGTATTTGTGTGCTAAAACCTGCAAAACACTGATGAAAGAAATCAAGGAAGACCTAAATCAACAGAGGGATAAACCATGTCCATGGATAAGAAGATTGAACGTAATGAAAATACCAACTCTCCCCGAGTGGGTTTAATATGACTCATGCCAAAGTGTCAGCAAGATTTTCTGTAGATATGTAGACAAGATTATTCTCAAATTTATACAGAAAGCCAAATAATCTAGACTAAATAAAACAATCTAGACTAGATAAAACAATTTTTTTGAAAAAAGAAGAAAATAAGAGGAATCACTATCTAATTTCAACATTTACTAGACAGATAAATAATTAAATTGCTGTGGTGCTAGCAGAGGAATAAAGACACAGATCAATTAAACAGAATCTAGAATCTAAAAATTAGTCCCATACAAGTAGGATCAACTATTTTTTGACAAAAATGCAAAAGCAACTCAATGCAGGAAGGACAGTCTTTTTAACAAAGGGTGGTGGAACAACTGGACATACAACTTCAAAAAAGAGTGAGACTCACATCTTATACAAAAATTAGCTCAAAATGTATCAGAAATTTAAGTGTAATTCATAAAACTTTTAGAAGGAAATGTGCGAGAAAAATATTTAAGACCTAAGGAATGGCTGTAATTCCAGCACTTTGGGAGGCCGAGGCAGGCCGATCACGAGCTCAGGAGATCGAGACCATCCTGGCTAACACACAGTGAAACCTTGTCTCTACTAAAAATACAAAAAAAAAAAAAAAAAAAATTAGCCAGGTGTGGTGGCAGGCACCTGTAGTTCCAGCTACTCGGGAGGCTGAGGCTGGAGAATGGCATGAACCCGGGAGGCAGAGCTTGCAGTGAGCTGAGATTGCGCCACTGCACTCCAGCCTGCGTGACAGAGTGAGACTTCATCTCAAAAAAAAAAAAAAAAGAAAAGAGAAGCAAAAGACCCAAGAAATGGTGAACAGCCCTTAAATGTGACACTGAAAGCAAGCACTATTTTAAAAAATCATTAAACTGAATTTTACCAACATTCACCACTTTTATTCTGCAAAAGTTCCTGTTAAGGTGATGAAAAGCCATGCTATGTAATGATATAACGAGAGAAAACTGCAAACCACATAACTGAAAAGAATTCATATCTAGAATATATAAAGCACTCTCAAAACTCTATGTAAAAGTAAACTAATCCAATGAGAAAATGAGTAAAAGATATGAAATTTCACTGATGAGGATATACAGATGGCAGCTAAGAACACAAAAGATGTTTCACATCACTAGACATTAAGGAAATGTAAGTTAAAACCAAATTGAGATATCACTACCTAGCTATAAGAATGGCTAAAGTAAAAAACCTTGGGACAAAAAAATAAAAATTTTAATTTAAAAAAATAAAGTGAAAAACTAGCGTCAATTGGAAAACCTGGTGAGGATACAGAGAACCTAAATCTCTCATATATTGTCAGTGGGGATGTAAAGTGGTACAGCTACTCTGGAAAATAGTTTGGCAGTTTTTAAAAAACCTATACATTTACTTACCGTATGACTCAGCAATTGTACTTCTGGGCATTCATCCTGGGTAAATGTAAAATTATGTCCATACAAAAGCCGTACACAATCTTTGTAATAGTCCCAACCGGAAATAACCAAAATGCCCTACAACAGGTGAATGGTTAAACAAACTACTTAGCAATAAATAGGAATGACTATTGATGCATGCCACAACTTGGATGGATCTCAAGGGTATAAGTTTAGAAAAAAGCCAGTCTCAAAAGGTCACACACTGTACGATTTCATTTCTATAACATTCTCAAATGACAAAATGATAGACATGGATAACAGATTAGTGGTTGCAGAAGGTGAGAAATGGCCGGGGAAGTGACTATGAGAGGTAACATGAGGGAGATCTTTGTGTGGATGAAATAGTTCTGCATCATTTTAGGGGTAGCGATCTCACATGAATGTACACATGAGATAAATGACACAGAACTACACACACGCATGGTACCCATGTCAGTTTCCTGGTGTGGATATTGCATTACAGCGATGTAATCGATGAAGGAAACCGGGAGAGTGGGGCATGAGGTCCTCTGTACTATTTTTGCAACTACCCGTAAATGTGTATTATTTCAAAATGGCCGGGCACAGTGGCACATGCCTGCAATCCCAGCACTTTAGAAGGCCGAAGCAGGTGGATCACCTGAGGTCAGGAGTTTGAGACCAGGCTGTTGAACATGGCAAAATCCCATCTCTGGCCGGGCGCGGTGGCTCAAGCCTGTAATCCCAGCACTTTGGGAGGCCGAGACGGGCGGATCACGAGGTCAGGAGATCGAGCCCATCCTGGCTAACACGGTGAAACCCCGTCTCTACTAAGAAATACAAAAAATAGCCGGGCGAGATGGCGGGCGCCTGTAGTCCCAGCTACTTGGGAGGCTGAGGCCGGAGAATGGCGTGAACCCGGGAGGCGGAGCTTGCAGTGAGCTGAGATCCGGCCATTGCACTCCAGCCTGGGCGACAGAGCGAGACTCCGTCTCAAAAAAAAAAAAAAAAATCCCATCTCTACTGAAAATACAAACAAAACAACAACAACAAAAATTAGCCAGCCGTCATGGTGGCATGCACCTGTAATCCCAGCTACTTGGGAGGCTGAAGCAGGAGAATTGCTTGAACCCGGGAGGCGGAGGTGCAGTGAGCCAAGATAGCGCCATTGCACTCCAGCCTGGGCTACAGAGCCAGACTCTGTCGAAGGGAAGGGAGGGGAGGGGAGGGGAGGGGAGGGGAGGGGAGGGACGGGACGGGACGGGACGGGACGGGACGGGACGGGAAGGGAGAAGGAAAGAAAGAAGGAACGAAAGAAGGAAAGAAAGAAGGAAGGAAAGAAGGAAAGAAATAAAGAAGGAAAGAAGGAAAGACGGAAAGAAAAGAAAGAAAGAAGGAAAGAAAGAGAAAGAAAAAGAAAGAGAAAGAAAGAAAGAAAGAAAGAGAAAGAAAGAAAGAAAGAAAGAAAGAAAGAAAGAAAAGAAAGAAAGAGAGAAAGAAAGAGAAAGAAAGAGTTTAAAAAAAATCAGAGAGTGCAGAATCTGTAAAGATACATATGGACACATTTATGGTAGAAAGTATATGATGTTTGGAATTTGCTTTAAAATAATTCAGTGTGAATTTATTTACAGAGATTTATATAGATGTATAAATAAGATATGTTGATAATTATTAAATTTGTGTGATGGTAACATATAAGTTCCTTATACTCTTTACTTCTGTGAAAATTTAAAAATTTCTAAAATGAAATAGTTTTTTAAAAAGTCCAAAATTAAAAAAAATTCCAGAACTGATATTTTAAAGTACACAGCAGTCCATACATACACAGTTTTTTTGGTGTTTTATTTTGTTTTGTTTTTTACGGGCGATGTCCATTTGATAGATTCCCTTATGGTGGTTAAATAATTTTAATAGGACTATGTTAGAATGAGACACATTTTTACCTCCTAATATCCTGGTCCTAGTCGTCTGGAATACATCAAGTCCCCTAACTGGACTCTCTGATTCCTCCCTTGCCTTTCCATAGGCTGCTAATGATACAACAAGCTGGAGAGGTTATTGTATAACATGTCAGATTGGAAGCACTCGTTAGTTCCCCCTCTCACCTCATTCAGAGAATGAGCCGATGTCTTTTCAATAGCTCAGCCTCCCCAGTTGCCTCTCTGACCATGTCTTCTATGCTCCCCTCACTTGCTCTTTGCCAGCTGCCCACCTTCTCCTCTGTTGTTGTCACCCATCAAGTATGCCCTGACCTCTGAGCCTTTGCATCTGATGTTCCCTCTGTCTTGAACACCCTTCTTCTCACCACATGGCTCACTCCTTTGCTTTCTTCTGGTTTCCGCTCCAATGTCAGAGATGTGCTTTCCTCTGGCCACATTATGGAGTTCTTATTTATGTCCACCCCCTTCGTCTCCAGCCCTGTCCATGTCTTAGGTTTCTCCAGAGCACGTGTCATCTTGTAACTGCCGTGTAATCCACCAAGCTATGTTGCTTCCTCTGACTCCCCTCACCCAAATGTCAGCCCCATGACAGCAGGAACTTTTATCCCTTTTTTTTTTTTTGACTACTGTTTCCCAGAACCTACAATAAGTGTCTGGCATATATAGTATGTGCTCAAAAAATATCTGTTGAGTAAATGTTAATCACAATTACCAGCTAAAGAGTGGCATATCTTGGTCAGTACAGATGACATAATATTAACTACCATGTACTAGGATGACAGTGATAATGACCAATAATGAACATGTGTCTATGAAGCACTAGCTTTTGGCTGGGAAGTCTGCCAAATGCCTTATGTGGCCACACACACACACAGATACACACACACACACACACACACACACACCCTTCAGACAGCAGAAAGTGTTTGGAGAAGCTATGATGAATTTATGTGCCCTAACGATGTCTTATTTTTGGTGCTCTAAATTGGTGTATCATCATAAGAATAGCTGGCATTTATTGAATACCAACTACATGGCAACGACTCTGCCAAGCATTTGTATTATGATGTCTTTTCATTTTGAAAACAACTGTGTGAGGTTGAAACTATTCTTATCTCCCTTTTACACACCAGTTTGTGGAGATTAAGAAGCCTGCCTGAGTGCTCTTAGCCAAAGTGATGGCACCAGGTGAGGAATGCAGACCAGAAGCCCAGCTTGTACCCCCATAGAACCCTTACCATGAGCCAGTCCCTGTGCTAAACACTCTGCAGCACCATCTAGTCTCCGAAAGAAGGACTAGAGGAGCTTCCAAAACAGTTTATGGGATGGCAGGACCCACATTTAACCTAGGGATGTCTACCTCAAAACAAACCTTACTTGTTGATGAGGCCGCCCTGGTCACCCTACTTAGCGTGGAATTCCCCTCCACACATACACACCCCTCGCATCTTTTACTTTCCTCCAAGTACTTGACTGACTGTTTACTTTAGCCTCCCCACTATAATTAAAGTCCCATGAGGGCAAGAATTTAGGGCTGATTCTGAAGCATCCAGAACAGTGCTTAGTATACAGCAGGCACTCAAAAATTGCTTTTCCCTGGTTCTAGTTGATGCTTTCTCCTACGGAAAGGTCCAAAGTTTCAGGCAGAAGCAATAACGCTTCAAGATAAGAGAGGCCCAGACAGCTCCCTGCTCCTTTAGGGTTTGTATACCCTGCATGAAAGAAGGCAGTGGAAGGAAGCTATTCTTGTGTGGTGTTCGGGCCCAGACCTGGAGCTGCGCACAAGGTATAAGCAGTATAAGTATAATTTCAAAGAAGATCCTGGGCCTGGGTTAGAAGTTTTGGGACTAAATGTCTAGATGGCCTCAGCGATTCTCATTAGAGGGTGATTTTGTGCCCACCCACACCCAGGACGCCTCACAATGTCTGGAGGCATTTTTAGTTATCATAACCGGGATCTATTGGGTAGAGGCAAGCGGTGCTACTAAATATCCCACGATACACAGGACAGTCCCACAACAAAGAATTATCTGGCCCACAATGTCCATAGTGCCAAGGATGAGAAATCCTGTTGTACGCATCAGGAGTTCCTAGCGTGAGAGGAGGTTTCTGCTTCTGAGTGTGGCAGGCATGTTCAAGGATCACTGAGGCCTCTGTGGAGGTGGAAGCCTGCCCTTGGCGAAGGGAACCCAGGCCATGCTGCTGGGATAATCACAGGTCTTGTTTTCAGGAAGCAATTGCCTCCCATTATTGCAGGGATATTACATAAATTGCCAACCAATTCTGAGAAGCCCACAAATAAATTGTACAGAACACGAAATGGCACCCTCTGAAAAAAAAGTGAGTTTTAAGTACAGCCTTGATGTTGTGCCCTAGAACTTTCAAGCCAACTCTACCCTCAAGAGCTAGGGCATGTGGAAGCCCAGTGAGCCACCCTGGGAGCAGCCCCAAGCCTGCATGCAAGGGAGCCTGGGCTGGGGTCCCAGATGAAAGTCAGCTGTTATTCGGGAACTGCAGCCACTCCTGTAATGTGATACTGTGTTTGTGGTCATGGCTGTGTGATCCCAAATGTCTGAACCAATACCGGGAAATTAAGTTAATGTTAGGCATTTCCAAATATCTAAGTACTCGACGCTTACAGGAAAAGGAGACTAAATTGCATTTTCCATTAAATTTTGTGGTGTGTAGTTTTTTCTAGCTAACTAAAATAGAGTGGAAGTATCTGGAATGATTTGCTGTATTTAGGACAATGTCCAGAATCACCACATACGAACACCCAAAAAACTGATAAATAAGACCCAGCTACGACAGAGTGATCGATCTGTAAGCCAGGGTGGCGGCTGAGGTGGGGGTATCTCAATGAGATTAGGTACCTACAACAGGTTGATGTGCCTCCTAAATTATTTAAGAATTTACATTTATATAAACTCTAGACTCAAATCTTAATTCTTCCTGGGCTGTTTCAAACTGTCAAATGTCAGGACATTCATGTTTGTATTTTATTTTGCCTTGTATGGTAAAGCAAGTAGGTGTGTGTGGATGTGGCTGTCTGTATAAGGACGCTGTATCCTCCACCATGCTGTGCTCTGTTGGTGGCTATTCCAAGCCGCCGTGTTGGCTGATTGAAAAGGTCTCTGCTTCCTCACTACTCACTCCCCAAGCATCCCAGCGTGTGGTTTCACATTCCCATCATTCTGATACCACCTCTTTGTGAGATCACTGCTGTCTGACCTCTCTTCCTGTGAGAAGAGAAGAAAGGAGGAAGCCTGAGGTAGGGTTTGGCTCTCAGGAGGATCCTCAGGTGACAAAATGTGCAGGAAAATGGAATGGGATCCCTGAGGGAGGAAGGGCATTGTAGAGTAAAGAGGAAAGAGTCCTCAGGTCCTACCTAAGAGAATGGGCAGTGAACCGAGGTGGGATACACAGCAGATTATCTGGAAGCCTTAGGTGGATTTAGGATAGAAGTAGGTGCCTGGAACAAGGAGCCTTTAATGGGTGTCTGTAGCTGAGCCCTTGGAGAAGACGGAGCTACTAGGCCCCAAGAACTTTTATATCATTGGCTTATGACCCAATTCCTTCCTGCCTGCTTCTCATGTCCATTCATTCTGCGTTTGACATTGAAGATCACGGCCTCCTTCCCAAGAAAATGCACCAGACTGCTCACTGACTTGTTACTTAATGCTTCTTTCTCTCCCTCATTTGTGGGCTGTCTTTCTTCTTCCCTTCTTCCCCTAAGAATAATTGATATTTTACTGTCTTCTTTCCTACGATTGTTTTCCTTAAAGATTATATTTGATATCAAAAATCACCTCTGGAATTTCTCATCAATATCAACTGATAATTAATGACTTTCAGGAAAACCAGTTTTGCATATCAAGTTACTTGCTGAATTATTACAAACTGTTACTCCACCATCAACTCAAATCTAATACGTCCAAACCAAAGTAAATCGCCATGCTCTACTTCAAAACATGCCCCCTCTTAACCCTCAGATTTCTGTCCACCATACCAAATTTTCTTAGTTGAAAGTAATTCACAGTTTAGTACCAGTTGGCAAGCAATTTTATAGTATGGCACAATAACAATGTCAAAGAAAACTTATTCCTATGTTTTGATTCACTATTCACACTTCTGGAAATATAACCCAAAGAATAAATGCAAATTATTTTAAAAAAAGCTACATACATAGAATTATTTTTGATGTAGAGGTAGCAACTAACATGTTTAAAATTTGAGAAATCACTAAGTAAATACATGGGGAAATGTGTGCTAACATAAAAATAGAAAAGCAAGATGGACGTGTATTTATGATGATTAAAACAGAATATAATATGCATATAAAAGGATTAAAAACCCACTAAAATAATACTTATTGTTTGAAGGTACATGTCCACATTACTTTTTACTGTATGTTATTTAAACTGAATTACACCTATTTGAAAAGGAAACTACTTCATCATCCTTGATCCCTCCAGCTCTTTTTTGTTTGGCTACCAATTTTACATGTGAACTCCTCACATATCAATTATATTCTTTTTTTCCTTTCCATTTTTATGGTCCCATCTTCATTCAACCCCTGATGATACTGATTCACTGAATGATTTTGATTTTCATTCACTCCCAGGCTTTCTCCATTTCCCTTCTATGCTGCTAGACAGCCCAAAACAATGTGTACCAACCAGAGGGATACGTGACATTGTTCTGATAAATAAAACTTGGGCAGAAACTGACTGTTAAATTCTAGGAGCACTTCCACTTTCCTTAGAATGAAAGACTATCCATCTCCAAGGATGGTAGAAGAAATAGTTGACAGAGCCTGGGTTCCTGGCAGCATCATTGTGGAAGGTGCTTCTGACCCTCTTGTTCCAGGAGAAAAATAACCTTTTGAGCTACAGTTTGTTTTCTGTTACTTGCAGACTAATGCATTGTCAACTAACATCTTGCCTCGCTTGTAGCCTCCCTGCTTGTAGCCTCACATCATTCACTTCAGCTTACACTTTTATAAGGGTGAAAGAAGACCAGAAAATAGTACTAGATAAATAAACATTGACAATAAAAACAAAAGACAGCTGGCAGGCGAAAACAACGTGGAAGACCAAAAATTACAGAAAGTATGCAAAAAAAAAAAATTTTTTTTTGAGCTAGAGTCTTGCTCTGTTGCCGAGGCCGGAGTGCAGGGGCATGATCTCAGCTCATTGCAACCTCTGCCTCCCAGGTTCAAGCAATTCTCATGCCTCAGCCTCCCGAGTAGTAGGGATTGCAGGTGTGCACCACCCCGCCTGGCTAATTTTCTGTGCATGTGTGATTTTTTTTTTTTTTTTTTTTTTTTTTTTTTAGTAGAGATAGAATTTCACCATGTTGGCCAGGTTGGTCTCTGACTGACCTCAAGTGATCTGCCCATCTCAGCCTTCCAAAGTGCTGGGATTACAGGCGTGAGCCACCACATCTGGCCAAACAAATTTTTTTTTTTTTTTAAATTTTTAAAGTGTATGTCAATTTAGTAAAGGGCTAAAGAAATTCTGCACATCAATAGTGACTGAGGGCATCAGTATTCATACCACAGTACAGTGTAATAATGAAGTCTCCCCAAAACATGCATTCAGCTTTTGGTCCACAGTGGATACAATAGAGAGCCAAACATACAAGGCCCCCACTCTCATGGAGCTTAGGATTGAACTGGAAAGAAAGTACATGAACAAGATAAGTACATGAGTACATAGTTTAAAACTGCACTATGAATTGACAGATTAAAGACTGGGTTTTATAAAGGAGAGCATGGCCCAGCGCAGGTACCAGTAGGGTAGGGGGCAGGTAAGGAAGTCTTCCTTGGGAAACTGAAGCTTGAACTGGCTGGAGGGATAAACCTGCTCTGTTAGAAAAATGAACAGAGGAGGAGGAAGGAAGAGAGGAACACCGTTTGGGGAAGTTTAGGGCATATACACAGGTCCTGGGGCAAGGGGACAGATACTGAGACGGATAACCTTAAAGAAGGTCAGAGAGCTCACCCCTGTAAGTACGTATTTGTTCCCACTCATCAAGAAAAGCTGAAACTGTGTTCATTGCATTCTGCTTCAGAAGAAATGAAAAGTATGCAATTGAGTTTATAAACATTTCCACTTGGAAAAATAAAATCAAACTAGTTTATTGCTGAAAACAGTAACTGTAATTTTGCATAAAGTCATTCTAGACATATTTTTAAGCATCTAGTAATTACCAGGAACTATGCTTTGGAGAGCTCGAATACATAATGTAAGAAGTGAGGTAAACAAACAATTGCAGTTAAGCATAATGAGCACTGATAGAGGGGTCATCAAAGGATATAGGGACACTGAGAAAGCAAAAAATTAATTCACTCGGGGTGGAATTGTCTTGAAAATTCATTTCTGTTCAGTACATCATTGCCAAATGATGCCAAGCAAGTGAACTGTGACTGAATGTAAACATGAAACAAACCAGAAAATCTAGACTCTGACAAGTTTCCAAAGGTAACAGAATTGTTTAATGGACTTAGAAGTACACAAGCCTACCTCAAAAGCAATTCTGCGAATTAGACCACCCTCACCAGGCTTGGCCAGTCATTCAAATAACTAGATTTGAGGATAACTGAATTTCAGAATATGTATTTGAGATTCTTTTAAATGAAAGAAAACACTGAATTAGGCCTGATTCAGCTGACTCGTGTGTCAGCTTCGAATATAAAGGTAGAAAGAGCCAATGGAAGTTTAATTTGTTATTTTGTAAAGATATAAATAAAAGACTTATATTTTTTAATAGTATGCACTACAATTAGCCTTTTCATTCGTTGTAGTTTATTAGATTATCAACAAAACAAAAGCAGACTTGGTTCTTTGCACTCGTTCTGCCAATAAGCAGCTGTATGAAGACAGAATCACATGATTTCTCTAATTCCCAGTCTCCTTATTATAAAAGGATAATTTCATTGGTAGTGTCCTATAATTCTAAAATTTTACTCCAGAAAAATCATACACTCACTATATTATTTTCACTGAATTCAACGTTGGCTAACTGTAATTGTAAAAGCTCAGGACACTACAAAGCCATTTCACCAATACTTTGCCAGGCCACAATACATCAGAATTTATAAATGATACTTTCAATTTACCAAAGGTGACCTGGCAAGTATCTGATGTTGGGTAATTGTGAAGCTACATGAAACTTAATAGTGATTCTCAAGCGTAGTGAAGGATATGTAGTCTCATTAACTAGGAAACCATACTGAAAAGTCAGGTACAAAGCTTCCAATGAAATCTATACCTTTCTCTTGGATACAAGAAAGAAACAAACAAAGAAACCCCATAAATTTAACAAACGTAATATCAAATTTCCTTGTACATTACGATGATGATGAATGAAACTTGGGTATAGCATTTCTGTTGTAGAACACATCTCAATCATGTTTACCTAAAGTGATTGACAAAGTTTCTGAAAGTGAATGAGTTCCAGTATGTGCGCCAATGAGGAATTTGATAATTTAAAAAAATTGGATTTGGTTTTGTCACCAGATCAAAAAAGTGACACACTAATTAAATGCAGTGCCACATAATAATTCTAAGCGTAATTGCAGTATAATTTTTCTGACACGTATTTACAATCCATCTCCATCATAATTATTACGCACAGATTACATTACTTTGTTTTTCAAGTTCTCCACTATCTCCCTGAAGCAAAGGCTTTTCAAATATGTGATCATTTTAAAATATACGGTGCCTACAATACATATCTTATCACAGGACCTCATTATATGCATAACAACAATACTAATATTTATGCTAATACCTAACGTTCTGGAAAGCCAACCTTGTATTACTTTTCAGTTCATTTTATAAAAGTAAGAATGTTGGGGAAGGAGCATCATTTTGTAACTTGTCTGTAAAACAAAAGAGTTTCTCCTATTCTTTCCTATACCATCCATCTCTTCTCTTACTAGAGACAGGTAGGCTTGTATACTTCTAAGTCCATTCCACATGACACCAAGGTTTTGACAAATGTGAGTGAGGTGTCTTCTGCAGCTTTTAATGGGAAGGAGCATCCATACTACACGTTTTCAAGGAAAGTGGCCCCAGTCCTTCGAACCCAAGGAACCCTGGTGGACAAGCACAGCTGCGGGTCAGCTCACCTCTTTCCCTATCCAGATCTCATACTCTCTTTATAAGTGTCCTATTCATGATGTAATACAAGCAAATGCTACATTCTTTGACAAAACTAAAACAAAATTATAATGTATAGAATTACATATTTAACAGAAAGATGAAAAATAGTTACATGTAAAGATGTGTTGAGTTCTGTGATGGTTATTGTCATATATCCACTAGGTTGGATTATGGTGCCAAGTTGTTGGGTAAAATAATAGCTTAATATTGCTGTAAAGGTATTTTTAGATGCAATGAGCACTTATAATTCCTTGACTTTGAGTACAGTAGATTACTCCCTACCCCACACTATGATTGGGCCTCATCCAATCAGCTGAAGATCTAAAGAGAAAAAACAGGTTTCTTGAGAAAGAAGAAAGTCAGCTTCCAGACTGCAGAAGAAAAATTCTACTGGAGTCTCCAGCCTTCAGACTGGAGACTGCAGCATCAGCTCTGACCTGAATCTCCAGCCTGCCAATTGCCCTGTAGACTTCAGACTTACCAGGCCTCGTAATCACTCTCTCTCACTCTAAGTGTATGTGTGTATGTGTACATGCATATGTATATACCTATATGTGTGTATATAATATATATTTATGTGTTCTATTGTTTCTCTTTTTTCTGGAGAACCTTGACTAATATTAATTTATTGAGAACATTAAATATAATAGCTATTCTTTTTGAAAAACAATTTTCTGTTCTATATATGACATTGATAGTCTGTACC
Source organism: Papio anubis (assembly GCF_008728515.1). Classification (NCBI taxonomy): domain Eukaryota; kingdom Metazoa; phylum Chordata; class Mammalia; order Primates; family Cercopithecidae; genus Papio; species Papio anubis. The sequence continues at coordinate 100,079,234 of NC_044989.1, forward strand.
AACCCTGAGCAAGTTATTACAAATTTCATGTTCTTAATGTGATTTTAAGTTAATGATATCTGTCTGTCTTTCTCCTATGGGATATTACACACACAGAGTTCAGTCATTTTGTATGAAAACAGTAGCGTAACTATATATTTATATCATATATATGTGTTATATACATATTATATATATTTATCTGTTATATTCTCATGTGTAATGATTACAAAAAAGTTTTAGAAGTATGATGTATATTACAATATTTTCAACTGTAGGACTCATTTTAGGTCTGTTAAAACCTTAAGAAGCAGTTCTTCTTAATAAATATTACTATCTTCATATGGGAAAGCACATTTTAAAATACTTTAATAGGCAGCTAGTAAATTACAATGACTTTACTTTTAGATCAAAGTTATGTTCTTTAAAATTATAAATGGCACATTAAAAATAACATTTTTTAATCTAACAGATCAAAAAAGTTGAAATTACAGGTCTTAAATTGCTTTTTAATTGCTCTCAACAATTTTGATCTGGGCATCCTCCAGAAAGATAAAACCCTTTCAGAGGTAGGCTGAGGACAGAAGGTACTTACTAACTGCAGAGTCATAGGAGGTCGAGTTGTGCTCGCCTCTCATGAAGGGGTATGGAGACAGGTAAGCATGTGTGCAGTTCTTGGATGGTGGCTGATTGGCTAGGAAGGAGAGCAAAAAAATGGCACCTGTTATTGAAAAACTCAGTGATGACTCATCCTTAATGGAACAGAAATACAGAACACAAGGGTTACACAAGCAAAATAAAACTACTGGTTCCATCAGCAAATTCAGAGAATTGTTGCGAGGAGGGCCCTCTAGGAAACTCATATCAAGATGCACATGAGACTTGGAAGGTGGATTCATCCAGAACATCTAGCTACATGACATAATTCAATGGAATAAATGCAAATGCCCTTTATATCACCTTGCGATTTAAGGTACCACATTTCATCCATTTTCACATACTCTTCAGTACCTAACAGTGTCTAGCATACAGTAGGGATTAAAAAAATAATTGTTTTAAAAATCTAATAAACTTAAGTTTAACCTTGATTAGTTCAAATTAATAAAAAAATTTCTTCTATATCCATTTTATTTTAGGGAAGAATGTAAATGATAAGTTATACAATAATTCAAATAAATTTTTAATATTTGAAAATGTCACAAGAAGGTACTTTTAAGTTGTCTGAAAAATTAAAATTTTTATATGTACACTTTAAGGTGGACTGAAATATTGAAATATTCTTTCTTTCTCAAAGTCTTTGGCAAAATCTTCCTCTTGCACAGTCTGACTTACTTTCCTTTACCAAAGTCTAAATCATTTCCACTGGCAAGTTGTATGCTTACTCTCCTGCCCCTAAATCCACTGTAAGATAGTCTATCAGGTACTTGCCTCAAAAGGCGGCTTCATCACTACTTTGTTCCTTATAGATGCCAACTTACCACCAGCTTGCTTAAGTTTTCAGGGACCTCCTATTTTTATTAAATATTCCATGATCCTATTATGTATATACCATACTTTGATTTTTGATAAGAAGACTAATAATTTCAATTCTCAATAAGCTTTAGGCTAATAAAAAGCTCTTTCATTGTTGAATACAATGAAATAAGTGCTAGCTATTTTCAATAAATGGATTTTCAAAGAATAATTCAATATAAAAAACACAATTGAAGGAATGCATTATAGTTTTTAAAAGTTACGCTACCTTAAAAAGTGACTTTAAAGTTTCAATGAGAACACAAACATCAAAAGCAACGCATTTCTTGATAGTGCCAACAAACTTGGTTAAAGCTCAAATAATATAAGCTTTCATCTGCCATTGCTGGTAATTATCATTTTTTTTAAAAAAAGATACTGTTAACTTTGACGCTATGAATATAAAATAACACATCTCTATTTATGGATTTTTACATTTGAGATGCCAAGGGCTGATAGCAAAAACATCTCATTTATTTGCAACATAGTATTCACAGACACTTGAAAAAATGCTATAGACAGTACCTGTTCTGTTTGTTCGAGTTAGTGTATTCTAAATAGGAGCAGAGAAATACTGGATAATTCAGTTTTGCCATAAATATTCAGACTCCTGTTTTATGCTAAAAGATAAAATAATTATTCCTATAGCCATGTCTACTTACTGAAAAGGAATCTCGACATGAGGAACCTTTTAAAGACATCTAATTGAGATTCTGTAACTCACAATCCAGTCCTCTCAAAGTGACATATACTATGCAAGAGATTGTTCATTTTTATTTTAAAGACAAGGGGGAAAATAAAGCTAAATTGTACTTACTGTACCAGAACTTCCAAATACTGGAGTCATTCTCTTCCACAATCCCATGAAACCAACACCTCCAGAAGAACCCTTCATGGTGAAAAGTGACGTTCTCTATCTGAACAGAACAAGATGAAGTAACTTGCCATCAGTACGAGAAATAGAATCAAAATCATCACAGCCAGGAAGTTTTTTAAGGACATGTATTTTATCCCAAATAACAAAGCTCCGTAGCTTTCTACATATCTCTTCTATGAAGAAACAGACACTCCACTACTACTCTCTGGTTTCAAGAGCACACATAAGACTATCTTCCTAACTACCATGTGCATCACTATTTTGAAGAAGAGACTCACGTTCTGTTCACCTGAACATCTCCCCACCTCGGTTGCAAGAAGCCAATAATCCGATCCAAAAGCCACCAAAAAGAGTAACACCCCCAAAGCACCAAAGAGAGCTCCAAAGAAGATAGCGATATTTAGTCTCATTTTCAATTCACTGGTTTCCTTTTAAATAAAATACGAAATTTTAAAATGGTAAGACCCCTAGTTTCTCAGAAACAACAGTAAAAAAAAAAAAAAAGAATAATATTTTTGAGTCGGCAGAATCTTCTTGAGAAAGCTGTCCTAGCTCATGTTTTGGTGGCTTCTCGCTCACGCCCCGCCGGCAGGATTCATATTCCCTTTGCTCTCCCCTGGAGGGACTCCAGCCCAGCAGCTGAGAATTGCAGGCTATTTTAAGATAGTGATTGAGGAGCTGTCTTTCTCCCATGGGGATCAAAAAATAGCTGACCTTCTCCTGACTATAGAGAGAAGTATCAGGAGCTGGCTCAGATTATCATTATTGCTGTTGGGTAATCCACAGAAGTAGAAAGAAGATGGAATGGCTATGAAGTCATTGAAAGCATTGGTCCCAAATCTTAAGTGTCTGAACAAGCTCCTCTTAGTCTAGAATGCCCATTACAGTCCCAAAGACACTGAAGACTCTCTTTGAAGATACTTAAATCACAGATATAAAGAACCACTAAGACTGATCTTGAATACAAATGAAGTTATAATTAATTCCTTTTGGACTTTTTTTGTGGTAGAAAATACATTTTTGGTCAAATAGTCTAACATAACGCAGTACAGTTCAGGTTTATAATCTAAACATTCAGATGTATATTTAAAAGGTCCAGAATGTTCATGGTAAGGTAATTCTTGAAAAAGTATGAAGAAGAGCTTTTATGCAGCATACACTAGTGACAAAAAAACAATACTTTCTACAGCAGTCTCATGAATTTTAAACAAATTATTCCAAATAATCATCCCCAAAGTGGATTGACGAAAAAAGTCTCAAAAATGTATTTCCTGAATTAAGATGAAATAACCCTATCTACTTCTTTTTCCTTCATTTTAAAATATCTAACTTCCTCAAAAGATGAATCATACTTAATACTCACACAGACCACCTAATAGCAATGAATCTACACTTTCTTCAAGCCTTGACTCTTTAAAGCTTATTTGTTTGTTTTGTTTGATACGCCAGAGGAGAGTATTTTTCTAAGTATTTGTGTGCATTTAAAATCTTGCACCGTTCCTTTGGTCATTGTTTTTATATTCTCAACAATAACCTGGACCACTTCACCTTCCAAGGAGGCATCTGAACTCTACCAGCTTTCTTCACTCCTTCCTTTTTGTGGCATGGGATAGATTCTTACAATGGATTTTGTGAGAACAAAATGATCCTCAATAAAGATGAAGGGCCCTGTTAGATTGTAGCTATATGCAATCAGAGGTATTCAAAAGCTATGAATAAGGCCGGGCACGGTAGCTCATGCCTGTAATCCCAGCACTTTGGGAGGCCGAGGCGGGTGGAGGTCAGGAGCCTGGCCAACATGGTGAAACCCCATGTCTACTAAAAATACAAAATATTAGCTAGGCATGGTGGTGGGCCCCTGTAATCCCAGTAATCGTAGTTACTCAGGAGGCTGAGACAGAAGAAACGCTTGAACCCAGGAGGTTGAGGCTACAGTGAGCCGAGATCGTGCCATTGCACTCCAGCCTGGGCAACAAGAGCAAAACTCTCAAAAAAAAAAAAAAAAAAAAAAAAGAATTCTAAGCCATATAGAATGTTACACAATCATTAACTACGAGATTAACTATGAGGATTAGATTTAGGTTAAGGGTTCATCTGAGATGATCCCTCATCTCATACTTAAATATTTTTTATAAGACTTCCCACACCATCAAGCTATGACATTTCTAGCCTGTGGCACTTAAGGACATCAGTAACAGCCATAACAGCTCTGCCTGATTTTCTGCCAAAAGCTGCACTCTAGGAGTTTCCAGATATTTATTCTATTCTGTTCTTTGAGATTGTGAAGCGTAAGTTTCAATCCTCTGTCTGTGACAGAACTTTCTGATATTCTGAAGACAGCCGTCATTTCAGGCCTCATCAATCACAGTCCGCCCCTACCCCTAAATAGAGGTCTAAGCTATATTTTTCTAAGCCAAACACTCTATTCCTTCAAATGCCCTTGAGATTGGTACAACTCCAGACCTCCTCCTCCCTGTTCTGGTTCTTTCCCACAATTCTCAAGTGCTCGACTGCAGTGAGACATAGTAAAAATATTCTGGGCATATTCTAATAGCTTAACACTACTGCCGTTCTTATCTGGATACTATGCTAAGAGTAGTAATGGCCTCACAACAACGTTCATGCCCTAATCCTAATCTATGAATACATTATTTTACATGGCAATATCCTGGACTACACAAGTGGTCCCAATCTTATTACAGGAAACCTTACATGAAAACCTGGGAACCTGTCCTAGCCGAGTGGACAGACACAGAAACGTGACCACAGCAAAAGGGTCAGACAATTGCTGGTTTGAAGACGGAGGAAGGGGACCAAAAGCCAAGGAATATAGAGAGCATTTGGAATTAGGAAGAGGAAAGAAAACAGATTCTCCCCTTGAGCCTTCAGGAAGGAATGCAGTCCTGTCCACAAATTTGAGCTCAGTGAGATCCCTGTGGAATTTCCAACCTCTGCAACTGTGGGATAGCAAATCTGTGTTGTTTTAAGCCATTAATTTGGGGACAATTTGTTATAGTAGCAATATAAACTTGATACAGATGCTATTCTATAATTAATGCAATATTAGAGCAAATTAAGTTTTCTGCAGGGGCGGGGAATACATCTTCAGGAAGTGCTTATTGTGGACTTTTGAGCGTCCAGGCATTTTATCAGATATTGAGGCTACAATATACAGGCCCTGACTTTGAGGAGTTCATGAGCTAGTGGGAAAAACAAAAGAAAAGATTTGTTAGAACAAATTTTGTTAGAACAAAGATTGGTTGTTTGGAAAGAAGGAGAAATCTGTTGGATAGGAAGATTTTATTTATCTTATTTATATTTCAATGGTTTATGGTTAAAATTCCATGCACTAATACTAAATCTTTAACACACACACAAACACAAAAGTAGATGTTTTTTTTAATTAGTAGAAAAGAGTATAAGACTTTGTGGTTACTATGTATCACAATTTTGGTCTTTGTCAGAGAAAAGGATCATCTTTCTGGACTAGTTTCATCAATGAATAACGTTTTTCTCGCCATTTTTGGTTTATCCAAAAATACATAAACATCACCATAAAAATGTTGGTAGAGCATTTACAAGGCAGGGCAGAGCCCGGATAAATGCCATGAAAGACCACTCTTTAGGGGGGCAATGCCTCAGGAACTAGGTGTGTTTATTCAATATATTAAATCTGCCATTAATTTTATTAACTTCAGAATTTCCAACCATTCATATGTGTGCATCTATTGAGAAAAACAGAATACTTCTGCTATCATAAAACTGAGCCATTTTAGCTTGATAATTCTCAATGCTTAACATAGGGCTTGGCACACAACAGGCACTGACATAAAATAGAAATCAATTTGTGTTAGGAGTCTTGGCTGAGATGCAAATACATGACCTCCTGAGCCATCCAACTGGCAATCTACCCCCAAAAGAAACAGTGCTGATCTGGCTCAGCTTGGTCCTTGTTAAGCTCTGGAGAGCCGGATTTTAGTAGGGTGCATGTTTCCTGCGCAGATGTTTTCAAACCATCTTTTAACAAATCCTTATTAGACTTCTGCTAATGAAGACATGAAATGGGGCTTACCATCGAGGAGGCAAAACGTGTCTTTCTTCTTCAGAAAATTGGACATTTGCCTGTCACTTCAAAGTCTCCTAGTTTTCCATGATTCCTAAGGCATTTTAACAGCCATTCAGTGTTGCTTTCCCAAGGAATCTTAGAAGCCTAAGAAAATGTCCATGCACTAGGAAGGCTGTTAAACAGCTGTGGTGTTCTTTACAAATTTACAACTTGAGACATAGGTTCTCTCTTCCCTTTCTCTCTCTTTTCTAATGAAAGCCCAGGAAAAGGGGCCTTTCAATAGAAAGGCCTGGCTAAGCCTCAACCTCAACTCCTAAAAATCCTATAGTAAAACAGCCCCATTGCTAGTCTATGTATCTATTCCTTATGGGAATATTGACTCTATCTTTACATCAATAAGGTTGTCACACTGAGTGATATGGTTTGGATGTGTGTCCCCACCCAAATCTCATGTCAAATTGGAAGAGGAACCTGGTGGGAGGTGATTGGATTATGGGGTTGGATTTCCCCCTTGCTGCTCTCATGATAGTGAGTTCTCATGAGATCTGATGGTTTAAAAGTATGCAGCGCTTCCCACTTCACTCTCTTTTTCCTGCCACCTTGTGAAGAAGATGCCTGCTTCCTCTTTGCCTTCCGCCATGATTGTAAGTTTCCTGAGGCTTCCTAGTCACATTTCCTGTTAAACCTGCAGAACTGTGAGTCAATTAAACCTTTTCTCTTCATAAATTACCCAGTCTCTGGTAGTTCAGTTCTTTATAGCAGCGTGAGAACAGAATAAAATACTGAGTCATCAGGGCCACAAGAATAAGCATGGTGTCTCAGGATCAATCCTGTAGGAGAAGTTGATTGTCAAAAATGTAAACTGAGGTGCATAATAGTAGCTAATATGCATAAGCCTCTACCAAGTGGCAGGCACCATGACGAGTACTCCAATACCTTGAATACAGATAAGTCTTTAGTAGGCAGAATATGAAACAACCAGTGTCTCTGTGGGCATCCACTCTCTTGGGCAGGAATTTCATCTTCTGAAGGTCTTCATGGTTGTAGGAGTTAAAGATCTTCTCTGTGACACGAAGAAGGACAGAGGTAAGCAAAGAGGGATCTCCACGGGGTCTCACAACTAAAGGCAGCTCACAATAATTTATGGGTAATGACTATGTTTATTTCCTAAACGTTAAATGTTTGTTTGAGACTTCCAGCCTGTCCTCACTGTGCTCCCAAGTCTAAATGAGGAGGCAATGTGGCTGAGTGGGGACTGCAGAGTGATCGTCCAAGAGAAGATGAGTCTGGGGAACAGAATAGGAACTGCCGGTACCAGGTCTGCTCCCCATGTAGATACTCTACTCTCCCTCCTTGCCAATCTTAAGAATAGGATTTTGGCCAGGCCCGGTGGCTCACGCCTGTAATCCCAGCACTTTGGGAGGCCGAGGTGGGTGGATCATGAGGTCAGGAGTTCAGGACCAGCCTGGCCAAGACGGTGAAACTCCATCTCTACTAAAAATACAAAAATTAGCAGGCGTGGTGGCAGGCACCTAAAATCCCAGCTACTTAGGAGGCTGAGGCAGAGAATTGCTTGAACCCCGGAGGCAGAGGTTGCAGTGAGCTGAGATCACGTCCCGGCACTCCAGCCTGGGCTACAGAGTGAGACTCCATCTCAAAAAAAAAAAGGAAAAAAGAATGGGATTTCGCTTAATTAAGAAGAGCTGGAGTTTCCTTTCATTAATGAGTGATCTTGAGCCAATGGCTCAACTCTCTGAGTTTCCATTTGTTTGTTTCTTCTTGAGACGGAGTCTCGCTCTGTTGTGCAGACTGGAGTGCAGTGGCAAGATCTCAGCTCACTGCAACCTCTGCCTCCCGGGTTCAAGTGATTCTCCCACCACAGCCTCCCAAGTAGCTGACACTACAGGCACGCACCACCATACCTGGCTAATTTTTTGTGTTTTTAGTAGAGATGGGGCTTCACCATATTGGCCAGACCAGTCTCCAACTCCTGACCTCAAGTGATCCGACCGCCTCGGCCTCCCAAAGTGCTGGGATTACAGGCGTGAGCCACCGCACCCAGCAGGTTTCTGTTTTCTAATATGGAAAATGGGAACACTGCTTCAGAGGATTATTAGGGGTACTTGGTAAGATGACGTGTGTCAAATGAGCTGGTGTTTCTGCATATTAGCCTTCTATCTCACTTTAGCTGGAGATCACATTTCTGACAAAGAAATGAAAAAACAAATAATAAAACAAAATTTAAAAGCAAAAATCACAATAAAATAAAACTTCCTTTGCTAGCACTGCAAATCTGATTTAAATCTATTTCACCAAACCAGACTAATTTCTCACGAGGTGTTCCCAGTGCTCCCACACCAATACACATACATCATCCTTCCTCCTGGAGCACCAGTAGCTCCTCAAATCTTTGCTTGTTCCCCATCTGATTAGAATGCCTTTCTCTTCCATCTACCTGGTGACCTCTTCATTAGTTCCTTCAACAAATATTTACCAAGTGCCTACGATGGGCTACATGTTCTTTAAGTGTTCACGGCAAGACTCTGCAAGGTCACTCACATAACTCATACAAGTTTTCGTATGTATTTAATTACACTCTCCCTTTCCCAGACAGTTTTTAGAATCCACATGTTGTGGAACAAATTGAGTCAATAAATGTTTGTTCAACAATCACATCAGTTTAATAATGAATGAGCCAATGAGGAAAAGCCCATATACACTTTGCCCTCTTATTCTTAACGACGTTACTGGGGACAGTGGTCCCTACAAACAGCATCCCCTTATGAAGGCCAGAGGGAAATGTCTGAAAGCTAAATACAAGCTGAATTTCTACAGAGCACTACAGTTATTTTTCATCATAAAGACACTATAAATCTTGATTCATTTGACAAATACTTGTAATATCAAGCATATATCACTGGCCTGCTCCAAGACATACCATGCTGTGCCCCGGGTGGATACAGTGACTAGAATGTGCTCTCTGGCCTCAGTGAGGTAATACTCTCATGTAACTGAGAGTGCTTCTCTCTTCACTTTGGTACCTGGTGAGATCAGAGGCTACGTACAAACGGTGATGTGCTAGCTTTCACCCTGCCTTCCCTAATTTCCTTCCTATGCTCCTCACATTTTTGTATGTGTTTATATACACTGCTTGGAATACTTTTGAGAACAAGGAAAAGACTCAACAATAAAACAAACCAACGAAGGCAATTTGTAAAATCAGGCAACTGAAGGAATAACATGCCTGGCTGAGAACACTGGTATGGTTCTTCCATTTGAAAAGCTCTGTGACCTCATTGGTTATCCTTCCCTTTTTTCCCTCTTATGCTGTTTATTTCGGTCATAACTTCATTTGGAGATTCTTCTGGCTTCCTGGAAATAATATTTCTGCTAAGGTCTCTATTCACTTAGAGAAATTGCAGTGAAAATGTTCTAAGTTTGTTTCTTAAATTACAAAATTAAAAAGCAATCTGTTAAAATCCGGAGTCAACTAAGATCAATAACATTCCAAGATATTATGATAAATTCTACCCTTGGTTTTCACAAGTTAAATAAAACTGGATAAGCAACAGCTGGATGACTATAAGCAACAGAAGGCTTTGCCTGCTTTGATGCAGTATCTTTTTTACTCAGCTTTTTAGTTAACTTGTTTTTATTATTAGTAGGTACACTGAAACTCAGCAGAAATCTCAAGGCACATTTTTAAGTGATCATGAGCAAAAGATTCTCTATTCTATAGTCAAAATTTCTAATCCTAATGTTACAACATTCTTTATCAACTCAAAATATCTAATGAAATGATTTAAACATTCCCAAAACAAAATTAATTCTAGTCTACTTTAACACAAGCATGCCATTGCTCAACACCCAACAATGCTGAACAAATGTTGAAAGAAATGCAGAAATCAAACTCCCATAGCTTCTACACACTGCAAATCCATGTTCTAGAAAATTGGAATGGTTTACCAAAGAAAGTTCTGACATCTTTTCTGGAGATTTTAGGGTAGATTCTTTTTCATGGGATAGTATGTTATAGGTCTACAATACTTCATCTGCCACCCTAATATCCAAAAGTCTCTGAAAACCCAAAGCTTTTGGCAAAGCAGATCTGACCAACATGAGGCCATATAGAGTGGACTCTCATATATTTTATGGCATAAATATGAATGTGTTTTATTTATTTCAAGGTTCCCCAGGTTCCACGAGTGGGTGTTAGGTAATGCACAGTATATGTATCGTGCTACTTTTCTAAAATCACCAAAATTCTGAGTTCTAAACACGTCTGGCCCAAAGGATTACACATAAGGGATTGTGGCCCATCATCCTAGACACAGGACAGTAAAGTGAGAGACGACTCAAAGAACAATTGCTTCCCTATGATCATTATTGAAACAGATTTTTACTGCCTATGAGCAGTAAAAATGTTTTTTTTTTTCTGTGATTCTAATGACCCCTTACTCTTAGTTTTGTATTATAGTTCGTGATTCTTGTGTGACATCCTCTCCACTACCTCCCTTACCCATCGATATAAAACACGGTCATTTTGTAAGCATTTTGAGGGGTTATTCACAGGTTTTCTAGTCTCACACATAGTACAAGAACAAAAAATAAACTATGTGGGGCAATAAGTGGTTCAGTTTTTGTTTAGTGTTGCATCTCTTACACCTAGCACAATGCTGTAAGGTAGGTAGGTGCTCAGTAAAAATGTAGCTATTTATCTTACTGAGCTTAATTAAATTGGTTTGAACACTGCCACCTGCTGGCCATAGGCACAATTTGCATTCCACGGTACATTACGGTCGGTTGTTGGGAATCTATCAAAAATGCAGAACTGGCTGAGCATGGTGGCTTATGTCTGCAATCCAAGCACTTTGGGAGGCTGCAGAAGGAGGATCTTTTGAGCCCAGGAGTTCTAGACCAGCCTGGGCAACACAGCAAGACCCCATCTCAAGTTTTTTTTTTATAATAAAAACATATATAGAACAATGACTTAGTTTCATATTATTTGATGCTGAATAGCCTTAACTAAGATGGTTTCATCTAAGCATCTAGACCCCAATGAATAGTTACACAACAAATAGAACATTACTACAGCAAGATCCATAAGCTCATTCACTTCATTAATTTAGGTAGTTTATGCTCATTTAAATTGAGAGTTACCTATACAAGTAATTCACACCAAGGGAGGTATATGACCAAAATACCCTTCCCTCTGCAAAAGGTTTGCTACCTAGCTCCAGGCTCTATCTCATAAAGAATTCTATTAGTGCATGTAATTAAAGTAACTCTTGAAAGGAGGGGGAAGAAAATGGGGACCAAACAGTGAAATCATTTAACATAGAATTTGGAGGATTTCAGAAATCAAAGTGATGTGACTTACAGGGAGATATTTATTTTATAAACAAATTACATTTTCAACTATTGTAATTTCAATTTAATTTCCTCATTCATTTAGAGTTAAAACAATTCTTTCTAAGGTTGCATATTACACTTCATAAGCTAGAAGCTGTGTGAATGAAAAGGTTCTCCTCTTCTGTCCTTCAGTAATAAAAGTGCTCTGCATATTTCTTATGTGGAATGACTTGAGTCTTAATTTAGAGAAAGAAATTCTGATTTATCCTTGTCTCTGGGGTATGTTACTAGTTCCTTCTTTTTCAGGAAACATGTAATGGACTTGTAAACTCCTTTCCAACTGACTTTCCAGAGGAGGTGCTTGTAAGAGTCTCTAATGACCCAGCAAGTTCAGGTCATATGGTCCAAAGGAAAGACAACCTAATCCGTGAGAAAGAGAGTGAAATGCAAGGAGACACGCTGGTGTCACCAGAGTGCCACCATGTCTCCAAGAGGAAACAGCCATTGGTGTTGCATCACCGTAAAATAGTCAGAAGTGGTCCAGGCAGAGGTCATTGTCCCAGGCCTGCTGAAGGTGCTGCCACAGGTTCTACACAGACCGCTCCACAGCCCTCTCCTCATGTTCTGCTCAGCCAGGTCCCTTAAATTCTGCTTAATTATTATACATACATGGTATGGGGTAAGCACATAAAAATTAGAGTATATCAGGATACCCAAAGGACACAACAGCTAAATAACAAAAATGTCAAAAGTAACAAAGTAACAATGCCCAACACATAGCAAGCTCTCACACTGTCTCCAGCCCTGTTCTAAGTGCTTGATGTTTGTCAGCTCTTTTGCTCTCCACAATCATCCACTGCAATAAGCACCAGGATTGCCCTCATTTTATTGATGAGGAAACTGAGACAACTCTGAATCTCTTTATGGCAGGGCTTTTTTGGCCTAAGCACTGTCTATGGACTAAATCCTGTCCCTCTAAAATTCGTATGTGGCCCTAATCCCCGTGGGACTGTATTTGGAGATAGAACCTATAAGTGGGCAATTATCGTTAAATGAGGTCAAAAGGGTGGGCCCTGATCTGGCAAGACTAGTATCCTCATAAGAAGAGGCTGGGCACAGTGGTTCACATCTGTCATCCCAGCACTTTGGGAAGCCAGGGTAGGAGGATCTCTTGAGGCCAGGAGTTCAAGACCAGCTTGGGCAACATAATGAAACCCCCATCTCTACAAAAAATTTAAAACTTAGCCGGGCATGGTGGCATGCACCTCTAGCCCTAGATACTTGGGATGCTAAGGCAGGAGGATCGCTTGAGCCCTCAGGGGTTCAAGGTGACAGTGAGTGCCAGCCTGGGCAACAGAGCGAGACCCTGTCTGTAAAAAGAAAGAAAGAAAAAGAACATAATGACACAGGAGTTAAGAAGAAGTTATGTAGGCAGATAGTGAGGGCAGGAAGGTCCTTGGTAAGGTTTTCCTTTTAATGAAAAGCAGCCCCAAAATCATTTTCTTTGCTAACAAAGAGTAGCCTATAAAATCGAGCTGCAGACATAGAAAGGCAGGCTACAAGTTTGCACAGGTGAAGGCCAGGCAGCTGTGCCAATAGGAAAGGGCCACCTGGGACTCTGCATGTTCAAAATGGCGGTTCCGTCTTTCCTTCTGCTTTCCAACCACATTTGCAGTAGGCAGCAGATGACACAGCCCAGGTCAAATGGAAAGTTCATTTGCATAATAAGATTAGGGTGGGGTGGGGAGCTTCCCCATGCACTATGTAAACATCATACCTGGTCCAATCAATCTGTGTGCCCTATGTAAATCAGACACCACCTCCTCAAGCCTGTCTGTAAAATCCGGTGCACTCCGCAGTGGGCCGGAAGACCTACTCTTGCAACCCTCTCTCTCACAAGAGCTATTCTCCTTTCTCTTTCTTGCGCCTATTAAACCTCTGCTCCTAAACTCACTCCTTGTGTGTGTCCATGTCCTCAATTTTCTTGGCATGAGGCAATGAACCTCAGGTATTACCCCAGACAACAACGTGGCTTCAATACCAGAGAAATCTCTGAGCATGCACAAAGAAGCAGCTAAATGAGGCCACAGCAAGAAGGCAGTTATATGCAAGCCAGGAGGGGAGGCCTGACCAGAAACCAACCCTCCTTGCACCTTGATCTGGACTTCCAGCTTTCAGAACTAAGAGAAAATGTCTGTTTTTAAGCCACCTAGTCTGTGGTATTTTGTTGTGGCAGTCCTAGCAGACTCATACAGCCCTAGCGGACTCATACAGCCCTGTGAACACACTGGGTGGGTAAAAGGCCAATCACACCTCACCCACGTTGGGACAATAAAAAATATATGCAGAGGTTACCAAATGTCCCCTTGGAAACCACTGTTCTATGGAATCATCACAAAACTGATTTCTGCAGAGTCTGAGAGAGAATGAGCTGAAGTGACACTCCTCCCAGTAGCAGACTCCCAGTGTGTTCAAGTTCTTATTCATTCACCCATTGGATACCCGGAAACACCGTCATAAGGTTTTGACTGTCTGACATTTGGGAGAATGCCCTATTACGGCAAATCAGGGAGATGGACAAAACGAGGGAATAAAACATGATTCTGGGAAGGTGTACGTTTGCTTCAAGGAAGACTTAGATGGCAGAAATTCCTTAGGACAGAAGCAACATTGGCAAAAAGCAGGTATAGGAATAATCGTCCCACTTACAGCCATGGGAGGCACAACAAGTGGGTCTATTTCCGTTTCCAAATCTCGTACATTATACAATGATACAGTTCTGGAAAGGTCTAGCAAAGCTTCTGTTATGCCACATTTTTAAACACTGAATTTCTAAAATTTGATAGCAGAAATGCTTAATCTGCTTTCACTATCAGACCAATACGCAGAAAGCAACTGCATCAGAGTTCAAACCAGAAAATGAAACATTGTGGAAGCGAAAGTGAATCTGTGCAAGCAGCATACTAATTAAGCAAAAAAATGATTTTTTTTGTTATTGAGGTATTAGGCAGCTATCTTTTCCTGCTTCATTTTTAAAAAAAAAAAAACACATTTATTTATTATAAATTAGTTAACATGATCTGCAGATAGAAAACTGAAAAATATGTAAAGGAAGAAAACAAAGGGTAATCTCACCACCTAATGTAATCACTGGAAACACTTTGAAGTATGTTTCTCATTCCTTGTATTATTCATATAAACATACATCTAATTTTTTTGTATAGGGTGGAAGCAAGTATTTGTATTTTTTACATAAAAATTATAGTTAATTTAAAAATTTTACAGAGGTAGTTTGTGTTTGAAACCTTATATTGTCATGCAAAGGGAAAATGATCTTTTCTTGAATAGGATGAAATTAATTCTATGTGAAATATGTACAGGTATATATATTATAAATGCTCTTTTCTACATAATTATGTACTTTTACGTTTCCAAATTGTTTCACAGCAGATGATTGGTTCAAAGTTTTCTCTAAGGCATCTTTATTAAGATATAACTAATATACCATAAAATTATCCTGATCAAAGTATAGAAGTCAATGATTTTTTGTATATTTAAAGAGTTTTGTGGCCATCACTACAATCTAATTTCAGAACATTTTCATCTTTCCCAGTAAGAAATTGCCTATTTGCAGTCACTCCTCATTCCCAATTCACCCTCAGCCCTAGGCAACCACTAATCTACCTTCTGTTTCTATGTATTTGCCTATTCCATGTATTTCATCTAAATGGAACATATAGAGGACACTCAGTATGTGGTCTTTTATGATGAGCTTCTTTCAATTAGCATAATGCTTTCTAGTTCATTCATGTTGTAGAATGTGTCAATACTTCATTACTTATTACTATGTAATATTTTACTGTTTTATATGCTCTTAATATTATTAGAAATAATATTATACTTTTAAAGCTAAAGTGTTCTTCTTCTACTTTTTAGAAAATAGGTTCAAGATTTTACACTGTAAACCAAAGTGAGATAAGTAAGAATATCAAGTTTTAATTCTTGGAAAATGTCCAATTTTAGGGTACTAAATGTATCTCTTTAAAGTGCATAAATCCAAGAATCTGGTCCATTTATTGTGATAAACTCCTCCAGCAATCTTGGATCTGCGTCATACATTATTTATTTTAGAGCTATCCTTGAACATGCAGACTGCTTGAAATTACATTCTTCCTTTCCAGAGCTCTAAGAGTGGTGGAGAATCAAAGCTTTGATAACTGGAGAAATAATTTAAGATGAATCTTAATGAAAGAGCAAAAAGAAGCCTGGGTTAGAATTAATGTAAATTTTTCTCAGATAATGTCATTTTTACGTTATCAGCTTAATTTGAGAACTCAGAATAAAAAAGAAAAGAAAAAACGGAAAAAGACGAGAAGAAAATACCCTTTTAACTTAGGAGGTCACAGCACTTATAATAGTAATGCTTCTTTCTTGACATTGCTAATATCTTACATCAGGAAAACTGAGGTGACATGCAATTAAGGGCTCTGCTTTCTTTGTTTTAGTCATAGTTAAATCCAGCCTAGACTAACAAATAGAATTCAAGCAATTAACAAAAGATAACTTTGGTAAAGTGCCTACCATAAGACCCACCGCATTGCAGATAATCTATTAAAAAGTGATTTTGTGCCCTTTCTCATTCTAACCTAAGTATGTCTAAATTCTCTTTAGATCAAAACATGTGCTTTATCAAATTGACTTAGAATTATACATAGCACAGAGCAGCAACAGGTTAGGAGCAGTGGGACCAATGACAGCAGCAGTGAGAGGGCCACTCACAGGACTAGATAGACCCAGAGTCAAGAGAACCAGCTGATCAAGGGCATTTCATTGAGGGGCGGATGAACTGTCTGTGGCAGACTATCAGTGTCCATGGATTTCCCATTTTCCTTGTCATTAGGTTGGAGCTGCACTTCTGGATTTTGGTTGTTTGTGCATACACGGGAAGTTACTTCCAAACCAAGGATTTTAAGAATGAATGGGGCTTATTCACCTCTCACTTTGCCTCTGAAGGCAACCTCGAAGATAGGAGAGCTACGAAATGGAAGAGGCATGGGTCTCTAAGTCACCATAGGGACAAAAGCTACCTGCGGCAGTTGCCTGACCTTTGTAGCGTTATATGAGAAAGAAAACAAACAAACAAAAACTTTCTGTCTTAAATCACTGAGATTTTAGGGTTTGATTTGTAAAGACATCAGAAGAGCTAGCCTATTCTGACAAATGCATTTTCCATCTCAAAAGCTCTTGAAGATTCATATTATTCGAACAAAGAATAGTTACTGAAATTCCTAATAATGGCAGTGTCAAGATATTTAAGATGTTTAAAACCACCAGGACTCTGTCACAGCCAAATCTATCTATGCAAGACCCTCTGGACTCACTTAGCAGCCTATCTAGCTCTCCCTCATTTTTTTCTTTCAAGGATCCTGTTTTTTTAAAAAAATTTTCCCATAGGCTCTACATTTCATGGTTACATGGCATTCTCAACTAAACATGGGAAGACCACTTTTCTACCTACTGTATACCTGCCTGACTAATTACTGTGCAGAGGCTCCTGTTGTCATGACCTCTGCCACCATATTCAGCAATTTGGATGTCAGTATCATCTGGGACTAGACATGAGTTTAATATGCATGTTCCTTGCTCATTAATATTTAGATAGTGATCTTCCCTATATTTAAAACAATACTCAAAGGCATAGAATTAGTGGGTCTGTATTATCTTCACCTGTCATAACTGAGACTATACAGATTATGACACTTTCCCTGGCAAAGACAATGTCCAAGGAGACTCGATAAACACACATCCTTACACTGAAGAACCAGCAGAAAGGAAGGACTCATCTCCAACCAAAAATATATATACATCTCACTATGCACTGTCCTATGCAGCATGTTAAGCTTTCAACAAAATACTACAGAATATACCAAAAAAGGAAAAAATAAAAAGAATCTGAGTTCCACTTCCAAGGTGACAGCGTGAGGCGGTCCATGACCCACTCCCCAGTGGAAAAAGTATAACTGATGAAAACCATTTAAGATATCCAACCATTTAAAGTCTAAGTAATTTGTCCTAAAGGCATAAAGCAAATTATAAAACATTTATTAAAGAAAATCTTTTAAAATTCAGTAAGAACAGCAAGAGTTTGTGATATTTGACCTAGGGCCCAACCCCTTCTTCCTTCCATCAAAAAATATACAAAAATTAACACTAGGCATGGTGGCTCACGCCTGTAATCCCAGCACTTTGGAAGGCTGAGGCATACAGATCATGAAGTCAGGAGTTCGAGACCAGCCTGGCCAACATAGTGAAACCCCATCTCTACTAAAAATACAAAAATCAGCCGTGTATGGCAGCGGGTGCCTATAATCCCAGCTACTCGGGAGGCTGAGGCAAGAAATGGCCTGAACCCGGGAGGCAGAGGCTGCAGTGAGCCAAGATTGCGCCACTGCACTCCAGCCTGGGTGACAGAGCAAGACTCGGTCTCAAAAAAAAAAAAAATTAAACTCAGAAAGGATCAGAGTCTTAAATTTAAGTGCTAAAAGTATAACACTCTTAGGAAAAAATAGGAACAAATCTTCATTGTCATTGGTTAGGCAATGTTTCCTTAGATATCACAGCAAAAGCATAAGCAACAAAATATAGATAAACTGGACATTATCAAAATTAAAAACATATGTGCATCAAATGACACTGATATCAATAAAAGATAACTCACAAAAATGAAGAAAATATTTTAAAATTACATATCTGATAAGGGACTTGTATTTAGACCATATAAATAACTCTTACACTCAATAATTTAAAAAATAACAATTAAAAAACAGGAAAATTATCTACACTGGTATTTCTACCAACAAGATATACAAATGGCCAATAAACACATAAGAAATGCTTAATATCATTAGCTGTCAGAGAAATGTAAATCAAAACCATAATGAGATACTACCTCACATCCACTAGAATGTGCTATAATCCAATCACAGAAAGTGAAAAGTATTGGTGAAATGTGGAGTCCTTTCTCATACTGCTAATAAAGACATACCCAAGACTGGGTAATTTTTAAAGAAAAGAGGTTTAATTGACTCACGGTTCAGCATTTCTGAGGAGGTCTCAGGAAACTTAAATCATTGTGGAAAGGGAAGCAAACATGTCCTTCCTCACGGGGTACAGCAGTAAGGAGAAGTACTGAGCAAAAGGGGGAAAAGCCCCTTATAAAACCATCAGTTCTCTTGAAAACTCACTCACTATCACGAGAACAGCATGGAGGTAACCACCTCCATGATTCAATTACATCCCACTGGGTCCCTCCCACCACATACGGGAATTATGGGAACTGCAGTTGAAGATGAGATTTACATGGGGACACAAAGCCAAAACGTATCAGTTCATATTCCCACCAATTCTTGCCACAGTATTTTACTCTTTAGCAAATAAAATGACACATAGTTACATGCAGTGTACCATAAATGAGAATGGTTATCTTAATAATATCTAGTCTCCCGGTTCACAATCATGTTATATTTCTTCATTTATTTTGAATTTCTTTCTTATTTCTGAACAATGTTTTTTAGTGTACAGGTCTCTATTGGGTCTTTGATTTTATCTCACCCCATTCACCCCATATAAGAACTAAGTTAGCCTATTACAATTTCATGAATGCCAGCAGAAGACATAAGACTACTGGATCAGAGACAAAGGATTTTATTACTTATGACACAGCAAGCAGCATAAACATCAGTATATATGCATGAGTTTTCCATGCCTCTACATCCTCTGGAGGTTGTATTAGTCTATTCTTGCATTGCTATAAGGAAATACCTGAGACTGGGTAATTCATAAAGAAAAGAGGTTGAATTGGCTCACAGTTCCACAGACTGTAGAGGAAGCATGATGCTGGCATCTGCTTGGCTTCTTGAGAGGCCTCAGAAAACTTACAATCATGGTGGAAGGCAAAGGAGGAGCTAGGCATCTCACATGGCAGGAGCAGGAGCAAGAGAGAGGGAAGGGGAGGCGCTGCACACTTTTAAACAACCAGATCTCACAAGAACTCCCTTACTAACTCACTATCACGAGAACAGCACCAAGAGGACGGGGCTAAACCATTCACAAGAAACCACTCCCATGATCCAATAACCTCCTACCAGGCCCCACCTCCAAAACTGGGGACTATAATTCGACATGAGATTTGCTGGGGACACAGATCCAAACCATGTCAGCAGTGGACCCATATGAATGCCATACATCACAACTGAGAAACATTGAGCTTGGGGTATTCATCCCTTTTGTAAGCAGTAAGTAAGCATTTTCCTTGACCAGAAAGGAGACATTACCTCATCTTTCCAAGTTAACAGCTTGAAAATTATCTCCGATAAATGATGAAAATAATTGTCAGAACTTTACCATCTTGGTGCATCCACCATGAAGTGTAGGAGTTCAAAAGAAGGACTGCCTCTGGAAATTTTTGGGTCATATTTATTTCTATTAATATTCATATTTAGTATATTCAAAATGGTTTTGTTTTTAAACTCCAATGTCTAATAGCATATATAAATAATCTTATATCTTGATCTCATACTTTACAACCTTACCCAACCCACTTTATTAGATTTTATAGATGTTTTTGCTGGATTCCTTAGAATTTCTTACATAGATGACCAGGTGGTCTGTGAATAAGGCCATTTTACTTCTTTCTTTCAAACATAAATGTCTTTTATATCTTTCTCTTGCCCTCTATTGCACTCAGCTGGGGCACTAATGAAACTCACTGGGAAGCCACTAGCAGAGATGCCCATGGAAATGGCTTTGGAAGCCACTTGCTGGCGCACTTGGGAGGTTCACTTGGAAACCAGCTGGGTTGCCAAAGGAACTTGGCTGCCTGGATGGGCACCACCAAAAAGTGCTGAGGACTAGCGGCCACTAAGTATCCTGCACTCTACTGGCTGCCACTGTTCACAAGAGCAAAAACAGAGAAAGACAAACAAAGCTGGAAGAGGAGCCCCTTCCTCATGCAGTGTCCCTCAGCACCATCTGCTGACAAAGCTTAACATCATGTGATCTAGTAAAAGAGAAATGTTTACAGAATCCGGCTCCAGTATCACAAAGGAGTACAATGTTGGCTATATGTGGAGCTGAGAGCAATACATTGATAACTGGCATAGTACACACTTCGGCTACTCAGCTTCCAAATACATCCTTCTACTCACTTTTCAACTTCCTTAAAACAACTTAACAACTCTGTTTCCACCCAACAACAACAAATGAAACCACTCTGTTTCCACCAAACAAGAACAACAAATAAAACCTAAATAAAACAACAACAAATACAAGACGTCTCAACATCGCTGGCTATATCAATGACTCCTCGAATTTAGTTACAGTCTCACTGAATATTCTATTAACTAAAGACCCAATTGTAAAGTTAAGCTCCCACACTTGTATATAAAATTATACTTGAAAATAGACAGAAGAAGAAAACTGTTAGCATATACAAATAAGCATGTGTGTATAATAAGCAAAGAGGAAATATGCAAAGCTTTCACAGTCTTCACTTCTGTAATTGGGCATGACATCTTATTTGACACCTATAGCTTCTTTCTTTTGCTGGGTATTTCATATGCCACTTGTTCTCAGTCAAAATATTAGCTGGTCAGCATTTTTATGGCATACAATGATAAAGAAAAAACCTTTGTTCATGAAATACATTATTCTTTAATCATTTTGTCTTTTTTGTTTGTATGTTTTTGTAGATTTCCAGTTATAGTCTTTCTTGCTCTTGTTATGTTGCATTAAACTTAATTTATCCTTGGTAATCAGAATCAATTACTCCATCCAGAAGATGAACCCCCCTTTCTTCCTGATGGTTTAGTGGCACGAAGAAGCCAAAATCTCCAGGTGGTAGTCTCATCTTCTTACTTGATAGAACCTTCGCTACACCTCCTGGTAGAAAAATTGCCAGCCACCCTGTGATCTAAGATCTCAGAACTAGTAGAACTGAACATTGTCAAGTTGGGAAGCAATTATTCTGTCAGTAAACTATTAGGCGTAACAGTGAAAGCAGCCACAACCACTTCTATCCCTTAATTCCCAAACCTATATATTCTAGCTTTGTGGGGGGCAGCACTACAAATGGGTCTCTGACTTGAAGCTTTTACTATATACTTTACAACAAAGCTCCATCTTTTTAGGGTGTTATATCCAACTGGCAGTGTACTAACACTTATGTAAGCCATTTCTCCATTCAATTAGGCCAGTCTCTTCTAGGTAATGAGGAATGTAATAATCCAATAAGTATGAGCCCACTGACCTTCTCTGCAGTAAAATGAGTGCATTGACCAGACACAATGCTATGTAAATTCCCATAGTGAGTCCATAGATGGTGGTGATGCTACAAGCATTATGAATGGAGTAGGCAAATCCAAACCTGGAATATCTGTTTATTCCACTGAGAATGGCTCTCTGCACCTTCTACAACGGAAGAGGTCTAATATAATCAACTTTCCATCAGGTTGCTAATTCATCTCCTCCAGGAAATAGTGGCATAGCAGGGAGTCAGTGTTGGTCTTTGTGGTTGGCAGATTAAATATCCAGAAATGGAATTGGTAAGGGTAAGGCCATGTCATTAAGCCCACAGACAGCCTCTATTTCTGGTACCACAGCTACTTTATTCATGGGCCTATTGAAGAAGCACTGTGAGGATGGTGACCAAAGAGCACATTGTTTTGTCCACCTGATCATTACATCTCCTCTGCAGTGGAAACCCGTTGGTGAGCGTTTACATAAGACAAAAATATCTTCTCCATTCTGTGTTCCTTTTGAGTCATCCATCCACATCTTATCCAAACTTCCTTGCCACTATTCTGTTCCACCCAATCTATAAGAAACTGTCCGTGAATAGTGTACTTTATTTTTGGCTATTTCTCACTACAGGCAAAGTGGACAACACAGTGCCATCTGGAAGTTTCAACCAATGGGAATATTTTCCTTTACCACCATCCTTCAGAGCCACCCAGTGGAATGCTATAGTACTATAGCTGTCCGCTCTCAGGTGGCACCAGGATATCATGCAGACTTACTTGTAAATCAGCTCAACTTTTTTTCTTTCTCAGTCCGCTGGTTGTAAGGAACTTCCCAGGAGGTCAGGGATATGAATGAAGAGGAGACAATGCAACAGGTGTTATTATTGAAGGACTCTGAGTCAAGCCACAGGGTTCTGCAACTTACTTATACATTCTGAAATGGCCCCAATTTGAACTTCCATTTGATGATGCACACATACAACCTTATGTCTAGGTGGGTGTGAAAGGCTGAAAAGTGGCCTCTCAAAAAATGTTTATGTTCTAATCCCTAGAACCTATGAGTGTTTGATTGTATGGCAAACGCTAAAGATTATTTTCAGATGTGATTAAGGATCAAGAAATGGGGAGATTATTTTGGATAATCCAGATGGGCCCTAAATGCAATTACATGTATCCCTAAAAGAGAGAGACAGAGGGAGATTTGACACATATACAAAGAGAAGGCAATGGGAAGGTAAAGCAGAGAGAGATTTAAAAATGCTAGCCCTAAAGATTAAATTGATGGGGTTTCAAGCCAAGGAATGCTGACAGTCACAAGAAGATGGAAAAGACAAGAAGTAGATTCTCCCCTAGAGCCCCCAGAACAGCATGGCCCTACTGACACCTTAATTTTCTTCGAGTAATACTGATTTCAGGCTCCTGGCTGCCAATACTGTAAGAGAATAAATTTCTATTGTTTTCAACCAAGAAGTTTGTGGTAATTTGTTACAGCAGCTATAGGAAACTAACACAGTGGGTTAGAGAACACCCAGTTCATGATGGAAAACTCAGGCCGCATGGCCACCCATGCCTTACAGTTAGTTGTGCAGTCTCCCCCAGGGCCCAGGAACATTCTAGAAGCTTCAAAAGAAGAATATACTTCCACTAAAGCGGGAATATATTTGTTCCAATGTCTTAGAGATCTGTGCTGTAATTATACTACTGGAGCTTGTCAAAAGCACCAGGCAGCATCCCTACTTGCCACAGATATTATGAGAATCACCGAATATGTAGAATTACAAAGCCCTACCAACAGAGAATCTTGTACTGTCACCTGAACTTGTTGCAGAGCCTTCTCTTTGTTCACCATTTGAAAAGGGCAGACTTATAGGTGATATATCTAGTTTGCTTGAAGTAGCACACTCCTACGTGATATACGTTGCCCCCAACACCCAAAAGGGCCTGCCAAACATGGTGTCTCTTCTTTCATGGTAGGTGGTAAGAGATGCAGTAATCTGTCATTCTCCTTGCAGAAAATATTTGTACATGCTTCAGACCTTTAAATCATCAGAAGCTTCAACATAGAGAGCCCAGAATTTTTGTGGGGTTTATCTCCCATCCTCTAGTTTGCATATAACTTACTCAGTTTCTTAAAGTACTATATCCTGCATATCTGATTCAATCAGTATCAAGTTGTAAATGTACTGGATATACAGGATGTTATATAGAATGCCAAGATAATGAAAGTTTCTGTGAACTATTTTATTATAGCAAGAGGCAGAAGAACTGACATATCCCTGAGGCAATACTGTGAGTATGTACTGTTGATGCTGTACACTAAAAGCAAATTGCTTTTGTTTAGTTTGTCCTTACAAATTAGTATGGACCAAAAACAAACAAGCAAAAATCATTAGCCAGGATGGTAGCTGTTTATCATATACCAGGGACTATGCTCGTTTCTTCAAGCAAAGGTACATCTGGGATACCAGCCACAGTTGGTGTCACGCCTGATCATGTTTATGATGATGCACAGTCACTCTCCATGATCCACCCTCCTCACAGGCCAAGCAGATTAGGGTTAAATGGCGATGTGACAGAAATGACCACCTTTACTTCTTTTAAGCCTTTTACAGTGACTCAATCTCTCTAATTCTCCCAGGAATGAAGTATTTCTTCCGTTTTACTATCTTGGTAAGAAAGTTCTAGGTATTTCCACTCAGTCTTTTCTACCATAAAGGAGATCACCCATGGGTCAGAGAGCTAACTGATGAATACTGTCAGTTGTCAAATATTCTATTTCAATTATACATTCAGGAATTCAGGAAATACATTGATCAACTAGGCCCACTATGAATCAGACCTAAGATTTCGTCTATCATCTGACTACTCTAAGCTTCTGTGCAAGAAAGAGTTAACAGAGTAGGCCTCTTATTCTTTGCAAGTTTTGCTTAAAGTATTATCGCTTGGCTGGCATCTGGGAACTCAGATTTTGGTAGGGTTCTCACTATCCTAACTTGTAAGAGTGGTCAACTGTGTCTAAACTGTTTGTACAAACAATATGGTTTAAACTAAACACGTGCTTTCCTCCAGGGAGTCTGGAGTTTTGATAGGTGCTAAGTAGAGAAGGACCTATATAACCATGCCACAATTAAAACCCCAGGCACGCCGGGCGCGGTGGCTCACACCTGTAATCCCAGCACTTTGGGAGGCCGAGACGGGCGGATCACAAGGTCAGGAGATCGAGACCATCCTGGCTAACCCGGTGAAACCCCGTCTCTACTAAAAAAATACAAAAAACTAGCCGGGCGAGGTGGCGGGCGCCTGTAGTCCCAGCTACTCGGGAGGCTGAGGCAGGAGAATGGCGTAAACCCGGAAGGCGGAGCTTGCAGTGAGCTGAGATCCGGCCACTGCACTCCAGCCTGGGTGACGGAGCGAGACTCCGTCTCAAAAAACAAAACAAAACAAAACAAAAAAAACCCCAGGCACTAAGTCTCTAAGCTTCTCTGGTAGACAATATTTCACAACTTATTGCTGGAGGAATTAATGTCTCATGTGAGTCCATTTGGGAGAAGACTCTTGGAGTCTTGTGCCTACTTTCCTTCAGATTTCACACCATGCAAATCACTGCGCTGATTTTTCTTTGTATCTTTTAACCATAATAAATCTTAGCCACAAGTATGACTATACGCTGAGTTCTATCTCCTCACGATTCATTGAATCTGAGAGGAATGGTCTCAGGGACTCCCAAAACAGCTCTACTTTGACTGGTGTGGCAAAGTGACATTTTGAGTCCCCAAGAATTAGTGTAAATTCAGAGCCAGAATTTAGTAATGCCCCCAAAGAACTGGTTATTCCTTTTCTTCCCAGTGCACAGTCACTCTGCTAAATGGCTGAAGGTCCCTTAGGGGAAAGCTAAAAGGAAGATTTATGGAATGTACTCATGTGAATGCCACAATATCCTTCCTCAAAGTTACCTGGACTCCCCTTGAATCAAGGGACTGTTTTTGAATTGAATTCTGTCTAGTAATTGTGTAACAGGCTGTGATTCTTTTATGGTAAGTCAAATTAGGTGCATTTGCAACAGACACCAGATGTAATATGTTAGCTTGTGCAGCTGGGGGCAGCTCTAACAGTTTACTCAGTTGGCTGAAATTTAGACCAACTAAATTTGTGGTACCAGATCTAGAGTTTATTCTGTTATATAACTTAATCAATTCTCTGGTAGGCTTTCTGTTTATTTCATTCCTATGATACTATAGTCAATTAGCCATAGTCAAAGATCCCTGCAGGTCAAGGCATTCTGGTGACTGGTACATTCCTGCTGACCTTAAAAGTACATGTGTCCACCTTGTCTTTTAAGTGCTGTGACCTGGCCTCTGATAATCTGGAAATCTTATCCTCATATAATAAGGGAGCTTATCTTAATGGTGGTATCCTCCATGGCTAC
This sequence comes from Papio anubis, assembly GCF_008728515.1. Taxonomy (NCBI): domain Eukaryota; kingdom Metazoa; phylum Chordata; class Mammalia; order Primates; family Cercopithecidae; genus Papio; species Papio anubis. The sequence goes on from NC_044989.1 coordinate 100,105,744, forward strand.
ACCTGGCCTACAAAAGACAGCAATAGCAAATCTTATTTTTCAGCAAAACTGCAAGTGCATCTCTCACTAACACATTCCTCAGTGCCTTAGTGCAGGAAGTGCCTTCCTGGCCTCTTCGTGGAATAGATTTGAGTATTAGGCTTGCAGGTCATACACAATAAATTCACTCTGACATTGTCATTATTCCAAAACTTTTGGAGTCCTTTATCCACATTTTGCCAGGAAAACTGTGGCATCTGAACATCACTAAATGTAGGTCATCATTGAGTCTAAATTTCAGCCAACTGAGTAAACTATTAGAGCTGCCACCAGCTGCAAAAGCTAATATATTACATCTGGTATCTGATGCAAATGCACCTATACTAGTGAGTTCTGCCTAATTTAGTGTTATATTTTTCCCTTTTTTTTGTCTAACACCCTTAGAAATCTCTCCCTCACGTTTCTAAAGTTTACATTGGTTATATATTAGCAGAGACTTCCAAATCTTTTTTTAAATTATCATTATTTTTAGACAGAGTCTTGCTCTGTTGCCAGGCTGGAGTGCAGTGGGGCAATCTCAGCTCACTGCAACCTCTGCCTCTCGGGTTCAAGCAATTCTTCTGCCTCAGCCTCCCAAGCAGCTGTGACTACAGGCGCCCACCACCATGCCCAGCTAATTTTTGTATTTTTAGTAGACATGGGGTTTCACCATGTTGGCCAGGATGGTCTCAATCTCTTGACCTCGTGATCCGCCCACCTTGGCCTCCCAAAATGCTGGGATTACAGGTGTGAGCCACCGTGCCTGGCCAATACTTCCAATTATTTTGGTATGTATGAGATGTCCTCCTAGGTTATAATGTGTACCTGTCACCAGAACATGCTAAAATTTCACCCTAGCTATGTATTTAGTAGCCACAGTGAGCGGCTTTAATAGGTTAACATGAGCAGCCCCTTCAAGGCGCCTTTCCCAGATGAGCTAATCACAAAATTTCAAGCACAAAAAGACTAGTTTCCTCAGCTATAGGAGAGCAAACTAGTTCTCCTGCAAAGGAGTCTCAGAATAACTTGGGGGTTCAAGATTGACAGTTTCACCTGGATTCAATTATATGTCTTAATTCTAAGTATCAGTATTCCATTCCTCCCTACTCAGTGCCCCCTCCCGTGAGAAACTTTGCAACACTGAATTTAACAGATCTCAGAATTTAGCAACCTACACAAGTAAATTGAGATTTTGAGCAAAATCTCAGTAAAATGTCAGACTCTTCTCGATCCCATAGTAAAAGAGGAATAACAAGTTCTAAAGAAAAGAGGGGCTGGTCACTATTGTTAGTATTTATTACTTACCATGTGTCATGGGCTTTGCTAAGTAATTCAAAGGCACCTTTTGGTGCCGTTCACTCACTTAATTCCTTTCGTGGCACTCAGAATAAACCCCAAATCTCTGTTATGGCCTTCTGGGTCCTAAATGGTCTGCACTCCTGCTGACCTCTCAGTTTGATGAGGAAGTTTCAGCCACACCTATCTTCTTTCCACTCTTCTCAGCTTACATTTCACCTCCTCCAACCTGCTTTTCTAATGTAGCTCACTCCCCCACTTCATTACTTTCCACATCAAGACCGTGCTTCTGGCCGGGCGCGGTGGCTCAAGCCTGTAATCCCAGCACTTTGGGAGGCCGAGACGAGTGGATCACGAGGTCAGGAGATCAAGACCATCCTGGCGAACACGGTGAAACCCCGTCTCTACTAAAAAATACAAAAAACTAGCCGGGCGAGATGGCGGGCGCCTGTAGTCCCAGCTACTTGGGAGGCTGAGGCAGGAGAATGGCGTGAACCCGGGAGGCGGAGCTTGCAGTGAGCTGAGATCTGGCCACTGCACTCGAGCCTGGGCGGCAGAGCGAGACTCCGTCTCAAAAAAAAAAAAAAAAAAAAAAAGACCGTGCTTCTATATATTATTTATCACTATATTATTTTACTTATTGTATGCTTTTTTATTGCATGTTTAGTATTTTTATTTATGTTTATTTAGTGCGTACTTATTATTTTTACTCCATGAGACTGTAACCTCAACTCAGGCATAGACCATCTATGGTTTGTTCACATTGCAGTGCACCAGAGAAAGACCTTAAGAAGCATATGTAGAATTCTCACACCTCTAGAAGTTGGCCTACATTATTTCCTACTGCTTTTTAAATAGGCAAACGAAAGCTTGGAGAGCCACGTTAACGTATTCCAGGTCTGTCACAATCAACTGGTAGCCACGGTCTGTGGATCTTCAAGCTGGAGTTGGTCACCTCCTAGGATAACTCCGTAGGAGGAAGTGAAGCTCATTACAATTCCCTGCTGTCCTCCAACCATAGGGGCAGCAGGGTCTGTACCCAGAGGAAACAAAGAGCATCACAAACTGGTCTGTGCTTACCATGTTGATAACGTGCCCAGTCCCCACCTTGCCTGGGACCAGAACTCCCAGCAACAGCACCAGCCACACACCCGCGGAACTGCCAGGTAGCACCCGCCCCCTCTCTCTGCGCAGGCGCGCTCCTCCTGCTTCCGCTTGGGGCGGGGCTGGGCTGGGCTCCCGGGGCCGGTCGGCGTCTGCTGCTGCTTCCGACCCCCGGCAGGCGCCGGTATGGAGCTTGGGGGTCACTGGGACATGAGCTCGGCCCCCAGGCTGCTCTCGGAGATCGCAGAGCCGCAACAGGAGCGGAAGACAGGAACCGAGGCGGGGGCTGCCGACTCCCGTGCGGTCCGAACCCGCCGCTTCCTGCTCTGTCTCTACTTGGTAGGCTTCTTGGTGAGTGCGAGCGTGGGGCTGGGACCAAGTGCTGACTGTGTTCGGGCCTCGGGACCCAGGCGGTTCTTGGAGCTCCCAGGGAGTGGGAACCCGCAGTTCGCCTGGCCAGTGCCTCACTACCTATCAAGCTCCACTCTTGCCGCATCACCCACTTCAGTCTGCATCTGGCCACACTGCTTTATCGCCGCTCTCGCGTTCGCTTGCTCCCCGTTCGCGGAGCCTCTTCCCTTCCCTGCCTTTAAAGAAGCCCTGGTACCAGCCTCAGGTGTGACCAGGTGTTAAATGCTGTGGCAGGTGCAGCTTTTGCAGGGCGGAGAACAGGGACTTGGGCAAGCTTGGAAAAGCCCAGCTGCTGCGCGGCTGCTGGTGAGGTAGAGACACGCAAACCTTTTTACCACAACAGGCAGGGGAGGCCGCTGTTGATGACCCCGCTTGGACAGATTTAGGCACATTTTCACTAGGGTTCTTGGTTGACTTGAATATTAAACAACGCAGATCAGAGTGAATTTTACCGATCTGCCTTTCGACAAACTGCGCATTGCACAGCATAAGTTTGGTTTCATCGTGACGTGTGTGCGTGTGGTTTGCTTTTTTACCAGAACAGGCTGGGGAAGCCGCTGTTGATGACCCCACTTGTACAGAATTGGGTGCATTTTCACTAGAGCTCTTGGTTGACTTGAATGTTTAAACACGCAAATCAGAGTGAATTGTATCCATCTACCTTTGGACAGTAGGTGTGCATTGCACAATGTAGGTTTGGTTTCATCATGGTGAGAGTGTGTGTGTGCATGTGTGTGTGCGTGCGTGTGTGCACGCGCGTGTCCTGGTTTGCTCCCTGAGTGCTAATTTCCTACGTAGAATGGAAAGTTCAGTAAGCTGATTCATGGCATTTCTGAACACCTGCCATGTGGTAGGTGCTGTGGAGCTCCACTGTTGTAATCCACAGTTCTGCCACCAAAGAATTTAGTCTTACAAGTAAGCTGATGTTGGTAGTTTCTGGGCCATTATCTGCAAGAACCCTAGATCCACCTCTGCACTCCTCCCTTTCCAAGGCTAGGCCTAATTCAGTAACCCTGGGTGTGAGCTAATCCAGTATCTTGAGGACAAGGGAGCTGAGATAAGTGTCAATGGGAGAAGGCTACCTTTGAGGCCGTGAAGATAGTATCTGGCACTGGACCCTGGCGAGGAGGAGTCGTTTTCTGCCCAGATGCAGGTCAAGACCACCACTTCTCCCAGTCTCATGCAGTCTCCATGCCCCCCACCTCCATGCAACGTGTTCAACCGTTGGTAACAACTGTGTGTTGATAATAGTTAATGTTAATAGTTAAGACCATCATGAAAGCATTTTCACCAAATTGCTGCAAGCCCAGAAGCACAAGGCCTTCAGGGAGGGTGGCTTTTTAGAGAGGATTTCTCTGCCTCTAGGGCCATTGCAGGACCCACCCTCCAGCTCCTTGCCTTTAACTTCAGAGACTGGCACTCCTTCTGTCCACTATCCTTGAATCTATTAGTTCATTCTCGGTATGGGGATGCTTAATTCCACTTTTCAGTCTAGGCACCTAGAATTCACAACCGGTAAGTATGGGTGGTTCTTGGAGAGGAGTTGGCTGACATCCTGCCTTTTTAGATATGGGTCCCAAGCTACTGCTGTCCTATCTCAGAAGGGACTTGGACTGGTTCAGCCAGATGAAAACATTCGAGCCCTTACCTGGAAAGTCCAGACTAGGGTTCAGAGAATTTGGAAATGAACGTGACTTAGAATTCAAAATGGTTTTAGTATTAGAATAAAAAAAGCAATTCACAGATCATCTGTTAAGGTCTACTTTCCAATACAGATTTGAATATTCACAGTTTCTCAAATGTTTATGCTGTGCACTTGGCAAGTCTAATCTAGCAAGCCTGATACAGAGTTTTAATAACTTTAATAATATATTCAAGGGAAGCGTTAGGTGTCTCATATCTTACGGGAAAAGTTTATGGTTTTCCAAAAGTTGAGAGAGTAGGGATTTTTTTAATGGAAAATATTGTAAACAATTAAAATATATGAAGCTTTATATGAAAGTCACGTAAAGCTACCTAACAGGTAATTGTTAGGTGACATCTAAGGAATATTATACATAATTTAGTGGTTTTTTTGACGTATTTAGGGATGTAGAGACCTCTAAGATTCTTGGACAAATGGGTTCCGAATGGGAAAGGAAGGGAACAAGATTAGAGAAGTCATTTGCCAAATTGTTCTGTTTTAGCAGTGTGTGTCCTTCCGGGCTTTAATTTGTTTAGGAGGGAAGACCAAGATGACCCTTGAGGCCCATTTTGTTTAGGATGCTTAGATGGTGATGAGATCTATTATTTCAACCACTTTTTTCCCTCCAGATACTTGGTGAGATTTGTTTTCCATCCCATCAGCTTCATTCAGGTGATAATTCGTTTTTGTTGAGATAGTCCAGTCATCAATAATTACTGGGGTTCCTACCCTGAAAAGAGTCCTGAAACTTTTGAGTGTACATATTCATCAATTTTTACTGAAAAATGTTCATGTTCAGTGAAAGTTTAAGCGGCCCCTTCTGACATGATCTTTTTATGAAGTGGTGACATGCACATGACCAGCTGCCAAATGCAGTGATTTTGAAGAAGCTGTGGATTCAGAAGCAGAAAGGAGTGGTCTTTTATAGTAAAGGAGAAGACAATTTTAGAACAGAACTTCCTGAGAGGAAAGATTCAGTGGGAGGTCTCCTTGGAAGAATATAGTATTTTTCAGACTTACCACATGCTAAAGTAATACCAACTATCAGTTATTGCTTTTGTATCTGTATTTTCATACTTACCTTTCATAGATCTCAGCCTCTTGAACTAAGTATTTCTCTCCATCTCTTATTCAGGATAACCATTTTATTAAATGATATGTTGTACTGGGACTTTTTTTTTTTTTTTTTTTTTTGGAAAAAAATGTTATTGGACAATCGAGTTTCCTTTTCTGAAAGATCCAGAAGATTCTGGCTGCTACATTTTGAGTCTTTTAAATGTATAAACATCAGTGGGCTGATGAGATGCAACTGACAGCAAAGCCCAAAAGAAACTGGCTCAGACCCAAAGGAAATTTTAAGTAATCACAATATTGAAATAATAAACCATCACTCTGGTAATGTAATTTTAAGAGCTAATTATAGTCACTTGATATTAGATAACAGGGTCATCTAAAGATGTAACCGTGGAAAAGGCCCACTGAAAAGAGTATGTGGAAATTTATATATCTATAGTTATATGAACGCACAGCTACCAGGACAGGAAAGGGGGAACAAAAGATTAACTCTGAGCTCAAGGAAAATACACATTTCATGTGAGTTCTTTCTTTCCAACTAACCAGGTTTACGAAAGAAGGAATTCAGGTCAAGTATAATGAAAACTGTGTGTGTGCAATGTTTTTTCTCGCACTAAACCAACTGTAGCAGGTAACCTAGTGAAGTGAGAATAAGAACAAAATTAAAGGAAAAGTTAATAGTCTGTCTATTAACTCAGAATACCTAGCAAAAAGGACCTGTACTTATCACCAGAACTGAAGAAGGCAGAAGACGTGTTTGAGCTTACACTGTTTTATCAGGCCTTTCTCAAGCATTATGCCACTTAATGCTCATCATACTTCTACCAGGCAGGTATTACTGTTCTACCCTTTGCAGATGACAACACGGAAGCTTGATAACTTTAAGTAACTTTCCAAAGACAGATGTTTAGTAAGTGATGGAGCTGGAATTGGGAACTGTCTGCCTGACCCCAAAGCCCATTCACTTTCTGTGACTTAGCTGCAAAACGTTGGCCTTTCCCCAGTGCACCAACTTTTTCCTTCCTGCTTTACTGAGCCTTTCTTCGCAGGTATTCTTTTATAAGCTTATAAACCACAGGTCCTAGGACATTAGCCACTTTCACCAACTCCAGAACGAAACATATTTTTAAGGAAGTACTAGTTCACCAATAAATACAAATTATGACTGCATTTTTTCTTATGACTTATCCACAGAAAATATGGGGGTTTTTTGTTTTTTTTTTTATCTGTTTTGTTTGAGGAACTTCTGTAGCATATCCTCCTCGATTGTAAAGTTAAAATGGATCCCAGGTCAGACTAATCCAGGCATTTGCAAGTGGCAGCGGATTTGTATGGCATGCTATGGTATCCAATTATGATTTCTTAAAAATTTTAGATACTGGTTTTAATTTTTAAATTAGTTTAAAATTTTAGGTTTCCTAGTTTGAAAAATACTAATTTGAGTCCATCAGCATTTATTTTGTTTTAGGATTTGTTTGGTGTCAGCATGGTTGTGCCTGTATTGAGTCTTCATGTCAAGTCCCTTGGAGCAAGTCCAACCGTTGCTGGAATAGTAGGTGAGTGGTCGATACGGCTCATTTTTAGAGCGCTGAATTTTAAATCCTCTGAACCAAGTACCTGAAAACAGTTCAGTCATGTAGCCAAATTTTATCCAAAGGTAAGTGGGAAATGAGATAAAACAAATTTCCAGAATATTTTAAAATAGTACCCTATAGCAAATGCAATTCCTTTTTTTCTAGACGACCTATGTTCAGAGAGATTTTGAGGTTTGAGCACTATAACCAAGTCCCATGCCACTAGTGGCAACAGGTACTTATGGAGCCTCTGCAAGGAACTGGCTATGTGTGTAAAAGGGTAGGTGTATGTGGACTCCTGCCTACAGGAACCCTTAAACTAATGTGAGAGACCAGGAAAACATAATCTGCAGAAATTATATCCTGTGGGAAAGGGTTTGGGTGAACATTAGCCAATTAGTTGCAAGCTTCTCACACCATCACCAACACATCATAGAGACTGTAGGGTTTCTCTGCCTGTGCAGCATAAAAATTCTATGCAGAAGTCATTGATCTACCAAAAAGGCAAGAGATAGCAGGGCTTCGGACTATGCTAACTAATGAGAAACTATTGAGACTAACAGCTCTTGATCTTTCACAAGCCACACGAGCAAGTGTTTGTAGATGGTCTTGTACATAATATTTGTTAAATCGTGGTCCAAGCCATGATTTGTATTTCCCTTGACAAATGTATTTGTAATTACACTGAACCACCCGGCAGTGTGAAGTTTTTTGGGAAAAGCAGATGGGGCATGTTGCATGATAATGGGGGTAAAAGAACTCTGTAAAAAAAAATGTAAGTTCTTTATAAAATTAAATCATTTTATAAAACTGTTAAACATTAGAAACATAAGAGACAATGTTAAGATTTTAAGGCTTAGTAGGATTTTTCCAGAATTTACGTTTCTATTCCCCTGAGTACTCTCTATGCTGTTTCATAAGTTGAAGCTACACAATCTCATATGATGGAAAGACAATCATAGAGCGTCCATAAGGTCACCTTTTGCCTTTGTTCTCTCTTCTGTTTACCCTCAATTTTTTGAAAACCTTTTATTAGAAATTGTATTACTTCCATTTTTCCATGTAGAAAAAAAAAGACGTGAGATAATTTAACACAAAAAGGTCTCTTATCGTAATGTTCTTCTGTTGGTTTCTGTGTAATTGTTATCACATTAATCCATTTTTGTGATAGGTCTAGCTGATTTTATTGTTACTGATATGTTTTTACAGGCTCCTCCTATGGCGTTTTGCAACTCTTTTCTAGCACGTTCGTGGTAAGTTATCTTCCATTGGGTGAAACATAATCACGTGTCTCATCCATCACAGATGTAGTAAAATTGGGGACTTGAAGTTTAGCAAAAAGTGATAGATTTGGGATGAGAACACCTTTAAATTGTAATATGTTCTTCCTATAATTCCCTACATTTTACGGGCAAAAAGAATGTAAACAAAAGTTGTTACCAATTTTAGGCCGGGCGCGATGGCTCACGCCTGTAATCCCAGCACTTCTGGAGGCCGAGGTGGGTAGATCACGAGGTCAGGAGACTGAGACCATCCTGGCTAACACGGTGAAACCCCGTCTCTACTAAAAAAAAATACAAAAAAATTAGCCAGGCGTGGTGGCAGGCACCTGTAGTCCCAGCTACTCAGGAGGCGGAGGCAGGAGAATGGTGTGAACCCGGGAGATCGCACCACTGTGTTCCAGTGTGGCCGACAGAGCAAGACTCTGTCTCAAAACAAAAGTTATTATCAATTTTGTTATTTATTTCACTTCATTGACAGTAATCAAATCCATTTATATTTCTGCTATTCCATTTAAAGTTGTGTAGTTTGAACTCAGTAAAAGCTTTTGTATAAGACTTAAGTGTATAGACAGAAGGGGACATTTGGATTGGCTGATTGTATATCTGCAGCATGGAGTAGAAAGATCCAGAGGTGGCCAGGCATGGTGGCCGGCACCTGCAGTCCCAGCTACTCGGGAGGCTAAGGTCAGAGGATCGCTTGAGCCCAGGAATTCAAGTCTAGCCTGGGCAACATAGTAATACCCTGTTTCTAAGAAATAAGAAAGAAACACAGATTCAGTGGTGACCTTGTCACTGCCCTACTTCTGACCACTCAGTTGTTTGAATTTCAGAGGCCTTACCTGATCGTCCCCTTCCCTCTCCCTGTGCAGTCTACTGTGATCCCTCTGGTCTGGAGACCTCAGTGTCCAGTGGTTCAGGCAGTTCAGTAGAATAGCCTGTTTAGTCTCACAATTGTTCAGTAGTGACTTTGGTCTCAATAGCTGACCTGGGGGTCTCATATTTAAAGAACACAAAGTGTACTTACAAGAGTTGCTTCCTTGTAAAATACATTTTTAAAAGAAATTCAGTCAGATTCCATAATAAATTCTTAAATAAGTAAACAACTACTTCCTGATTTATCTTTTATTGAAGTCTTTCTTATATTAGATTTCCATAACAATAATAGTTTCAGCCTCATTTACACTTTATAGTAACCCAGCAAAGTAGTTAGGTATATTCCTTTTATATAGGAGGAAATTAAGACCAATTAAGACCCACATAGGTTAATTTGACTAAGCCACCTAATCTCAGTATGTGGACTCTAAGCCCATATTATTTTTTTTCTAGGAGTCATCTGTCATTGCCTTAATGGTAATAAAATGGTAAATAGGTAACGAGTTATCAGGTTGTACAAGAGAGCAGTATGCTTGCTTGTCAAGCAGAATGTCCTATTTCATGTTCTTTCTTGTGAGAGAAAAGTTTGAGTTACATCTTAGTAAACACCTTTTCTCTTTATTTATAAACTCGCTCCCAAAAAAGCTGATGTGTGTGTCTGTTAGAGCTATTAGGCCATAGCGTATGTTAATTCTTTAAATGGTTTCTCCTTCTGAACTCTGGTCTTTCTGAGATACAGACCAGGCTTACTTGCTCAATTTTTTTTGTACTCTTATCAGAGCACCTGGCAATAGTTAGCACTTTATGAATGTGAATTTTTATTGCTAACTATGACTCTGCCCTTTTTTTCAGATTTTCCTTTGTTGTTTTATGTTTGTACTTACATGGAACATTTCATATGTCTTTTAGCTGAAATTCAATGAATACCTTTCTTAGAAAGCCTTAAGATACAGAAATGTCCAGTTAAAATTTCCTTTTTAACCCATACTTTTGTAAGCACGTATTTTAATTATAAATTTTACTAAAAACATTTTAATTTTGAGAACAAATCTCTATAAAGAAAAAGTATGTTCTGTCAGATTTGTCTAATGTTTTTAAATAAATGTATTTTAATAAAAAATGATCCATTTATTAAGTACCTATGTGTCAGGCCCTGTTTTGAGAACTTTATTTCCTCTAATCCTTATAATAACCAGCCTCAGAGGGTGGTTGTGGTTCTTTAGTGACTCATTTTATATTAAGTGTATAGAAAGTATTGAGTGGAGAAGGTAATCTCTGAGGCAGATATTATTATTCTTGTTTTACAGGTAGAGAGACTGAGGCATAGAGAGGTTAGCTCCTGTGTCCGAGGTCATGGTGGAAGGAATGATGAGTTCAGCGTTGAGCCCAGGCAGCCAGGCTCGGGGTCCAGGGTGTAACTCCCAGATTATCCCACTGCCCTGTGAATACAAGGAGGCTGGTGACCCCTTCCCCAGATCAAAGGAGTGTGGGGAATTTCTAAAATTCGTTGAAATGAAAATTGGGGATTAGGATTGAAGACACCTGTAGGAGGATGACAGTATTTTGGAAGATTTACCTTAAAAATACTTTATAGAAGAAGTTTACATCCTTATGTGAAGTGATCTTTCGGGTCCTTAAGAAAAAGATGAACATATCAATAAAAATGGGGAGAGGCCATGAATAGGTACACTTGGCAGTTAGCATGGAGGAGTGGCCTGCTGAGATTCCTTCCACGGTTAGTGGAGAGGGTGAGGAATGGTTGTGGAACATCGCTGAGGAAGGAGGGACGCAGGAGCCAGCCTCAGTCGCCTCCCAGCCGGGACTAATGGAGACCAGCCCATTGTACTGGAACTGGGGGTCATCCAGGGTTTCATACAGCTGGAGGGACCCTGTTCTTAACCCTTTTACACCGTGCTCCATTGATAGTATACTGTTTGGTAATTGTTGTTTTAAGGCAGTGACTTTTTTTTTCAAACACAGCTTCACTCAGAACGTCAGTATGTGAAATGGCAGGCGTCCTCCTGGGCCACCGCTGTGGCCTTGCTCAGCATCCTTACTTGCATAGAGTGTTCAGAAGGGAGCTCTGCCGGGCAAGTTTCTGAGGCTTCCCAAATGTGGGAATTCTAAGGAGCAGAAATGCTGCCTTATGTGCTTCTCTCGAGAGAAAATGCAAATAGTACACAACCTTTTAAAAAATTATCAAGAAAATAGGCAAACATAATTTTAAAAGATGCTGCTTAACCAATCTGTAGATTTTCAACATTGACAGTAACAGTGCTGGTTGAAATAAGGGGGATTGGAGACTGTTACTGTTCTAATTACAGTATATATGGGATTACAAATCTTTCCAGAGAGTAATTGGTCAGTATATGGCAAATGCCTAAAAAAAAAATGCCTGCATAGAATTGGAGCAACTCTAATTCTAGGGGTTTGTTCCAAGGGAATTTTTAAGGGTATCTGTGGAGAGTTTGCTGTGAAGATGCTTATTGTAGCATTATTTATATTTTTGACAAATTTTTAAAGAGCAAAAATCTAACAAAACAGTTTGTTAAATAAATATTGGTATGTAGTGGAATAAGGAATATAATTAGAATGGTAACAAAGGCAAAGTTTTAATAACATGGAATGATGCTTAAGTCATATTAAGTGAAAAAGCACGTTACAAAATAGAGCATATTGTATGACCATTTTGTTAAAATATAGGTGCATTTGGGATTATGAGGTATGTTTATATTCTTCATTTTGTTTTTCAGTATTTTCTAAATTTTTTAAAAATGTACATGGTGTCTGAAGAGCATAGTTGTGTAAAGTAATGAGAGTGAAGAGAATGAGGCTTTATAAATTATACTTTATCATCTCTCCTGCCTTTCTTAGCTACCAGATCATCAGACTTTTTTGTTTGTTTGTTTTTGGACAAAGAAAAATACATTGTGTTTTTCCATTCACTGTGTGTGAAGATCAGAGAAAATAACTTACTCTGACAAATGGCATCATGGAACTGAGCATTTGAGGATCTGACACTGCGTCTTCTAATGGTTTCCACTGGTCACTTTGTTTTGGTCATTTGCATGGTAGTAGTTGTTACTGCGGATGGGGTCAAAGGGCTTTTTCTTGCTTTCCTCAGGGCTGCTGGAGCGATGTGGTGGGAAAACGGTCTTCCTTGCTGACTTGCATTCTACTCAGTGCCCTGGGCTATCTCCTTCTCGGAGCAGCCACCAACATGTTCCTGTTTGTCCTGGCTAGAGTCCCGGTAGGTGAGTGACTTTTTTTTTTTTTTTCCCCCCAAACATAGCTTCCTCCAAAACCTCAATATGTGAAATGGCAGGCTTCCTCCTGGGCCGCCTCTGTGGTCATGCTCAACATCCTTCCTTGCATAAAGAGTGTTCAGAAGGGAGCCGTGCCTGGCAAGTCTTTGAGGCTTCCCAAATGTGGGACTTCTAAGAGGCAGAAATGCTGGCCGTGTGTATATGTGTGTGTGTGTGTGTGTGTGTGTGTGTGTGTGTGTGTGTCTCTCTCTAAAGCCTGTTCCTGCTGGACATTGCCTCTTTGATTAGCACTTACATAAAGTGCTCATTACAATGGCAATTGTGGCTATAAGTGACACCAGCAGCTGCTGGCCATTGAACATTTAGCACGGACCAGGCACTCCGCTATCTTGACCAAACCTGGAGTTGTACTTGACGGAGCCCCTTGCCCCTCAGAGCCTGTCAGCGTGGATGATCACACTGCTGTACTGGGACTTGTCTCCTTCCTGTTGATCTTGCTTTACATCAAGTCAGTAAGAATTTATGAAGTGTCTTTGGCCAGCACTGAGGGTCCCGTTCTCTCCCTTGGTGAGCCTGTAGTTTTGTAACTGGGCTTCCTCACATCAAATTGGGATTCACCTCTTTAGCTTTCCTGTGGCCTTCTTCTGTCTGACCGTCAGTTAGGGGGGACACTGGGATTATGATACAACAGCTCATGGGTGAGTTTGCTACTTCTAGACTGGTCTGGGCTGTTTTTAACATTTTGAACTAGCTTTTATTTTGTCCATTTTTTGAAACACCTCCTGTGAATGCCGAGTAGTGCTTGGTGGGTAGATTATTCCCGTAGAAGCTCTTTGTTCTCTCTTTGCCATTCTTAGCAATGAGAGGAGTTTCAATGTCTCTCTCACTGTACCTGTCAGAGCACTGGCAGGCTTTGCTACCCTGCTCGACAAGTCAGGGCACTGGGCACCATCCCGAGTTTTGTTAAACTGCTCGCTTTTAATTGACTCCCCGAATAAATAGAGCATCAGATAACTCATTTTAACATAGATGTGATGATCAGCTGGCTCACCTGGGATTTCCACACCATTTCTGTGGAATATATACTTTTTTCATTTACTCTGAAAGTCTGCAGAGTTCAGCCCCCAAAGTTCTTAACCATGCCTTTTTGTTGACTAGATAAATGCTTTATGAAGGTCTTTGCTTGAATGTGGTCAGTTGTCTTTACAAACCCCAGTACCACACACAAAATCCAAGTGATAGCCATTGTACGTGCATCTGGTGTTGAGTTTATTGTTCTTGGTGGGCAGCGTGCCTTTCTGCAGTGTAACACACTCCACCATTACGTGGTGTATACTGTTGATAATTCTAAAGAAGCAGATGGGGAAGATGAAGAAGAACCTAGAGTTGTTACAAAATGCATTGAGATTTATGGGGAGGATTAAAATGTTTTGTTTAATAGGAAATGAGCCTGGGCTTAAGTAGTGAGAGTTCTCTTATACGAACTGTCACTATAATCTTCACCAATGAGCGCTATACATAAAAACTCCTCCTTGCCCATGTAACCTCCACAGTGTTTAGTGGTCTGTGAACAGGAGCAAGCCATGGGGGGCTTCACAGGGTTCTGCTTCACAAAGTCAGTTGTGGATTCAGATCCTGGTGTCCTAAAAATGAGCCACTGACTTCGAGTCAGTGCCTGAGTTTTAAGTGCCTGAGTTGGACACCTCATTTTCCATTCCACTCTGTCCACCACCCCAACCTCTGAAAGACAAGAGAAGCTGAGGCTGGGTTGCTTGTGGGAGACTCTTACCGCATGTATGTAAAGTGAACCTGACATCAATACAATTTCAAAAAGAATCATAGAATTCCTGCAAGACCTATCGAAATCACGTTCTGGCCCAGTCCTCTCTGATGTTTACGAAAACAGGTCTAGGGAGAGTCCATCTACCTAATTCCAAAAGAGATTTACATATTTGCTTTCCAAAGAGTCTGGCTATCAGGCACACAACCACACTACTTTTGAGGCAGAGCTGGGAATAGATTAGTAGGACGAGTGTGTTGAAGCACTAGGCGGCAGCACAGTGATGTGCAGAGTGGGACTGCCCACGGGAGATCACGGAGAAACGCTGTGTCACATCACACTTGAGTGATTCACGCAGATCCGCCAGCCGCATTTATTCAGTTTCTACTATGTGTTGATCAAAATAGTGGGCTGCTGGTTACCAGAGTCTGTCAGCATGTTTGCAAGTATGGTTGTTCTGCACATGGGGGTCTGGGGACATAGGAGTCAAATCCCATCTGCAGAGATATGAGGAGTATAGTTGTCAGTCACTTTTATTTCTTATTAGAGGTTGTATCACAGCATTCAATTTGTTCAACAAATTCACAGGCCTCTTACTGGTAGAAAATCCATTGGTATTGGTTCAGTGATGGTGCTATCAGATTTCTCCTCACTCCTTGTCCTCTCCCCAGCTCCGTTTCTCTGTTCCTTGGTTTATCCTCAGGGTCAAGATTAGGGCTGGCCATACAGTAGGCATGCAGTAAATATTGGCTCAATGAGTTAATGTGTAAAGAAGGAAAACTCGCTTTATGGAAGCCACCGTGAAATGCAGTTGGGTAACTGGGAGACACCTGGGAGGTCATGACAGGAGGTGGGCAAGCTGAGGGCTAAGGGACTTGGTTGCCAGAGATAAGGTGACCGACTAGGATCAGAGTGCTAGGCCAGGAGTCCAATTATGGTGGGATGGAACCAGCGGACCTCAGAGGTTCAAAGGAAAGATCAGATGCCTTGGTTGTAAAGTGGTGAGCATAGCTGCCTTCCAAAGAAACCGGAGATCAGAACTCCATCGGGATAAAGGTTAAGCACAGGATCATAAGTGAGATACTTGTGGTCTGGACAAAGTTACAGAGACTGCTTCCCATCCCCTTGCAGGTATTTTTAAACACACACTGTCCATTTCGAGGGCTCTACTTTCTGATGTGGTTCCAGAGAAGGAACGGCCGCTTGTAATCGGACACTTCAACACAGCCTCCGGTGTGGGCTTCATCCTGGGCCCCGTGGTCGGTGGTTATCTCACTGAATTGGAGGATGGGTTTTATCTCACAGCCTTCATCTGCTTTTTGGTCTTCATTCTCAATGCCGGTAAGTTGACAGTCATGAGAAGATTGTTTTGTGTATTCATACTGACCAATCTACCTACTTTTCTCTTATTTCTTTGCAATTAGTTTTTATCAGAATGAACAGACTCACCGTCTAAAAGCGAAAGTCATTTTGAGGAACCCTCCTAGTGTTTTCCGTAGTGGCCGGTACCAGTTTACATTCCCAAGTGTGCCAGTGTTCTCTTTTCTTTCTTTTTTTTCTTTTTTGAGATGGAGTTTTGCTCTTGTTGCCCAGGCTGGAGTGCAATGGCGTGATCTCAGCTCACCGCAACCTCCCCCTCCCAGGTTCAAGCGATTCTCCTGCCTCAGCCTCCTGAGTAGCTGGGATTACAGGCATGCGCCACCATACCTGGTTAATTTTGTATTTTTAGTAGAGACCGGGTTTCTCCATGTTGGTCAGGTTGGTCTCAAACTCCCGACCTCATGTGATCTGCCGCCTCAGCCTCCCAAAGTGCTGGGATTACAGGCATGAGCCACCGCACCCAGCCCAAGAGTTCTCTTTTCTCCGCATCCTCATTAACACTTATCTTTTAAAAATGTGTCTGTATTTGCCCTCCTAACATGTGCGAGGTGATTTTTCATTGTGGTTTAGATTTGAATTTCCCTGATGATCAGCGACATTGAACACCTTTTGTTTTCCCATTGGCCACATCTTGGAGAAATGTCTATTCAGATTTTTTGCCCATTTTTAAACTGAGTTTTTTTGTTGTTTTTTTTTTTCTTTCCTGTTGAGTTGAAGAAGTACCTTGCATAGTTTGGATATTAACTCATTATCAGTTGAATGATTTGCAAATCATGTCCACGGTGCAGGTTACTTTTGGCTTTACGGATTGTTTCCAGGTTGTCTTTTCACTTTGCTGATTTGTTTCCATTGCTGTGCAGAAGTGTTTTAGTTTCAGGTAGTTCCATTTGTCTATTTTTGGATTGGTTTTGTTGTTATAGCTAAGAAATTATTGCCAAGGCCAATTCAAGAAGCTTCTACCTTCTGTTTTACAGTTTCAGGTCTTATGTTTGTCTTTAATCCATTTTGAGTTGATTTTTATCTTTAATCCATTTAAGTTGATTTTTGTCATGTGTGAGGAAGGGATTAATTTTATTCTTCTGCATGATACATGTTTTAATTGCAATTTAAAAGGGAAATCTTTTATTTTTAATGTATTTAATGTAAATTTAAATGTAATTATGGAAATAAGAAAGAAAGACTATGCCGTCTCCTGCTACAGACCCCCAGTGGCTTCCATCACAATGGTGCACATGCCTCACAGCTGGCACAGTGGTAGGTGATGGGCAGACCCTGCCCCTGTCTCTGCCTCCCTCCATATATTCTGGCCACGCTGGCTTTCTGATCAACCATATGCATGCCAGGCTCATTCCCATAGGAGGGCCTTGTACCAGACCAGTCCTCTACCTGCCACATTCATCCCACATCTGTTATCGACTCTCTCTTTTCATCATTCAAGACGGAAATATCTGCTCCCTTAGGCCTTCTCTGACCATTCTGCCTAAAATAGCTTAATTTTCTTCACAGCATTCCTGAAATTATGTTATTAATTTGTTTTACTGCTTACATTCTGTTTGTCCCCCCAAATCAGTAGGCAGACCCCATGAAGGAAGAGATTTTGTCCTATTTACTCACTGTTATCACCCCTGTGCAGAATACACTTTGGGCCGGGTTCAGTGGCTCATGCCTGTAATCCTAGCACTCTGGGAGGCTGAAGTGGGAGGATTGCTTGAGCCCAGGAGTTCAAGACCAGCCTGGGAAAGATAGAGTCTACAAAATTTTTTTTTTAATTAGCTAGGCATGGTGGCACATACCTGTAGTCCCAAATCCTTGAGAGACTGAGGCAGGAGGATTGTTTGAGTCCAGGAGGTCAAAACTACAGTGAGCCGTGATCACACCACAGCATTCCAGCCTGGGTGACAGAGTGAGATCTTGTCTCACATAAATACATACATATATGGATGCATATTGGATGCAGGGCTAGTTGCTTAAAATGTCTTTCATCTTCTTCGCTTAGAGAGTGGTGCATGGCTGGCCCTTGGATAAATGACTTCATAAACGAGAATTCATGCTAGGCAGTTTTCCTTACATTTAATGATATCGTACTTTACTGCAGCTTTTTGAATCTTCATATTCAGGGTTCTGTTTTGCATGATGCCTTCCATGTTGGGTTAGGATGTCAGACTCAGGAAGCAAAGTTCATGAGCTTATTCTCCATCCTCACAGAAATACATTATGATTTTTTGCCAGGAATTTACTTAACCTGTAACTTGAATCAGGAGGGGAGGCCTAATGGATTCACATAAACCTAGATAAAACAGTCTCAAACACGTGCTTCATTGATGTGACCAGGTATCTTCACATATAAAGGAAGGTACATGAATGTGGTATCACTCAAAATTGAAAGTCCGCATATAACAAAAAAATTGGTTATGGATTTCTATTTTGGATCCTTCAACAACAGTGCCATTTAATACGTTGCCCTATCTTAAGCCTGTAAATGGCTCTAAGCAGTTAGGAAAAGGTTCTGCTGCAAGTGTTCCCAACCACAGTGGCTTCAAGGAAGAGGAACTTGTTTTTCCCAAATAAGAAACTTGAGGATAGGCAGGCTGGGGCCAAAGTAAGAAACTTGAGGATAGGCAGGCTGGGGCCAATAGAATAGCAGAGGAGGAGAGGGAGGAGGACCTGGCTAGGCAGCACACAGTGTCCCACTTAGGGCTTTGACCATTCAGTGCAATGAACATAATATTGTGCTGCTTTCTCATCCCAGTCTTGCCATCCTTTACCCCCCAGTGACTATAGCTGTTTTCCTCAACGCTTTTACTCCGTTCGCTTTTTTTTTTTTAATTATTTTTTGTTGTATAAGTTCTAGGGTACATGTGCACAATGTGCAGGTTTGTTACATATGTATACATGTGCCATGTTGGTGTGCTGCACCCGTTAGTTTCTTATATCCTCCTCTGGTCTGCCACTTTGCCTGAGAAAGCCTTTTCATCGTGATTTCTGTTCTTATGGTTAAGAACTCAAAACTCTGGAGTCCGACAGACTCAGGTTCAAATCCCTGCTTTGCCAGCTTTTAATGTGACCCTTGGGCAAATTGTCTCCCACTTTTTCATCTATAAAATGGGATAACAAAACACATAGCCTTGTTATGAGAACTGTAAGAGGTTCTGAATACAAGCAGCTTACCCCAGTGCCTGAGGTAGGATTTCATAGACCTTGTCTTGTTAATATTTTCTTAGCGTTTCACACTTAAGAACTCCATGAATATTGGAAGATTGGACAGATGGATGGGTAGGTGGGTGGATTGCTTATAGTAAGCACTCAACAGAAGTTAGTTGCCGTCATCATCATCCTTTTTATTATTTTAATTCTACTTTTTTAGTCCATCAGCAATAATTCTTTCACATTTTTATCAATATTCTGTGTAATGTTCAAGGGCCCTTTTAAGATTGAATTATCAAAAGTCCACATCCACGTTCTCATGTGTTTGGATTTCCGTCGTAAATTTGTCTGTGGCTGAAGCACTTTCACGATATTTGGAGAAATGACACACAAATGAAGTTGCTGGAAACAACATGAAGCGGCTCTGAATAGCCACTGGTCTGAGTGGAACTTTTAAGTGCTAAAGAACTGAAAAAACAGTAGGGTAGAGTTTGGAAGGATGTCCTAGAGTGGCAAGTTTGAATTCAGTTTTAAGAATACTTTTGGGCATGGATTGGCAAGAGATCAACAGGCAAGAATGTGCTAGTCCTATGAGGACAGAGGTGGGATCATCTGAGTGGTGGTTAGAGCCGCTGCGTAAGGTTGTATATGTTGTGGTCTGTGAAAATGGTGCCCCCTGAGGTTTTGCAGGTGTGACCTGCACAAGCACTAGGTAACCCTGACTTGGAGCAGATCCAAGCAGGTGCTTCCCAGGGAGAGTTGGCCAAGCTGTCCCTGTCCGTCGGTCAAGCCAAGGCAGGCCGTCACATATGTAGCAGCCTACACTTGCCCCAGCATGGCCCTTGTATCGCAATCTGGTTGCCTCTTTTCTTATCTGAACCCCTTTTTAAGTTTTAGTGTCTTGAGTACAGTGTTTTCAGAGGCCTTGTCTTTGTTAATACATTTCTGTGTTTAGCACTTAAGAAGCACTCCAAGAATACTGGATGTCTAGATGGTTGGATAGATGGATGGATGTTAGGCGGACAGACAAACAATGAATAGGCAGATAATTAGAAAGTTAATAAGGGAAGAATTTAAATTTATAACAATTTAGATATGAAATGATGAAATGTAGAAAACTATCATAGGGAGGCTTTTGAGCTGGGAGAAAGCAGTGAGTATTTTGTAGGTATCGTGATGTTCTTTTTTAAAGGCGAAGAGTCTTTTGCCAGAATCCTGACGTCAGAATAAAGCCATAGGAATGGTGAAAGACTAGATACAAAAATACAGACTAGTAAATTTAGTATCAAAATATAGGTTAGTAATCTAACACAAATAATTGTCCCTTCCCCAAGGAGGTGGTTTTTGGGTTCAGTGCATTCAGTGCTTTAACGGGTCTCGTGCCGTTTTAACAGGTCTCGTTTGGTTCTTTCCGTGGAGGGAAGCAAAACCGGGCAGTACAGACAAGGGCTTGCCATTGCGAAAGACCCACGTGCTGTTGGGAAGGAGCCATGACGCAGTGCAGGAGGCAGCCACCAACTGCGGAGCCAGGGCCAGCAAGAAGGCTGCCCGGCCCTGGGTCGAAGTGGGGTTGGCCTTGCGGAACATGAAGAACCTGCTCTTTTCCGAAATGTGGGACATATTTCTGGTGCGCCTGCTGATGGCCGTGGCAGTCATGCTGTACTACAGTAACTTTGTCCTGGCCCTGGAGGAGCGCTTTGGGGTGCGGCCCAAGGTGACAGGCTACCTCATCAGTTACAGCAGCATGCTGGGGGCCGTGGCCGGCCTCGCCCTGGGGCCAATCCTGCGGCTGTACAAGCACAACTCGCAGGTACTGCTGCTGCATTCCAGCATGCTCACCTGCGCACTGCTGCTGCTCTACTCCTTGGCCCCCACCATGGGTGCAGTTGTCCTCTCCTCCACTCTCCTGTCCTTCTCCACTGCCATCGGCAGGACGTGCATCACGGACCTCCAGCTGACCGTGGGCGGGGCCCAGGCCAGCGGCACCCTCATTGGTGTGGGGCAGTCTGTGACTGCGGTGGGCCGCGTCATTGCCCCTCTCCTCTCGGGGGTCGCCCAGGAGGTCAGCCCTTGCGGCCCCCCAAGTCTGGGCGCTGCGTTAGCCTTAGTGGCCATTTTCATAATGTCTCTAAACAGACCACACTCTAGTGGTGATAGGAATGGTAAATTAAAAAGTGAGTAGATGGATTTGGATAACGTAAAGCAACAAAATCTGAGGTGGTTGAATGAGGGCCAGCGGCCATGAGGAGAAGGTCACTTTGGGAAGGGTTGGGGTGGAAGGGAAATATTTCTGGGTGGGTGTGAGCTCTTGGGCTTCCAGGTCAGCCCTTGGCCACGCAGGTAGGCCTGCAGGATGATCAGAAGTCACGGCAACTCATGGGAAGGTTAAGACTGGAGCGAAGCTTTTCCAAGGCGAACATATATTCAACGTTTACCTGAAAGTCTCTTCTTCCCACCTGGGCTAATGAGGTTACACTTTTCAAGGGTAAAAAAACTACCAGCTACAGGGTAGGGAAGTGGTGGTGGAATAAGAGAACATGATACATGGAGGAAGGGAAGAAACCACAAGCATTTCCCTACTAAAAAACAGGGTGACATGTCAGTCAAATTCTGATCAACTGGAACTGGAGTTTCCAGTTAAATTCCATACACTAGGAGGGAGTTTTCTATCAAAATCCTGCAGATTGAAGAAGCTGGTTTATTAGAACCAGGCTTTCGCTTTTCAAAGCTGCTTAAAAATCAGATACTGACCTCCCCCCTAGAGATGATTCAGTGGGCCTGGGTGGGGCCAAGAAATCCGTGGTGTTTCGTAAGCACCGCTGGCGATTTCTCATGGCGGTAAAAAGGACCACACTGAGACTGCACTGATTTTGATTAAAGTACATAGGCTTGGCTGTTTTTACACAGCTAACTAAATTGGAACTCTTAAAATTGTGTTCATAATCACAGTGTGTTACCCCTTTCCCAGCTCTCAGCAGTTGTACTGCATGATGGAGCAGCAGGCCCCTGGGCCTGTTCCCTGTGCTCCCGGCCTCTGCCAGCTTGCTCTGAAGTTGGACTAAACCACCTGGATGCTGGGCATGCCAGCCTGCTCCTGGAAGCCTGCATTCCAGTCGGGTTGCTTGTGGTGCTGACAGAACCCAGTGGTGAAGCCAAAGCACAGGAATGCTTTTAAAATGAACAGTTTATGCAGAATAAGGGTCAGGTGGCATGCCAGACCAGAAGAACTTGATGCTACCGTGTCTTGTGTTAAGAATCATTTCCTTTATTTTATTTTCAGTTTTATGCTTGCAAACACAAGCACTCTGTTGATCAACAGGGAAATATTTGGATGCGCCATTTCTTGTCTAAACTGGAATTTCATATACAGCGCCCAGGGGGCCATGAGAGGCAGAGGGCCAGAGAGAAGGTGAACACAGCCTTGCAGGGAGACATGCGCCAGGCAGGACGACCACTGGGATTACATCAAGTATTAATCAGAGTTACTTAAGGGCTTCCTCTCAGACAGTTGAAGTTCACATTACTTTTCTCAACTAGTCCACTAGGATGTTATGCCTGTCTTCAACTTGACACATGCATAATGTAAGTATTTTAGTACACTACAGTAATTTGTCATGTCTTTAATATTTATTGTTTTTGTAAAGCAGTAAACATTTCTGTATTTTAGAAGTCATGGAGTAAAATCAAATATTTATGATAAATAATTGCAAGTATGTTTTAGTTTGAAGATTGTCCTTTTACCTATCTTACTTCAAGGAAAAATGGGACTTCTGATTAGGTTTTACAATTGTGAACTTTTATGTAAATGTTAGGTGCTTTTGAGGCGACCAAACTATTATTAATATACAAAATGGCCTTGCCCTTAAGGAGCAAACTAAATGTCATGAAGATTAGACTCAAAAGGCAATAAATGATCAAGGGTTTATGCAATGAAATAGAATTTCAGAAGAGTTTGGATCTCAAAGATTGTCCCTCACTCTTAGAAATAGGCAAGTTTCTTAAAAGCCCTTATAGCCGTGTTTGTATTTTAAAAATCGTAGCACTTTATTTCTGAAGTTTAAAAAGCCCATAAACGTAATGAGTCTTTATAATCAGACACATGGAAATATTGAAAACCAAAGACTGATCTTAGAATATAGAATAGAGAGACATGTTTGTTATTCTCCACTAGTGACTTTAGTATTTTGTTAGGTGCTGTTTTTTAGGTACACCTTTTCTCATGACTCCTTTTACTTTAAAGTGTAGACCCGGAGACCAGGAGCATCAGCATCACTTGGGAGCTTGTGAGACCTATGAACGCTGAAGCTCCAGCTCAGACGTGTTGGGGACCATTTTAATAAGATACCTAGCTGATTTTTTGCGCAGTAAACTTTGAAAACCCCTGGTCTAATGGGTAGCATTTGTATCACTTATGGAATATTTATCTCAGGGAAATTAAATCTGCTCAATTAACATTTGTGGTGTTTCGTTTTTTAAATTCTCTTCAATCACTTCTGTAGCCCTTTCCAAAGTGTCAGGTTGAGCCACATGAAGTCGCTATTTTTGTAAGTCACAAATATCTTCATAGGGTTCAACTTACTATTCTATGGGATCTTGTGTTAGAAGTATTGAACTTTCCTGAAATGTCTGTGAAGGAAATGGCACCCTTTCCAACATTCTGCGAGCCATAACTGCTTGGGAACAGGTCTCTGGGATTTGGGTTCCATAGAGCGGAAAGTGTGCCTCTGCCCTCATGTCTAGAGGGATGAATAAAATTCTGAAAAGGTACAGGGTGTGCCTGGTCACAGGAGTCACCTGCAAGGCTCCAAACTCAGGCTGGATGGCCCCTTGGGGAGTGAATTTTGCAAGAGTTGCACCTGGGGCCAACAGAAGGAGCTGGAATCACTAGTTCTGTATCCTGGCTGCATGCCTTAGACCACGGGAACCAGACTCTGAAGCACCCCAGGTGTTTCTGTGAACATCTGGAGTTGGAAATCACTGAGTTCAGAATGAATTCGGCTGCCATGCTCAGGGGTTGAGATTGATTGGACGGATGAAGGGGAACGATGGAAGAATTCCTGCGGTAGAGTGCTCTGAAGACACACGTTTTAGAAAGAGCTCTCCAGCCACAGCAAGGTGGATTCACTGGGGGCCCAAGGAGCAGTCTGGACTCTGGGGCAGTAACTTTAGGGGGTCCCTAAGGGAGAGCTGGTTGTGAGGACAGGGACAGCAGGCAGAGGTTGTGGCCCTCAGGGAAACTGCAGGAGAGGCTTTGAGTGATTCCCAGATGCTGAGTGTGCAGCTTTGAGGAATTTCGTTGCTTGGCATCTTTTCCTGAAGACACTTCTGTAAGATATTTAGAAATCTATCAAGAGTGAGAATCAGCCAAGTCAGAAAATTGTAGGCATTTGGGCAACTGTATTCAGAAAACCATTTTTTTGGAGTAAAAGCCATGAGACTGAATCTCCATGCCTCTTTGCACCCCAAACCTAACTTCATAATAGCCTTCATGAAGTCTCTAAGACAGTTACCACAGATTTAGCCAGGATGATGTGTGACACAGCTTTTCTTGGGACGGGTTGGTGAATTAAAATAATTTTTTTTTTCAGCCCTAATTATTTGTTCTTGAATTTGCCAGTCACATGATAATTCTCTTCAAAAAAAAAACTCCTTTATAATTGTAATGAGGTACTATCATTTCTTCTTATAAGTTGTATTTTTAGAAGTTACTGATGTATCTTGCCACGTATTTCAATTCAGGATCCAGAAGTGCTTTGAAAAATGTAATCTCCAGTATGCTAGAACACATCATAACAGTAAAAACAAGGCTTTGGCTTTTAAAACCATTATGCAGATACCAAATATATACGTAATCTGACATTTATACTGAGGGCCAGTAAATAGAGGACAGTTAATCCTTGGACGACGCAGGGGTTAGGAGTGCCAAGCCCCCAAAACAGTAGAAAATTTGAGTGTAACTTTTGACTCTCTAAAAATTTACTACTAATAGCTTACTGTTGACGTGAAGCCCTACCAACAACATTAATAGTCAGTTAACATGTATTCTTATGTTACATGTATTATATACTATATTTTTACAATAAAGTAAGCTAGAGAAAAAGTGTTAAGAAAAAGAGAAAGAATATTATTAAGTGGAAGTGGAATCATAAGGGTCTTCATCCTTGTCACCTTCATTTTGAGTAGGCTGAAGGGGAGGAGGAGAAGAAGGGGTTGATCTTGCTGTGTTAGAGGTGGCAGAGGTGGAAGAAAATCCCCATTTAAGTGGACCTGTATAGTTCAAATCTGTTGTTGAAGGGTTAACTGTAGTTTTAAGGTAATGTCTCACAATAGGATTTATTTCTAGTTAAGTAGATGCACAAATACTTAGGTCTCTTATTTTTCCCAAGCAGGCATCTGAACACCATTTTATAGATAGCTGTCTACTAAAACAATAAAAGCAAAACTTCTGTTTTCCTGATTCAATATAAGGAACGTTACTGATTCTTATTTATTTATGAGATGGAGTCTCACTCTGTCGCTTAGGCGGGAGTGCAATGGCACGATCTTGGCTCACTGCAACCCCTGCTGCTGGGTTCAAGCAATTCTCCTGCCTCAGCCTCCCGAGTTGCTGGGACTACAGGCACCTGCCACCACGCCCGGGTAATTTTTGTATTTTTAGTGGAGACGGTTTCACTATGTTGGCCAGGCTGGTCTCAAACTCCTGACCTCAGGCGATCTACCCACCTCTGCCTGCCTCCCAGAGTGCTAGGGTTACAGGCATGAGCAACGGTTCCTGGCCACTGATTCTTATTTTTAAAAGTGACTTCACACAGCTTGTATTTTTCCTTCCAGGGAGAAGATAATTAATTATAAACATTAAGGAAGGAGTGTTAATTATTGCTGATAACTCACACAGCATAAGAATGAACTGTAATGATCTTGTTTGAACAAAGCATTGTATTTTGATCAGTTCTACATCTTGATACAGTTCTTTTTTCAAAGCGTCCACTGTAGAGGAAGAAAATGCTTAAAATACCTATTAATGATTGCAACTTATAACATGGATAGAAGACAGTCTTCCTTCAGGCTTACCAAAGAATCCCCATGCCATTTTGAGTAGTTGAGACGCAGCCTCTTGTCCAGACTGAGAACTAGTTTTTGGTGTGGGAGCTTACCTACCTACACCTGTCCCAAGTTTGCTTAATGAAATTGAAACCACATAAAATATCCAAGGCAAACCTAATAAAGGTGTTCCGCCGCTGACTCTGGGGCTGGACCCTTGTGGGTCTGTATGTACGTGACTAGGTAGGCGTTTGCCTTAAGTTGTCTGTTCTGTGGGGCTGAAGCACAGGCCTGGCCATCACAAAGCCTAACATCTGTCAGGCCCAGACTGTGACATCACTGACAAGGGTGAGCATTTTCCTTGGGTCACCTTCAAAGTACCTTCACTGTGTATCTCTCTGGAATGAACTGGAACACTGAAATGAATGAACTGTAACTGCCATTCAAAATAACTTTCTAGCTAAAAATCCTCCCCTTCAGCCTACTCAGAATGAAGGTGACAAGGATGAAGACCCTTATGATTCCATTTCCACTTCATAATATTCTTTCTCTTTTTCTTAACACTTTTTCTCTAGCTTACTTTATTGTAAAAAGGACTTAAACTAAAGGTTCAATAGTAAGATATGGTTATGGTAGGAAATCCACTGTTTATTAGTCAGATGCCAAACTATTCATGGAAACCTAAAATTTGATGTGTTAATACATGTCTTTTGCATAATCTTTAAAAATTACTTGGTAAGGCAATAATTGGAATTAACTTTTTTCTTTACGTTTGCATGGGAAGGCCGTATTTAATGTTTAAAAGCATATACCATCTTTGAGCCCTTTTGTAGAGCCTTTTTAGATATAACAATTAATGAACCAATTAAAATGTTTATTCCTCTAATCAGGTTCTGTTACACTGTAATAGAGTTAGCCTAGTCTGAGATATATGCATTTGGAATTAAAAGAATTGAAATTTTCAACACTCTGAAGCTCTTACCTTTCAAGAATTTTAGCCATCACAATCCCATTCAACACAAATGAGAGTGGTTTCATACACAAATATAAAAACTGGGATGGTTCTGTTTTCACGTATGTACCATTTTCTCCATAAGTGATTAAAGGTTTACATGTGATTTTTTTTTTTTTTTTTTTTTGAGACAGAGTCTCGCTCTGTCGCCCAGGCTGGAGTGCAGTGGCCGGATCTCAGCTCACTGCAAGCTCCGCCTCCCGGGTTCACGCCATTCTCCTGCCTCAGCCTCCCGAGCAGCTGGGACTGCAGGTGCTGCCACCACGCCCGGCTAGTTTTTTGTATTTTTTAGTAGAGACGGGGTTTCACCGTGTCAGCCAGGATGGTCTCGATCTCCTGACCTCGTGATCCACCCGTCTCGGCCTCCCAAAGTGCTGGGATTACAGGCTTGAGCCACCGCGCCCGGCCACATGTGATTTAATATTTAAACTTTGGTAAGATTTTTCATAGAAACAAGGAAAAATTTCCTTCGTCCATGTACATATACAAAATTCGTTTGGTAAGCAAGGTTATCCTAACTGGATACAAACAGCTTCATCTAAATTAGAAATTTAGTCTCCAGTCATACTTATGAATCAACAGGAGCCAATAACATAAAAAAAGGATAAAAATATTTGAATTTTTAATTCAAGATGTTTTGTTCCAGAAATCAGAAAAATCACAGCCTCTGTGTCGGTATTGTGTCTGCTGGGCATCTCATGCAGTGACATTTCTGTACCCTCCAGTAGAAGAACAACAGATTCCCATACAACCTCTGCACGTACTGAAAGGTCTTAGAATACATTCTGAGTCATCAGCATAATCCATATGCTGTGTAGATTGAAAAGTTTGTCATAATCCATTCTCAGTAGATAGGTTAACTCTACACCTAGAAAAACTCATTTCTTGACCATGCAATTAAGAGAACAAAGCTACCGTTTATTAGCTACACTTAGTAAGATATGACTTTATCTGAAAAGGTGCAGGACGTTTAAAAAGAAAAAGGATCAAAAAATGATGTGCCAGCGTGACACTGAAGTGGTCTGCAAAGTCCCCATCTGCATATTTGACCTGCACACCCCCAGGGTGGCTGACCCGTCTGAGGGTGTTAGCTAGACACAGAGTGGATGACGCTGGGGGGATTCTAAAGGAAGGTGTCATCTGTCAGGGACGAGGAGCCATGGTTATGCCACGAAGCTGTTAACCAAACGGGGCTTCTGCTTTCCGTAGAAGGGGGTTGAAGAAAGGGTTGGTTAAAAAGTGGGATAAAAAGTAGCCTCGAGCCACACACTTTAACCTCGTGTGTGCCAGAGTGTTCTTTTTCAGATTGATGAGAGAATCAGCACGTGGTGGTCAAACCTCAGCAGATAATGCCAACAGCTGCTTCATCCGGACAAAGTGATCTCTTTAATCACATTTTTAAGAAGAAAGTACAGTGTGCACTTTGACAAAAATATTGCAGATTATGAAACACGACTTTTAACATAAACACAATTTGGGCAGTACAATAAATGCAAAACGTGCTGAGACTTGTACTAACTGTGTTTCTCTACAGTTTTTATATAAATCAATACCCTCACTGCCCAGGTAAAACAATACACCCCACCATAAAGCTGAGCAAAAGCTGAAAGAAATCTCTTCACAGACACTTTGTGAGCATACGCACAAAACACATGCTTTTAAAAGTATCAGACTTTGAAGCCAATTTCTAGTTTGCTCATTGACATAACTGTTCCCAACAGTCTCCCCTTAGCATTACATATAAAGCAATAAACCCCGACTTTTCACTTATAGGTAGTTCAAATGAAATTTTGTTACAACCAACACCGAAGACCTATCAAAAATCTACAGTCACATTGGAACTTTGGTTGGATCAAGTGTTGTTTGGACGAAGGAAGGGCTTTACAAAGGACTAGGGCTCTCTCTAGTACAGAAATTTAGATTGTGACAGTATTTAGATTATGAAAATATTTAGTCAATACTCTCCTTCATAATGACTAGTGACTAGAATTTAAGAGTTACAAAAAGAAGAAAGTATAGAGAAAAAGCCAAAGTCAAATTTATTCTTATTGCCTTTGTCATTCAACAAACAAGAAAAAAACTGATAGTAATTAAGATTTAAGTTTTCCTTTATACATGGTCATCCAAATTCTATATGGATGAATTACTGAAAGCTGAATTTGGTCTACCTGCTTAACAAGAAGTGATGTAAACATTTTCATGTTTTCTCCTTCAGTTCCAGAAAGTTAAACTCTTTAAAATAGTTATAAACATAGGAAACCAGGAAAAATGAGGAAATTTATTCTTTAAGGTCACTTTCAATTTCTGTATTTCTTTTCAGATTTCATACTGTAGCTATTCTGAAAATTGATTTTTGGCATTCTCAAAAATCTACATCACATATCTTGATGAATCATGTTATAAACTTTTATGTCAATTTTCATTTGTGTTAAGCAGAATAAATGTATTTATATATATAAATATTTTCATTTAAAATAGAGATTTTTGGCACAAAGTCCTAACCCTGTAGTTTTCAAATTGCATTCTGTGCTACTTTCCCTGGATCAAGGAATTGTGCTCCTAAGAACTTGTACCTTGTGTATGTAACCTTTGCTGTGTCTCATGCTTGACAATCCAGCAGTATTCTAAGACTTTAGAACATGAGAAAAAGGTGTAGATTTACTTCTCCTTGTTGGTGGAGGTGGTGAAGGGGTGGAAAACCACTTCTGAGGATTTTTGTCTTAAGATTTTCATGTTTCCCTCCTGATAATACAGTAGGCACTTGCATCCTTTGGGGTATCTTCAGTGGAAAATCAAAGGACTGTGTGAGTGGCTTCATTTACTTTCTACACTCAGAAATGCAGAGCGTGTTCCAGTGAAGTTTTAAAGAATTATTTAGAAGAAAGACAGGCCAATAAAATCTACAGTTAAGAGATAGAGAATCAAATACTAATAATCTTTAATGCTTATATTCCACTTCTTTTCTTTCTACTGTACTTTTAAAAAGTACTCCAATGAGTATAATTCAATTTTATATGAAAATTCTGAGTTACTATATTATCGAATGCGGAGAGGTAACAAATTACAGACTAGTGCAAAACAGTAGGACTCCCACATTCTCCAAAGTGCTTCCCGAATAAAATTCAAAACTTGATATCTCACCAACTTGTTAAACTTTAGAATATTGTATCTATAAACTTTCTTCCTTGTCTGCTTGGAGCCTCTAACCTGGAGGCTCAAAATTCAAGCATCACTCTACAGAAAAATTCTGCTGAAGCAGGTGATCATAGATCAGCATGGATCACCTGCCTCCTCCTCCTACTATTGCACAACATAAAACCCACCAGCAAGTTGTAACCAGGTGCTGCCCTGTGCCCCCACTTGCCACATGGACCCTCATGGGTGGAACTTCATCAAAAGCTGCTCCCAAATCTGTCAACACAATAGGCTGGTGGATACTTGGGCATCCTTTCTCTCTGCCCCATTTAAACAAGAAGAAGAAATGGAATTTTGATGTCACCCCCAAACACACAGTAGACAGAGGAACAAGTTAAAAAAACAGACTCTCAGTAGTTCATAGGAGTCCTGGCACCTCCAATCTGCGCTCTGGGAGTCAGGCCATTCCTTCAGGATGACGTTCTGATTGTTTGCCCAGTTTCAGTCATCAGGTGTCTCTGCTTCCAGCTGTGCTCTTCACTTACCAGCTGCTCCATCGGGTCAGGACAGGGAAAAGCTTCCACCCTGAGCTTAGGAGTCACCCCCAAGCGCCATCCTTCTCCCCTGGGAAAGAAAGCTGTTCTCGATACTTTTAGTGCCATTCACTTAACGACTGATTATAGATATACATATTTTTTCATAAATAAAATCTGAAGCACATACGTAATATATTAAAATCTTC
This sequence comes from Papio anubis, assembly GCF_008728515.1. Lineage (NCBI taxonomy): Eukaryota > Metazoa > Chordata > Mammalia > Primates > Cercopithecidae > Papio > Papio anubis. The sequence continues at coordinate 100,136,561 of NC_044989.1, forward strand.
ACCGACAAGGGTGTGTTAAAAATTTCAAGTTCTGTCATTCAAGTTCAATAAAGGCACACATTACCATTTTTTTTTTTCAGGCCTGCAAATAATACAATTGCCACCCGTAAGTCACAAAAGGCATTTTGTGGGACTATTTTTTATTGGATTTTCCTTTTCTTCGGATTTGCCTCATTTATCCGTGGCATGAATCTATCGCCCCCCGGAAGTATTTAGATGCACAGAGAGTTTTCATGGATTCCACTGTTTTGTCGGGTTTCAGAGTAACAAAGCACAGCTGTGCTGGGTCAGACACTCACATCTGCTTTGGCTGCTTCTATTAAGGCTTCTCACTCCCGAATCTGGCTTTCCGGCTTCCAGGTTCCGATGCCCTCCAGACCAACCGTGGTGGCGGCTTGGGCGGGATGCATTCAGTCAAACTGTCTTCCCTCTCTGGGTCAAACTGGTCTTTAGAGAGAAGGGGCTGCTGTAGTAAGCCTGGCGTCTGGGTGCCCTTTTCTCTGCTGTGGGGTGTTGGGGGGGTGCTGGGCTTCTCTCGGCCAGATTCAACATCTACCTCGTTCTTCCATTCCATTTTATAGGCCTGGGAGGATTTCTTGGAGAACTGTTCTGGCAAGAAGCGCCTGGCTCTGGGCTGCAAATTGAGCACGGTGGTCCCGGCATCTGTGTCTGAGTCACTGCTATTGCCATCTATCACGGAGCAAAAGACAAGGTGGGCAAGCATTTTAGAGAGAAGCCATTGCAAGAAACTTCAGTACCTTAGTGGGTCAGGCAACTGATACGTCCTGGGGCTCTGGGGAGAGGGGAGGTTAGCGGGCTTGTGCTAATTTTAGGTGAGTGGCCTTGTGCATCTCACATAACCCCTGCGAGCACCCATGCCCACAAGTATATATTCATGCTAACTTTGAAGAGCTTACTGTGTGCCAGGCATTGTCTTAAGTCTTTTCAAATGCGTTAGCCCATTTTGTCTTCACAATCACCTACTTTACAGATGGGGTAGCTAGGTTCAAGAGGTATCTGTAGGTGGTGGAGCTGGGATTCCAACCGAGCCCCTCTGGTAGTAGCAGCTGTGCTCATCTGCCCCACAGGGATGATCCCAGGAGGGCTCAGCCTGGCATCTGGCACACAGCAGGCGGTCTGATAATCACATGCTATGGAGAAGATTCTTGCCTTGATCTGGAACCTCAAAAACAGCTTTGCTGATTTCCTTTACATGTCCACAAAAGGGCCAAAACCCTTTGCAAACAAAGGGAGGAGACAGCTTTGGAACCAGATTCAGGTGCTGGAGCGCTGTGGGTAAGGCAGTGAACAAAATGCTTGTCCAGGAGTTGACATTCTTGGGAACTGAGAGCATGTTTGCTGGTGGGACCAAGGGCCACTGTTCTAAATATTCGGTGCTGCCTTGTCTTCCCCCGATTATTCTTGCCTCACCCTCCTTTACCACCAGCTATCATTTAGACTTCCCTCTTCACAGTTAATTAAGCAAGCCCCCCCACCCCCAAAAAAAGAGGGGTAATGATTGTTCCATCCCACATTTAAAGAAAATTTTATTTTAGATTCTAGGGGTACATGTGCAGATTTGTTACATGGGTATATTGCATGGTGCTGAGGTTTGGGCTTCTAAAAATCCCATCACCCAAGTAGTGAACATAGTGCCAACAGATAATTTTTCAACCCTTGCCCCTTGCCCGGCTCCCTACCTCCCACCTTTTGAAATCCCTAGTGTTTATTGTTCCCGCCTTTGTGTCCTGTGTATCTAATGTTTAGCTCCCACTTGTAAGTGAAAATATATGGTATTTGGTTTTCTATTTCTGCATGAAGTCCCTTAGACATCCCACATTTTAATAACATGAAATCCTAATATAGTTCTTCTGGGGTTCACAGACAATGTCTTCGGTGTCTACATAAAGATAACTATCACATTAAAAAGATATTAGACATTATAACAAAGCTTTATAGTTATAGCCAGAATAAATATATGGCTGCTTTCATGAAAATATATTGGAATTACTTTAAAATTTTAATTACTTAAACATTTGCAGAATTACAACTTTCTGTTTACCTGCCCTTGAACCCCATGGTGACAATATTTGCTGGAAAATAACTGATTGGATTCTTTAGAATCTGCACAGAATGCCTTTCCAAAAGGTTGCAATGCGGAGTAAAATTCACCCAGTTATTATTTTAGATTTGCAAACTCTTGAACTCATGCTTAATGAAGAAAAATAATAGGAAAATTTGTCTAGTTTATAAACATTGGCAAATAAATTTAAAATTTTTCTGCTCCAACTATATTCATTACCTGCATTAAAAATAGTCTTCCTCTTTTGTAGCTTTTCTGGAAGCTTTGTATTTTTAGGTAAGGATAAATATCGGGAGGTTGAAGTGGAAGCCTGTAAAATATAAAATCGTACTTAAATGATACAAGTGGCACTTATTGTATATTAAAGATTAAAAATTGTATGGCAAAACTTCATGTTAAAAACCAGAATTTTAATTCCTGATTCCAAAATTACTTTGTGGAGAGCTGTAACTGTTATAACTTGAAATAATTAAATCCCTTCCAAAATAGAATGGAGATCCCTACAAAGGGAAATAGAAATAAGTGGGAAATAAATTAGAAACACATATGAAAACCACTGGCTCTTCTCAAAGAAAAGCTACTGAAACATCTGTGTATAAAAGTACTGCCAGAAAGACTTAGAACTTACATGTATGGGGAAGAAGATATGTTTACAAATATATATATGTAAGGTTTTTTTTTTTACTTTAATAAATCTTTAAAATGATATTAATAGAACAAAAAGTATTACTACAGCTAATTTACTGGCATTTCAAGTACCGCAGTCACTAGTGTTTTAAATTAACTTTTAATTAACACTGCTACATTTTACACATAAAGTAACTCCTTGTTCACATATAACCATTTTGATTTCTGACAACCCAATATAGGATATTATTAAAAATAAGCCTCAATTCTTGCTACGTGAAGCCAATATATCGTATTATTATTATTATTAAGACGGAGTCTCGCTCTGTCATCCAGGCTGGAGTGCAGTGGCGCGATCTCGGCTCACTGCAATCTCCACTTCGGTTCAAGCTATTCTTCTGTCTCAGTCTCCCAAGAAGCTGGGATTACAGGTGCATGCCACCACACCCAGCTAATGTTTTTTGTATTTTAGTAGAGATGGGGTTTCACCATGTTGCCCAGGCTGGTCTCGAACTCCTGAGCTCAGGCAATCCCCCCACCTTGGCTTACCAAAGTGCTGCCATTACAGGCGTGAGCCTGTAATATTGTTTTTAAATGGCTTTCCTCATGTATTGGCAGTTCCCTGAACCAACTGCAATGCTGGCCACACTACCTGCGAACACTCACATCCCCCAGCCACCTGGCCTTCCTGCAGCTTCTCAGAGAACTGTCAACAGCCACTTGATTGGCAGAGCTGATGATACCATCAGCTGATCAATGGAAGGGCTGTTGGCTCCACCCCTGGAAGTCTCCCAGAGGCACACACTCAGTTACCCTGTGTTCTCGTTTCAAGCTGCTGTCCTTCCTAATGCTTTCTCGCAAACTGTGCCGCCGGCGAATCAGAATCTCCTTGGCTTGTCTCTCATTTGTGTCGGCAGTCAGACTATGTCTGTTGTAGGATAAAGTCTGAAATGAAACACATAGAGGACATTAAAAAAAAAGAACCTGATCATTTCCCCAGAAATTCCAAGACTTTACCACATTTCTTTGGATCTGCACCTCAGCTAAGCACTTACAACTTCTGTGCAGAGCAAAAAATTCAGAGTATAAAAATTAACAGTCTTCAGATCTTCAAAGAATTTATATTTTCTTTTCATTTTGTGTTTTTTTTTTTTCTTTTTTAGAGTTGAGGTCTTGCTCTGTCACTCAGGCTGGAATGCAGTGGCACTCATAGCTCACTGCAGCCTCCAACTCCTGGGCTCAGGCAACTCTCCCACCTCAGCCTTCCAAGTCCTTATTACAGGTATGTGCCACATAGTTCATCCTTCAATAAAAGTCAGATCATAAGGTTTGTTTTTCATTGAAAAGTGTGATTTTCATAAATGAGAAAAATGATTGATTTCATCAAGTGCCGTGTGTACCTTGACGTCTCTTGTAGGTATTTAGCCGTTATTAACATCTGGAAATAAAATACAAGTCACCATGCTACAGCCTCTTTTGAATAGGAATTACTGACGTTAAAAACAAACCACTTTGAGCCACTTGGTGGTGCCATGCCCTTCTGATTAACTTCAGAACGTTCCCTTTTTTCAACTGGGTTGTCACATGAAGAGAGCTGGTGACACTCCTCACAATGATTACATTCCAGTGTTTGAAAAATAAAATTCCTAAACGAGGGCTGTACATGGCATCCGCTTTTAGTTTTATAGGCTATATAAAAATGTGTTTCCTAAAATAAATCATAAATAATAATTAAATTCATTTCTGATAGAATAAACATGTACTTCTTGGGAATATCCCCATGTCCAGAAATATATTAGGTTCTATTGAGAGATGCAAACGTAACACAGAACAAAGCTTCATTCCTGCCTTGAGGAGATTACCATCTCATTGAGCATCTAAGGCTAACACAATTATACAAAATCATGGAAATAAGTGCTGCAACTACATGGTACCGTATAAGCTCCAAGTGCTATTCCATTTAACCACAGGATGGGAATAATATGGTGGCTGTTGGGGGAGCCTTAAAAACTGGAGGCTTTGACCAGCTGACAGGAAGGTGTGAGATGCTCCCGGGGGATAGTGAGAAATCTACTTGGGCCAAAGTACAAAAACAGAACCTCTCACTCCCTGGGTGTTTCAGGGAGCAGATGGGTGAGGGAGATGTGGAAATACGGTTGGATAAAGTGGAACTTGGAAATAGAGTCTAAATTTTCAATGAATAGTTTAGCTTGGGAGCCACAACTGTTGTTTTGTTTCATTTTAAATTAAAAGGTACTGTAGGAAAAAGGGTCAGGTAAGAGTCATGTGGATGGAATGGGGACACCCTGTGGGGAGACCAGCTAAGAAGCTGCTGAAAGACCCCCACATGAGTGAGGAGGACTCCTGACAAGCCCGAGTGCCACTTCACCTCCCTGTGCCTCAATTTCTTTATCTGTGAAATGGCGACAACAGTAACACCTACCACTCATTGGAGGATTAAATGAGTTAACGCATGCAACACACTGAAATGGGGCTTGGAAGATTGAGGGCACTCTCTATTCCTTAGCTGTGTTGTTAGCAAATTATTAGAATAAGGTGCTAACAATGGAAACGAAGTGAAAGAAGTGACTCAGGAGAGAAGAAACTATAGCACTTTATAAACAACAAGGAGGGTGAGCTCCATTTTAAAAGTCTAAGCTATAAAACTATTTCTTTAAAACAAACAGCAATCAATTCATTTCTGTAAAATTAGTCTACATGTGTATTTCTTTACATCCAAGACCACAGCAGCAGAACTCCCAGGGGACCCCAAGGCTTCAGCCATGGTGTCCAGGAGGATAGTAAGACCCTGAAGCGGGGTGGAGAGAAGCAGAAGGAGAGAAGATGCCCAGCATGGGACCTGCTGAGCCCAGTGCCATGGTGCAGTCTCCAATTACAGCACAAAACCAGAAGGCATCCTGTCAGCCAACGGTAAGTAAATATTTTGCTACATAAATTATTCTCACTCGCTGACGGATGTGATAGAGATTTCTTGATAGGAGTTCTCGAATTTCATCAGTTTCAGTAGATGTGGCCCTCCTTATTTTTTCTTCACGACAATCACTGTGAAAGTTTAGAAAAAGAATATTTTACCTTTCAACAAATATTAGAATCATTGATTTTCTTCCTTAGAGCGATAAGTATTTAAGATGAGTCTTCAGTTTTAAAAATAGCCCTTGGGGATTATTCAGTAACTTAAAATAATTCCAAATTCTGTAACTCTTATTTCAGTTTCAAAATCATTCATGGCACGTTTAACAATTCACAAGTTTTCAGAGTCTATTCATGTCATTATATTTTCAAGGAAGAAAAACTACAATGGCTTATAATGCTACATCACTTTATTATTTCTAACACTCCATAAGTAAAGTAAAATAGAATAGTTTTCTCCAACAGAAACCTAATTGACTTCAATTTACCATTAAGTTTTCATATTTTAAAAACCTCATCATAAATATTTGCAAACACACCGTTTATAACATGTATGTATATCCAGTCAATCCTCATTTGTGGGTTCCATAATCATGAACTCACCTACTTGCTAGTATTGATTTATAAACCCAATATCAGAATTTCAGTATTTTTGCAGTTATTCACAGACATATGCAGAGTGACAAAAAAATTTGACTCATTTTACACACTTTCCCTGAAGATGTTGAACAAGGAGACATCTGCTTTCTTGTTTCCACTCTCGTACTATAAATAATGTCCTTCTCACAGTCTATTTAGCGATATGATTATTTATATTTTTACGTTATTTACTGGTGATTCTACTGCTTTAAATGGCCCCCAGGCATTGCTGAAGTGCTGTCTAGAGTTCCCAAGCACAAGAAGCCTGTGATGTGCCTTACAGAGAAAATGTGTTAGGTAAGCTTGGTCATACATGAGTTTATAGTGTTCTTGACCATGAATTCAATGTCAATGAATTAGTGATGTATATTAAATAAGGTATCTGTAAACATAAACATACATAAAATAGGTTACATATTGATTGGCTGATGAAAATTTTGTGACCAGAGGCTCAAAGGAACCTAACCTTGTATGTCGCCATAGAAAAACGTTTCAGTATTTGCAGCCGGGTGCAGTGGCTCATGCCTGTAATCCCAGCACTTTGGGAGACCGATGGGGGCGGTGGATCACCTGAGGTTGGGAGTTCGAGACCAACCTGACCAACATGGCGAAACCCAGTCTCTACTAAAAATACAAAAATTAACCGGGCGTGGTGGTGGGCGCCTGTAATCCCAACTATTGAGGAGGCTGAGGCAGGAGAACCTCTTGAACCCGGGAGGCGGAGGTTGCAGTGAGCTGAGATCACACCATTGTACTCTAGCCTGGGTGACAGAGCAAGACTCTGCCTCAAAAAAAGAAAAAAAAAAGCTTTCAGTATTTGCGTATCAGTATTTGAGGCTACTTTATGGAATGTAACCACCACAAAGAATGACCATTGGGACTGCATTTATATGTTTTTATACTAACTCCTTCCAAAAAAGGGTTTGAGGCAGGCTGCAAAAATATGTAGTACGAGAAAATAAAGAGAAAAGAAAAATCAAGAAAACAAATTAAAGCCAGGAAGGTTAATATGCATAAATGCAAGTCTTCTAGAAGAGGCACTGAGGACACAGAAATTAAAGAGCATAGTTTTCTTGTATTTTTCAATGCAAATTTAGCATTGCTGTGAACCAATCATGAAAGTAATTACTTGGGTACAAAACCTGGTGCACAGTGGGTAATGGATACACAGAGAGGAGCAAACAGAACTGATGCTTCAGCAGGACAGACTTCTCTAGAGTTGGATGATTTCATTTTTGCCTCCTCTCAACTGCTCAGATGGCTTATGAGAAGCATTTTCTCAGGGAAAGGTGTTGTTGTTTAGACAGCTGTCCCACTTTCTAGTCAGGTTTTTTTTTTTTTTTTGATCATCAAAGTTAATTCACAGATTTTCAGAGTCGGAAGGAATATAAGAGGTCTTTAAGTAACGATCTATCTTTTTGATATCTCATTTTCTTATATAATGTGCGCACCAAATTCCTACCAAAATATTTTTGCATACATCTAGTGACAAGTGTACGACTACATCCCTGTTTATACTTAAACAATTTTTTATAAAATGTAATATAAACTACACGAATCTTATATGTTCAGGGAAGTGAACATACTTAGGCAACCACTGTTCAAGTCAAGAAACAGAACATTCACTAGAATCCGAGAAACTACTTCATGTTCCTCCTACCAATTACTAATTCTCTCCCTCTTTGCCAACAGCAATAACTATTCTGACTTCTAATGTCATAGATTCACTGTGCCTGAACTTAAACCTTATATACATGAAACAGTATAATACATAGTCTTTTGCATTTAGCTTCTGTTCCTGAGCATTATGATGAAGATTCATTTATGTTATTGCATATGGCTATAATGCATTCAGTTTCACTGCTGTATAATATTCCATGGTATAAGTATACCACAGTTCATCTGTTTTGTTGTTGATGTATAGTTGGCTAAATTCCAATTTTTGGATATTGCAAACAATGCTTCTATGAATATTCACATGCATGTTTTTTAGAACACACATGATTATTTGCCATTTGCATATCCTGTTTTATCAAGTGTCTGAACAAGTTCCTTGTCCATTGTTCTATAGGATTATCTTTTTTCCCGTAGCCCTTTGTCAGTTATGTGAGGCAAGTATCTTCTCCCGGTCTGTGATTTGCCTTTTCACCTCTTTAAGGATGTATTGGGCTAAACAAAATCTCATGATTTCAATACAGTTCGGTATATCAATCTTTTTCTTTATAGCTTGTGCTTTTTGGAGCTTGTTTTAAAAAAGTAATTTCCTATCACAACATTAAGGTATGTTCCTACAGAATCTTCAAAAGCTTTATTATTTCACTTCTCACATTCAGATCTACAGTATACCTTGACTTGATAGTGTGAGGCAGTGGTTAATTTCATTTTATTTTCATATGAATACCTAATTGATCAGAACTATTTATTCAAGGCATCTTTTCTCCCCCACTGCTTATTCTGTAAACTTTGTCATTAATCAGATTTCCATATATTGGTGGGTCTGTTCTGAACTATTTTGTTCCACTGGCTTGCTTATCTGTCCTGTTCCAATATCATATTGTCTTAATCATGTAGCTTTATATGAAGTCCTGTTATCTCATAGTGTAAACCTTCCAAGTCTGTACATCTTCAAAATTGTCTTGACTTTTTGTATTTCCATTAAAAATTTAGGACCAACTGATCTAAACATACACACACACACACACACACAGACACACACACCCTGGGATTTTGAATGACATGTCATTGAATCCAAATATCAGCTTGAGGAAAATTTAAAATTGAACAATATTGAGTATTTCTTTTCTTCTAGTAATATTGTCTTTAATTTATCTGTTTTGCACTCAATATGTAGCTTCCTGTATTTTTCTCTTTTTCTTTATTTTGGTTATTTCCCTCTTACCTGTTTTCTAATTAAGCATTTCTCTCATTAACTCTGTCTAATCTGCTGCTACACACATCAAATAAGATCATAAAGTCAGTTACTTTATTTGTAGCTCAAGAATTTCCATTTAATAATCTCCATGATATTGCCAAAACTTTCAATGTAATTTTCTTTCCTTAAACATACACAGACACAGACACACACACACACATTTTATACTTTAAAAGTCTGTCTGATAATTCAGTTATCTGAATTCCTGTTATGCTTGTTACAACTATTTTGTTTCTTTTTCTTAATGTCTTAAATCACATTTTCTTTTTTTGTTTTTGTTTTTTTTTGAGACGGAGTCTTGCTCATCACCCAGGCTGGAGTGCAATGGCACTATCTCGGCTCACTGCAAGATCCGCCTCCCTGGTTCACACCATTCTCCTGCCTCAGCCTCCTGAGTAGCTGGGACTACAGGCGCCCGCCACCACGCCCGGCTAATTTTTTTATTTTTAGCAGAGACAGGGTTTCACTGTGTTAGCCAGGATGGTCTTGATCTCCTGACCTCATGATCCTCCCGCCTCGGCCTCCCAAAGTGCTGGGATTACAGGCATGAGCCACTGCGCCTGGCCTAAATCACATTTTCTTGTCTACTCATACATTTGGTTATTTTTTTATCAGTTGAATATTGTTTAGGAAAATTCATAGAAGCAGTTTAAGGCTCTTTATAATCCTTGTTTTCCTCCCTGGGTAATTTAATCTTGTTTCTCTCAAGGGTCTAAAATAACATAACATAAAACATATAAAATAACATAACATACACATGTCTAAGGTTTCATATTTTAACCAGAATCTCATTCTGCTGTGAGATCTTAAGACATCTTTCTAGGGCACAGGTCATTTTTTTTTTTTTTTTTTTTTTTTTTTTTTTTGAGACAGAGTCTTACCCTGTCACCCAGGCTGGAGTGCAGTGCTACGATCTCGGTTCACTGCAACCTCTGCCTTCCGGGTTCAAGTGATTCTCACGCCTTAGCCTCCTGAGTAGCTGGTATTACAGGTGCACACCATCATGCCTAGCTAATTTTTGTATTTTCAGTAGAGACAGGGTTTCACCATGTTGGCCAGGCTGGTCTTGAACTCCTGGCCTCAAGTGATCTGCCTGCCTCGGCCTCCCAAAGTGCTGGGATTACAGGAATGAGCCACTGCACCTGGCCTGGGTCAATTTTTCAAAACTATTATTACTAGTTTCAAAATACTATCAATGCATATTTAGCAATACTAACTTTTGTTTTGCAAGACCATACTTACTTTAGAGATGGATATGTAGGGACAGTACTTATCATCCCAGTCTCTGCCATCTCAATGGCATGTTTTATTTCAAGCTTCTTATATAAAGATACAATGCTTGACTTTGGTTGGTTTTCCCGAATCAAAAGCTTCCGCAGATATTTATCATCAAACTTTTTAAACCTATAAATAAAGAAACTTTCAATAAATTAATACTGGATTGACTAAGAAAATTGTTGTTGTTTTTACCAATAAAGTCATTTCCACCATTCCCAGGAGAATACTTAGTAGCAGCATTTAGCTAATCTGGTCATTTTATATATTTAGTAGGTGCCTACCTGTATAAATATGTATGTGTATATATACATATGTACGTGTATGTGTATATATATACACACACACATACACATATGCATGTGTGTGTGTATTATACATATGTACGCATGTATGTGTATGTACATATACATATAGATATGTATACATACACATATATGTATATATACACATACACATATATGTATATATGACACATACTGCTACATTTTTATATATGACCCTGATGCACATAAATCTAGTATTCACTAATTACAGATTAAAATACATATGTTTCGCTCTTTACCATTTCTCTACTGCTTTTAGCAAAATTGCTCAGAAACGTTACCACTGTTTGTTTTCTCCAGTTCCTCTCCTCTGATTCTCTCTTGAACATTCACATTGCTTCAATACTGCATTAAAGCTACTCTTATCAAAGTGGTCAGTGAACCACATGATATAATTGCAGTGGGCAATTATGAACCCTCATCTTTCCTGCCCTCACTTGTTTAAACTATTGTCTTCGTTTGGCTTCCAGGATACCACCCTGGGGTACCCCAACCTCTTTCTCACCCTCTCTCTCAGTTTTGTTTTTTTCTTTTGACCTCCTAATGTGGGAGTGCTCTGGGCCTCAGTTCTTGGTTCTCTTTCATACCGCCACTCACTCCCATCACCATCTTGCCCAGTCTCCTAGCTTTTAATAGCATCTCTATGCCAATGACCCCCACATTTGTATCTCCAGCTCCAACCTCTCGGCCAAACCCCAGATATGAGCTTTTGGCTACTTACTCAACATCTGCAGTTGGATAGCTCTGGGGCATCTCAAATTTAACATATTCCAACTGAACTGACATTCTGCCAGAGTCCTCCCATCTCAGTGAACGATGACTCCACCAGGTCAAAAATCCTGGTGTCATCCTGGATTCTTCTACTTTTCTCATGTTGTATGTTATGGGCTGAATTGTGTCCCGCCAAAAATTCATATGCTAAAGTCTAATCCCCAGTAGCTCAGACTGTGACCATATTTGAAGATCTAGTGTTCACAGAAGTGATTAAGTCAAGATGAGGCCATCAAAATGGGCCCAAATCCAAAATGACTGGTGTATTTACAAAAAGAAGAGATTTGGATTCCAACACATACAGAGAGAAGGAAGATGATGTGAAGAGGCAGGGAGGAGACAGCCATCTACAAGCCAAGCAGAGGGGCGTAGAACACAACCTTCCCTTATGGCCCTCAGAAGATATGAGCCCTGCTGACACCTTGATGTCTGACTTCTAGCCCCCAGGATTATGAGACAATTCATTTCTGTTGAACCACTCAACCTGTGGTACTTTGGTTATGGCAGCCCTAGCAGACCAGTATTCCAAATCTTTGCTCCATCAGCAATTTCTGTTGGTTCCACCATCAAAATATATACAAAATCCAGCCATCTCCCACCCCATCTAATGCTATCGCCCTGGTCCAAAACATCATTCTCTCTCACCGGATTCTGGTAGTGAGCACCTAATTGGCATTTCTACTTCCACCATTGCATTTCTACAGAAGCCCAAGTGCTCCTGTTAAAATATGTCCAACGATGTAACTGTTCTGCATCTTCCTTGGGTACAAGTACAATGCCCTGTGACTTCCTACACAATCTGGGTCTGCCCCTTTTGGTACTGTGCCCCTCTTCCTTAGCTGCAGCCTCACTGGTGTCCTTCCTGTATTAAAGACTTACCAGCAGTGCTCCCATTTCTGAGTCTTTATACTTACTATTCCTTCTACTAGGAATCCTTTTCCCCAGATAACCTGCAGGGCTCACTTTTTATACTTCTTTTAAGTCTTTCCTTAACAATCATTTTCTCAAAAGTGCCCTTCCTATCCATCCTGTTAGAATTGCACACAGCCTTCCTCTCCCAGCAGTCCCCATCTCGCTGCCCAGATGTATTTTTCTCCATAGTAGTTGCCACTTTCTAGCATGACATACGATTTACTTGTCTTACTTTCTGTCTCCTGGCACAAGAATGTAAGGTCTACATGGGCAGAGTTTTTTTGTTTTTTTTTTTTTTTCCATATCACGAGTGCCTGGCACACTATAAGCACATGTGGTAGAATGAATGATTTGGTCCCAAGTCCTCCCTGTATCCACATCCTCTGCCATATTACTTGGCAATGGCCTTCCACCATAGCCTAGATGACTTGCTTTGCCCTGTTCCTTGCCAGCATGCTCAATAATGTTCCTCGCTTTGGTCAGTGGGCTATTAGCAGACACAATGAAAGAAGCAGTGGCTTAACCTGGGCTTGCACATGGAGGCTTACATCTTGTGCTTCAACAATCACTATTAGAAAAATATGCAGAGTGGCTCCTTAGTCCCAGGACAAAGGTGACTGTCACATGGAGCAGAGTCACCTTACCCCAGTCACACCAGATAGGTCCAGCCAGAATCAGCTGGCAGCCAGCCAACACACTGGAGCATGTGAACAAGCCCAGCCCCAACTTGGCCAAGCCCAACCCCAATCAGCCTCTTGACTCATGCACTTTAATAATAATGACGTGTTCTGAGCAGCTGAGTTTTGGGGATGGTTTGTTACACAACATTATAATGCCAATACATAAGTGAAGCAGCATACAATAAATATTTGTTGAGAAGGAATTAAGTGTACTACGTGGTCACCACAAGTCCAAGGAGGTTTATAGACACACCTGTGCCGTGAAAGGAATCAGTGTTAACCCACATTCTTGTTGATAGTCCTTTGTTCTAAATACTAGAGGGCTCTGAATAATTAAAGAAGAGCCATCCTGAATGTGCTTTGTTTTTGGCTGGCCCCTAAAGACTGGGTCTACTTTTTTCTACTTTTAATTGGAGTTTTATGTTAGGCCCATTGGGCCAGGACTCCTGGCAGCAACACACCTTTTCAAACTTTTATTATTGTTGTTGTTTGAGCTTTTCACTAGAGAGAAGTAAAAGGAAGAACAAGCACCAAGGACAATGACATCTGCTCTATTTTGTGTAGTGATCGTGTGTTTTCCTTGCTTCAGTTCCACGCCTTTCATTTCTCTGCTAAGCTACACATAGGTGTTCTATTTCACCATCATTAGACTGCTTGTGCCAAGACTGAGAAGGGTCCCTACCATATCCCCCTTCATTCTCAAAGGATCAAATACCTCAAGAATTCTCCGGCAGAACCACTGGAAATCCACAGCGTAAGGATTCCAGAGAAAAGGGAAAGACACTCAACATGCCTGAAACAATCGCTTCTTTTTGATGCTGATGTTTAGTAACATTAACAATCACCAAGGATGTGATCTCAGCAGAACTCATTTTAAAAATGTCCTGTGTCAGCACCACATCCCGCTGCACCCACTTCCCTGCTCTACCTATGTGCCTTTGACAATCCTGAAAACGTTGAAATTTTCCTGGAAAAAAATTGTGCACGGAAATACATCAATGCTTTCAAAATTACTAAAAGAAGTGTATCCACTGCAGTGGCAAATGCTAGCCACGTAACATTCCCTTTCAGGCATGGGGCAAGGTTGGCTCTCTCATCTTTAGCACTTACAGCCAATTAGTCTGGCAGCCTTTGGATGTGTGCCTAGGGCAGACTCATGGACCCCAGAGATAATGTCTCTGCCTGAAAGACAGACATAGCCAGACTTTCTCTGACATTTCTTCTCCTGAGTTCCAGACCAAACCCACATGACCACAGCATCTACCTCTTCCTTCTTCTGACAGTGCCCCAGGACCAGGTGGCCTGATTACTGTGCGAGGCCAATCTCTATTCCTCCGTGTGGGAGGCAGAGCAGCAGTAGACATTTTGAACCTAATACTCACTTTGGAAAGGGAGCCAGCTGTTCTGGGCTACGCCTCTCGTATGTCATTTCAGGAAAATACTGAGGGGATGCTAGGGAGAGGGAGGAAAGTGATTGGGTTGAAAGGAACAAAGTAGGCAGAAAATAGGCATTGCTTGAAAACAGTGGAGAAGAGAGGCAAAAAGGTCTGTTCTACTGGCTTGGCACAGACGAGGACTCCTCCATGCTACGAAGGTCCCACGGTCATAGGGCAGATGTATAGGATCTCTGGTCTACCACCTGCCTCCAGAAAAGGGTGTACTTCCCATGAGAAATGGCCATTTAAAAGTTGTTTTATAATGGAGAATATAATTTGCTTAATTTTATTACCCTGTGTTCCCATGTAGCTAATTGGGCATGCTCTCCATACAAACAAAATCTTTTTCCTTTCATTATATAGTAAGGCTGAGTCCCAGGGCCCTGTCTACATTAGTAAACAGTGTTGTAAATCTTGTAAAGGCTGTTCTAGCACTGAAAGTCTCTGTCACTCATTATATTACCTAATGGTCTCTCTCACACACACATATATATACACACACACAGGAGTCTGCTTGCTGTGTGATTGTTTTGTTGTGTCTATAATATTACAGAATTTCAGAGGCCTGAGTCTATGGCTTATACTTCTTATGTAGCCCAATATTATGCCAGCATATATGAGCAAACAGGAAACACTACAAAATTCCCTTGTGTTAACTTACAGACATTGGTAGGTTAGTAAATTTAATATAAATTAGAAGTGGAGGGAAAAAAATTCTGTTAGCAAGTTAGGAAAAATAAAACAAGAGGGATCTACCACATACAGTTTAAAATGTATTCTTCTGTCTTCAGGGATTAGCTTACATGCTGCCTTCGAAAGTCTCGCCTAGCCAGTGATGTGCTAATAAATGTTTAACAAATTGCTCTGTGAAAACAAAGGGCCTTGATTTGTAGCATTTGTAAGTTCCATGATGTAAGCCCTGATTCAAGCAACCACTCTGGACAGTGCCAAATGTGCAGTCAGGAAGAGAGGTACATGATGAGCTCCCACTAGCAGGTGGGGGCTGGCTTCTCTACGCCACTGCTCCTAGCTCTGCTGTCAGAATTGGCCCTAACTTCTCGACCCATGACGCTGTTTCTCAGTTTATATTAAAGCATGCATCTAATTCTGCCTGTCTAGTCTACCTTCTCCACTTCAACTTTAAGATCCTTGAAGACCAGTACTGAATTGTATTTATCCAACACAGAGCCTTTTACAGAGTGGTAAACTCTGTGTGTGTGTTTGTGTGTGTGTGTGTGTGTATGTGTGTGTGCGCCTGTGTGTATATGCATTTATATAAATGTATGTAATTTTTCAGATAATTTTATATATATATATATATATATATATATATATATATATATATATTTCTGCTCATCTGTTTACATGCTTAGATGGTCTGAATCTCTGCATTTGACAAAGTCCTGCACCATGTGTGGCAAAATGGATAGTAATGGAAGCCCTAGTTTTCAGCCAAATAGATCGCAATCCTCAGTCCTCCTTGCAGAGAGGAATGGCCACGTGACTGAGTCCAAGTCAATCATCAGAAGAATCATATGGCAGCTTCTGATGGTTTCAGTTAGAAGGCAGCCATTAATAGCACATATGCTTTGTCTCCTCATCATCTTTCATCCTTCTTGCTGCCTCTAATGGCTAATATTGATGCAGCCATTGTGGTTCAAGAGGCAGTCTTGGAAATGAAGGCTACTCTTAGTGGATCGACTAGACAGAGGGTCTTCAGACCCTGGGGAGTCTTGGAGTAAAACTCATCTATTAAACGTAAATTGCCTATCTCTGGCTATTTACAGAAGAGGGAAATAAGCTTTTACCTTGTTTAAGCTACTATTATTCTACATCTCTATTATAGCTGAACTTTATCTTAGAGGACATACTATGGTACAACACAGGAAAGATTTCCAATTAAAAAATAATACAAATTGGTAAGTCCTGCTTTCAGAGGAATCCTGGGCCACTTCATAACCCAATGGCATAACCCAAAAGACCTTCTTACTTGTCTCTCCAAAAGTTGTGACCCCAGTGTCCACAAACATCTTCAATTCCAGTCTTCACATGATCAAACAACTAAAACAGAAAAAGCAGGCCAATTGATTAGTCTTTACCCGAAATCAATAATTTTCACTCTACTTAGATCATTTCTAAACTCCAAAGACCTTCATGGCTTTTGCTTCTTATTTGTTTATGATTTATTACCAAAAGCAATAAAACAGTTCATTTTCACACAAATTGATGAAATGTTTGTCATGTCAGTATTAGATAAGTCTTCGATTATTTTGCTCACCTATAACAGTTTGTTAATAATTTTGAAAAGTATGAAATATGGTAATAATTTCCCAGTAGGAACATTTCCAGGCTGAGGGAAGTAAAAAGAGGGGACTTCTTGTCTCTACTCATGCAGGAGTTTAGCAAGCTAACCTGGAGAAGTTACCGTGGGGCCATATCTATTCTATACTCCCTCAGCACATTCCCTCTTCAGGGTCTCCTCCCTGTCACCCTGCCATTCCTTTCTTCTTCAGGAAATGGACAACTTGGTACCAAGCTGTCTGACTAATTCAAATATTTTTCCTTTATCGTTAAAAGTATTACACTTTCTTAACACCTACCCGACAGTAGATTTCTTCACTGACAGCTTGTTGTTTCGTATTGGACCTCTTGACATCAAGAAACTCCACCAGTGGTCGAATAGTTATTCCCTGAACAGGAAACACAATTTAAGCGTTTAATATATATTTATACAATTTAAAAATTGTTTAATATAAACATTTTAATATAAATTTTTTATAAACTATGTTTTAATATTCAAGGGTAACCTCTCCTAGGCTTTGATAAGCAATGACAAAAGATATTCGGCTACCAAGATTTAACACAGTAAATGTAGCTTTTTGTTAATTTTTCCTTCTTTTCAAATAGCTGGCATATTTTCAAAGGACCATGTCCTCACAAAAACAAAGACAAAATGGAAGAAGCAGAGAAAGTAATGACAAAAAATAATAAAGCAGGCCAGGTACAGCGGCTCATGTCTGTAATCCCAGCACTTTGGGGGGCTGAGGTGGACAGATCATTTGGGGCCACGAGTTCAAGATCAGCCTGGGCAACATGGTGAAACTCCGTCTCTATCAAAATAATAATAATAGTAATAATAATAAAGTATTATCCAGTTCATAGGAATCACCTACTTGTTATATTATCCATAGAAAACTTATCAATGACTCCTTCATTTGTTCATTTATAAAAACAATTTTCACTGAGTTTCTACTGCACAAGTATCAGGGTCTTGGGCATTTGGAACCCAATGATGAATAGTTAAGGACCTGGGTTCTAGGACTTTGTAGTCTCATACAAAGTCAGATACTTCCGAAAACAGTTACAAAATAAGCAGAAGAGGGATGACTGGGCTAGCACAGGAAGCAGGTCAAGGAAAGCTTGGAGCAGAGGAGACACTGGCAGGCAGTGGTGGAGATGCTGGAAGCATATCCCAGTGGAGACCACAGCACAGCAACGTGAGAGGCGGCTTGCGGCCAGTCTGGGCATGTTCATGGGTGAACTCGGGAAACGTGGAGAACTATCAGCTCTTCAGTAAACTAGGAGGAGAAAAATTCCTTAATGCGACAAAGACGTATGCCAGAAATCAATAGTGAACATATCACTTAAAAATGAAACATTACAAGCATTTCTGTTAGAGCCAGAAATAACACAAGGATGCTGTCTCTGTCTCTGTTCAGCACCGTTCTGCATGTCCCAGTCAACTGAGAAGAACAGACAGATGAAGAGCTAGATGAATAACTGCTGAAAATGAAGTGACAAAGTTTTTGTTGCTCCTGGATGATTGACTTTTTGTCCTAAAAAACCTGAAATAATATCTTTTCATTTAAAAATAACAAGAAAATGTGGTACAGTGACTAACACAAATTCCAAATGCCCAATCCATCCCAGATGTTAATTTTTAAATGTAACAGAATAAATGCCTACACAATAGCAATGAAAAAACATATAAAAAGAGAGTGTGTGTGTGTGTGTATATATATATAATGCTAGTATATACATATACTGTCCATTATCTCTGTGTATGACACCCTATCATAAATGTACAAAACCTTTACAAGGAGAACTATACAATTTAACTGAGGAAGATTATGAACATTTTGAGATATCAGAAAAAAAAAAACACAGTTCTCTAGACAGGATAACAATATTGTAATGACAGTTTTCTCTCAACTAACATGTATCGACAATACAATTCCAGTGACATATTCCTGAAGATTTTTACCGTAACATAAATCAGAGGCTGATTTTAAATTAACGTGGAAAAGTAGATGTAACCAGAAGATTTTAGAAAAAGGAGACTGAAGGGGAACTTACAGACATCAAAATGAGCTGTCAGTGAATATGCTTAAAAGTAATGCAATACTGGCACAAAATAGGGCAGGTGAGGAGGGGTGAGGGTCAAGATTCCCAAGTTTCTTGCTTGGTGGGCAGATGGCCACTACTTCCTGGCAGGAAGGATACATGGGTAGGAAGAGTTGTTAGGATTTCAGGGACAGAGGGTAGCTATATAGGGGGATGTTCCCTGCCATGCATTTGACTTTCATCTCATCTCTCCTCTTGTCTTTCAGTCTCTAAGAATGCTTTTGATAATACAAACTGACTGAGACACACACACACACATAACCCACTACACACACACACACACACACACACACACACACCCACACACATCCATTTTTTAAAGGAGGTGATTGGTTTTTTTCCATCAGTCTAGCTCTGGGCATTTTTCAGCTTAATTTTCATTTAACTTTCTGAAGTGTGAACTGATTTTGACCAAATTTGGTATAAAACACATCTTGGGTTCTATTCGTATTTCAGTCTACCACTTTGAGATAACATAAAAGGTAACAGCAGTTTTCCAATCAACACATGTTCTGTAATCTCTAACTTATGTAAATGAAAACGGGTGTAAACATGTGGTTCTCAGAGATGGGAGATTTCACCAAGTTCCAGATTCCATGAAGCCACTAGTTTAATAATAGCTCAAGGAAAAGTTGACAAAATCAATGTAATTTTTAAAACTCTATAATGTGTTCTAAAGACACAAGCTGCTGTTTCACATGCTCTTGTCCTATCAGTGTTCATTTAGTAAATAATAAGTGAGTGACCAGTGTTTGTAAATACAGGACATAAAATAAAGATAGGACACAGGGCTTACCCCAGTCCATATGTTGATTCCTTCCACCCTACAGATGATCTGGAAGTGAAGGCACTACCATAAATAAATCACAACTGATCAACTCCAGGAAGAAGGTGTGGCCTACCACCCCATCAACTCAAGTTTTTGAAAGCATAATATATTTATGTTTATAATCATAAAGCTTATAACAACATGCGTTTGTATATACAGTCTCTTTTAATAGGCGCCCTTTTTCTCTTTGAATTGCCTGCAGTGGTCATGTCATGCTCAATAAGAATTATTTGATGAAGGCTGCCTTACTTCCTCTCCCTCCCTTCTTACTTTCCTTCCTTCTTCAATCCATCTATTTCTCAGGCCGAGTATGTGACATCTGTGTATGCCATAGTGAGCCCCCAACATTGGATGTTATATTCTAGGAGCCTGTGTGTCTGGTTGGGAGGGAGAAAGAAACACAAAAGACCGAGAAAGCACCTTATTTTACCCACATTAGAAAATTTCTAATTTAGATCACCCAGGGAGTAACCTGATAAGGCTTAGAAAAATAAAATAGCTTGCTACCATCCATACAGGATAAAAAAAAAAAAAAAAAAAAAAAAAAAAAAAAACCCTTAGTTTTTCATCAAACTACCAATAGAAATATTTGCAAATATAAGTTAAATTTTCACCCATTCATTCACTTTGGCATACATACTAAACACCACCTCTGAGGGTCAGGTCTCCCTACGTGTTACAGGGAGAGTAACACGGAGAATGATTTGTTTTGCATCTTGTTCCATCTCTGCTTTCCTCCCACCCAGCATCCCCCAGCTCCCATTTATATCAGAGGGGAAAACAAACAAACAAAAAATAATACAACTGCGATGTGAGTGTCATAAGCATTTTTTCATCTTTTTCTTTTTTGAAGAAAATGAGATCTTGTTTTGTGTTTTGTTTTTTGAATTAATATTTGCAAAATAAAAAGGACGGGGGAAGAGAGAAACTGCCTTATATTTCCTTGCTGATTTAGCAGGTAATTTCCAGAAAAACTTGCAGAAACAATTTTCATGTATTAAAAAATATCACTATCGCTGTTATGCTGTCTTATGGAAGATCTTTCTCACATCACACACTTGGTCACAGAGATCATAAATTCTGTTGCAAAAACAGTGTTTATCTTAGAATGGGATAGATGGAGTGAGAAGCATTAAAGCGTGGCAGTAGCTGTTCATAGTCCCCATCTGTGTGTCTCTCATTTAGCACTTTCCATGCCGCACATTGATTTCCCCTTCTATGTCTGTCCGTCTCTCCCCTAAACTCCAGCTTTCTCTTTGCTGATCAGGATCTCCCTCTCTCCTGTACCATCAGTCTCCAAACGTGCTCCCATCTTTGAAAATCAGAGGCCGGGCGCGGTGGCTCAAGCCTGTAATCCCAGCACTTTGGGAGGCCGAGACGGGTGGATCACGAGGTCAGGAGATCGAGACCCATCCTGGCTAACACGGTGAAACCCCGTCTCTACTAAAAAATACAAAAAACTAGCCGGGCGAAGTGGCGGGCGCCTGTGGTCCCAGCTACTCGGGAGGCTGAGGCAGGAGAATGGCATAAACCCGGGAGGCGGAGCTTGCAGTGAGCTGAGATCTGGCCACTGCACTCCAGCCTGGGCGACAGAGCCAGACTCAGTCTCAAAAAAAAAAAAAAAAAAAAAAAAAAAAAGAAAATCAGAAACAAAAGCCATCCTATGACAGATACCCACCTCTGGCCACTACCTCCTTTCTCTAAGAAACCTCAAGAGAGTTGCCCATATCTTCTGCCCCCCCATTTCTCTCTTCTCCTCCCCTCTCGAATCCAGCCAGTCGGGGTGTTCTCCTGACTGACCCAAAGTGCTCTTGTGCAGAGGCCACTCATCAAAGCGTCACTACATCCAAGGCTGCGCTCTCCACTCACACTTGGTCTGACCTTGCAGCTGCATTTGCAACAGTTGCTAGAGGCCTCTCCTATCCTTCCTGCGTAACCCCTTCTGATGTTTCTCCTTCTTTAGTGGTCACCCTTTCCAGTCTCCTGGGCTGATTCCTCAACCTTTTCTTGATTTCTAAATATTACTGTTTCAGGGTTCAGTTGTCAGATGCCTTCTTTTCTATATTCTTTCTATGCTTACACCCTCAATAATTTATTCCAGACTTATGTGTGTTAAAAACTATATGTTGAGGAATCCCAAATTTACATCTCCCACTCTGACTTCTCCCCCAAATTTCAGACTCATATATATAACTACCTATCCAACATATCCACTTAGATGTCTAATAGGCAAATATATATGTCCAAAATGTACACATCCAAAACTAAGCAAGCACGTGATGTCCCTTCCTTCAAACCCAATACTCTCCAGGTAGTCTCCACCAAATTAAATGTCACCTTCATTCACCTGGCTGTGCAGCCACAAACACACGGAACTGTCCTTTACTGCTCTTCCTCTCACATCCTAAACTTTTCACGTACATTGTCCATCTTAAAAAAGCCTGATCATCTTGCTCGTGTTATTGTAGGATTGTTGTACAGTATTCTAAATTCTATGGAACCCCACCTAATAATGGCATATGTTAATGAAATACAAAGATTGTGTCCTTGTTAAACAGTACATATATAAAAATTATGACCATTTATTTGACAAATGAAGGCACATTTAAGGGTCTTCACGAGGTCTATAAAATAGTGAGCAGCATCATTCCAGTTGGAGAGGCTAAATTAGCAAAGGTTCATGTAATTGCTGGGGAAGGCTACCCTACCATGGCCCCTGAGCACCCCCACATGTTCTTGCAGAGGATGCCAAGACTGTCAGGCCTTGATTACTTTTTTACCTAGGCCATTTCTCAGGGTTGCAAGCAATGAGCACTCTTGAGAAATAAAGTAAGATCACCCTTCTGAGAGAGCAATATATCCCCAAACTCCGTGTCCCCCTCCTGCAATACAGACCATGACATGTGCAGACATCCATCACAGGTCCCTTGTGTCACCCCCATGGGACAACGAGGTATGGAAAACTGACACAAACCAACACAAGGCTGTGGCTACAGCTTTTGTCATGGACAAAAAAGTCCTTTGTCTTTGACTCAGGAGTCTTCTGCAGCATTCATGAAATAGTAACAGGCGAACTTGTTAGCTTACAAGTATAATAAAACCCCAGATGCTTCACAATTCTGCACAGTGACTTAACATAAGTTACATCACTAATGTGCAAAAGAGGCTGCTATCTATTGAATTTTGGGTAACCTTCCCACTTGACAGACTTCTAGATAACCACTTAATACATTTACGGAATTCTTGAGATCTGCCATAGGGGGATTAACTACATAATCATTATTGTACTCTAATCATTTTTCCGTCCAAAGAAAAGTATATTGAAAGAGCTCGGCCGGGCGCGGTGGCTCAAGCCTGTAATCCCAGCACTTTGGGAGGCCGAGACGGGCGGATCACGAGGTCAGGAGATCGAGACCATCCTGGCTAACACAGTGAAACCCCGTCTCTACTAAAAAAATACAAAAAACTAGCCGGGCGAGGTGGCGGGCGCCTGTAGTCCCAGCTACTCGGGAGGCTGAGGCAGGAGAATGGCGTGAACCCGGGAGGCGGAGCTTGCAGTGAGCCGAGATCCGGCCACAGCACTCCAGCCTGGGCGGCAGAGCGAGACTCCGTCTCAAAAAAAAAAAAAAAAAAAGAAAGAGCTCACCTTTTTCTTTCTTCTGTTACAAGTTTTCTTTCACTTTTTTTGTGTTTGTTTGTTTTGAGAAAGAGTCTTGCTCTGTGGCCAGGCTGGAGTGTAGTGGCAAAATCTCGGCTCACTGCAACCTCCAACTCCCTGGTTCAAGCAATTCTCCTGCCTCAGCCTCCCGAGTAGCTGGGATTATAGGCACACGCCACCGCACCCAGCTAATTTTTGTATTTTTAGTAGAGACAGGGTTTCACCATGTTGGCCAGAATGGTTTCAATCTCCTGACCTCGTGATCCGCCTGCCTTGGCCTCCCAAAGTGCTGGGATTACAGACGTGAGCCACCACACCTGGCTTCGTTACAACTTTTCTTAATGTAGTATATTAAACATGGCAACTCGTGAGGTGAAAACCCTGTGTCAGGTGTCATACTCTATACATATATTTCCCCTGCACTGCCTGAACCCTTGTCTAGATTTTACAGCTAAGTAAACCGAGGCTCACAGAGGCTGCAAAAAGCAGCTCTAGAATATCAACCCACAATAGCCTTACTCTAAAACTGTGCTTTATATAACTGTCCTCCACCTTCCCCAATTTTGAATATCATTTAAATACATGAGAAATAGCTTATATTTGATATAAATAAAATTACCAATCATATTGGAAAAAAACGAACTCAAATGTCCAAGGAATCAGAATCGTTTCCTCATTCAATATTCCACGGCTGGGCATGGTGGTGGCTCACACTTGTAACCCCAGCACTTTGGGAGGCCAAGGCAGGTGCATTACTCGAGGCCAGGAGTTTTAAGACCAACCTGGCAAACATGGCAAAACCCCATCTCTACGAAAAATATAAAAATTAGCTGGGCGTGGTGGTGCATTTCTGTAATCCCAGCTCCTCAGGGAGGCTGAGGTGGGAGAATTGCTGGAACCCAGGAGGCAGAGGTTGCAGTGAGCCAAGATCATGCTACTGCACTCCAGCCTAGGTGACAGAGTGAGACTCTATCTCAAGAAAAAAAAACAAAAAAATTCCCCAAACAGGACCATATTCTACTAACATGATCATGTGCCTCATAAAGGGACTACATCGCTTGGTAATGAGCAACACGATTCAAACAATGTGAAAATTCTCCTGATAAACTGTGATATCAAATAATGCATCATACATCGTGTAAAATCCTGTTTTTGAAAATAGTTATAACTCAGTAGCACCAGGTTGGAAGAGCTTATCATATAAAGTATTAAAATAAGGGGAGAAAAACGTATTTAAAGTTTAGTAATCGGTCCATCAACATAAAAGCTGTCGTTTGAAAAAGAATACATAATTCTTACTTGAAAGGCAACATTTTATGCATGGATTTATAATTAGTTATTCCTGCTATATTTATATCTCATCAAATATTTCCCTCCAGGCTTCCTTCACTGAATTCCTTAATTATTGATGTATTCTGGAAAAGACACCTTTTCTGAAGGGAGTATGTGTGTATTTATGTGTGTGTGCATGCACGCTTGTGCACGTGCGTGTGTTCAGAGTCTCTTAAGAACCAGTGGTAGGTAAGAAATAGGAGGAAGAGGATGTGGTCAGAGTCAAGGAACCAAGCAATATACATGCAGTCTCCAATCTGTGCACACACAAGGGTAGGCAGAGAACAGGAAAAGGAAGATATCAACACAAGTGGAACCGCAGCAATTTCTTTTCTCTGTGGATATCCAAGTGAACTTGGCCAGACTTTCCTTAAACCTCATCAGAGGAAAGACTGACCTCTCTACACCTGCAGGCTCTAAATAGTGATCCCCAGATGTCTCCCTTAGTGGAGGATTAGCTTGATGTGTTCACAATACCAAATGTGGCTAATACATCTCAACTGTGCTGTTTGTTGCTTCAGGCTTTCTCTTTTTCTATCACAGCCTTTACCCACCTTCATCTCTCTCCTCCCATCTATCCTCCTCCTGTCCTCTTCACACTCAGGGAAAGCCAGGCCCCTACATCACTGAGAACAGGTGATCCATCTCACATGAACTTCCTGACTTCCAGCCTCCCCTGTCCCCACAAGCTCTCTGACATTCCACACAATACAAGAGTTGGCAGTCATCCTTCCGCTGATCCTCTGCCCTGCTTTGGCTTACTTCTCCATAAAGTCTCATTGAAGAGTCTTCCAAAATAAAGAGGACTACATCTACCTTTTCTCAGCTCTGCCACTACTTCCCAAGGGCAAGTCGTCACCATTTCTGGCCCATATTACTGTGCAAAAGCAGAAAGGTGTTGATAATAAAGACAATAACAGAAGGTGGTCATCTTAACTCAGGAAAGGGTCTTCTCCAGGATTCCAGAGGACTCGCTGTCCCCAGTGTTAGAAGGCATGAATGAATGAAAGATGAACTGTCTTTTGAAGAAATGACTAGAAGGAAGGAGGAAAATCATGATGCATTACAATACTAAGCACTCGCTACACACCAGGCTCTCTCCTGGACACCTTATTCAGGGTCAAAAGCAAATAGGTTTTGACTCTGCTCTACATTTTTATATCTGTGCAAACTTGGTAAACTGACTTAACCTCAGTGTCAGTGCCCCACTTTCCTCATCCACAAAATAGGGATAATAAACCATGATTCCTAGAGTTATGTTCCATGGAGTTGTTATAAGGGCTAAATGAATTAACATGTAAGATGCTTAGATTTGCATCAGGCACCCAGCAAGCATTCAGTGACAAACTGTTAAATAAATATGAATACATTTTTAAAACACAGGCACACCTCCTGATCTTCCTCCTTTTTTACCAGTCGCTCGTTCTCAGTTCTCCTTGGCTGCTCCCTTCTTCCCACGATGTCATAAGGTTGGGCTGCCCCAAGGCCTAATCCTTCCTCCTCTATTGTGGTCTCTTCAATATATATTTTCACTCCTTTGACAATCACGTCCAGCTTCATGGCTTCTAATACCAATTCTCTGCTAGTGGCCAGAGAGCCCCTTTCCTGAGCTCCGGATTCATAATATCTGCCTCATCCTTATCTCCACTGTAGGTCTAATGGACACTCCTAATGCAGCATGCCCACCATTGAACTGACAATCTCCCCACACCCACCTCTGCCATGCACCGACTTCCCCTTCTCAATTGAGGGCAAGTGCATCCTTCTAGCTGCTCAGGCCAAAACCCCTGGAGTCCCGAGTGACGCCTCTTTCCCTCACAACATGTCTAACCCATCAGGGAATCCCATGGGTTGCTCCATCAGAAAGTATTCTAGGATCTTACCACTTCTCACCAACTGAACTTCCACCAGCCTGGCCCTGCCTGATGACTGCAGGGCATCCATGCTGGATTCCCACATCCACCCTTTCCTCGCAACAGTCTATTCGCAACACAGTAGCCAGCGTGATCCTTTTACAAAGGAAGTCAGAACATACCAGGGATCTGCATGACACTTTCTAATGGCTCCCATTTCACTTGGAGAAGAGCCAAGCTTCATACACTGGCCTGCACGGCCCTGCATGATGTTGGACTCCAGAATTTGCCTCACCTCATTCTCCTACACTCCACACCACACTCTGTGCCACTCCGCCACACTGGCCAAGAGCACACTGCCTTCAGAACATACTTGATCCCTCAGCCCATTTGCCTGAGATGTTCTTGGGCTTAGCTAATTCCTCCACCTTCTGCATGCCTTTGCTCAAATCTCATTTTTTCTTGCTGTTCCCTTTCATGACCATTTGATGTTGGAATTGTAGCGTTTCCCCCACCACTTTACCCTCATCATGCTTGACTCCTTACTCTATCCTTCTTATATAACAATTTTCACCTTCTAACATGCTCTATGATTTACTTGTGTTTCTTGTCTAGTGCTACCAACCCCTCTGAAATGTAAGCTCTGCAGCAGGGACAGGGATCTTTATATGTTCTGGCTCCTAGAGCACTGCCTGGCCCTTAGCAGGAGTCCAGTAAATATTTAATAAATGAATATCTACAAAATATAATCTTCTAAGAGTTGGCATCTTAACTTAAAGAGATTGATTAATTTGGAAAGTAGGGATCTGGACACAGGCCCACCATACTTTCTGCCTCCCAGTATTAAACGTGCATTCATCCTTTCCTCATTTCAGGGGAGTCACCGCTAGGCAGTCAACTCATGGGGGTCAAATAGCTGTTGTAAGGTCATATGCACAACTAGCATTGAACAAGTGCATTCGCTAAGTCAGAAAAATAATAAGCATTAGCAAGTGCAGTTCCTAAGTTTCCAGTCATAAGATTAGAGCACTTAGTTTAGTTTCCTTAAATAATAATTTCTCTGTGTAGGCCAAGTGACCAAATTGGACTCTCTAAGGCCCCTCAACAATCTAGTGACATGAACCCAGACAGGAAATATCATTTTCCCTAGTAACTAACTACCAAAGTTTCAACACACCTTTGCTACTTTGCATCCTGTAAACAGAATCCAATATTCTGAACAATATTTTTTGCCCTCCTGGTAAAGGGATTATTGTACTCACCAGAATGAAGACAGTAAAGAATATGACAACAATGGCAGCCGTAATAAACAGCTTTTTCCGAGGAAACACAGCAGCAGGAAGGAGAAACACTAGTGCAAAACAGATGGCACCTCGCAGTCCTCCATAGGCAATGATGAACTGATCCTTGAAGGTCAGGGGAATGGTCCGGAACCTATTAATGACCTGAGTCAGGACAAAGACACCTGCAAAGAAAGAAAACCCAAGAGGAAACAGACTGGGTGACGCCAGAATATGAAAACACATAGACTCATTTTCTGTGCTTCTGTGACAGGGACAAAAGATTTAAGAATAGGCCCCAAAGTCTTTCCCCTTTTTCTCTGTCTTGCTAGTAATACCAGGTTCTGGGTCTTTGATGTTGTTCCAGGATCGTGGGTGAAAATGTGAAATCAGAGAAGACAAGACAAACTAATCTGACTTATAACAAAGGCATGAAGATACTCAGAGAAGAAAAGAATATATCAGGAAGGGGCGAGAAGAGCAAGAGAGAGAGAAGATGAAGAGGCCAATGAGGAAGGAAAGGGGAAGAGGAAGAGGAAGGTGAGAAGGAAGACGAGGAAAAAGAGAAACAGGAGGACAAGGAAGAAGATAATAGGGAAGAGGAGGAAGGAAATGAGAAAGGAGAAGAAAAGGAGGAAAAGGAGGATGTAGAAGAGAAAAAAGTAAAGGAGGAAGAGGAAGAAGAGGAGGAAGAAGTAGGTAAGAAAGAAGAAGAAATTAAGCAGATAAAAAAGAAGCCTCAACAGCAGAAAGGGAGTGACAAAAGGAAAGCCCCATTCAATAAGTGAGTGTCACATATGTCCATTTAGCAAACAAGAACTCATTACCTAGGGCTCGCCAGATGAGGCAGAAGGCCAGGGTGAAGCAGACGAAGGCCCAGTTCCACTCATGATTCTTGCCCACGGTGGACACGCCCATGAAGATGAAGATCAAGGTCTCGCTGACGCTGCTCAGCATCTTCATGAAGTACTTGATGGTCGTGTAGGATTTCTGAGATACATTTTCTTCCACGTACTTATTCATAGTCATTGCACAAGCAGTGATTCTGAAAGACAAGATTAAGCTTCTCTTGAAACCTAACAATGATCCTAATGAGAATGCAAGAGATAGCACTTAAGAGCTAAATTATGGCTCTACTCTTCTGCCCAAGACTACAACATCATCAAATGATTTTTAGAGGTGAATGTGATTTGCATGTAAACCTTGGAAATCCTACAATCTCTGGAGGTCTTCTTTAGCAACCCTGGCTGAACTACTCTGCTCCGCCCAGCGTTCTGGTCCCTCAATTCCCTTACCCCAGATTCATGCTTAAAAGTCTATGGACATTGACATCATCAGCTCTCCTTTCTGTATCTCAGATAAAACAAGTCCAAAATAAATTTGAAACTCATTATCTTTCTGTAAACTGATGTATTTTTCCACATATGCCCTGTTCCTCTATTATGTAAAAGGATTCTATTGTATGAAATCCTAAACTTGAAAATGGGCTTGTATTAGACTTCTCTCCCTGTCACACCTCAGTAGCCGCCCGCCATATTATTGGTCCACAACTGTTTTCGATTCTTCATTCTGAATATCTCTTAGACCCTCTCACTTCTTTTTGTCCTTAATTCTGAGTCTCATTTCTATGTATCTGTTGTATCCACTTCTGGGAAATTCAAAAGGTTTTAACAGGCTCTGAGAATTCCTAAACCAAAGAAACTCTTTTGCTTGTTCTCCCCAGTATTTCCAAAACTTTGAGACCACAGAGCCCTTTATTCCCACTCTCATGATATCTACTGGAATATGGCACCTGTAGAAAAGGAAGGGCTCCAGGATCAGGTCCACACTCCTGAAGCTCTTCACACACTTCCCTCAGTGGAGAATTCCAGTTTCACATCTGCCCTCTCTCCACCTGGGCACACACCATGTGCCTCCGCTGTATGGAATTTCCCAACCTCATCTTGTTCTTTACTGTCTTCTTGCCTTACTACACAAGTGGGTCCCTCTCTGTCGAGGACGCTACCCCTGATCAACTCAGATGCCACCCACAGAGGGGAATTTAGGATGAGCTTGGTGACAGCTCATGGTAGGTCCGGTCTAAGGAGACACAGTTACTATAAAGTACCAAAAGAATTTCATTACACAGGTCCTATAGAATGAAACAGGAGGATGGGATTAGAGGGAGCCACCCTGCCTTCCACTAAGTAGTAACCGTGCCATAAGCTGAATACTGATGATGATTTGCAAATTTTCCAGCATTCTCATAACTCCAGCACTACAGTGACCCTAGTTCAGCTCCCGCTACTCCCATCATGTGGTCCTCCTCACTCTGAGAAGACTTCTGCTGTCTTAAAGAAATCCCCGTACTGTGAGCATAAGAATAAGTAGAAGAACGCAAACCTAAGTGTCCTCTGAAACCTAAACAGATAACCACAAAGACCTCTCATTGCAAAGAACACATCTGTTGTTCACATAGAAAACAAATGCAGGTATATTTATTTTTGTGCCCCTTATTAAAACAAAACAAAGATTCCATCAATCTAGGGACCACGCATTGAGCCACCATGTCACTGTCCCCAGAATAAGTGGGTATCTCTTTTAGATTTCTGTAAGTGAAGAATGCATAATTTATGTGGTTTCCCCAAAGAAGGAATGGCCTTATTAAATGTGGTAATAAAATTCAACAGCTATAAAACAGCTATAAACACATGGCAAAGCCTCGGAATAGTTGAGGACTCATATAAAAACAGTCAATCTTCAGAGAACCTTTACTTTGTGCCAGGTACTATGCAAACATATTGAATGGATTATGTCAGTTAAACCTTATAACAAGTTTATGAGCAAGTTCTATTATCATTCCTATGCTTGTAAATGGGAGAACAAAGGCAGACAGAGGTTCAATTATGTAAGATTCCAGTGCTAATAAATGGTGGTGCCAGGGTATGAATCTGGGCAATCTGATTTAAAGACAGTACCGGGTCAGGCATGGTAGCTCACAACTGTCATCTCAGCACTTTGGGAGGCCGAGGCAAGAGGATCGCTTGGGCCCAGGAGTTTAAGTCCAGCCTACGCAAAATGAGACCTCATCTCTACAGAAACAAAGCCAGCACTGTGGAGGAC
The DNA here is from genome assembly GCF_008728515.1 of Papio anubis. Taxonomy (NCBI): domain Eukaryota; kingdom Metazoa; phylum Chordata; class Mammalia; order Primates; family Cercopithecidae; genus Papio; species Papio anubis. Next base: position 100,167,631 of record NC_044989.1, read on the forward strand.
TTAATCCTCACCCTTTCCACATTCTCATTGAGCCCCACAATCTCTGATGGGAAGGAGGTCTTCCCTGCCCACCAAGCTGTGGCTTATCCTTTCTCAAGCACAAGACTGTTTGTATCCCTTCCTATGGCTGCTGTAAGAAATAACCACAAACTGAGTGGCTTCGAGCAATGCACATTTACCATCTTGCACTTCCAGAGGTCAGAAGTCCAAAATCACATGAGTGGGCTAACATCACGGAGGTGACAAAGCTTTTTCCTTCTGGAGGTTCTAGGGGAGAATCTGTCCCCTGCCTTCACTAGTTTCTAGAGGCCACCTGCATTCCTTGGCTCTTGCCACATCCCTCTGATCTCTGCTTCCCTAACCACATCTTCTCTGAGTCCGACTCTCCTACTCCCTCTCATAAGGGTTCTTATGATTATATCAAGGCCACCCAGATATTCCAATGGAATCTCCCCATCTCAGGATTCTCACCTAATCACATCCACAAAGTCGCGTTGGCCATAGAAGGTAACATATTAGCAGGTTCCAGGGATTAGGATGTGGACATCTTTGGGGACATCTTTGAGGCCATTATTCAACCCTTCCAGGTTGCATTCTCCTCCCCTAAACTGTATCCTGAACCAAGTGCATGGCCCAGATGAACATGGCCTCTGCTGCTTGCATGCAATTAATTAGGTGACAGAAACTAATGGGAGCTCTGTCACACTGACTTGACGTGAAATCCTGGAACCTCCTCCAGCAGGCAATAGGAACTGGGAGAACAAGCTGGAAAGTGGCATCTGTCCAGTAAGCCAATATCAGGCATCTCGCCAGTGCTCCCCCAGATATAAATCACTGGTTACCCACATTTCTGAAAATCTTCATCTTTCATATTTTGGCTTAATTTTTCTTTAACTAGACTTTAAAAAGTAAGATTTCTCCAATACAAAGTAATGAGGGCAATAGATTAGATTAAGAATCTGAATTATAACATGTTTTATATATATAAAAAAAAGACATGTATACAGAAACACGAATGAGCCTTTCAAAAATGTTGCTTTTTTAGGTACTTCATGTAGTGGAAAAAATGTCAGGTAGAAAATTTATAGTAAAAGTAATTTATAACGGACATATTGTTTTTTTAAATTCTCTAATCCTATACAAAAGATACTTCAAAAGGGTTTATTATAAAGCACTTTAACTTATAGACAAATATGGAAGTAAATGAACACCAAAGTAGCCACTACCCAGCCTTCTCCAGTCACTTGTATTTTTTAAAACAAAATGTCATCTATAGAGTGGAAACATCAGCGGTAGAGTTGATTCCTCATATTAACCCCATCCCCTTCTCTCCCTCTTGAGTTGATTGTTTTGAATCATTCAAAAATGTAACTTTAAAAGGCTGATGAATAGTATTTTTCTAAACGTTCTAAACATTTCCCTCTGAAATTATGTTCGTATCATTCATTGGGCAAAAAGTAAACCATGCAGGCAAAAAGTAATTTCCAGTTTATTACATGAGCAATTTAACAATTTCTCTTTAGAAACAATTAAAATATAGCTTTGGTGGCCGGGCATGGTGGCTCATGCCTGTAGTCCCAGCACTTTGGGAGGCCCAGGCGGGCGGATCACAAGGTCAGGAGATCGAATCCATCCTGGCTAACATGGTGAAACCCCATCTCTACTAAAAATAAAAAAAAATTAGCCGGGTGTGGTGGCAGGCACCTGTAGTCCCAGCTACTTGGGAGGCTGAGGCAGGAGAATGGCGTGAACCCAGGAGGCAGAGCTTGCAGTGAGCTGAGATCACACCACTGCACCCCAGCCTGGGCGACAGAGCAAGACTCTGTCTCAAAAATATATATATAGCTTTGGTGTAGGAATAAAACATGAATTAATTTAACATGAATGTCCATGGGATCATTTTCCATTGCTTTGTATCCTTAACACGATATCGAGAGTGATGCTCAGAGTAGCCAGACACCTTGCTGTAACTCAATGAAGTTTCCTACCAGCCTCAGTGAGACACTGAACAGGAAGAAAGAACGCCCTGGGTGGGTACCACAGGCCCTAGCATTTGGTAGTGTCCTGTTCAGCAAGTCTGTGCATGTCTGTGGCACTGAGGCACCTGAGGGGCTGGGGGAAATACTCCCAAAGTTCCCATTCTGGTCTGCCATGTACAACTTGAGTCACCTGGCCTCTCAAGCAAAGGTCTGGAGGTGTTTTTATTGCAAAGAGATTTTTTTGTTGTTGTTGCAGTGTACTCTGACCTGAAGTAAAACCACCTCACCTTCAAAAACATCAGAAGTAAACAAACTACAAATGAGCTAGTCTGCCTTCCACTAGAGAGGTACAGGCAAAACGGCCTCTTACGGATAGAAAGAATGAAACCATGTCTGCCCACTCCATCCACCAGGTCATCTTCTAGAGCTGATAGTCATCACCATCACAGTATATACATATGAGTCTCTGTTTCTCTAAAAGAATCACAAGAAACAGAGGTGGTGAATGATGCAGGATAGTATCAGACTGCCCTTGGCCTTACTGGGTTTGAAGTATGTGGCCAGGAGAGTCCTTGGGTACGATATCACATCACAGCATTATCACAGTGCCACCACACTATTGAGAGAGGAGATTTCTTCCTTCATCACATGAACGCATGAGGATTTCATGTCTGAAGCCCACAGCCTCATATACTCATTCTGTGTCATCAGTATGACATTGTCCTCAACAAAATAGTAGCCTAAATAGATTCTTAATATTATAGAAAATTCTGGTTAAGTTTCTTAATTCTAAAGCTTCAAAATAAAACTATTGGCCTTCAATATTCCTACTACGCCCTTACTTTTATTAGCTGGTGTCATTGAATCATCTTCTCCCCCTCCTTTTCATGCATGTCTCTCTCTCTCTCTTTGTTTTAATTTCCATACCTAATTAATATGATAGAGAAGGGCAATTTAACGTCAACCAACATTTTCTGAGCATCCATTCTGAGCCAAATTCTGTGCTGGGATCTAGGAAGGTGAAAGCAAGTAAGACTCAATTTCTGCCTTCAAGAGTTCACAGTCTAAGGGAAGAAACAGACACAAAGAGATCGTCGGAACACAACACTACATGCTAGAATGAGGAAAGGGAAGATGCTGTGGAAGTGCAGGAAAGCAAAGGGTGACTTCTGCCACAAAAGAGGACATTTGAGCAACATCTTCATGGACAATCTCACCTATCAGGAAAAAGAAGAAGTGAGTAATTCAGGGAAAAGCAGCAGCCAGATGCAAAGGCATAAAAGAAATAAACAGGGTTGTGCATTCAGGAAACTGCCAAATGATTCCGTTAGCTGGAGGAGAGGAAGATGAAAATGTTAAGAGATGAGGATGCAAGAAGTTAGGGCTCAATGACACTGTTATACTGAATGCTTAGGAGTTTTAACTTTATAGGCTGGAGAGAAAAATGAGAAATTAGGATTTCAATCACATAATTAATGTCTATCTCCCCAACCAAACTGGACGCTCCATGAGGAAAAAGAAAAGTGTTGCCAACGCTTAGCATAGTGTCTGGCATGTATTTTGCATCAATGACTGCATGGATGAATCATTAATTGGAATGGTGGTGCAATATGAATATATTTGCTCTATATCCATTGCCCATTTTGCATTCCAAAGCATGCCCAGATTTCGATAGGTCTTAGGCTCCATTCTGTAGGACAGTGTGGAGACGAGGCATGCACAGAATTCGCAGATGTACCCTGCTATGTTATTATCCTGTACCACTTTAACATAAATGTGTGGTGATTATCACCAATTGAGAGACAGAGAAGGGAGAGCACTGTAATTAGTGGTTTTCTCCTACACCAGCAATTGAGGTTTTCTTTATCAGTATATCAATCAAAATACAGTGTAGGACAATTCAGGCCAGCTATAGACACTACCTCAAAAGAGTTTGTTTTTGTTTTTTGTTTTTTTTCTGGAGAGGGTGGGGTGGAAATAGACTTTCCTTTCTACTTAAATGATTTGTCATTTGACTATTTTCTGAGTAGAAAATTCGAACAGATACTTTTTTTCTGTATTACTCCATGACTCCATTATTAACCTGCTTTCTACAGATATTTATTTCTTTTCTACCAGAATGTGTGCTTTGAGACTATGGACTAATGCTTAGCATGATCTGTGCCTATAGTGGTACCAAATACAAGTTCAATTAATGTTTGCTAAGTCTAGTTTAATGAAGATCCAGAGTGCTTTATCTACAATCTGAACTGTGTAGAATTAACCAATTAAGCAAAATTCTTTTGCTCCCATTCCATATGATTTTTAAAAGTATGAATTCAATTGCAAGAAAATATCACCCAAATAATATTTGTATATTCTCAATTAAGGCTTTGCCAAATATGAAAGCATATTCCACTAATCAGTGCCAGGCATATGCAACGATGAAGATCAATTAAAAAGTTTTTTCTGTATTGATTAAAGCCAGGTCTTGTGGTGACTCAGGGCACATTGCATGCTCTCAGAATAAAGTACTCACTCAAGTGAGGTAAATTAAATTATTCCAGGGCATGAATGTACTATACAGTGAATTGCTTCTTCCAGAAAACCTGACAACCAAGAGAAACAGCGTTTGACATATGAGAAAATGCAAACAACAATTGTTTTTAAAACAGGATCCAAGCATAAAAACTGAACTATCTTTTTTTTAAGCATCAAAAATGAAATACATTGAAGCTGTCATAAATCTTGGATTAATCATGAAGCCTTGTCCCTTGCATAAATTCTCTGCAACTTTTTTCTCCCGAAAAACTGCTTTCAATTCAATTCCACTAACGTTTAGAGACCACTTATTGGCACCTGAAGCAACTCTGGTTACCTGGAGAGAGAACATCAAAGGATCACAACTCAATGTCAACAGCGTCATGAAGCATAAGTGTCAAGTGTTGCATGGAGTCTACCCAGTCTAGCTGGGGAGTATTAAGAAAAGCCTCAGAGAGGCGGGAAGATTTGACCAACATTTTGATGATGGAATTAAGGTTTTCCAGGTGGAGGACTCCTGGTCAATGTTGGAGGTGGGCTGCAGGTGGGGCCTGGGTATGTGAAACCCGCATGCAACAATCCTGCACCAGATACGTACACGGAATACTTTGTGGTTCTACATGAGTCCTAGAAACATCAGCATGAGTTGCTGCTTTCTGGAAGTTCTTACAGCTACTAGCAAGTATATTAGAGCAGTATGGTCTGTGGACCACGTGTAAATGTTGGAAAACTACAAATGCCTATGCCCCATCCAAGGCCTATATCAGAATCTCTGACTGAGGCTTGGGATTCTGTCCATGTAACGACATTTCCAGGTGATTCCTAAACACATTAACATTTAAGGACAGGAAATGGGAGTATAGGCAGAGGGTTCCAAAGAGGAAGGAGAAATGAGAAAAAAAGAGCTGAAATTTGGGTCATTTTATTTAAAGTTGTATTGGAGGGTGAGCATAAGGATTAACATGGGATTTGAGGAGTAATGTGGATTTAACTACATTTGCCAACTATTCTTCCTTCCTGTCTCAGTTTTTATGACTTGGATCTAGGTGCAGGTCCCTGTGTTCTCTTGCCTAGACTAGTTAGTGTGCAGGCATCTTCACATATTTTTTTTTCCTGCCTGAGTCTCTACTTAGGTACCTTATCCCTGCTGACAGCAGCATTTCCTGATCCTCCTCCTTAATCAAGGATTCCTCAACTCTCGGGCAGCCAGTCAGACTGGGCCCATGACCTACAGCTTTCACCCAGAGTACCATGAAAACTTTAATAGTTGTAAGTGTCATGGTGTAAAAAAGTTTTGGAAGCACTCTGATCATGTATTTATCATAAAACAGAAATACAGTTGTGTCACTTCTCCTTAAAGATTCCAAAGGCTCTCACCTGCCTATAGCACACAACAGGTCAGGCAAGACCAGGGGCCTCTCCTTCTCACCAACCTAGAGTTCAGTTCACCTTGGAGCCTTCAATTACACCTCTGCCTCTACCCAAAATGTCCCTCTTTTCGTCACTGAGTCTTCAACCCAAGCATCATCAACATTACCATCCCAGTATACTTTACTATAAAGGATTGAGCTTTCCTTGCTAACTTGTAGTCAACACAGATTGGGATGGCAGTCTGACTCAAAGTGAGTTTAAGTTCACTGCCTTCTTCTGGCAACAAACCCTACTTCTCATGTCACAGGGCTGGTCATGTGACACAGTCTGATCCCATGACAGTTCTCCAAACCCCAGGGCCAATCACAGTGCTTGCTCTGAAATGTTTTCTAACAGGACCTGGCAGGGTAGATCTCGCTTTACTCTTCAGTGACAGAGTTGCAGAGATATAAAACTTGATTTGTCTGTGACCCTGGTTTCATGCTTTGGAGATGACTAACCAACTAAAAGGAAGCCTTCTCACGAAGGGACAGAAAGTTAACAGAGAGAAATACTTAGGCAGACATAGGAGTCCCTCGGCCTATCACCCTAAGGCCAAATCCCATCGGTCCTCTCAAAAAATGTACTTATTTGCATGAGCCAGGAAATCCCTCCTTTCTGACTTAAACTGGTTTGAGTTTGGCTCCCTTCATTAACATAGAGCTTCACTCTATTGTTTCAGCCAGGCTCCTGACTACAAAGATGCCTGGTGACTCAAGTTACGTCAAATAACGGGGGATTAACTGTGAGGACACAAGTGGAAAGACAGAATGGGGGCCACTTGGCCAGGTACCCTGGGAATACTGACAAAGTCAGACCTCATGTTTGATTGAGGTAAGGGAAATGGCAGCAGCAGGAGCGAGTACATAAGAGAAATGCTACAGCATTAAGAGGAGCTGCAGGCAGCCTCTCCTCGCCCCAGAAGCCAACACAGGAGGGCCTGGGGTTCACACCAGACCAGTGTCCTCCCCTGTCCAGAGAATTGCTGAGAAGTAAACTGAGGTTTGTTCGAGCAAGGAGAAAGAATAATGGGTTCTCCTTGGGACACATATCATGTCAAGGAAGAGCCAACCTTAACCTCCATAGCTGTATTCCTGGCTCTAACCTCCTCACACAGGGGCCGAAACACTGATTTAATCCATGTGTCCAAGCGTGTCATATTCAAAAGTACTAGCTGGGTGCTAAGTATACATTTCATTTCAGTTTTTCTGAAAAAAAGTTTATTAAAAAAGAAAAAGTATTTATTTCTCAGCAATTATACATTTCTGACTTATTATCTTGTTTTACATTTTGGCCTACACATTACCAGAAAGTAATATCATCTCCTACAATATTCTTGAAATACAGGCCAGAAGGGATATCATCATTTTTAAAAAATAAACATAAAGAACAGTCAAGAAACAGTCCAAAAAGCAAAGTGATGGCAGCATTTTCAGTTACACAAAAATATCCACTCTTCAAATAGATTTGGAAGAATCCGTTCTTAATACGGGAGCAAATTGTTAAAGTTTTGTGTAATTTAAAGTTGGCAAGGAAATATCAACTTTTTTCTTGTCTAAAGGATACCTCTAAAATCTACCCTGTTATCTGCACTGAAGGAGAAAAGCAATGGTATGATTCATCCTAATAACCAACAAAGCAATATCAATATCCTATCTTTTTAGCTAAATATTCTAAGAATGCAGTCAATTGATTTTCATAAGCCAGTCAAGTACAGCATCTATTGCATGTATTATGCATTGTACCAATTTTTCCTAGAAAATAAGTTTTTTCTGCTTGTGTTTCACTTAAACTTATATTGCTATTCCTTGAGTGCCCGATATATTAATTATTCCTTTAGTACCCTGACCACTTGATAAACACCAGAAGACACTGAGACACAGGTAACAAGTTGAGGGAAGACTGATTGGCTTCATAATGTATTCCTGATAATCTTCAAGACTGAAATACATAATCTTACTTAGCATGAGTTTTGTGTGTTTGATTTTTTTTTCTCCATCAAAAATCAATATCTTTTGACATTAGCTAGAATAAAGACCTATAGACCTTAATATAGAGGTTCTATTGATCTTCAGTCAGTCTGCAGAGTAAATACAGATAAAAACAGAGATGAAAACAATGTCTTTAATGTTGTTTTACCTCTAAGAAGATAAGGCAAGAAAATATAATGTTTCGAATACTGACTATTGTCTAAGTTTACAAATTCAATTTGCAAAACATATATATTATCTCAACCCAGGGAATCTGTTTTAAAGTACGTTGCTCATTCCTGCAGGAGCCACAGCTTTCCCTCCCACTTTAGATTTTGAGGATGTTTATATCCAAACCCCCAAACGTGGACCTAGGGGAACATTTTTCATTTTCACAAGGTGGCTTTAATTTGACATCTTAATTATCATAAGCCACTTCAGAAGGACCTCCAACTTCCCTTCAGTCTCTCCTTCCTTATTTTCTTTCTAAACTTCCCCATTCTCAAAGAAATGTTCTTTATAAAGAGCACAGTTATCATCAGAGCGGGGAGAGCATTTCTCTTTCATTCCTCCCATCTTTTCATGACCTATTTTTTTACCTTATCAAAAGGAATAAAACATATGTCACCAAGTCTTCAAATATCCAAGTAGAAAACACTAGTGGTGAGCACCACAGAACAGCAGTGTCTAGTAGGACTCATCGGAGCTGTATGTGTAATCTGCAGTTTCCTAGTATTCACAGCGAAAGACATGAAAAGAAAGTGAACGTAATTTTCGGAACATATTTATGTAACTCAACACGTCTAATACATTGTCATTTCAACATCAAATCAGTATAGAAATTACTAATGGGATATTCTAGAATCCGTTTTTCCTACTCAGTCTTAAAAATCTGCTGTGTATTTATTTATTTATTTATTTATTTATTTATTTTATTTATTTATTGAGGTGGAGTCTTGATCTGTTGCCCAGGCTGTAGAGCAGTGGCGCAATCTTGGCTCATTGCAACCTCCACCTTCCAGATTCAAGCGATTCTCCTACCTCATCCTCCCGAGTAGCAGCTGGGATTACAGCCATCCACCACCATGCCCGGCTAATTTTTGTATTTTTAGTAGAGATGGGATTTCGCCATGTTTTCCAGGCTGGTCTCAAACTCCTGACCTTGAGTTATCCACCTGCCCCGGCCTCCTGTAGTGCTGGGATTACAAGCGTGAGCCACCGCACCCAGCCTCTGCTGTGTATTTTAAACTTACAACACAACTCAATTCTACTTTCAAGTGCTCAGAAGCCACACGAGGCTGGTGGCCACCCTATGGCAGGACCAAGGAAAGAAGTGACAGCTTACTATTTTTGTTCCTCCTTCAAAGAACCAAGCAAATGCTGGGGTTCATCTATTGAGTCTACTAAATTAAACAGCTTAAACCATAAACATAAATACAAATAATTTCATGAATTGTTTACATGTCTCTAGGTTAAGGTTTATAATTTCCAATTCCTTTCTGTCTTTACTCGTCTTACACTACAGTTCAGGCAAAGTTATACAATAGAAAATAAAAGATAATCATAAGCTTTTTGTTGCTTTCTTTGTTTTTCCTTTTTCCTGAATATGTCCAAGAAATTAAGGGATATATGCTTTGTTTTTGTATCACTTAATTTCTAGCATCATTTTCCTACCTTTCCTCCTCCCACCCCAGCCTTATTTATGTTTGGGGTGGTCATACCAGATTTTGAAGTGGTCAGTCTTGGCCAGTCAGAGCTATCAGTGAAAGTGTACACTATAATTAAAAGTACAACTATTATTTGTCAAGGTGGTGTAAGGTACAATGACCCAGTGAGAAGAAACAGGGAGCCAGAGATCTAAGGCTCTAGTCTTGATTCCCCGCTTCCTTCTTTGTAAACTCTCTTCCTGCTCTTCTTCACACTTGAGGACATTGAGATGAGGGTCAGTTGGCATCATGTGTTTGAAAGCATGTTATAAACACGATATATCATATAATGTTTTATGAATGTCCTACAATGTCATGTGTTTATTATTTTTAATCTTTGTTAACACAAGTAAACATGTTGAACTGGTTATTCTGGTATCTAGGGCTATGGTTTAACCCTCTTGGATCTTGAAGAGATGGTCCCCTAAATGCTACAAAGTATGGGTAAACCAAGAGGAACTAGGATAGGCAAAAAAAAAAAAAAAAAAAAAAAGGCATGCTTTCCTATTTTTTCTCAAAATGTTAAATAGATGACAATTATCAGCTCCTACAAAGAAAAAGGATGAAGAGAGCATATGATCTTCACACCTTTACCAGTGACTACTTCAGTCCAGCAAGCTGGAGCTACTCCTGTATTTCATTCCTAAACCTATCATTCTGGAAATTCCCGTTACAAATTTACTTATTTACAAATTTGCATGGGGATGTGCTGGGTTTTTTTTTTTTGGTGGGGGGAGGGGATGTTGCACATAAACAGGACTGACCTGGTAACTGGGGACGCAGGGTCAGGTCTAATTCTCCACTGAGTCATCTGACAGCCATGTTTTGTCCATCTGGGCCTTGATTTATTTATTCATAAGAATGAAACTAATCACCATATTCTACTTTCTTTGCAATAATGCTACTGGAATAATTAGCAATAAATAGAAAATACTTAGGAAGTACTCTTAAGGAAAGAAATACTAAGGAATTATTAATCCATCACAGCAGAACTAAAAAATATTGGGCACGGCCAGGGGCAGTGGCTCACACCTGTAATCCCAGCACTTGGGGAGGCTGAGGTGGGTGGGTCACGAAATCAGGAGATCGAGACCATCCTGGCTAACATGGTGAAATCCCATCTCTATGAAAGTACAAAAAAAAAAAAATTAGCTGGGTGTGGTTGCGGGGGCCTGTAGTCCCAGCTACTTGGGAGGCTGAGGTGGGAGAATGGCGTGAACCCAGGAGGCAGAGGTTGCAGTGAGCTGAGATCGTGCCACTGCACTCCAGCCTGGGTGACAGAGCGAGACTCCATTTCAAAAAATAAAATATAAAAAAATGGGCACTTACTCTCCTATCTGAAGGAGGAGTTAGCCATTTTCAAAATTTGCTGCTGTGGAGGCCAAGTACACCCTTCCCTCTTCAGGTCAGTGTGTTTCCAATGTCCCACTTATTAGAGCCCAGGGAACTGTGTAGGGTAGAAGGGGAGGATCAGAAAGGAGTCTGAAATCCAAAAGGGGATAACAAACTTTGGCTTAAGTTGATTTCTATAATGGCTCTGAATTTTAGTGATCAATTTATCCAACCGTTAGCGTCCTTAGGTAAAGAAAGTAAAATGAGGTCAAATACACCATTGTCCATAGGAATCGTCAGTGCTTTGACTCTGAGCATTTTTCTGAATATAAAGTTCAAAACACATGAGTCAAGGCAGGAATTTCTAAAATCAATAACTATTAGTCACCTCTCATGCCCTGCTATAGTGCTTTGATACTCAAAAGTGTCCAGCGCTATTGATATGTGAAGCTTCTGGTTTAAAGGATGATGGAAACTTTCCCTTAACTCTATTTCTGGTGCTGTGGAAACTGAAATATACACGTATGCACACACAGGCATATGCGCACACACACACACATTTCCCTATTGCCACAATTTATTCCAGGATAGAAATGAGTAGAAGAATGTTAGAAAACAGGGAATTGCATTTACCCTATTAGTGTTTGAGTCTAAAACCCTTCTGAATATACAATAAAACATAAGCGTAAATCATTCCTTAACATTAAATTAGGTTTTGGAGTATTAGGAAGGACCACAAAGGGGAAACCAAATTTAAGACAGCTCAGAAGACATCTCTCCAAATATTTTGTAAGACAGAAGAAGATTTCACCTCATTATTTAATTTACTTGTCAGTAAAAAGCCTATAAAACCACAGTCTTATGATAAAGTTAAATAGCAGGAACAGTAGACAGTAAAAAGCCTATAAAACCACAGTCTTATGATAAAGTTAAATAGCAGGAACAGTAGACTTTCACTGTCTTTCCAAAGAAATCAAGATACTGAAATCCTGTCCAGCGCTTTCCTCTAAAAGCTTCCTTGCATTTTTAACCCAAACCAAAATCTTCTGTTACTCAGAAGATTGTTTCTTTTTCATTAGATTCATCTAGTAACTACCAGCTCATTAAGTAAGTGACATCCTTCTAGAACAGGCTGCCCAAGAGTCAACAAAGCTAATGTAGAGGGTTACAGGCTCTGAAAGGCAACATGAAGAGGACAGGAGAAGGAAGGATGGATGGAAGAAGGTGGAGAAGAGAGAGATGGAGGAGAGCAGGCAAAACTCAGGAAAGCCAAGTTTCACAACTGGGTTACAAATCATTACAGAGGCAGTTTAACCTTTCTGCCCACCCAGCAGCTGCCTGTCCTATCTGCCTAGTTTCCTTTCTCAGGAGCTGCCCATTTCTCTTAAGAAAACAATGGAAAGTCCTGAGCATTCTCCGTATGTCAGGTGCCTTCACTCCCATTAACCTTAAAATTGGTTTATAAATGGTAGAAGAGAGAGTGCAATTAGTACAAAGTATGATAGGAATTTCTAAACTCGGTACAATTTAAGCCCAGAAAAAATGACTAGTTCTGTAAAAGAGGTGTATGTAGATATGCATTTTAATTGCATCATTATGCTGTATCCCGGGACCAAAGTAAATACAGTAATTACACATAAAGTGCACATAATGCACTTTAGAGAGGGGCAGGGCATGCACATCTGTGATCTACAACAGAAGGAAGCAACACACACGGTCAGGTTTTGAATGGCATACTAATTACCCCACATTAGAAAATAGGGTATCACTTCTGAGAACAAACATACCCCAATGTGAATGTGTACCTGCATTTGTCATGACAGCATAATGGGTGCACATGGTAATTTTGATGCAAACATGCTTATATCACCAGTAATATCTTATTTAAGGACCCATTTATTATTTCGGTATACTTTGAGCAATGACAATATTAGTTTATTTTTTATTTTTTTGAGACCGAGTCTCAATCTGTTGTCTGGGGTGGAGTGCAGTGGTGTGATCGCGGCTCACTGCAATCTCCACCTCCCAGTTCAAGTGATTCTCCTGCTTTAGCCTCCTGAGTGGCTGGGATTACAGACACGCACCACCATGCTGGGCTAATTTTTGTATTTTTTTAGTAGAGACAGGGTTTCGCCATGCTGGTCAGGCTGGTCTCAAACTCCTGACCTCGAGTAATCCACCCACCTCATCCTCCCAAAGTGCTGGGATTACAGGCGTGAGCCACTGCACCTGGCCAATGACAATATTAGTTTAAATGTAATAAAAGCATTTCCTCTACACTAAGTTGTCAAGAAAATCTTCAGTTTGAAGTTGGAAACAAAGGCCCACAAACCACAGCAGAGAATTACCTGTGCTACTTATCAGGAGTATGTGGCCCTATTTGTCTCTTACTTCTGAATTCGTAGCATAAGTAAACCTGTGATCCCATCTTCACAAGAGGCCAGTGACTTGATATAGCATAGGTCTTCCAAACCTTCCATCACCAACATCAGGGCTGCACCAGGATTCCCACCCCATCTAATTCTTCAACTTTCCCCCCATATGCTGGATCTTTAAGAACCCCAATTCCTGCCTGCAAACATCTGGAAAACTGACAAATTTACATAGCTCCTTTGTGAGTTCTAGAACTTTTACATATACTCAGACTTGCAATGCAATTCAAGGTTCTCATACCCTGACTCTTGCTGGAACACTGCTGGAAACTAGATACCAAGTCCCTCCCCTACAGTCTTTTTAGAGACCTTGTAACTAGTTGGTCATACGTTTTCAATGACACTGGCCAAAGAACAGTGAGGAAACTGGAAGTCATACAAATGATATGAATAGCAACCAGGAAGACATGGTACATTACTGGGTCAAACTAGATTAATGCGTTGCTTTATTTAGGTTTCTCTATGAAACAGAAAACCACCCAACCTGTAACTCAGGGCTTTCATGACCCCAGGTTCCACTGTCTTCGTATAGGGGGTCTTTAACTTCCTCTACCACCAATCTCATCTGCTTCTGATACAGACGTGCTGATAAACGGCAAAAGTCAAACTAGTCCCCAAACGATCATCTTAATCAGACCGGAAGAGAAAATTTCAGGACGATCTAGGCTTATGCTTATAGCTGCAAAATTCTAAATATGTATGGCAGGTCCTAGCATTTAGCCTAGTGCATATGGAGCTGTAAATGCATATTTATAAAAGTAAAAAAAAAAAATGTAAAAGCATTCCATTACTAAGTATTTCTCAATGATCGTATACAGGGTCTTGCCATAATAGAATAGAAGCTTGTTTTTGGAAGCTACAAAAACATCCACAGCCAATGAGCAGCCTCCTTCAAAGTGATGCTCCAAATGCTAAAACAGGATTCAAACTCCATCATTCATCAGCCTACTTGTCTAACTTCTCAAACACTTCCTTCAGAACCAGTTAGTGCATGAGACACTAACCATACCTTTAGTAAATAAACAGTTCCTGGCTTTAAACATTTCCTGCTTGATAATCCTGCATCTTGGTTTAAACAGCTAAACTGAAATTGCGTGGTCACAACTCTTATTTTGCTTTGAATGACTAAGCTGTTATCCCAAATCAAATCTACCATTCAAAATATTTCTATGACTAAGGTTATGCCAGTGAATATCCATAAGCCATTCCAGAGCTCCAAGAGCAGCTTGAGATGTGACTTTGTTGGAATAAGCTTATAGGTTCCCACGTGGACTACCCTGATTGGGCATCAAACTCATACAATTCTTGGTGCCTGACCAAGATCCACCCCAACAATTTACTGTCATATTTCATGAGACCCAGAAGAATGTTTAAGCAGCTTTCTATCTGAGCAACAAATCATGGTAGCATAAGTTTTGCTGATATATATTTCCATTTCTTTGTAACAAAATGTAAGAAAATCTTTTTTTGTTTTTTTTTTTTTTGAGACAGAGTCTCGCTCTGTCGCCCAGGCTGGAGTGCAGTGGCGCAATCTCGGCTCACTGCAAGCTCCGCCTCCCGGGTTCATGCCATTCTCCTGCCTCAGCCTCCCGAGTAGCTGGGACTACAGGTGCCCACCACCACGCCTGACTAACTTTTTGTATTTTTAGTAGAGACAGGGTTTCACCGTGTTAGCCAGGATGGTCTCGATCTCCTGACCTTGTGATCCACCCGCCTCGGCATCCCAAAGTGCTGGGATTACAGGCGTGAGCCACCGCAAAATCTATTTTTAATTGTTCTTAAAAGAATAAGAAAACCTAGTGTTTCATATAACTTATTCAACTTTAATATCTTAGCTGAGAATGCATGCATTCAATGAAATGTCATCATCGAGCACTTTTAACAAAGAATTACTTACGCCATGATGCCCGAGAGGTGAAACATTTCGGCTGTGATGTAGGACAAATAACTGTACAGGAAAACGAAGAGTGGCTCGATCACTCGGATATTATGGGTGAATCGAGTAGTAAATGCCGCTATAAAGCCCAGGAAGATGCCAATCAGCACCCCACCGATTCCCACAACAAAGAAGTTCGCGATTCCTGCAAACACATCAATGGTCTCAATGGTTTTCATCTGGCAAAACGACTTGAACAAGTTGTACAGGACCTGCAGGAAAAAGAAAACACCTTGTCAAGACCCTTTCCAGTTTCCCCATTATCACTCTGGGCACAAACGCATCTACCTGGCCTTCTAATAAGGACATTTCTTCTGTGTACCCAAGTAGGAAAGTGACAATCCTTGTGTATTCGTTTGTCTCATATTTTAATACCGTAGCTTTAAACTAACCAAAAAAACCTTTCAATAAAAGTGAGTTGTCAGGGAATTTATTTCTACAAGTAAGGGAGAGGCAATTTCAAAGTCATTGCATAACTTATTCCAAAAACATTATTTTTTCCAGATATCATCTGAAAGATTATTTTAAAATATTTGTTTGCCATCCAGCACACCCAGCTCATGTTACCATTGCTTGGTAAGTAACATGACAGCAAGAAAGCTTATCGGTGCTGCTGTGAACACATTTACCTTATAAGGTCCTATTGTGGAACCACATGACAGAAGGGACTCACGCATCAGGACAGGTACCCAGGATGAGTCAGTCATCCTCCCAGGTCACCAGCTCCTCACTCCACACTCCACCTCCTCTCCCCACCCACAAATACATGTCTGGTGTAACTGAGACACACCCAAAGGAATTTTCTTCAAGCAAAGAGGCAGCAAACTCGTGTGTGTGTGTGTGTGTGCGTGCGCGCATCTGCCTAGGTTTTCTTATTCCTTAAGAATAATTTAAAATGGATTTATCTTAATTTTGTTACAAAGAAATGGAAATGCACATCAGCAAACCTTCATGCTATAATGAGACTGCTCTGTTGTTGGTTTTTTTTTTTTTTTTTTTTTTTTTTTTTTGAGTCTCACTCTGTCACTCAGGCTGGAGTGCAGTGGTGTGATCTTGATGTCAGCTCACTGCAACCTCTGCCTCCTGGGTTCAAGCCATTCTCCTGCCTCAGCCTCCAAAGTAGCTGAGATTACAGGCAGACACCACCACCCCCGGCTAATTTTTGTATTTTTAGTAGAGATGGGAGTCTCACCATGTTGGCCAGGCTGGTCTCAAACTCCTGACCTCAAGAGATCCACCTGCCTTGGCCTCCCAAAGTGCCATGATTACAGGTGTGAGCCACCATGCCCAGCCTGTTGTTTCGTTCTTTACATAGTCTTGGTTTAGTGAAGCCTTCAAAAGTGCCAGGCACTTCATGTCTGCTGGACCATATGCTTTCAACTTGTGCCTGGGGCCACTGACCGAACTGAAATGGAAAGTCATGGCTGCAGACCCACCACTTTCTTTTCACAAAATAAGCGAGTCAAACACCAGCCAACCAAGTGGCCTGCTTCTTTTTCACTGTGATATTTACAACTCTGGGAGCACCTGTAATCTCCAGGAAAACCGACTGATAAGGACGTTAGGGAGAAAGGCCATGCTACACCCTCATTTGGAGTCTGAGAAACTCAAAACTGGTCCCATTTGTTCAAGGTCAAATGACACAAACTGTCAGAGGCAATATTAGCATCCAAGCCTCCTGATCTCCTGATTAAGTGGTTCAAGGTTCAATCATGGGAGAATGAAGTCACACTGCCTGGTAAGCAGTGTGCGGCCTGGCCAATGCCATCTCACTGTCTCTGCTTCACTTTATGGTCATCGCCTACCACAATATGGGTTTAATACGTTATTCTTTCCTCCTTTCTACTTGATTATACGCTCCTTGTGATCGGTCAACACCTTATTACAATTTACATCTTCTATGTTGCCTAGTAGATGACAATAAACGTCTGTTGGCTTTGAAAAATAGTGGATTATTCCCTAGGAAACAGTGAACTTTTCCTTTTCCCTAATTGTTGGTGTAACACTCGAGATCATTTGCTATCCTCCCCACCAAGAAATGACTTCAGAGAAGAACAAAAGAGACTCATTCTCCTGAAAACTTAAATATTTCAAAGACATCATTGTTTGTCAGACAGAGAAGAAAATGGCTCCACGTAGCACCCACTTCCACTTTGAACCTGCTGTCAGCATCGGTTTTCATCAGCATCAACACGCCACAGTTACTTCCTGAGACAGGATCACAGATGTGCTATATATACCCCTTGCCTCCAAACAGCCAAAGGCAAAAGGGACGATCACCGGCGTCCCAGAGGAGAGGCGGGTTTCCCAGCCATCTGCTTCTGCAGGGACAGCCTCTCTTCAGGGCCACTCGGGCACCACATTCTATCTCCAGCCTCCAGCCTGCACCTGGGAGGCTCATCTCTTCTTTGCTCTAATCCCACTGCAGCCACTACAAGACCTACTTCCTTGGGACGGGCGCGGTGGCTCAAGCCTGTAATCCCAGCACTTTGGGAGGCCGAGACGGGTGGATCACGAGGTCAGGAGATCGAGACCATCCTGGCTAACACGGTGAAACCCCGTCTCTACTGAAAAAATACAAAAAACTAGCCGGGCGTGATGGCGGGCGCCTGTAGTCCCAGCTACTCGGGAGGCTGAGGCAGGAGAATGGCGTAAACCCAGGAGGCGGAGCTTGCAGTGAGCTGAGATCCGGCCACTGCACTCCAGCCTGGGCGATAGAGCGAGACTCCGTCTCAAAAAAAAAAAAAGACCTACTTCCTTCAAAGGCTGCCATTCCATTTTCACATCAGGAAGGCCTCATAGTCTCAAAACACCTGGTACACTTTTTTTTTTAACTGCTTTCTAACGCACGTCAGATTGGAAAGGATTTCATCACTGTTCCATAAAACACACCGTATTTATTAACTCCTGCTCCTGGTTTTCTTTCTTTGTCCTTTCTCTTGCCAGCAACCCACCCCTAAACCTTTACCTATCTTCCAAAGCACAGCTGAACCTACTGTTGCCCCCAGGAGCCCTCCTGGACCCCTCCAGCCTTTGCAAATACCCGGCCCTCTGACCTCCTGCACCACGGATGATCTCCCAGAACATTCAGCATCTTGTGCTGTCAGTGCTGAGTTTTGAGTGAGTGCCTCATGTCCCCAACAAAACTAGAAATTCCTTTAGCACAGAGCTGAGTCTTCTCCTTTTCCTCCCTCTCATCTCTACACCCCAGTCCATCCAGTGCACTGAAGAGTTCTCTGAGGGAAGTCCAGGTACTCCTTCCACAGATTAACGGGCATCTGCAACTGGGTCACACATTCCTAATCCTTACAAACCTATTTTGCTGGCAACTTAATGCATCAAATCTATCAAAGGTACAGCCTGTCTTAAATCCCCGCTTAGACTCCGCAAAGAATTAAGATGGGTCACAGGCACTGTACTCTCGGCACATTGGGCCAAAGCTCCATTTTTGATCCTTCTCCTGCCTGAGATGCCACTGCAGTGTCAGAGCTAATGTCTCAGGTAGAAGCGTTACCTTAACAACCAGAAAGCTTTCCACAACCTCCCACCTGTTTTACACTGAACCTGATACCTCATTAGTGATCAGCACGAGATAAAATTCTTCTGGTTACAACTGGCCGAAACCACATACTTAGTTCATTCCAGTTAAATCCTTCAATTGTATTACAAGGGAATCTATGCCGAAAAGTGTTTTAGAATTTTAATTTATATAGGTATATGTATTATGTGTATATATTATGCATGTGGGCTGCAAATGTCTCTAGTGAGTCGGTGCAAAGTTGATCTCCCCTTGACACTTGTATTCTTAGATTAAAATGTCAGTGATGCCTGTGTACTAAATTCTGTCATGGGCTAATTTGACAGCTTTGAAACTATACTGCTTATGATTTTTTTTTAATTGCAAACATATATATATTAAAATGAGGAGTTATGAACTTTGAACTTTGATTTTAAAAGCATATTAATTCTGTGAAATCACATAAAGCAAGGGTGCAAATTATGCAAGTACAGTTGTCTATCAGAATGGCTCTGTTCCAGAAAAAAAGAATGTTCAGGTAATTTCTTCCTGCATGAAACATACAGGATAATGATTTTGCATACGACATTTTAGATCTATTATGCTGTTTGCAAAATCAAAATTAACATCCAAGTGGTCACTGCTTACCCTCCATCTTCCTAAGGTTACTTTCCACTCCACAGCACACAGTGACTGGGCCTCTGGGGCCCATTACTGGCTTCTCTCTACAGAACCAGCTCTCTTTAACCAAGCCTGGTTATGAGCAGGTGGAGGAAACTCTTTAAGTCTTCTTGCAAAATTTATTAGAATATTCAGTGGCTGCATTAACATGTTCTAGAAATAACCTGAAAAATCTTTGCCTAATAAGGGAAATTTTGGGAAGTTTTCATACAACATTTATTCTAAGGGATAGCAGAAAAGTCTATTTAAAAATCACACCTTTATTTTTTTCAATTGTCATGTCTCTAGTTCTACTACTTCTAATCTACTACAGTCCTGTACAATAGCATGAAGGGTTTGATCTGCAATTTATACGATCCATTTCTCTTGCTTTGAGACATTTTCATGCTAAGTTTTCTTTGCTTCAGCTTTTCTAGCTCAATGTTGAATTTATCATAATTTGGGAAAGGAGTTAATGGCACTAACCTACCATGTTACCCATCCTCGAGGTTATATACTGTGTCAGTGAATTTTCTCTGATTAACCCTGATTCTTCTATCTGCAACTCCCAGTGACTCATCGTTTTTGCCGTAGGCATCATGGTCCATATTTTTAATACCTTTCCAAAGTCCATGAGTTGCTTAAACTAACCCCTGTTCTTCTATCTGCAACTCCTAGTGACTCATAGTTTTTGCCGTATGCATCATGGTCCGTATTTTTAATAACTTTCCAAAGTCTGTGAGTTCCTTAAACCTCTCCTAGAGATAAGACTGAATGAATGAATCAAAGAATCTTCCACAAAACATCTCCACCTCTATTCTTTGAAGGTACCTGACTAGGAGATAAAATTAAAATTTTTGACACCATTGTTCTAATTATTCTTAACACGTGCTCAATTCAGTACTCAGCCAATTCAGTGAGAGAAACGTCTAGTAGTTTATTATTTGGCAAACCTGTGGGCATGCCCTGATATCTTGTGGGTCTGACTTTGAGGGTCAATGAACTCTCAGCCAGGGCAAGTAAGTTACCAAAGGAAGCTCTTAAATATGAAACCATGACAGTGATTCTGACTGAAAGGCTCTGGCCATTCCTTGATAAGAGCTTCCACCTCAAAGCACCAGCTAGGGCCTTGCTCTGTCTGTGCCCTCCTCCTGAGTGGAGTGACAAGCTCTCACTTGGCTGCCTGCCTTCCCTGGGTCAGCCCTCCCTTTCTTTCCGTAAAACCACAGTTGTGCCTCCGTGCCTCCTGGGAGGAAGCACAGGGGGTGCGTCTGGATGGCCTGCTACTTTTGCATACTCTACACAGTGACTTAGCCAGACCCTATCCTGAGATCTGATTCAGGACGAACTCAAAGAACGGACCGCCGAGATGTCTGAATAACATTTTGATAGAGGTGGGAAAGCAGTGTGGAGGCCTGGCGTGTCATTCTGAAACTAATTTAACTCTTACTGAGCTGCCCTAGAAGGACTGCGACAGGCGCTCTTATTTCTTTGTAAAGTTCCCTTTGCACTAAATAGACTCACTCCAGGAATTCCCATTCAAATGTCCCCAGTCTCCCTCAACAGGGTAAAATTTACCTATGGAGCTAAGTCAGAATGGAAAACTTCATGCCTTCTGCCTCTGGAAATTAGAATGAGTTATAAAATGTCTCTACGATTATGGGAGTTTCCCAGTTAAAATTTAATATCGGTAAGTTAATGACTACTCAGTTAATGAATAATGGAATATATGAAGTGGATTTTGTTACTTAAGTGAGGTAACTCAGCAGTCTTAAAATATCTATACTACAAATTGTGATCGATAAATTATCTTCTATGTAATAATGTTCACATGAAGTTAATGGATGTCCTTAGAGATTATATTGTATTCATTCTGAGGATTTCCTTTTGCAGTAGAATACAGGCTAACAGAGAATACATTGGTTTCTATGTAGACTTTTATTGTATTATTATTATTATTATTATTATTATTATTATTATTGAGATGGAGTCTCACTCTGTTACCCAGGCTGGAATGTAGTGGCGTAATCTCGGCTCACTGCAACCTCTGCCTGCCTGGCCCAAGTGATCCTCTCACTTCAGCCTCCCAAATAGCTGGGATAACAGGAGCTCACCACCAACCCCAGCTAATTATTATTATTTTTTTTTTTTTTTTTTTTTGTATTTTTAGTAGAGACAGGGTTTCACCATGTTGGCCAGGCTTGTCTTGAACTCCTGACTTTCAAGTGATCCGCCTGCCTTGGCCTCCCAAAGTGCTGGGATTATAGGCATGAGCCTCTGCACCCACCCTACTATGTAGACTTTTAAATGAGTCAGGAATGACATTTTAATGATAAGAGCAGATGGAGAGGAAATTAAAAATTAAGTCCTTTAAACACAATCTTTTTTTGCCTCAATTTTCGTATCTGAATAATGGGAGGAATGCCTGTTTCATAATTTGTCATACAGACCTGAGCACAAAGGGAGCATTCACGAGTTAGTGGCTATCATTACTGTCACCTTTACTACTACCGAGCTGTGGCTAACAGAAAACAGCATCATCAGTGCTCCCTAACTGAGTCATCAATCGAGCATCACCTGAGTGTCTTTAACTGGTGGACGCTGAGCTCTTTGCAGGTCTGTGGGTAAAAGGAGGGGCTTTCTCATCCCTTCTCTCAACCCTTGCCTGTGTTCAAAAGGCAGGGTAGAAGTAAATTCTGCTAACTTTAAGATCATAACAGCCCCTGACTCTAATTCTATGTAATCCAAGACAGAATTACAAATAATTTGTGCCTTCTGAATAAATACTCATGTATGAGAAGGTCATGAAGGCCAGAAATGTGCTGGTTGAAGAGTAACAGAAAGTGAGCAGTGAGCATGTGACAAAAACTTTCCATAAAATCATGAACATGATAACTAAAGCATCCCGAGATGGAGAATGGCACTTAGTAGGTATTAACATTTCACCTGTATTATATACATTGGATACTGACAGCATTACTTCTCACAAGAACGCTGGGATCTGAAGTCTTTTAAATTATGATCGAAGACCATCATTTTTGAAAATGCCAAATTGATAAATCATCAGAGTTGCAAAGGCCAAAATCATATGTTCCTCTGGCATGAACGGGGCCTTGTCAGCACAGACCAGCTACATAGTTTGCAGGGCCCCGTGCAAAATGAAAATGAGGAGACAGTTTTATGATAATAAATAAATTATAAATAATGAGTTTAAAAGTATTAAGAATTATAAGACAGTGACGTCAGAGCATGAAACCAAGTGAAGGGCCCTGGCAACTGCTCATGAAACCACCCTGTGTGCAGGGTCCCGCCCCTGCCAGTTGAGGGACAGAGAGCCACTGCAGGTGGCTGGGCAGCCCCCACCTGTTGGAGTCATGCAGTGTGAATGTGACTCACCACTGTTACTGCATCATTCAGCAGGGACTCTCCAAAGACCAGAATGTAGAGTTGCTCATTGACGTGAATGTTCTCAAAGACAGCAAGCACAGCCACAGGATCCACAGCTGAGATTAAGCTGCCAAAGAGCAGGTTCTGGAGCAAAGTGATGTCGCTGAGGCCAAATGCTTCGATCTGGCAGATACCAAACAAAGACACACCAATGCCAATGGAATTCCAAAGGGTCCCTACCACAGCATACAAGAAAATGGCGCCAATGTTCTCAAAGAATGGGCGAGTGGGCATGAAATAGCCGGCATCCAGCACGATGGGTGGGAGGAGGTACAAGAAAAACACATCAGTCTTCATTGCAGGGGGCGACTTCTCATCAACACCAAAAATAATCCCGCCTAGTAGAAGTCCAACCATTATAAGAAGGCAGCTCTCAGGCACTATTGTGGGCAACTTGTGATACAGATGGAAGCCTGGTAAGGAAAACATAAAGACACAAAACTTGGGTTATGGAGGAATTTTTGAGATAGGAAATTGGTTCCCTTTGATAGAACCAGTGGGTCCTATTTCACCATCTCCCAAGTCAGTATCACGGTCTTTACACTGGCTTCCCAGATTACAGTGCAAACCAAAGGTTTCCCTTAAAACTATTCATGAAGCACATGTAGACAAAAACTTAATGTTACATTAAAATTGGAGTGCTATAGATACACATTATCTACACTGTACAGTTTTCATTTTTCTAAACCCCTATTAAGTTTTTCTTCACTATTGTGACTGTGGAAATGGAGTAACACATTTTTACTTTTATTTTTTTTGAGATGGAGTCTTCCTCTGTCACCCAGGCTGGAGTGCAGTGGCGCAATCTCGGCTTACTGCAACCTCTACCTCCCGGGTTCAAGCAATTCTCCCTGTCTCAGCCTCCCGAGTAGCTGGGATTACAGGCACGCACCAGCATGCCTGGCTAATTTTTGTATTTTTAGTAGAGACAGGGTTTTGCCATGTTGGCCAGGCTGCTCTCAAACTCCTGACCTCAGGTGATCCGCCCGCCTCAGCCTCTCAAAGTTCTGGGATTACAGGCATGAGTAACTGCGCCCGATGCAATTTTATATTTGAAACAATTCAGTGATTTCTAAAACATTTTCAGATGTAACATCTCACTTCATCCTCATAAAAACCCTAATGAGTAGGCAAGGCAGTTATTTTCATGCTTTGTAAAAATTTAAGTGGGAATTGAAGCTGAAAGAGATCCAGGGTCTTACTACCAAGGTAGTCGGGTCACAGCCCATTTTTACATTACTACTCTCATCTGTAGCATTCAGAAACATTGGCAATGTATTTATTTTCAATGTCTGATTCTTGCATTTGGAACACTGAATAGGTTTAATATTTGAGACGTTTGCTCCTTCAGAGATAACCCAATGAATTTGTCAGGATGCCTCAAGTAACTACTCTATGAGGGATATACACGTGCCATGATCTCTAATCTCAAAGAGTTCCCAATACAGCTCCCAACATATATTTATGACTTACTCTAAAACAAGGCAAAGTGCGGTCAAGCCCCAGCCAAGTGCTATGGGAACAGGGGAAGAGGAAGTCTGCTTAGGAAGACCCAGAGTAGGACAATATCTGGGCAGGGCTGAAAAGACAGGCATTAAACAGAACCATGAAGGGGCTTCTCTAGTACATGGAAAAATGGTGGGAAATATCCACCTCTTAACTCATGGTAGAGCCCATTGTGGCTTTAAAACAGAGAACGTGTTAGGAGGAGGCCTGTAGGGAAAGAGGAGAGAGATGTGGGTTGGGCCAGCACATGGAGAACACGTGGAAAGTGACTTAACACACGAAGGTCACTGGACGGAGCTTAAGTTTGGAGAGCACTTACTTGCAGGACAATAGCAGTCATCCTGCAGGCATTCAATACATTTTAGAACTAAAGCAGAATATGAGAATGCTATGCTTTGGCGGTCCCCCCTCTAAAACTCAGGTGTTGCCAACGTGATAGCCTTAGGAGGTGGAGCCTTTAAGGTGTGATTAGGCCATGAGGGCTCTTTCCTCATTCGTGGGATGAAGGTCCTTACACAGAGGCTTCTCACAGCGTTGCTGGTTGGTTAGCTTGCTCTTCTGCCCTCATATGCCCTCTGTCTTCTGCCATGTGAGGCTGAAACAGGAAGGCACTCACCAGACACCAAATGCCAGTGCCCTGAGCTTAGACTGCCCAGCCTCTGGAACTGTGAAAACATCAATGTTCTTTATAAATTATCCAACTGTGGTCTTCTGTTTTCTAGCAACAGGAACAGAGTAGGACAGAAATTTATCTGAATTATAGAAAGATAATACAGCCATGTACCACATTCAGTGTTTCAGTGAACAGTGGACCACATATAGGATGGTGGTTCCATAAAATTATCATGGAGCTGAAAAATTCCTGTTGCCTGGTAACACCTTTATGATCCTGACCCTGTGTAGACATAGGCTGATGTGTATGTGTATGTCTTGTTTTTAACAAAAAAGTTTAAATATCAACACACTATTTTTTAATATACAAAGCTTATAGAATAAGGATATAGGCCAGGCACGGTGACTTATGCCTGTAATCCCAGCACTTTGGGAGGCCGAGGTGGGTGGATCATCTGAGGTCAGGAGTTCAAGACCAGCTTGGCCAACATGATGAAACCCTGTCTCTAGTAAAAATACAAAAATTAGCCGGGTGTGGTGGTGGGTGCCTGTAATACCAGCTACTTGGGAGGCTGAAGCAGAAGAATTGCTTGAATTCAGGAGATAGAAGTTGCACTCAAAAAAAAAAAAAAAAAGGGTATAATGAAAGAAAACACTTTTGTGCTACTGTACAATGTGTATTTCAAGCTAAGAGTGATTACAAAAAATTTTTTAAAAATAAGTTTAGCATAGACTACAGTGTCTATGAAGTCTACAGTAGTGTACAGTAATGTCCTACGCCTTCACATTCACTCACCACTCACTCACTGACTCACCTAGAACAACCTCCAGTCCTGCAAACTCCATTTACAGTAAGTGCCTTATACAGGTGGACCACTTTTTATCCTTTATACTACATTTTTTACAATGCCTTTTCTATGTCTAGATATGTTTAAATACGTCAATACTTCTTGTTGTGTTACAGATGCCTACAGTATTCAGTACAGAAACATGCTGCACAGGTTTGTAGATGAGGAGCAATAGGCTGGTAGACGACATTATATAGCCTAGGTGTGTGGTAAGCTGTACCACCTAGGTTTGTGTAAGCACACCCTATGATGTTCAAACAATGACAAAATCGCCTAAGGATGCATTTCGCAGAACGTATCCCCTTTGTTAAGTGATAAATGACTATTAAAGTGATAGAATAAGTCTTTAGGTACTTACAGTCACAGAACTTTTAGTAAGTAAATTCTTAAGAGCTTACAAACAGGACTAAAACTATAACATTAAACATTTTGTGAGCCAAATCAATATAGCTGTAAAAATTTGAAAAGGTTTAAAGAACTGTGAAATAATACAGTGATCATCTGTATGTTGAGCATTCAAATCTAGCTTTATGTTAATATTTATACTACAGAAGGCTCCAATAATTTGTGGGGACTAAATGTATTCAATGGGTGCAGCTGCTCTTTACCTACGACCTCTGGCAAGCTCACTGACCTCACTGATAAA
Source organism: Papio anubis (assembly GCF_008728515.1). Lineage (NCBI taxonomy): Eukaryota > Metazoa > Chordata > Mammalia > Primates > Cercopithecidae > Papio > Papio anubis. The sequence continues at coordinate 100,194,152 of NC_044989.1, forward strand.
TGAGGAAATAAAAACATTCCCTGAAAACCATGCCTCTGTTCCCCCAAGCTGACTCCTGCTTCTATGTGCACCTGCTACTCTGTGAGAAGAGTCAGCCAACAGCAGCATCTCCAGTCCCCTAATATCCAAATGAAATCACCTCCTTTCCTTAATGCAGTACAACCCGGCGGTTTCTGCCATGGGCCTGCAGCATGCCATCGGAGAACTGCCCCCTGACTTGAAACCCAGCCCTCCTGCTCTCTGCCTGTGATTGTGGAAAGTTTCCTAACATGCGCAGGCCCCACCTACTCATCTGTGAAACAGACAC